>NC_139512.1:41870221-42470221 GCF_947247035.1 Vipera ursinii
AACAACCCAAGAGACGACTCTACACATGGACATCACCAGACGGTCAACACAGAAATCAGATTGACTATGAGCTCTGCAGCCAAAGATGGAGAAGCTCTATACCAGGGGTGTCAAACTGCCGGCCCATGGGCTGGATGCGTCACGATGAAACCGCGCCCACCCCATTGCCGGCAATGGAGAAAAAGCTCTGATATGTCACACGACATCACGTGACATCGTGAGTTTGACATGCCTGTTCTATACAGTCAGTAAAAACAAGACCAGGAGCTGACTGTGGCTCAGACCATGAGCTTCTCATTGCAAAATTTAGGCTTAAACTGAAGAAAGTAGGGAGAAGCACTAGGCCACTCAGGTATGAACTAAATCATATCCCTGACGAATATACAGTAGAGGTGACAAATAGATTTAAGGAATTAGATCTGATAGACAGAGTGCCTGAAGAACTATGGACAGAGGTTCGCAACATTGTAGAAGAAGTAGCAACTAAAACCATCCCAAAGAAAAAGAAATGCATGAAAGCAAAATGGCTGTCTGAGGAAGCTTTGCAAATAGCTGAGGAAAGGAGGGAAGCGAAAGGCAAGGGAGAAAAAGAAAGATACGCCCAATTGAATGCAGAATTCCACTGAATAGCTAGAAGAGATAAGAATGCCTTCTTAAATGAACAGTGCAAAGAAATAGAAGAAAACAATAGAATAGCGAGGACCAGAGATCTTTTCAAGAAAATTGGAGAGATGAAGGGAATGTTTCATGCAAAAATGGGCATGATAAAGGACCAAAATGGCAGGGACCTAACAGAGGCAGAAGAGATTAAGAAGAGGTGGCAAAATTACACAGAAGAACTATACAAGAATGAGCTTAACGTCCCTGATAATCACAATGAGGTGGTCACTGACCTCGAGCCAGACATCCTAGAATGTGAAGTGAAGTGGGCCTTAGAAAAGCTGAGCAACAACAAAGCTAGTGGAGGTGACAGTATTCCAGCTGAACTATTCAAAATCTTAAAAGACAATGCAGTAAAAGTGTTACACTCAATTTGCCAGCAAATTTGGAAAACTCAACAGTGGCCACAGGATTGGAAAAGATCAGTTTACATTCCAATTCCAAAGAAAGGCAGTGCCAAAGAATGTTAAAACTATCGCACCATTGCACTCATTTCACATGCTATTAAAGTTATGCTTAAAATCCTACAAGCTACAGTCCAGCAGTATGTGGATTGACAACTACCAGAAGTATAGGCAGGATTTCGAAGAGGCAGAGGAACTAGAGATCAAATTGACAACATACGCTGCATCATGGAGAAAGCTAGGGAGTTCCAGAAAAACATCTACTTCTGCTTCATTGACTATGCTAAAGCCTTTGATTGTGTGGATCACAATAAACT
This sequence comes from Vipera ursinii, assembly GCF_947247035.1. Lineage (NCBI taxonomy): Eukaryota > Metazoa > Chordata > Lepidosauria > Squamata > Viperidae > Vipera > Vipera ursinii. The sequence goes on from NC_139512.1 coordinate 41,871,603, forward strand.
GTGGCAAGTTCTTAAAGAGATGGGTGTACCAGACCATCTTATTTGTCTCTTGAGAAACCTATATGCGGGTTAAGAAGCAACAGTGAGAACTGGATCTGACCAAGGAAAACTTAGTACAAATAATATTCTTTAATGCTGTTAACACTGCAGTGTCTTCTTTGAGTTTAGATTACAATTGTAATCGGATTGCAATTGACTCCTATTCCAAGATAGAGGTTTTTCTGCCATTACTATTATCAAGCCCAATATTCCTATACTATATTTGTGCATAAAACTTTTGTTTCTAAGTGAACTTTGCACCTGTCTCATTAAGTTTTATTGTTATTTTTGATCCATTTCTCCAACCCATCAAGATCATTTAAAATTTTAAGTCAGTATTGTACGATGTAAATTTTCCCATACAATTTTTTGATATTGCACATTGAATAAGTATTCCATTTACCTCTTTATCCAAATCTTGCTACTCCAATTTGATGAGCATTCTTAATTTTCTAGACAGCTATGTAACCACTTTATTGCCATGACATCCAGCTCATAAACTAGCTTCCCTAATCAGCATGTCATAGGGTACTTCATCAAATGCTTTACTACAATCAAGATGTAATATGTTTATACACGCCTGCCATCTAATAGAGAAGTTTTTCAATAAAAATGTTGATTATACACACACGCACACACTCAACATAGGAACCAAATTAGATATGGGTCCAGATCACAAATGGAAGATTTCTTACTACAGAGCATCCAGTCTACTTCCTCAGGTTGCACAAATTCAGAACAATCTCGGATTACATTACAAGATATCACTCCACTCATGTCACATGGATCTGCCCAAATGTTGTTTAATACTACAGTAAGTGAACATGAGCAATTTTAACAACAAAGAAATGAACAAAACCATCCCAGTGGCTTGCAGGCTTCTTGTCCCCCTCCCCCCATATTCTTGTTCCTCCCCCAAAATAGTTTGCATTTCCCTGAACAGAGCTGCTGGGCAGGAATCTCTGGACACAACTTTACTGAAGCTTTACAATGATGTAGAATTAGCCATTTAGTTATGTTCCCTGTCTGGTTTACCTGGGAGGGTTCACTAAATGCTTTGTTGCTCTGAAGTGCTTGTCAATGGAATAATGGTTCTGAGAATGTTTCTGCAAAAATTATTGTCTCTGACTCACTCAAAGACTATTTGGCATTTCCCCCTTAGCTACGTTTTTGATCATTATATGGATTAGTTATGACCCAATTCTACTTCCATTGCCCTTCTACCCTTCTAAGTAACTGCCTTTCACAGTTACTTAAATATGCCTTGTGACATTTCTATTTATAACATTAGTGTTGTTAACATTTCACGCCAAAGCACGTAGTTTCTATGTGAACAGGGCCTGCAGAATTGTACATTATATTATGTGTTACTCTTCAGCCACGTTCTATGAGGTACCAAGTCTCTTTTCTTTGACTTTGACAATATAGCGTATATGATGTATTACAAAAAATAATAATCTGCAAGTTCCAATTCTGAGACCAAAGACACAATAATAAAACAACTGACATGGGGCTTATAGGAAAAACCCAGCAGAGCAAGGATTCAGCCTATTCTTCCCTTCAGGCTCCAGATGTCAAGCCTTGTAATGGCCAAGGGATTCTTGAGCCAATAATGTTACATGCAGATATAGCTAATATCTAGCTTGACCCACAGTGTGTAGTGATATATTATTGCTTCTGTTGATGACTTCTCTTCACGTAAAATGACAAAAGGATTCCTACATGAGATGCTTATAATCTGAACCTTTGCATAAGAGGCAAATGGAGTGGTCCAGAGATTAACAACAAAGAGAACATGTATTCAGATCATAGATACATATCATCAGAAAGAGGATAGTTCTGTTGCAAATTCACCATTTAGTGTATAGCCCTAAGAATAACCATGATATTTCATTTTATTTCATTTCAGCTCTTTTCAAACATTAGAATCTGGGCATGTTTACATACAGGATCACCTCTAGTTTCTTTTGGCCAGTAGCTCAGAGATATCAATCATTCAGTATGTGGCCCCCTGCCATTAAATGATTGCCATGAACTCCCCCCCCATCACCGCCCCCCTGTTCAGGTTTACATTCCACCTCATTTTTTATCTGATTATATGCCTCCAATCTCTTCAAATTCTGATTCTCCAGTTCATAGACTTTATTATTTTGGGGTTACCATCATAATAATTCTTCTTAGATGCATAAAGAAATAACATATGCATTTGTGGACCTAATGAAGAACTAGGCTATTTTTTAAAATTAAAAATCTAGTAGAAGTGTAAAAATTATTCTGTGTGTTTTTCTGCCAAAGGCTAACATAGCTTTGTTACTTTATCTGGGTAATTGCCTTCCTTAAAAGTTTCAGTACTGTAAAGCAGTTTATCAAATGAATTACTAAGGATAAACTACACACAGCTAAGTATTACATCAGATCCTGATTTCTTTCATTTATTCATGTTTTAAAGTAGAATACCTTTTTTACAATACGTACTAAATTGCAGCATAAATGAATTATTCTTTGAACTGATATTAAAGGCTTTTCTAAATAACTTTAGTACTTCAAAGAAGTAAAGTGGATATGGGTTTTGTAATGTGTACATTGGTAAAAACATTACATAGACTCTGTCCATTTAATGGTAATGAGGACACAGCTGTTATATTTTTCAAGCCAAAACTACTCAAGGATGTTTCTCCAGGGCTGGCATTTGTCCAATACATCTTCTTTACTTAGAAAGAATCCCCAAAGCCACATTGCTTAGAGAAGAATTAGTGTAGCTTTATGAGGGTTGCACTTGGAGCACAGCTGGCTAAGGATCAGATCCAACATTTAATAACATTTGAAAAGCAATTTACTTTCCCCTGCATAAGCTGTCTGGTTTCAGCAAAGCCAAAGATCACACATAAAGAATGGACAATCTTTTCTTTTCCAGAACCTATCAAAATTTTCCCCAAGGTAACTGACAAGATGGCGGGTTAGAGATACCAGTGAGAAATTCACCTTTTCCACCAACTCTCTTATAAAAGATTCTTGTTATCTTTGTGCTAAGAGAAAATTCTTAAATATCATAAAGCTCATGAAGACTTATGCCTATAATTAAAACTGGTTAGTTTTAAACAGTTTCTACCAAACTCTAAAAATCATGTGTTGCCATAATAATATCTGCCAGTTGCCAAGACCAAAACACCTGTCCTTCTGATGTTTGGTAACAAAGTCTGTTAATTGGCTTCAGAATACAAATGAGGCATATTGTGATTCAAGAGCTTCTATCTGAGTTTGTTCCTGAGCTGGTTGTTATATTATAAAGCATGCAGTTGCACAGTCAGTCAGTAGTGGGTAGTCTCAGAATAACTTCATTTGTGCCCCACAAGTTGTTCCTAATGAGGAGCCTGGCCAAAAACAACATTCTGGAATGTACCATTTGGTCACCTCATCTCAAAACGGATATCCTAAAACTAGAAAGTGTGCAGAAAGAGTCAAAGAGAACAGAGCTTAATGTCATTTTAATATTCATCTTGGGGGAAAGCCAACAAGCATTTCCAAGCATTCAGTTGGGAAAAATCTTCTGTAGGAGATGAGGATAATTCTGGAATGTTCACGAGGGTGGGGAAAAAACTGACCATGAACCCTGGTCTAAAAGGACAAGCACAGAGCAAGAATAAATATATCAAGAGAGGTAGACCATTGCAATGTTACAAAACCAAAAGCAAGATAAAGAAGTCCCAGTATTGGTATGAAAGCCAGAAGTTTGCTATTTGTTTGTTTGTTTGTTTGTTTATTAAATGTTTTTAATGGGAGGGGGGCAATTGAACAGCTAAACTGAGGAAAAAATAAATAGATTTTTATTTCACATATGGGGAAGTTAAAAAAATCTGGATTGATGAATTTGAACTTGATGTATAGCACAGGTGTCAAACTCGCCGTGTCACATGACAAGAAGGAGTATGAGAAGCTGGAGAAGTATCAGAATATGAAGGAAGAACTAGAAAGGATGTGGAAAGTAAAGACCAAGGTGGTTTCAGTGGTGGTAGGAGCACTCAGGGCTGTGTGCCCTAAGCTGGGAAAGTGGTTCCAATAGATCCCATGAACAATTTTGGTAATCTGGGTCCAGAAAAGTAAAATGTTAGGAACAGCTAACATGCTGCACAGACCCCTCATCTCACAGCCTCCTATGGAGGATACTGAGATTGAGGAAGACACATACCATTCATAGGAAGGCAACTTTTTATTTATTTTTTTGCTGTATTATATTTTTATTCTGACTGGTTTCATTGTATACCACCCAGAGTCAGTTCAGAGTCAGGTGGTGTCTAAATGGAATAAATTAAATTAATGTGAATGGAAAACAAAGGTTGGTAGCTTGGCCGGAAGAAAAATTCCCAAATCCATATTAAGTAGACCATTTATTAGATTATAATTCATAATACAGGCTTTAAAATACTTAAAAAATACTTAAGAAGGCATTTTACATATTTTTACATGTTTAGTTGAACTTGAAAATCTTTCAAGGATTTTTAAGGATTTCAGTTTGCATTATCAACAGTACTGGCAAACAATGAATATATTTGGATTTCTTTGTATAACTAATTCCAAAATGTTAGGATCTAAGCATTTAAACACAAAGTATGCACAGAAACACAGTCTTAAAAATCTACAGGCAGACTTTGACTTACATGGGACAGTCTTTACGTGGATCATCAGATAACCAATCTGATTTTACAACCTTTTTTTAAATGGTGATTGTTTTATGTGGAAGTCATAAAACAAAAGCCACAGTTGTAAAGTGAATGCTGTGTATTTCCAATGTAATGTATTTAGTACTGCACTCTGGAACTTTAGAAGAACTTGCCATTAATTTTTTAATGTAATTTCCAAATGTTTAAATTACGGTTTTTCTTCATATGAGCAAACCTTTTCAAATAGATCATTGGATGCAAACACAATATCATACAATGTGTTTCTCAGAGAAAATTATGCAGTTAGGACAGACATAATTATATGAAGCTGAATGCATAGAGGAGCAGTGTCTAAAAAGAAGGGATTTAAACTATCTTAAATATTTTTCATATGGTATTCTGCCAAATTTTGTTCGTGACCAGTATTCTCAGGGAGTTCAATGCAAAACCAAGTAAGATTCTAATGAGGAATTAAAATAAAGGGGATTAAAGTAAAGACATGCTTAGTGAGTACAAGAAGTCCATTTGGGTGAAGGCTACATACAATTAACATTGAAATTATGCTGTTCTTTCATGTTAATACAGTATTAGCATTGCAGACGATCTGCCTCTGGGTCACACAGTCATTACTTTCTAATTTGGCCCATCAGACAAAGTCCTTATAAAAGACAAAAGTGAAAAAGTTGATAAACCACATTTGGTTATATATTTCAGGGATGTTTCCATTCAAGGCCCCAGCAGCAGATTGGTAGATTGCATTAAACTGAGAAATTGAATGGGGAAATTGTGTTTGCACAATATTCTCTAGTCCATTTACTTCGGTAATAGTTTTCCAAAGAACAAAAAGATGCCAAAGAATGTCCTTGGAACACTTGTGTGTGTGTGATTTCTCTCTTTTCCCCTCTCAATTTTGTTTGATTTGATATTGTTTGGGTTTTGTATACCTACTGTAGCTGCCTATGGTCAATAAGCCTACACATTACTATCTTTTCTAGAACAGTTGTGTTTGCTTTTTTCCTATTATATTTTTTATTTCACCTCAATCACCTATTCTAATCTGATCTCAAGTTAAATGTGGGCTACAGAAGACTGAGATGGGTTCAGTTTCTGGTTCTGAGTGGTGATTCTCATTAATCTCCTTTCCTACTGACAATATTCAGTAAAATATATTTAAGTAAAACTACCTTTTACAATTGACTGATGGTGATTTTATCAGTGCTAATGGTGTTCAAGTGGTACTCTAGTTGTTTGGGGATTATTGTGTAGTGAGTTCTGGAATGCAGGGAGAATGTGAGACACATGAGTACAGCATATCAGCTCTTTATTTGGTGAAAGTGACTGTACTGGGGAATCAGGGTTACCTGTGCCCTTTTTATACCTGACCAGGTACGCCTTCAACCAATCATTTCAAACCCCATATTCCCGCCAAAAGCTGATCCCTGTCACAGCAGTTTTGGTACAGCGCCACCTGGTGGTATCGGCTGCGCTGCTGTCGCAACGGTTCCCAATTAACCCAATACATAACAGGGATTGTACTCAAGCACCTATTACTGTTGTCACCATCTTTGCTTTCTTTTGCCATAGTTCTTCTATTTCTATTTGCAGATCTTTGTATTTTGTCCGTTTTTTTCCCTTCTATTCTGCTGTCTCCAGGTACTGCACTATCCACTAGCCACATTTCTTTGTCTTTGTTATTGACAATTATTAATATTATTGTTTTATTCTGCATTTTTAATATAAAAATCAAGGCAGAAGAGGCATGCTTTGTGTCTGTGAAAAGATGTCACCTGTCAGCATCTAGGAGGGCAGCATTTTTTGTGCTGTGACTCATATCATCTGGAACAACATCTCTCTCCTAACTAGACTTGCCCCAACCATGCTGCTCTTTTGCAGGGCATAAAAACCTGGCTTTGTCAGGGGTCCTGGGGCCCCGATGGTATGGATGATCCTATATCATCAATTGTGGGTTTTCTCAGGTGCTATTTTTATGTTGTTTTTGTTTTTTGGTATTTTGGTTGTGTTTCACTGTTTATATTCTGTTTTAATTGTGTTTTGATTGTGAGCTGCCAAGAGTCATGTGTGTGAGATGGGCAGCCTATAAGTTATCATCATCACCATCTTTTCCCCACTGATGAGGCTTCTTCCAAAATTCTACCTCATTAGCTTTCTTTTATTTGCAACTGCTAAACAACAGTACTACTATACCAGGTTTCCTAAATAATGCTGAAGAATGATTTTGCAGCAGCTCTTACCATCCCTGGGGTTTTCTTCTCTGTAAAAACAAATGTAATGAAACAAGGACAGAAACAGGATCCTGGATGCTGAGTTGGTATGAATTCAGAAATGTTTTCCAGGAATTGGACCTGGAACACAAGAAATTACGAACACCCCCTGACATTGAATCCACTTGATAAGAGACAGAGTATCTGATGGGTGGAGATGTTTCTTCTGTACTGCCAATGATTTTGATCCATTCAGCTCTTGGCACAGAGTGAATTATCTCCAATGCCTCAGAGGCATTTTTAAAGCAACTCCAACTGTATTTTGGCATTTCTTTTGATTTATTTAGTTGTATGAATCTTTTTATGCTGTGTTATAGGGATGGGACCAGAACTTAAAATAAATGTTGCTTTTCTTCTGAATAATCAAGTAATCCTTAATCATTCTCTGCATTGCAGATGTCGATGAATGCGCAACTGAATCACATCAGTGCAACCCTACCCAAATCTGCATCAACACTGAAGGAGGATATACTTGTTCCTGCACTGAAGGATATTGGCTTTTAGAAGGCCAATGCTTAGGTATGTTACAATGGGATCAGCTACTCTTTTAGAAACTGCTGTCCTGAATTTCCACATGATTCCCAGAAGAAATACCGGTGACGCTCCCTCTCCAAACTTCTATTAAAGGATAACAAGGATAGATGGGGAAAGAAAGGGAACTTTACATTACAAGTGAGGTTGAGAAAAATAGCTTATGATTTCAATACACCTAGTAGCAGAGTGAGCGCCTGTTACTCGTCCCAGCTTCTGCCCACCTAGCAGTTTGAAAGCACGTAAAAAATGCAAGTAGAAAAATAGGGACCACTCCGGTGGGAAGGTAACAGCGTTCCGTGCGCCTCTGGCGTCTAGTCATGCCGGCCACATGACCACAGAGACGTCCTCGGACAAGCGCTGGCTCTTTGGCTTTGAAACGGAGATGAGCACCGGCCCCTAGAGTTGGAAACGACTAGCACACATGTGCGGGGGAACCTTTACCTTTACCTTTTAGTCCTCATTTAGTAACCACAATTGGGACTGGCAGCTTGATCATTAAGCAAAGTGGTGATTAAGTGAAACTGTGACTGTGCTTATCTTGCTTCAGCTTTTTCTTTTTCTTTACAAGCCAGCAAAATTACTTTTTCAACACTGTAATAACAGTGAATGGTTGCTAAATGAGGCAGTTGCTAAATGAAGACTACCTGCAATGACTTGAGAACTACTATTCTTGAAAGTGTTACTTGAATGTCCCTCTCCAGATTCTGTGCATATTCCAAGGGACATAACTGACATCAATAGATTAACATATTTTCCTCTCTTGATTAATGTGGAAAACATTCCTTTTACTTGTATTTAGTTGCACAATCCCAGCAATAGCCAAATTATGGTGTTGCAGGAGCAAACAGTACTGTCATATTCATGACATGTTTATCAACTGATGAGATCGTTCATTCCAACGATGAAGAGGATTTTTTTTTAGAATGTTATATATATTGAAAGGGCATGAAAGTTGGGTGACTTTTTTAAGAGCCCCCAAAACACGTGAGCTGGGTCAATCGTTATCAAAGGAATAAACTAGCTGAAACACTAGGAAAGTTCTATAATGGATTCTTTGCTTTGAATGCATTGCTTTTGTTGGCTGTGACTGGTTTTTCCAGCCTTTTAGGTCTGCTTTGAACTTTTGCAATGGTCTAAGTTCCAGCTGATTTCATCAAATGGTGAAATACATTAGTACAGTCTAACAACCTTACTGGGAACAGCAGATATCTGGCTTCAATCCCTTCAGAACAATTTCCTGCCACATTCTTCTGCTCATCATATAGACATGATGACCAGAGTGTGTGTCTGTCTGTCTGTCTGTCCATCTATTATCCACCCTACTCTCTCTTATATATGAATGAGCAAGGAAAGAGTTTCTTTTCATTCCTTTTTCTGTTGCATCATGCTTTTAAATTGCAAGCTATTGTGATTATTTTATTCTTTTTACAGAATGAAACAACATCATTAGAATACTCCTCTTATTATTTTCTTTTATACTGGTGCCAAATCTAGGTGCTTTTAAGTAAGCATTTAACTAACATTGATAGTGGTCAATTGCCCTGCTCCACAGGTTGCTGGATTTGGATACCTATATGCACCAAGTAAAAACTAAATATATCACCCTTTTTGCCACTCTGAAGCCTCCCTATCCAAGGTATTCAATCTCATCTTACGTATTTTGGATTTTATTCAGTCTAGGGGCCTTTAACAGTTGGAAGAACAAAAGTTGACCGAGTATTAGGTGTTACTAATATTATTAGTCACTGATATAGGAGGAGTGGCAGAGCCTGAGGGTAGAATCAAAAGAGGAAGCCTAGAGTTTCTACATTGCCATAAGCAGACTAAGTCCAGCACCTTTTGAATTCCATTAACCCTTATCTAGTGCCAAAACAGTGGTAACCATTAGTTGGCTAGATTCTTGTGCATAGGCATGAGCAATGAATCAATTTAATTAGAACTTCACGTGTGGCCCTGGTCATGTGCCTAGTACTTCTGCATTTCTGCTCTACATGTCAATTCATTTTTCATTCTATCAATGAGCTCAGATAACAAAGTTATTAACTATGTTTAAAAAAAACATAAGTGCATCAAAAAGACAACAACCAACTTGTTAGCTGTTATGCCAAATGATCTATTTGTTTGTTTGTTTGTTTTTCGTTATTAAATTTATTGGCCACCCATTTTACTATTAGTTCCATCCATTCATCCATCCATCCATCCATCTACCATCTATTATTTTTTAATTCCTGATTTTGAATATTTGTTTCCATTTGGTTCCTCCACTGTGTCATCGTGTTATCTGGCATGAAATATGATTCAACTGCCAACCAATTGACTTCTGTACATAGAAATGGAAAGGTAGCACCATTTTCATTGCTTCAGGATGCAAAAAGTCTGGGTCTTCATCACCAATTCATGCAGTCAGGCCCTTCATATCTCAGCCCAGAGGTGTTATGCTTATCAGAAGCTCAAGTAGAGATTTTGCTTATTGCCCAAGTTCCAGACATGTCAAACAGTTTGATCCCTGCTTGCATGGCTTGAATTAGGCTAAAAGCAAATAGAGTGCAGTCACAAAGAAGGTGTTGATGCCACTTGCCCTTAGTAAGCTGCTGAAGGAGACCTTAAATGAAAGGGGATTGCAATATTTGATGAAATAAAATTGTGCATAAAATCCGATAGCCAGATTAACATAAAATATGATAGCTGGAATAACATAACTATTGATCATATTATAATTATTTAAAATCTATTAACAAATATTGTAAGGAGATATTGGCTTCTAATTTTTTTTTCTCCATTGTGGTAAATGCAACTATAGGTTTCACTTCTATGCAACTCTTTTACTAGATATAGATGAATGTCGCTATGGATACTGTCATCAGCTATGTGCCAATGTACCTGGCTCCTATTCCTGTACCTGCAACCCAGGATTTGTACTGAATGAAGATGGAAGGTCGTGTCAAGGTATTGTGTAGAGGAGGGAAGAGGGAGAAAAAACAGGATTCCAATTCCCAGACCGGGAATTCATGTCAACGTTCATACAATATACAAGCAAGTTCAGAAAGCAGCAAGGAAGCCTCATTTCAATCCTGACCTACAAATATTCTCCTCTGTTGATATTCAGATAACATTATGAATATATTTATCCCAGCAACCTTATGCCTTTTCCCCCTTTTTGAAAATAATATGTCATCAGAATAATGTAATTATTCTATAATTAAGTATATTAATATGCATTTTCATAATTAAACAATTAAATGCATTAAGCCCCAGCTTTTAAGCAGATATTCACACTTACAGCTAGAAAGGCCTGGATCATATGACTAATGTTTAATGGGTACCGAAAGCCATTCCAACACCTCTGTTTTCTCTAGGTTGATTGCTACCTTTCTAATTATATACTGAAGTTACATTTTCCACATTTATTCTTTATCTCTACTTTTTTCTTTTGGGAAAAAAACTCTCTATGCCAGTAAAAATTGAATTTTGTACATAAAATGGTTATTAAACAAGTTCAAAAATGGGTCATTGATAATGAGCACCGAGAAACAATATTTATTGGTAGAATTCCATTTTATGTCTTGAGCCATAGAATAGTTTTTCAGGGGAATTAATTTGGCTTAAAAATAGGGAAAAAAATCACATTTCAAACTGACTACATTACAAATATAAGGAAATAAGAAGGAATTATACTATGTGAGACTTCTCCTTTCCCACCTGTGATCACAGGATTTCTGCTCATAAATGGAGATTAGCTCCATTTGGCAAACCGCCCTTCAGTTGATCACTTCCTAGTTTGGTGAGATATGGTAAGCTGGAAGTTGCCATTTCAGTGACATACATTTCTCTTGAACATGTTGATATTGTAGCACTTAAAGAATACCGAAAACTATACAACCATCTTTCAGTACAAATATAAATAGGTTCAGGGGAATTTATTATGGACTTAAGATCCAAGAGCTGTACATGTAGAGGTAGTCCTTGCTTAATGAATGGTCACTTAGTGACCACTCAAAGTTACAACACTCCTCCAAAGCTATTTACAACTTGCTCCCCAAGTTCTGATGGCTGCACATAGCCCTGTGGTCACATGATGGTATTCCAGGTGCTTGGCAACCAGTTCAGCTTTATGTCTGGTTGCAGCATACTGTAGTCATGTGACTAGGATTTATGACATTGTTTTGCTGGGTGTGGGTCTTTTAGCGCAGTTTCTGGCAAAACAAAAAACAAAAACAAACCCACAACCAATAGAAATACATGGATTTACTTCATGATTGCAGTGTTTGCTCAACAACTGTCACATTCACTTAAGAACCACAATGTTCACTTAACGACTGCTGCAAAAAAGTTTATAAAATTCAGTCTGGTCAGGTGTATGCTTCAACTTAAGATCATCATAACTTACAATGCAAAATCGGGTCTCCATTACAACTGTAAGTTGAGGACTACCTGGACATCATGTGTTGATGACAATTATACCAGCATGCATTTACAGAGTTTTCCAACTGTAGTTCAGCTGTACTCCAATTAGAGTAACTGTCTAGACGAATTTTGCAACGTGTGCTAATTTATAGTGTAGTACAATTACGAACTGCCTCGCTTTCAGATATAAGCACTTGCAGACAGTTTTTGTTTTTTAAGGCTTTGGGGGAAAATAATTTTTTTTTCTGCTATTTCTTCCGTTCTCAGTTGTCTAATCTTGAAGGTGGGGAAAAAAACTTGGATGCAATTAAAAATGATCCCAATGATCCTACTGTGGGTGGCAATCCCTGGCTTTTGTACATTTTTCCTTTTTTTGTGTCCTGTATTTGGTCAGTTTTTGTTATGATTAAACAGTTGGAGTCTTAAAATTAATTGATAAACAAGGAAACATCTGCAAAATACATTAAGTTTTGTTTGCCATATTGGTCTAATCCCAAACAGAGCATAAAGAATATTTTTCTATACCTCCCTTTGCCTCATATAGTGTGGAGAAATAAATCAGAACGATGCTTACTCTTTATAAAACACAAGTTCTGCAGGGGAGGCTAGAGTGACTTGTACATTATTTGTTCCTAACATTTTGGCAGGAGTTTAATTTGTTTATCTCTCATGAACTCTGCAACATTTCTTAAAAACAATGAGATATGCTATGAGCTTTTGTTTACTCTGTGACTTCTTAGGAAAGTAGCATCGAACACAGAACGTATGTTCGTCTGCAGAAGGTGCTACACAGGTATGCCTCAACTCACAACCATAACTGGAACGAGAATTTCCATTGTTAAGTAAGGCAGTTGTTAAGCGAGTCACATCCTATTTTACAATCTTTTTTGCCATGGATTTTAAGCAAATCACTGCAGTCAAGTGAATCATGTAGTTACTAAGCAAATCCAACTTGCTCCATTGACTCTTGTCAGAAGCTGACTGGGAAGGTCACAAATGGAGACCGTATGATCCTGGGATACGACAACCATTGTAAATACACGCTGGTTGCCAAGCACCCAAATTTTGACCATGTGACTTTGAGGATACTACAATGTTTGTAAGTGCGAGAACTGGTTATAAGTCACATTTTTAGTGCCATTGTAACTTTAAATACTCACTAAAACAATGGTTGTAAGTTAAGGATTGCCTGTACTCAGACCAGGCACCTTCATTTTAAAAGCTGTCAGATATTAGGTAATGTGAAAAACTCCTGCTTTTGACTATAAATCTTCTATGCCCATCTGAACAAGCACCTCTGAATGAAATGTAATGACGGCATTGTCTGATCTGATATAAACTGACTTCCTAACTGGGTCATCTTCTGCACAGTTGCAGACAGAAAGCTGAGAACATGCATTATGTCCCCTCAATTTCAGAAGTGAGAAGAAGGAAGCATTTGTTATTTTGGCCTAGGCTGTAAATATATTAAATATGCCTTATTTGTCTTAGAAATAAGAAATACCGGTAATTGGCCTGTTCTACCTTGGCGCAAGAACTCTCTGATTGGCCTGTATTCCCCTTGGGTCCAGTACTACATATTATACCATAGTAGTAACTTCTAATAGCATGTATAATACTTAAAACCACATCAATGGCTAATTTATTGTACTTGGGGCAATACAATTTCATTCATATTCATTCATATTTCAATGCTTGTATTAGTTTCCAATGTTCTTTAGGCATTCATGCTGTTAATATTGAGAAAATTGGAAACATTTCCTTTTACCCCAATCTATGTTTTTCCTAAACTGAGTTTCTGAAATATGTCTGTCCTTACATGAGAGAAAGAAAGGGGGCACCATGTCTTAAGAAGACAGAATAAAAAACTGATACACATGTGCCAGAATGTAATCTTGATTTATATTCCACTCTATTCCACCTCACTGCAAACTTCTATCAGGAGCACAAGATGGTCAGAACAGATGAAAGCAATATGAAAGCTGATATTATATTATAATAGAAAATCAACCATGTAGAACCGTGGTGGCGAACCTATGGCATGTGTGCCACAGGTGGCACGCAGAGCCCTCTCTGTGGGCACACACACCGTCGCCCCAGTCCTAGGCGTTCAGCTGGGTTTTATAAAACCTTTTTGCTTTAGGTCTCTGCCAGAGGGAAAAAAAGTTCTCGCAAAGTTGGAATTGATTGAACTTTTTAGTCCCACCCAGTCTGTCGTTACTACTGCAGCCACGCCCACCCAATGGGCCACACCCACCCGGCACCCAATGATACATGTGGGTTTTGGGTTGTAGTTTGGGCACTCAGTCTCTAAAAGGTTCGCCATCACTGATGTAGAATATTGAGAAACCAAACACATGGTATAAAATGTCTATATAAACTAGACCCTACATGGTGACATAAACCTTTTTCAAAAGTTGGTTACTTTTGATTAAAGTTGGTTACATTTGGCTAACAAACAGGTGATCTGAAGGCCAATCAATGGAATCAAAGTTTGTTACATTGCTGAAGATACTGATCTATGGACTAGTAAGAAATAAGAAACACAAATTCAGAGCCCCATATGAAGATTGGAGTACTGTACATGATTACTTTGGAACAGAACAAAACAGAAATAAACAGGGATCCAAAAACTAGGATCCCATGATTTTGAGGGTGGGAAGTAGTTATTTATCATTATTTTAAACATCTAAGAATAAGTTTTGATTGCAGTATTTATTGTAGATATTTTTTTCAAAATTGTAAATATTAATTAAAACTTGAGAAAGATCATTAATTTTTTAAGAACTGGCTATCCACAGATGTGAATGAATGTACAACTAACAGCCCTTGTGTACAAAACTGTATCAACACCTATGGCTCATTCCTTTGTCGTTGTGATCCTGGCTATGAATTGGAAACCGATGGCATTAGCTGTACTGGTAAGTAGAAATTATTGTGAAATATCTTGACTATGGGAGGAAATAAACCTTTTGGGGGGAAGGGGAATACACATAATGTTTTCTCACTGGCTCAGGAATTCTGGAAGTTGAAGTCCATGAGTCACCAAAGAGCCAAGGTTGCATACCCCTGGTATAAACCAATATTTTGTTTTTGAATTTTCATATTCAATTATTATTTGTATTTCATGTTTCTGACTTCATGTTCATCCCCAATTTGGGGAGTCAGATAACATTTTGCATAACTGATAAGTATCTGTTACTTTTGCCTTCTGGAAGCTACAAGAATATGTGTAGAAAAGTTATTTTAAACAATTTCAAGATCCAGACATAGAGAAGGATATCTGACTTTTCTTCATCTTCCTATATTAGCATTTTTTCCATGATGTTGTGCTGGATCAAGAGTTGACACAACTCATTCTAAACACTTATTTTTGACACATCATCCAGGATAGAGCTTATTTTCTTATTGGGGCAAATAATAAATATAAATATATCATTGACATTCCTTTTTTCAGAATCTGGTTTCATTAGTCCAAGGATTACTATATTTATGTGCCAAACCTCAATGTTCATATTACTTTTTATTTAAAAATAATAGAACTTGCTCAAAGATTTAAAACAATGTTCTTTTATTTAGTGTTCTTAAATATTTTTGCCTTTGCCCCATTTTCATTCATAAATTTAGAAATATTGGCACATATAAATGCCATTCTCTCTCAAACTTAGAGTGAGAAGTAAAACAAAATCTGTATCAATGTGGTTGATTATGGTCCACCAGGGAATTGATTTAGGCTGTCAACGATTTTAGGTACGGCATCTTCAGGCTGGAGGGCTTGCTTTTCTTTATTGCCAGGAAATGAATTTCTGCTAGGCAGATTTAATTCCAGGAGCTCCAAAAATAAAGAAGATGTAATCGACTGTCTTAGTTTCCTCTCCCCTATTGTTGTCAAGATATTAATGATTTAAACTGTTAAGTCTTTTTTCTCTCTTGAATCGTGCATTAAAATGGCTTTGGCCTCTTTTCCCCAAATGTATTAAGTAACACAAATTTGCATCTGGATTCCATCAAATGTTGTGAAGATTGCATAATCATCGCAACATTGTGAAATTCTTTAGTTGAGTAGCCCTTTACAGACCCTACAGTGAATTATTTATGTTCACAAGATTTTTTGTGTCTTTTCCAATGTGTTCTACTTAAGTTCCAAAAATTGTCAGTCAGCATGGGGTATGTTAGGAGCATGGGCACATTAGGAGGGTACTAGGTTATGGAAGCCTGTTTTAGAGAATAATTTACACAAAATAGAATTCCTCTTCCAGGGATTTGTGAGTCACAAATACAAAATATTAGTAGACAAAATGTGAATGGATTGTGAATGTATTTGTGAATGAATTCTGTAAGCAGAACAGAGAAAAATGATTACGAAGATTAAAACCACTATTTCAGGAAATTACAATGAGGAATATGATTTGTACAAATGTACCATCAAGACAGAAGAAAATGAAAAGTTATTTCTCCATGCAGGCTTATCTAAGATTACATGGTGCTTGTGGTTTGCTACAAGCCTGACCTCAACTGCAATCCAAGCAGTTGTGAAGCATCATTACAACAGTTTTTCAGGAGCTTTAATCTATATAACTAATAGCAATTTTACAAGTAATAGCAATTCTATCAAGAATGAGCAAACTTTTTTTCATATTCTTACATTTGTAGATATGGATGAATGCAGCTTCTCAGAATTTCTCTGCCAGCATGAATGTGTTAATCAACCAGGTAGTTACTACTGTTTCTGCCCGTCTGGCTACGTTCTTGTGGAGGACACTCGGTGTCAGGGTAAGAATCTTCCATTTATTTTGTCTTTCAAATATAATTAGAGGGCAAATAAGCCAATAGTTACTCTTTTAGAAATAGTAGTAATAATAGTAATGCTTAAGAGAATTAGTTTTTGAAAATTTTATTACAAAAAGCTAGTATTGAAAGCTATTACAGAATGTCACTGAAGCATAACTAAATGAGAAATGTTTCAAAGTTAATGGCTTTTCTGGCTAGCCAACTATTTTCCAGAGCAGCTAAAGGTCACCTAATGCTGTGATACTTTTCTACACATATCGTATTTTGTATGTTGTATCATATTTTCCAATAGGGAAGGCTTTAATGGAGAAAACTGATTCTATAATAACTGCATTCTTATTTACTAGCTTTGAAAGCAGAGAACCTTTTTAAACATTCTGCAAGTATTTTGTGGCTGCAAAACTTTTCTTTATGCATCTGTGAGTACTTCCCTCCACTTGAGCACATTTCAAAAGAACTGTTGATTGACCTACTTGGCAGAAGTAAGCAATAAGATCAACCAGCTATGAGAGTTTAACTACTACAAGTCCCCATAAACTCAACTAGTTTTATTGACAGATGGGTTGAAAGAGGCAGCAAACGTAAGTGGAAGCAGGGCTTTTTTTCTCATAGAACGCCTAGAATGGCGTTCCGGCACCTTTTTTTGCACACATACAAAAAAGCTTTTGCACAAGCTGTGCTACTCCCTCCAAACTTGCGCTTCCTACTTTCTTCCTACTTTCTTCCCAAACTCCAAACTAGGAAGCGCGAGTTTGGAGTTGGAAAAGGCAAGCGAAGGAAGTAGGATGCACGAGTTTGGAGTTTAGTAAGGTGAGGAGATTTGGAATTTCTCTCAGGCTAGTTTAGCTGTTGGAATTGCTCACAAGATTGGAAGCTCTGCTTTGTGTGTGTGTGTGTGTGTGTGTGTGTGTGTGTGTGTGTGTCCTTTCTCTGTTTCACAGCCTCATGAGTTTAATGAGATTTATTCTGAGATATAGATGTGCAGGACTGGCGTCTTAAAAATAGCTATCCTCTCAGTGCACACATATTTGAAACATTGGGTAGCGTTGGATAGATTGGATTTTTCCTTGTTGCAAAGGATGGCTTCAAGCGGAAATGATGCAAGGAGCGCAATAATTTTCCCTCCAGCCTTTTATGTTAAGGCCCTGCTCACTTTCCCAAACTCCAAAATCGCGTGTTCTAGGGCTACAGAGTGATTTCGCTACCCCACCATGCCTGCACAGCCAATCTGGGCAGCAGAAGCGTTTTTGAAGCTTCTGGAGCTCACATCCATGGCCCCGGGGCAATTTTATGATGCTCCAGTGGCCCGATCCAGGCATTGGAGGCCTCCAAAATGCCTCTGCTGCCCAGATCTAGGGCTGCAGAGTGATTTTGCTCCCCCCCCAGCCGATTTGAGCAGCAGAAGCATTTTGCAGGCCTCTGAAGCCCAGATTGCGCCACTGGAGTATCGTAAAGTCACCCCACAGCCATGGGTACGAGCTCCAGAGGCTTCAAAAACACTTCTGCTGCCCAGATCGGCTGAGGGGGGGAAGCGAAATTGCTCTGCAGCCGTAGATCTGGGCGGCAGAAGCAGCAGAGAGAAAGAGAGATTGAGCCAGCAGGAAGCAAAAGTGGGTGGAAAGGAAAGCTTTGCAAAGTAAGCAAACTTACAAAAAGGGGATCTCTCTCTCTGTCTCTCTCTTTCTCACACACACCCTTTAATATGTCTTCCCCACTCCCTTTAATATCTCCCCACCCCCTTTAATATCTCTCCCCACCCCCTTTAATATCATGTCTTTCCCCATCCCCTTTAATATCATGTCTTCTCTCACCACCTTTAATATCATGTCTCCCCCCACCCCCTTTAATATGGCTTCTCCACCCCTTTAATATCATTTCTTCCCCCACCCCCCTTTAATATTTCTCCCCCACCCTCTTTAATATCATGGCTTCCCCCACCCCCTTTAATATCTTCCCCCACCCCCTTTAATATCTTCCCCCATCCCCTTTAATATCATGTCTTCCCCCGCCCCCTTTAATATCTTCCCCCGCCCCTTTAATATCTTCCCCCACCCCCTTTAATATCTTCCCCCATCCCCTTTAATATCTTCCCCCACCCCCTTTAATATCTTCCCCCATCCCCTTTAATATCATGTCTTCCCCCGCCCCCTTTAATATCAGTGAGGCTCCTCCAGTGGACCATGACCCAGCACTCGCCCCGGTCCCATCCCCCCTCCGCCGGAGACCCTCAGATTTGCTCCAATCCTGCCCAGCTCCGAACAAGTGCCCCTGACGCAAGTGACTTTAAGTTAGCCATGCCCACCCAGTAGGCCACACCCATGCCAGATTAACAAGATGAGAGTTCCGGCACCTTTTTTTTTTTTTTTTTAGAAAAAAAGCACTGAGTGGAAGCATAATGGATTACACAATTTCTCACTAGTGGTCAAATTACAAAAGTAATTCCTTATTGATGTCTGATAGTCTTCTCTCCTAAATTCTTCTCTTTATAGTAAAATCATGTCCAAGCATAAAATCATGTTCAAGTCTTCTTTTTAAGTATCTTACTGGAACCTGTGACAAAAAGTCCATATAGTTAAAAATTTAGTAGTTTGTAGAGATTTCAAAAGTGGGTTGGTGAGTTTGCTTCTTATGTTTAGTATTTCTACATATAAGATTGACCTAGTCAGTTTCTATCTTATTTACAGTAAATGTAATAATTATGAATATATCCCTCTCCTCTGGTACATTCCAACATATAATAATCAGCCAAAAGTTATTTCTTTTTGCCAAAAATATACTGGCTTACAAACTGGAAAATATATTTCTAGACTGTGTAGTAGATGAGTTTACCCAGATAGTTCACAAATTATGCAAGTTTTCCCCAAGAGTAAACAGAGTCTACTTGGATCTCTTAAGGTTCATTCTTCCAATCATTTATGACATGTTTCTCTTTTCTGTGAAACATATTTCACTTATACAAAGTGTTTGTTCTCCTGCACAGATGAACATTGTGGAGAATGCTGAGCGTAGATCTACTTTGGCTATAAAAGCCACTAAACATCTTTCAACTATTAGTTCCCAATGCCTGTCAATGGCAATTAGCAAGAAAACAAGTATTTTTGGTTTAGTTCGCTAAAGAGATATAGTGATTTTTTAAAAAGTACTAAAGTAAGTAAACTCTTTAGAAATCTAATCCTTCTCATAATTGAAATTAAAGCTGTGTTCATTCAGTGCCTTTTGTATTGGAAGTCCAAATCTAATGGCACATTTATTTATTTTATTTATTTATTCGGTTTATATACCGCCCTATTCCCAAAGGACTCAGGGCGGTTTACAAGGCAAAATTTAAAAACAATCCAATATAAAATTAAAATAAATTAAAATAAATTAAATTAAGTCTAGCCACAAAAATTAAATCACAATTTAAAAACATTAAACCCCTCAGTCCAGACCAGATAGCTCAAAGAGCCAGGTTTTTAGGTCCCGGCGAAATGAACGAAGGTTGGGGGCAGTCCGGAGTTCCGTTGGCAGTTGATTCCATAGGGCAGGCGCGCCCACAGAGAACGCCCTCCCCCTGTGGATCGCCCGTCGGCAATCCTTGACTGGTGGTACCCTGAGAAGGCCCTCCCTGTGGGAGCACACAGGACGATGGGTAATTGACGCTGGCAGCAGGTGCTCCCTTAGATAATCCAGGCCCATGCCATTTAGGGCTTTATAGGTCATCACCAGCACCTTGAATCTCACCCGGAGGGCAACTGGAAGCCAATGCAGCTCATGGAGAAGAGGTGTTACATGGGAGTATCAGGAGACTCCCATTACAACTCGCGCGGCTGCATTCTGCACCAGTTGAAGCCTCCGAGTGGACCTCAGGGGCAGCCCCATGTAGTAGTCTAGCCAGGAGGTCACGAGCGCATGGGTGACTGTGCGTAGGGCATCTCGGTCCATATAGGGCCGTAACTGGCGCACCAGGCGAACCTGGGCAAAAGCTCCCCTGGCCACGGCTCCTATATGATCTTCCAAACTGAGCCGTGAATCCAGGAGGACACCCAAGTTGCGGGCCCTATCAATGGGGGGTAACACCTCACCCCCCATAGTTAAGGATGGAAAAGATTGGTTAGTCTGAGATGCCGGTATACACAGCCACTCAGTCTTGGCAGGATTGAGACGAAGCCTGTTTCTCCCCATCCAAACCCGGACCGCTTCCAGGCAACGGGACATCACCTACTGACCACAAGTGGGCTCCTTATTTAAGAGATTGCTTTATTTATTTATTTAGCATATGGCATACAATGTCAGGGAAGTCTACACATCCTAGACCAGTGGTGGCGAACCTATGGCACGCGTGCCGGAGGCGGTACTCAGAGCCCTCTCTATTGGCATGCGTGCCCCTGCCAGCAGAGGCAAGTCCATCAGACTGCCACCGCCACCCAGAGCAGGAGCCCCGCCCAGCACAAAGGAGGTGAAGCGGCTGACTAGCAAGCTCGAGTAGAGGTGGTAGAGCAGAGGTCACCAACCATTGTTGATTGGTGGACTGGAAGAAAAGGGAGGGGGAAGCATTTTGCATGCGTGTATACACGGGGCCACAAGCACGCACGCGCTGCAAATGGGGCGGGGCTAGTGCCTGCGTGATACTCACTAGCCCTGCCCCATTCTTGCATGGTGTATTGCCTTGTATCAGCGCCTTGCAGCATGGTGGCCCATTTTTGCGCCCCTGGTTTTTGCATGCCAGAGGTGGCACTCAGAGGCACCTCCCTCCCCCCCCAGGGCACCATAATGCCGATGCACCCCTAGCACTTTGCAATAAATAAGTGGGTTTGGGACTGCGGTTTGGGCACTCGGTCTCTAAAAGGTTCGCCATCACTGTCCTAGACCCAATGCAGTCCTGACAGCCTAAATTGCTAGTTCATTCCGTTTGGTGCTTGGAAGCCTATCCTTGGTGCACTGCAGGGGGACAAACTTGCTTTACTCCAATTAGCTAGTAGTGCTCAGTCGCTGGCTCTTCCAGGCTCCTACGCTGGTCTCATCTTGCCTCATGTCGCAATCTGCCTCGCATTTGGCCAGGTCCAGCGCCAGCTTCTGCTTTCCGCACACATGTATGCAGCTAGGTGCTAATCTGAGATCTCTCTTTTGCCTTACTTCCTAAACAAATTCAGAGAAAGCATTTTATTCTTCTTCCTATTAATCAATCTCCTTTCCTCTGCTATTATAAAATCTGCTGTACTGATCATTGTTCAGTTATTGTTCTTACCACTTCAGAAAGCTTAATTGTCCAGTGTTCTGCATAATGGAAACATGTTTTGTTTTTCCTCATATTACATCTCACCAGACCTTTGAAGTTCTCTAGACTTTAGTGTGTAATTTCATTTTAGTCTCACAAGAGTTGTGAGTGCATAAACTCCCTAAGGATGCCCAGTCAACTTTGTAGTGATGAAATTCAAATCCAAATTTTCATGATCCATTTCCAACATCCCTATCTGTTATTCTCCACAGCTGTGTTAGATAATATAAGATGATGTTATTATTGTTAACTGATAGGAGGAATTAAAATCCAATATGCCTCAAGACCATTGAGAATTGGGCAATGTTTGGGAAAGACTCCCCTAAACATACTAAGTGTCATATCGTGGAAGGGGACTATCTGATAAGACTGTTGCAAATTACAGTCTTAAAACTTAGTCACTTAAAACTTACAAGCCTTTATGGCAGACTACAAACTGTAAGACACAGCTGTTGTGATTCAGGGTCAGCCTGTGGGTTCGGCAGTTGGGTCGGACAACTCAGAGGAGGAGGGGGGTGTTGAAGAGCTTGCTGAGGGGGTTGAAGATCTTGCTGATGAGAGCCCTCAGCCAGGCCCCTCCCACCTGGTCACGACGGAGACCCAGCTGTGTGAGCCTGACAGCGTGGATGAAGATGACCCACAGCTGGCCCTGTTCAAGGACGCCCGACGCAGGAGGCAGTCAATCAGGAGTAAACAGAGGAAGGCAATGGGGCACCTCGGAAGGAGGCAGAGAGAAGCCACGCCCTGAACTGTATAAAAGGGGAATGCGTGGGAGGGCTGGTTTGCTGAAGGCAACCGCTTGATTAGTTCCTGTTTCATAGCTCCTGTTTCATGGTTGGTGTCTTGTTTTGCTGTTTTATGTTAATAAATTTGGCAGGCTTAATTCCAGCCTCTTGCCGTTTGTAAAGGGGTTGTCCCTGCCTTTTCTGCAGGGCCGGTAGCAGGCTGGTACAGAACATCAGCCAGACTTTGTATCATATACAAAGGAATCACATCAGTTGCTTCCTCTTTGCTGGATTCACGAAATTTGAGGCTTTTTGGAAATTTGGGTATCATGGAAGGAAGCATATTCAGGAGAAGTTGCTAGACCAAGCCAGAAATCAGTGGAGTTCCATAGTTTCCATGGAATTAACTTACTGATTTCCAGGAAAAGGGAGAATCCAGGAGTGAAGTAGGGAAAGACCTAAGAGATATGGTGACACAGTGGTTAGAATGCAGTACTAAAGGTTACTTCTACTGACTGCCAGCAGTTTGGCAGTTCAGTTCTCACCAGCTCAAGGTTGACTTTTATCCTTCTAAGGTTGGTAAAAGGAGGACCCAGACTGTTGGGGGCAATATGCTGACTCTGTAAACCACTTAGAGAGGGCTGTAAAACTCTGTGAGGCAGTATATAAGTCTAAGTGCTATTGCTATTTCAAGACTGTTTTATTTCATAAATATAGGTTAATGTTTTTACCAGGAATCTTGCACTTTATAATTTTGCTCAGTATAGAGAATAAGTGTAATAAATCATTGTGATCTGAATGTTGCATTACAGTTGTTTTATTTCCAATGCTGAATTGGTAGAGTCTTAAAGGGAGATTGCCAAGTAAGGTACTGCAGGGTATGAACTGGCAGCTCAAACCACCAGGCTGCTATTTAAAGCCGGGAAAGCAGGACCAAAATATGTAGACCTAGAAGTGGAAGATCCCAGTCTTTCATCCTATGGGCTCAGCCCTACAAGGTTTTTAAAACTTGTTTATGTTATGACTGAACAATGTGTACTAATACATTTACTATAATACCATCTTTTCTGGGTTGTTTTTTTTTTCTTCATTTCAGATGTTAATGAATGTGAGGTTGGGAATCACACTTGTAACGTGCAGCAAACATGTTTTAATTTCCAAGGAGGATTCAAATGCCTAGACCCAGTAAGATGCGAGGATCCTTATATCCGGATCAATGAAAAGTGGGTAAAATATTAATAGAAAAAAATAGGGCAATGATATTCTACAGGGAGCACATTATACAGTATAGATCTTGGTTATTTTTCAAATTGCACTTGCTATTTTTGGTTGCTAGCCCTGTTCAGTCTTGATTTTAGAATGTATTCCCCATTATTTTTGAGAGAAGAACTTAGTATGAAATTGACCAATTTTTTTTATTTATTTCCCAAAGATATCAAGGCTTGCATAGCCACTTGTTAAGTGCATAGCCATTGTCAAACTCAGTTTCTTGCTGTGTTATATATAAAATAGCCAATAGCTAAAAATGCAGTTTTTATAGTATGCATGTCTTTCTAAAATAGCATTTTCAAATATACAAAATATTTGTCAGTACGGTTTGCAATTTATCATAGTTTCATTCTAAGCTCATTCTTTCACGTTTTCTCCTCTCAGAATGGAAATGTTCAATGATACAAAATAGTTCTTTTTCCAGTCACCAGGTGGCAGGATACTCAGCTATTTACAAGCAAAATAGAAGAAATGCTTATGAAATAATAACATTTATCATCTTCTCCTGCAATATATATATATATACAATTGCCTTTAAAATTAATTAGAGATATTTCATAAGTATGTTGTTAATACATGCTTATTTCACACACTCTGTTAAAGGCCCTACAAGGCAAAGTCATCTCTAATCTCTTTTCAAAATTAAAAATGCAATGTCATATACATAAACACCCAGAGAAACAAAAGAAATGGAAAATAACGTTTTAAAAATATTTCTTCAATGATTTATGCCTGAATTTAGATTTATGAATTCAAACTATAAATATTTTGACAATAATTTATGCTCAAATAATTTGTGCATACCATTAAATAAATAAATTATGGAATAAACCTGATATACTTTTTTTAGTTTCATTTTTTCCTATCAGATGTATTACATTATAACAAGGATCACCATCTTATTTTTGAAACGAAAACTACCCTTTTATGTTCTGCAATATGTTATTCATTATGTTTTTATATCATCCGCTGACCAAGCCTTTGAGAGGCGCCGTGGCTTAGTGATTTTATGGTGCTAGAGATGGTCTCTGCTCCAGCGGTTTGAATCCTAGCACTGTGTGGCAGGATGAACTTCCATCACTTGCCTCAGCTTCTGTCCGCCTAGCAGTTTGTTATATGCAAGTAGATAAATCAGTACCATTTCGGTGGGGAGATTAGTTGGCACTCTGTACAGGAAGTCAGATTCCTGCCGGCTCTGAATCTTTCCAGTTGTGACACCATTTGCAAGGTGGTTCCAGGGAAGGGAGGGGCCACGGGTAACACTGCAAGAAGAGCTGTTCCTCTTTCTTTCTGGTGCGAAGCCAGCTCACCTTTTTGTGGTGCACCATTGCAAGCGTGTCTCACAACAAAACTGGTAAATTGGTAGCCAAACAACTACCCTGCAATAGCATTGTGGTTTCCTGGATAATGTAACACAGTATGCTAATAACCACCACCACCACCACCAAATCTTTGGACTGTTTGCAAAATGTGTAGATCAATAAAATACAAAATATAATATTAAAACATCCAAACAGATACATTACGATTTAACTATCTCAGCATAAAAATAGCACTCATGTATTTGCTGTTAAGCAACACAGAAAGTAGCATTCTTATTTGCTTGTAATAATTTGATTATAACAGCAAAAATACTAACAGGTATGAAATTTTAGCTAACAATAACTATTCACCATAATGCACGTTATAATAAATATGTTAAGCTTTATTAAATAATGTTAATAATATCCCAGGTCCTTGCAAATCAATAAGTTGATAGATGGACAAAAAATGCCAAATCCCATCTAAACATTTGGCTGATTATGCAACCAGATAACAACAACAACAACAACAACAACAACAACAACAATAATAATAATAATAATAATAATAATAATAATAATAATAATAATACAAAGTCAAAATTGAGAAGACAGCAACAGACAGTAAGTGCCGCCTATGCAAAGAAACCGAAGAAACAGTGGACCACCTGGTAAGCTGCTGCAAGAAGATCGCACAGACTGACTACAAGCAGCAGCATGACAAAGTAGCAACAATGGTACATTGGAAGATCTGCAAGAAAAATCATTTGCCTGTAAGCAAGAACTGGTGGGATCATAAAATAGAGAAAGTCATAGAAAATGATAAAGTTAAACTGCTCTGGGACTTCAGAATTCAAACAGACTAGCATCTGCAACATAACACCCCAGACTTAACAATTGTCAATAAGAAAGACAAAAAAGTCTGGATAATGGACGTGGCAGTGCCTGGAGACAGCAGAATAGATGAGAAAGAACGGGAGAAGATTACAAAATACAAAGACCTACAAAGAGCAATAGAAAGACTGTGGCAAAGGCAAGCAAGGGTAGTACCAATAGTAATAGGCACCTTGGGTGCAATGCCAAAACAACTGGAGCACCACTTGAACACCATTGGCATTGACAAATTCACCATTAGTCAATTGCAAAAGGCGGCCTTACTAGGAACTGCTTCCATCCTGTGACCATATCTGTAATACCATCAAACATCCACATTTGCCTATCCCAGGTCCTTCGTAAGCACTCAATAGATAGACAAAAATGTCAAATCTAGTCTGAACATCTGGCTGACTGTGCGATGATCAATAATAATAATAATAACAACAATAACAATAGCAATACTTTTGTTTTGGCAGTCATTGTATATGTCCAACTGAAAACCCTAGCTGCAGAGACCAGCCATTCACCATCTTGTACAGAGACATGGATGTATCAGGACGTACTGTGCCCTCCGATGTATTTCAGATGCAAGCAACTTCTCGCTACCCTGGGGCTTACTACATCTTTCAGATTAAATCAGGAAATGAAGGCAGAGAATTCTACATGCGGGTGAGTGAGATTTACAAATAGACTTTTTCATTATCTTCTTTTAAAAATAATCTGTATTATTTTAAGAGGCTTTTTTAAGTTTACATCTTAAAATTTTAAAAATTCTTAAAATTATACTTTTGAAAATTTCTATAACTTAAACTTTGTTTTGTGAATTGGTGCTTATTCACACAGCAGTACTATACCCATACACTGTATTGTTTAAATCATCATTATCACTATGATGCTATACAATGATAATATGTTTACTAGCCTGTCTTATACATTTGCTTACATTGCCTGTCTGAACAGTAAAATCATCACAAAAATACAGTATTCATTTTATAAAGAATGCTAGATGAGTGCCATTATTTGAGATAAAGAAAAAAGCAGTTTCAGACATTGACAGACAGTGTAGTCTCCATGTAGCAAGTACTGGAGCAAACATGGAAGTTATCTCCACAAAAACCTGTTTGTGACTTTTTCAGGGGGCTATATGCTAACTGGGAAAAAGGCGTTAGTTCCCTGGAATTTCCAACTTACTCAATATAATCGTTTTATTTTTGAGCACTGTAGAATAGGCAGTGAGGCAGAAGAGAGAACTTTAATTCACTCCAGAACTTGACGCAGTGAATTAAAGTCTTCTCCCCAAGAAGACTTCATGAAGGGCTAGATGGGAATGCAATTTTAGAGCAGCCTTACTCCGGATTTAAGTGGCCTATGATAAAGCAGTTTCTGCCCTCTCAAACACTTCCATCAGTGGAAAGAAGGAAGAAGCAAGGGGAACAATTCAGACACCTATTTCTTTGAAACTAAATTTCTACAATCTCTGAAAACTAAGACTGGCTCTATTGTTTCTACTGGTTGCAGCTACTGGGAACCAAATCAGGTGAAAAATCGATTGTTTAAATCAGACATGTCAAACACAAGGCCCGGGGGCCGGATGTGGCCCGCGAAGTGGTTTCATGTGGCCCGCGAAGCCATCCCGGAAACAGTGAGGGAATGGCCCCCATTGCCTTGGCCCTGGCCCAGAGACCCTCCTTCTGCCAGAGACCCTCAGATCTGTCCCACTCCTGCCCAGGCCCCCATAGGCACCCTTGATGTGAACGATGTAGAGTTGGCCACGCCCACCCAGTAGGCCATACACATTCTAGCCACGCCCACCCAGTAGGCCACACCCACCCTGGCCATACCCACCTGGCCCCCTGAGGGCAACCGCAATGCTGATGCGGCCCACAATGAAATTGAGTTTGACACCCCTGGTTTAAATAATCAGTTATTAAATAAATATGATCCTCCCTCCTATGTCTTTTGATCTCGGCCTCTTTTCTTTTGAGCTATTTCCCCAATCTGCTCTATAAGGCAGGAAATATCCATGCTATTTGCTACTCCAACTCTTGCAGAACATTAGCAGCAGTCAAAAAATAAAGTCAATCCAAAAACGCAATCAGAAAAAGCAGCAGTCAATAGCCCTTTGCATTCACACAGTATTTATCCAATACTAGATACACAGAAGTGAAATGGCAACTTGTTTTCAGTGCAAACTGCTGGTGCAGGGCTCAGTTCGGATTCAGACCACTCTCCCCCAACCAATACATTCTAGATCAGCCCCATCACCACGCTCTGGTTTGGCAAGATTTGGTGTGTTTTCCGTAGTGATTATGACCATACGTAGTCTTAAGTCACCAACACAAATAAATCTTATACAACAGAGCCATGAATTTGTTACATATATTTAAGAAGACAGCTTTTGGCTACATGCTATGCTTGAAGTACTTCAACATCTTTCCTTGGCTTTCTCCACACAGCAAACTGGACCTATCAGTGCCACGCTTGTGATGACTCGTCCTCTGAAGGGGCCACGTGACATTGTGTTGGACCTGGAGATGGTCACTGTTAACACTGTCATCAATTTCAGAGGAAGTTCTGTCATTCGACTGAGGATTTATGTATCACAATATCCATTCTAAATCTAGACTGGCATTGCTTTCTTTAAAACTACCATAGCAGCAGCTGAAAAAGGAGCCTTTTCTGCCCAAACTTTTTTTTCTCAGAAGTCAATTCTTCTAACAATTCAACTTGAAATTAATATTCAAACATGTCACAATGGTTCATGTTAACAATAACTGGACAGTACTTCTTGTGGTTTAAAGGCACCTGAGCTTTGTATTATCAGTGGATTCCACAGAGTTATTTTATTTTATTTTGCTCGTGAGTGTTTAGATACTTTGGTCTTGCTTTCCAAACTTTTTCTAAAGTGTGATTAAAAGCTTTAAAAACTGTGAAGATTTTCACTGTAATGGCAATGCTGTTTAGCCAAAACACTAGAGAAACTGGGAAAAGTTGGCTTCTACTGTTCTGTTTTCTAAAAACGAAAGAAAAACAAGTAAAAAAAATGCTTCTGGGACCAGGAAAGCATCAGCTACTCTCTCTCAAAAAAAAAAAAATCTTTATGGAATAATCTTACATTCCAAACCCTGGGTTTGATTCAGGGAGAATAATTCTTTATTGGCTTTCTTTTATACTTTCCCCCTTTATTTCCAGGCCATGGAATTGACTGCCTGGAGATCTTAACTAGAATCCAAACCAACCACAGCTATAAATACTTGCTTAAGAGAACTTTGCACTTATACATCTTGTATATACCCATTTACACCCTAGGCAACCTGTTCTTAAAATAGACATAATTTTCAAAAACAGCTTTTTGAAACAACATAGATGGCATGTCAAACTTAATGCTCAACTTTAAAATATTTTTTTAAAAAGTCATTTCAGGCACAAGAAAACAGGCACACATAAAATAATTCTTTGGATGTTGGCCATTACGGATAGTATGCATGTAATTTAATGACATACTTTAAAATATTTACTCAAAAAGAGGCCATTATCTTTTCATTATCTATTCCAGGCCCATTTCCTTAATAGTCACAAAGCAGCCTACTGCTGTGTAATGATAGTTCAATACGAAATCAGCAGAAAAAAATCCACACATATAGGTCATTTTAGCAACTCCAACAGAACCATTTTTATTCTTAATTTTATTATGCTTATTTTATATTACTCCTTTTTTTCTGCATAGGAAAAACATGCATCTGCAATTCAAGAAATACCCAGGCTAGTAATTAGGATGGCTCAATAAGAGAGTATATAAGTTCCTAGCTTAGTTCCCAGTGTTTCCAGTTAAAGACCTCAGGAAGCAGAATGGGAATATCTAATGCCTTAAAGAACCGTGACAAGTAACCGCATCCATTAAATTGGCTAGTGGTTTAACCTTGAAAAAGGTAGTTTTTTCTGCATATTAAAAAACTAGATGTACTGTATTCAGTGACATATGTTCTAAATACAGATTGTTGATTAACAACCATTCATTCAGCAACAGTTTTAAGTTATGATAGTTCTGAATGAGGCAAATTACAGTTGATCCTCAAAGTTGCAGCTGTCGTGGCATCTCTGGGGGTGACAGGATCACAATTTGGGTGTTTGGCATGGGAGTGCAGTGGTTAGAATGCAGTATTCCAGGCTAACTCTACCCACAGCCTGGAGTTCAATTCTGATGTGTTCGAGGTTGATTCAGTTTTCCATCCTTCAGTAAAAATAAGGACCCAGATTGTCTGTAGACCACTTAGAAAGGGCCATAAGGCATTATGAAGTGCTATATAAGTCTAAGTGCTATTGCTATTGCTTGGCAACCAGCTTTCAATTATGACACTACAGTGTCCTGCAGTCATGTGATTGCCATTTGCAATCTTATTGCTGGTTTCTGGCAAGCAAAGTCAATGGGGAAACCAGCAGGTCACAAATGGTGATCATGTGACATCAAAGCTAACAGGATTTGCCTAATGACCTAAAATGGAAATGCCAGATGACACAGTTTATAACCGTGTTGCTTAGTGATAGGGCTCCTTGTCCCAATTACTGTTTTTACCAAACATCTACCTGTAGGCATTATATTAAAACATACAGTTAGTCCTGAACTTATGACCACAGTTGGACCAGAATTTCCATTCTAAATTGGTGCAGTTATAAAACAGTCATCACATGACTGAAACCGATTTTATGATTATTTTTATTATGGTCATTAAGTGAATGGTATTCCAATACATGAATTACTTCATACTTTTACTATATTATGAACATTTTTAAGATTTCCACTATAGATAAAATCACATAAGATTAAGGAAACATGAACTAGCTATGCTGAATCTGATTTCTCAATGCATATTCAAAATAATCTATGTGGTCCAAATTTCAACAGAAGATCAGTAAGGATTTGATTTTTAAAAAGCTGATTGCACTGTCCTGGGACTTGAGATCATAGTTGTGATTGCACTTCCACATATATTTGGGGAACATTTATTTATGGGAGTAAAAATCAAAACAAATCATAGTAGCAACGAACATAGTTCTGTCATTTGCAGAAGATACATTTTTTAAAATTGCTTTCCTGCACATATGCTTTGTAATAGTTTCAATAACTCAAACAATACACTGATTTTTTTAAAAATGTATTTTTATTTTTGTTTTATTTTTTCCACTGGTTTCACCAGTTTTCTTGGAACAAAAATATATTGTTCAGAACTAAAGTGTGAACATACAAGTTCACTAAAGGGACTATATTTTTCTGAATGTTCTGATCATATAAGAGGCTCTATTCCTAGTCCAGTTGTGCTTAATTTGTAAGTTGTTTAAACTTTGTTCAAAGTAAAAAAAAAGATGTGCAGATTTTTTTAAAAAAGGGAAAATATATTTGGCAATATATCTATGTTTGGACTCTTAAATCAGCAGCAAACCTTGGATGACTTCTTCTGTATAATTATAATTACTTCAGACTATATGAAGACCATGAGTAGCTTCCTTTCCAGTTCAAGGAATGACCTGGCTTGAGTGCATTTATTTCTTTTTACAGTTCCACAAACTTCTTCCAAAGGTTTACTGTTGCTCATGCACATAATGCTGAACTATCTTTTTGCTTATGTCCAAAACAGGTATTTTACACATCCATGTGGAAAAAAATATGTGATGGTTATTTGATTGTCCATTTTCTGGAGGACTATTGTACTATCAATTAATAACGTGGCTTTTCTCCCTGACAATCGAATGACCATCCACTAGTGCTTTACTGAAATGATTTTGTTTCCTGCTCCAGCTCAGTCACAAAAGAAGATTTCCCCCACCCCACCCCAGTGCATTATATGGTGAGGCAATGCAATTGCGTCAGTGCTGCTTGGACACAAAGGGTTAGAAATACTTTTTCTTTGCTGTATAAAAAGCCAGTATTAATGGTGAAATACTTTTATGAAAAATGTGCTGAGGAAATTATTAACCGGTGAAAACCCTGCTGAAATATATGGAAATTATTAAGTAAATAAACTATGCCTGAAGACATAATTTTGCTTCTGGGTGGTTCTCACGCATTACGGTGGGTTTCCAGCATTTTTTTCCCCAGCAGATTGTGCTGCTTGGCTACTGTTGTAGAGATCAAATGTAAATTCTTCCTTCTTTGCTGCCAAATGTTTCTTTTCATTTTATTATTAATTGATTATTTTATTTGGAAAAAATAATAATGTTAGCAAGTCATAATTTGTTACTTTTCCGTATGTTGCTGAGGTTAAATACATTATGCAAACCAGCAAACTGAGTCAGTTTTGGGTTTTTTAAAACAATTATTGTTTTGTCCTGCCTTTATTACTTTTTTTTAAAAAAATTATAGACAGGATAAATAACTCAAGACAGCAAACACACCTTAGGTTGGGCTAAGAGAGAGTGATTGGCCAAAGCCACCCAATTGAATCACACAGAGATAGGAAAAAGATAGTTTTATCTTTAAATATGAATGATTAATTATATGTTTGCCAGCTTGAGCAATTTATAAAAATAATTGTAAAAACAATAAAAGCAGAGTAAAATAAATAGTATTATAATCAGACAGTTAAACCAGTATTTTTCCATCATCCACTCTTGTTTCAGCCATAAAGTAATCGGAATCCAGGAATGATTTATTGCTATCTGTACTAGTATTGCAAATTTAATCCTTTTCCTCCCAAGCCACCATTATATGTCTCTACAGCAGACAGCTATTTCTAATTCTCCTTTTTATCTCCTGTAGAGTTAAGTAAATACATTAATTACACTTGGTTGGCAATCTCTCAGACCATTGTCCTCAATTTTCTTCCTTTGGTACAGATTACCATTTCCTTTCTCTACTACTTTATGGTATTCAGGCAACTCTGCTACTCTTCAGCCCAGGAAGAGTAGGAACAAACAAGCCTTCAGCAGGTCCAGATCCTACTCCAGCATGACTGTCCGTCATCTTTTGTCCTCTCTCATTGTCCTTTCGCTAACCAGTTTAGTCACATTTGCTTCTTGCCTGCCTTTTATAACAACTGCTGTCATAAAACTCTTATCTCGTTAGTTTATTAGACTATTATAATAAAGTGTAGATCTGATGAAAGAATGGGAGATAGTCCTGCTGCAGTCATCACATATTGAATGAATGCAATCCATACACATTAACAGGTAACAACATGGTTTGTCGGTCTGATAAACATTAATTGGCTAGATCCCAACATGCTAAATCACAAATTGTAGATTACAAAGCACTGCTTTCCATGTTGAATGAACTAGGACTGAATGTTACTCATATTATTTCATCTTTGTTTATTCATGCTGGAAGGCATCTGCTGTTCCTCCATGTTCTTCCTAAGAAAAGGGAATCTGTTCATTAGTGTTAAGTACTCCTAAGCGCTAAATGAACAGTAGAATTAATTGGAGAGATTAAGTCCTGATAAAGTACCCCAAATATCTACAGACAAAAGCAATGTTAAACTAAATTAATTATGACAATTATATAAGTCTAGTTGAATATATTATTACTGTAGCATAGCCTTTTGTAAACGAGCTTGCTTGAACTTCAGATGTACGTTCCCTTTTCTGAATCTGTCTCCAATTAACTCTGTAATTTGTGTTATGTATGAATTGAAAATTTTTTATAGCTTCTTCTACATTCCATGCAGCCTTTCCCTTAGACCCTAGGACCCTCTTCCCTATTTCCTCATTCTTGTTCACTTAATTATATTGTAACCCTATTGCTACTGCCCTATTTATGGTTTGTTGCAGATCCAGATGTTTAGTCTGGATTTGGCATCTTTATCTACCTATCAAATATTTCCCAAGGACATAAGATGTTGTTTAAAGATGTTAAATGACAACTATAGATTGGTATCTTGGTGTATTAATTTAGTCACAATTAACCTGAATTAATACTGCTTATCTGGGATTAAGCTCTATTTACCATAGTAGGATTTCCATCAGAATGAGCACAGAATTTACTAACAGTATCTACGGATACAACTTACTACAGGATGAATGGTTTATAAAAAGTCCACTGAATACATGAGACTTGCTTTTCAGGAACTTCAGGATTTAAGTTTCTTGATCAATAGTCATTTAGTTTGTATTATGTCCTCTGGTCATTCAGGCTTGAAGTAATCTTTAATAACCTAATGCAGTCTATAGATTAAGAAATTCAGAGTTTGAAGATTATAAATTCAAAGCACATTTTCTGGAATTTTCTATCCATTAGTTACTTCATATTTTTTTCAGATTGTATTGTACTTATACAGGAAAATATTTCCAGTTGATCTATATGACAGATTTTTCTGACTATTTTTCTCCATTGGAATGTTCTTCTATAAAGTTTTATTAGGGTATATTTGGAATGTAGTTTAG
The DNA here is from genome assembly GCF_947247035.1 of Vipera ursinii. Classification (NCBI taxonomy): domain Eukaryota; kingdom Metazoa; phylum Chordata; class Lepidosauria; order Squamata; family Viperidae; genus Vipera; species Vipera ursinii. Next base: position 41,906,115 of record NC_139512.1, read on the forward strand.
CTTCTTCTAACTTAGCCTTCCTCAATCTTCCAGACAGGGTTATTGTGGCGAAAATAGGAGGCGAAAAATGTGTTGAATAAGCCTTGAGTTATTTGTAAAAATAATAAAGGTGGGATACAAATAAATATATAAATAATAATATATTTGATAAAAACAATTTCTAGCCAGAATAATTCTGGGAGTTGCAATCAAACATATCTGAAGTGGTTCTAGTTGAAGAAGGTTGATCTAACCATACTTCCTTTGTCTAAATCAAAGATGGGCAGACGTTTGGTATATTCAGAGTATTTAGAGAATTTGGGGCACAAATGGCCACAATGAATGCACTAATAATACAATCTGGGTACAGCAATATTCCCATACATGAATGGGGCTAGGACGGCAGATTATAATGTAAAGCCTCTTTTTTTGTAGAAAGCCATATTGCAGATTTTCAGCAACTCTACTGGTAGCATCCCATCTATACACATGCATATTTCCCAAAATCTCTTTAAATGTCTGCTTCTTCATTTGTCCTAAGCTTCTTATCAATAGTGATACTGCCCTTACCTGGGTTCCATTCTGCACTATTTCCCTTGTTCCAAGCAATACTTTTCACTGTGTCTCTGATCATCATATGGATAAATCCATGAGTTGTTAACCAAGTTATCAGTGCCACAAGATTGCCTAACTCTTTGTCTGTCCTGACCCAAAGAGAGATCACTTGCTCAGACAGGATTAGTTTTATGGAATGTTTGATTTTGGCAACCATTTTCAATGAAGTATCAACCCTGCTGAATTTCCATATTGCCTGTGTACAAGTCTAACTCATGTGAATAGGCATTGACCCTCATAACTATGCTAAATCAGTACTATGAGGACATGTTGGTGTCAGAATGTGGAAGAGTGTAGAGAGAGTGTGGAATGCACAGATCAAAAAGATTTTTTGTTACTTGAGGAATTACATGTTAGCTATTATTTGCTAAAAAGTACACTGACAATAGCTTTAGAAAAATATGTGGGAAAATTAGATAAAGGCTTGTAGCCCTCAGTGCTTCAGAACTTTCTCCAGGACATGTTAAGTAGATTTATTTATTTACTAGATTTCTATCTAATCTTTATTTTGTGGAACTCAAGGTAGCATGGTATGAAATTCTCTCCCATTTTCCCCACAATAATTACACTGTGGTGGACTGATGGAAAGGCCCTAGCCCAAAATCGTAACATCTGGCTCCCATGCATATGGGAGGAGTAGAACTCATGGTCTCCCAGTCTCTGAGCCATTACTTTATGCATTAAATATGCCAAATTGGGTCTCAATATATTAACATAGTCTTTACAAAATAATAACTATTTATAAACAGTTGTCACAATTTGCTAAATTAAATACTCAAAAGTATAATGAGACATGGAATATGCAACTGGAACATCCAATTAATAAATACCAATGAAAGGCCACTAGCACTTATCCTTCATATTTCTATTGATTTAACATTACAATTAATTCAACAAATATTATTGAATTACATGCTTTATATGATACTGTATGGTGATGTGCTACAGTGGCTCCTTTTGGGGAAGTTATTTCACATATTAATTTTATTTTGGAGCATACAAAGTAATTTTTGTAGATGCTCATAGTTTTTGATTATGAGAATTTCTATGCAACTTCATTCAAATGACACTAAGTACCATATAAAGATCGACAATAAATAGCAATATAACAATGCATCAAAAATTAAATTGTAATTCCCTGTCATTAATATATTATACACAACACCTTCTTTCTCTTATAACCAGGAAAAACAGTGACATTTCCAGAAAATTCCTATGGCTCCTGTTAATATTGGAAAGAATTGCAGAAGCTATACTATTCATACTTTATCTAATATTGTTGTTGTTAGCTGCAGTCATGTCCGACCCATCGCAATACCATGGACGTTCCTCCAGGCCTTCCTGTCCTCTACCATTTTCTGGAGTCCATTTAAGCTCATGCCTACTGCTTCAGTGACTCCATCCAGCCACCTCATTCTCTGTCGTCCCCTTCTTCTATTGCCCTCAATCTTTCCCAGCATTAGGCTCTTCTTCAGTGAGTCCTTCCTTCTCATTAGGTGGCCAAAGTATTTGAGTTTCGACTTCAGGATCTGGCCTTCTAAAGAGCAGTCAGGGTTGATCTCCTCTAGGACTGACCGGTTGTACTAATACATATATATAGGTATGTATAGGTATAGGTATAAAGGTATATAGGTATATATATGTATATATGTATATGTGTATATGTGTATATGTGTATATGTATATATGTGTGTATATATATATATATATATATATATATATATATATATATATATATATGTATATATGTATATATGTATATATGTATATATGTATATATATATATATGTGTGTGTGTGTGTGTGTGTGTGTGTGAAATGTTAACTATTTAGATTACCTTGCTAGGCCCCAAACATGGGGCAAATCTTTATTTCCTGTTTTCAGCCTATCTTGAAGGCCATCGAACAGGCTGTAGTCACACCGGACAGTTCATATATTTGTGTAAATTAGTAACAAAGAATTAAGGGAGACTGAAATGGCCTTCAAGATAGGCTGAAAACAGGAAATAAAGATTTGCCCCATGTTTGGGGCCTAGCAAGGTAATCTAAATAGTTAACATTTGACACATATCTCCCCTTGCAGAAAGCTAACAGAGCGAGAGAGATCCTGTGGCTCAAGAGGTAAATACACTGCCTAATGTGCAATCAGCCCAGGTTCGAATCTCAGAAGGGTATGGCTGACTGATGAAGACTAAAGAGTCAGAAATGCATTTCAGTCTCCCTTAATTCTTTGTTAGTAATTTACACAAATGTGTGTGTGTGTGTGTGTGTGTGTATGTATATGTATATGTATATATGTCAAATACTTGTTAACTATTTAGATTACCTTGCTAGGCCCCAAACATGGGACTAACAAAGAATTAAGGGAGACTGATATGCATTTCAAACTTATTAGTTTTCATCAGTCAGCCATACCTTTCTGAGATTCGAACCTGGGCTGATTGCACATTAGGCAGTTTTTTTTACCTCTTGAGCCACAGGATCTCTCTCGCTTTGTTAGCTTTAGAAGCAAGGGGAGATATGTGTCAAATACTTGTTAACTATTTAGATTACCTTGCTAGGCCCCAAGAGGTGGCTCAAGAGGTAAAAACAGCTGCCTAATGTGCAATCAGCCCAGGTTCGAATCTCAGAAGGGTATGGCTGACTGATGAAAACTAATAAGTTTGAAATGCATATCAGTCTCCCTTAATTGTTAGTAATTTACATAAATATATGAGCTGTCACCGGTGTGACTACTGCCTGTTCGATGGCCTTCAAGATAGGCTGAAACAGGAAATAAAGATTTGTCCCATGTTTGGGGCCTAGCAAGGTAATCTAAATAGTTAACCAGTATTTGACACATATCTCCCCTTGCTTCTAAAGCTAACAAAGCGAGAGAGATCCTGTGGCTCAAGAGGTAAAAACAACTGCCTAATGTGCAAGCAGCCCAGGTTCGAATCTCAGAAGGGTATGGCTGACTGATGAAAACTAATAAGTTTGAAATGCATATCAGTCTCCCTTACTAAGGTACCACTGTACCTGCTCTACATTGAATGTTATCCTTCCCATTATATATGATAATGTTACAAAGCCCTTCATAGGTAATTATCTATTTCCTTCCCGGTTCATATAAAACTATCAGTTGAAACACATCATCTGGGTACACTAGTTTGTTGGAACAGGTACAGGTACTGGTAAATAAATAGCTAGAACATATGAAGGGCTGAAAATGAGAAGTCAATTAAGTGCTTAAAGATGCATGCCACAGAATTGCTTTCTGATTTTGATGGAGGGAATATTTCAACTTCCCGTGTCAGTTTGCATATGGCAGGCATGCACTGAAAGTCAAATTGATCTCTAAACTGCTATGAAAAAATGCCTTCTCATGCCTGAGAATAAAAATAAGGCATTAATGGCCAAGCATCAGAATAATTGCAACAGAAAGACACCTCCAGGCAATAGGATGTTGGCAGATTTGAAAAGGCACAGCAAAGTAGCAAAGTAGCAGAGGAGCAAATTAGCTAAGCCAGGAGGAGCAAAGTAGCCCTTGCTGATTGGACCCTCTTTGTTTTTAAACTGCCAGAGGCTTCTGGGAAAAGCTACAATACTGTGAGTTAAGAAGGTGGGTGGAGGAGCAAAGTAACTAAGCCCTTGCTGATTGGACCCTCTGTTTTTAAACTGCCAGAGGCTGCTGGGAAAAGCTACAATACTGTGAGTTAAGAAGAAGGTGTCTGAAAAAGCAAAGTAGTGGCCCACGTGCCTAACGGCGTGCAAATCTTATAGCTAAAAATAAAAAATAGTGGTGGTACATTCAGGGCAAGTGCATCTGAGATTCCTTTCATCTCAGCATGTCTGGTCCTTCTACTCTACTGAGCCTCTGCGCTATCAGCCCCCTCTACCGCAAAGATCCTTCAGAAGGGCAGTGTGGACATCCGTGGGATCTGGCAGGGTGAGAGCTGTGAACCATAAACCCAAAGCTTTCACTGAGTCCCTGTATAACAGAAAAGAGGAGGTGGAGTTGCTCTCTATATAAGAAATAACTTTATCTCTACAGAAATAGAGCACAACAATGATGAAAACTGTACACTTGAATGCATTTGGGTCAATATAAAAGGGGAAAAAATGACATTGCCATAGGTGTGTACTATAGGCTGCCCAACCAGAGGAAATAGATGAACTTTTTGCTAGTCAGCTAACTAAGGTATGTAGGAAGCACATCACAATAGTAATGGGGGACTTTAATTACCCTGATATCAACTGGGAGACAAACTGTGCACCAAGTGGAAGATCATATAGATTCCTGACAAACCTAGCAGACAACTTTCTCTCCCAAAAAGTAGAGACGGGAACTAGGGGATTAGCCATATTGGATTTAATTCTCACTAACAGAGATGAAATGATAGAAGGTGTCAAAGTCACAGGAACCTTGGGGGGAAGTGATCATGCAATATTGGAATTCAACATTATGGAAGCACAAGCAATAGAACACAGTCAAACTAGAGTCTTGGACTTTGAAAGAGCTAATTTCAATAAACTTAGAGAGACCTTGGGAAGAATTCCATGGATGAGAATCCTAAAGGGGAAAATAACTCAAGAAGCTTGGGAAATTTTGAAAAGTTAGATATTAAAGGCCCAGTCTAGCACAATACCAACAAAGAAGAAAAATAACAGCTCTCAAAAGAAACCAGCATGGCTGCATAAAGAACTCTCTGATGAATTGAAAGATAAAAAGGACAAGTATAAGAAGTGGAAAGAGGGGCACATAACTAAGGCAGAATATCAGCAAATAGCCCGTGCCTGCAAAGATGAAGTGAGGGAAGATAAGGCTCAAAATGAACTAAGGCTTGTGACCAAAAAAAAGCTTCTTTCAACATGTAAAAAACAAGAAAAAAGTGAAGGAAATGATTGGTCCATTAGTGGGGGAAAGTGGCAAGAAGGTGACAAGCAACAGGGAGAAAGCAGAACTATTTAATTCGTTTTTTGCATCTGTCTTTACACAAAGGGGAAAAAAACAGTCCAACCTACCAAAAACAGTGCCATAAAAAACAGAATAGAAACGCAAGTTGAGATAGGCAAGAAAATGGTAAGTGAACAGCGACGGATACCACGAAGCCTCCTCCCAGAAGGTAACAAGGAAAACAGGTGGTGAAGAGGATGTGTAGTGTCCCAGATAATCTTACGGACCCTGTTCAAACAACACTTCTGTGCTATGTCCTGGATGGAGGGGAGGGAACTGCCAATGATCTTTTCGGCCATCCTAACCACTCTCTGCACCACCTTCCTGTCTGAAGCAGTGATGCTTCCAAACCAGACTGTGATGCTGTATGACAGGATGTTCTCGAGCACTAGAGCACACAACACAAAAAGAAATAATGATTCCAGGTAACAGGAAAATGAAAAAAACAATATAATCCTATAAATTAAATCAGAAAGTTTTTTAAAAAAGAAATATTTCTTTAAAAAAAGATCTATTTCTCTATCTATTTACTATGATAGATAACATACTATTAATCTGCAGAATTTCATATAATAATAATAATAATAAGTTGGAAGTTAGCAGTTCGTTTATTGACTGTTCAGTTACAACAGCATAGCAAAGTGATTTGTGACCATTTTTCAATAACAACAACAACAACAATAATAATAATACCTGAACAAACTGACCAACAAACTGACCAACCAGCGGAAGAAGCCACCACACAGGATGAAGATTCCCCTGTGCAACAACTCGAAAGTGTAGAGCAGACATGTCAAACACAAGGCCCGGGGGCCGGATCCGGCCCGCAAAGTGGTTTCATGTGGCCCGCGAAGCCATCCTGGAAACAGTGAGGGAACAGCCCCCACTGCCTTGGCCCTGGCCCAGAGACCCTCCTTCTGCCAGAGATCCTCAGATCTGTCCCACTCCTGCTCAGGCACCCTTGACAGGCACCCTTGATGCGAACGATGTAGAGCTGTCCACGCCCACCCAGTAGGCCATACGCACTCTAGCCACGCCCAGCCAGTAGGCCACACCCACCCTGGCCATACCCACCTGGCCCCCTGAGGGCAACCGCAATGCTGATGCGGCCCTCAATGAAATTGAGTTTGACACCCCTGGTGTAGAGCTAAGTAATCTAGCAAAAGTGCTGAAAGAAAAGATTGAAAACCACATCAAAGAAAACACAGAAAGAAAAAGACTGCCTGCCATCCATGAAGTGCATAGCAAACGAGTGAAAGATCTACTAAATGCTGTGAACAACATTTTAACTTCCATCCCATCCAGCACACTGTATGAAACAAACCAACTAATGTACAGTACAGCCGCCGTTATAGCTGCAGAATTGGGTGATAAAATGCCAAAAAAGAAACCCACTGGAACACCAAAGAGGAAAATTCGACTTGAAAATAAAACAAGAAAACTACAAGGAGATGTCAGCAAATTGAAATACTTGAAAGAAGGAAAACTAAAGAACGAAAAGCTGAAAAATAGTTTATACAAAAAATATAATCTGGAGGAAACAACAATAACAGAAATCATGGAAGATCTAAAACTGCATGTAATAGCAACAGCAAAGAAAATTGAAAGATATGAAGGACGAATAAAACAATATCGTGAAAACGTCCAGTTCAGAAGAAACCAGCACCTCTTCTATCGGTCACTTGATGAAAATAAAGTCCAAACTACTGTTCAACCACGTAAAGAAAAAACCTTAAGCTTTTGGAAAGAACTGTGGGAAAACCCAGTGGAACATAATAAAACTGCCTCCTGGATCAAAGATATCCAAAAACAAGCAACACAAAACAAAATGGAGAATATTGTAATAACCACTGATATGGCTGCAAAACAAGTAAAGAAGGTCAACAACTGGAGTGCACCTGGCCTGGCCGAGCTGCATGGATACTGGTTGAAACACCTTACCAGCCTCCATCACCGCATGGCCACTCAGTTTGATGAAATACTTCAAAATGCCACAAGTGAAGAATGGTTAACAGCTGGTCGAACATACTTGATAATGAAAGACCCTGAAAAGAGCACAGAACCAAGCAACTACCACCCAATTACTTGTCTGCCAACAACGTTCAAACTTTTTACAAGAATACTGGCAAATTCAGTATTCAATCATGTGACGGAAAACAATTTGTATCCAGCAGAACAAAAAGGAAATTATAAAAAATCAAGAGGAACAAGAGATCAGCTGCCTATTGACAAAATGGTACTTAAAAATGCAAAATGACGAAAAACAAATTTAAATATGGCGTGGATTGATTACAAGAAAGCATTTGACTCATTACCCCACAATTGGATTAATGCATGTCTGGAAAACTTTGGAATGAGCAAAAACATCTATACATTTTTAAAGCAAATATGCAAAAATGCAAAACAGTTCTAACAGCAAATGAGGAGAACATTGGTGAAATCAACACCAGACGAGGAATCTTCCAAGGGGACTCACTTTCACCACTACTGTTCAACTTCACATTAATTCCATTGACAATAATATTATGAAACACAAAACTGAGATACCACATCTCAAGCCAGCATGGCAAGATAAACCATCTACTATACATGCATGTGGTAGAGGACAGGAAGGCCTGGAGGAACATTGTCCATAGGGTCGTGATGGGTCGGACACGACTTTGCAACTAACAACAACAACAATACATGGATGACTTAAAACTGTATGCGAAAAGCCACACTGAACTTGAATCAATACTCAATGCAGTTCAACTGTTTAGCAGTGACATCAGAATGGACTTTGGACTTGGAAAATGTGCTATATTATCCATGCAATGAGGAAAAGTGGGAAAAATAGAAGGAATAGAACTGGGAAACGGAAGTATTATGAAAGCACTAGCAAAGGATGATGGTTACAAATACCTAGGCATATTGGAAGCAGATAACATCTTGAATGGAAAAGTCAAAGAGTCAACACAAAAGGAATACATCAGAAGACTCCGCAAAATACTAAAATCAAAGCTGAATGCTGGAAATATAATTAAAGCCATTAATACATGGGCAGTCTGTGAGGCTGTGAAAACAGAGAGCATTATCAAAATAACAGAAACAAAGGCTGAATATAAGGAAAAACGGCTGGATGATAGATTAAATAGATGGAAAACCAAAGCTTTGCATGGACAACATTTGAAAAACATTGAAGGAAAATGTGACAACAACTTGACATGGGCATGGCTTAAGATGAGAACCATCAAGAAACAGAAGGCTTAATACTGGCTGCTCAAGTACAAGCACTACAAACTACAGTAATGCCATGAAAGCGAAGATACAAAAATCTACTGACAATCCAAATTGCCGACTTTGCAACAACAAAGCTGAAACTGTTTCACATTTAATACGTGAGTGCAGCAAAATTGCCCAAACTGATTACAAAGCTAGACATGACCAAGTTGCTAAACTAATCCACTGGGCATTGTGTAAAAAATACGACTTGCCTGTGACCGAAAAGCCGTGGGAACATAGGGTAGAAAAGGTTGTCAAAAATGAGAGGGTAAAGATCTTGTGGGACTTACGAATACAGACAGATCACCATTTGGAACACAACACGCCAGATATCACAGTTGTAGAGAACCGAAGCATACAGCTGATTGATATCACTGTACCAGGAGATGCCAGAGTCGAAGAAAAAGAACTGGAAAAAATTACGAAATACCGGGACCTGGCCATTGAAACTGCGCCATTATGGATGAAACGCGTAACAGTGATACCCATTGTCATCGGGGCACTGGGAACTATGTCCAAAAACCTTACAAAACACATCAAGAAATTGCAACTTCCTGCAATAACTCCAGAAAAGCTACAAAAAACTGCGCTACTCGGATCATCTTACATTTTAAGGAGATACCTAGTTGATACCTAGGATGCCGGCAGCAGCCCGTGTCAACCATTAGTGCCAGTCAACTTGAGAGTTCAGTTGACTGAGTTTCATGTTTTATGAATAAAAGTTTTATAATAATAATAATCTGCAAGAAATATCATTTGCCTGTAAGCAAGAACTGGTGGGATCATAAAATAGAGAAAGTCATAGAAAATGATAAAGTTAAACTGCTCTGGGACTTCAGAATTCAAACAGAAAAGCACCTGCAACATAACACCCCAGACTTAACTATTGTCGATAAGAAAGACAAAAAAGTCTGGATAGTGGACGTGGCAGCGCCTGGAGACAGCAGAATAGATGAGAAAGAACTGGAGAAGATAACAAAATACAAAGACCTACAAATAGAAAAGAAAGACTGTGTCAAAGGCAAGCAAGGGTAGTGCCAATAGTAATAGGCGTCTTGGGTGCAATCCCAAAACAAATGGAGCACCACTTGAACACCATCACATCAAGGTTGACTCAGCCTTCCATCCTTCCGAGGTAGGTAAAATGAGGACCCAGATTGTTGGGGGCGATAAGATGACTTTGTAATAATGCTGCTGGGGGGGGGGGGGAAAGCCCTAATAAGCAGGCATATACATAGAATGAAGGCTATTGCTAAGCACATTGATTTGTGCTTCTTAGATTGTAAGCCGCCCTGAGTCTTCGGAGAAGGGCGGGATATAAGTGGGATAAAAAAATAAAAACCATCAGCATTTACAAATTTGCCATTAGTCAATAGCAAAAGGCGGCCTTACTAGGAACTGCTTCCATCCTGCAACGATATCTGTAATCAAACATCCACATCTGCCTATCCCAGGTCCTTGGTAAAGACTCAATAGGTAAACAAAAATTCCAAATCCAGTCTGAACATCTGGCTGTGCGAATAATAATAATAATAATAATAATAATAATAATAATAATAATAATAATAATAATAATAATGAGTTGGCAGGGACCTTGGAGGTCATCTAGTCCAGCCCCCTGCTCAGGCAGGAAACCCTATACCATTTCAGGCAAATGGCTGTTCAGTCTCTTCTTAAAAACTTCCAGTGTTGGAGCATTCACAGCTTCTGGAGGCAGGTTGTTCCACTGATTAATTGTTCTAACTGTCAGGAAGTTTCTCCTTAGTTCTCGGTTGCTTCTCTCCTTGATTTCCATCCATCCGTTGCTTCTTGTCCTGCCTTCAGGTGCTTTGGAGAATAGCTTGACTCCCTCTTCTTTTGGGCAGCCCCTGAGATAATGTAACACTGCTATTTTGTGCCCCTTCCTCCTTCTCTTCATTAGACTATTAGACATACCCAATTCCAGCAACCGTTCCTTATATGTTTTAGCCTCCAGTCCCCTAATCATCTTTGTTGCTCTTCTCTGTACTCTTTCTAGAGTCTCAACATCTTTTTTACATCGTGGTGACCAAAACTGGATGCAGTATTCCAAGTGTGGCTTTATCAGGGTGTTATAAAATGTATTAACACTTCACTTGATCCTGATTCTATCCCTCTATAAATGCAGCCTTTTGCAACATTCCCACTGTCACATGATTCTAATTCAGATTCTTGGCAACCAGTTTATATTTATGATGGTTGCAGAGTCCTGGGGTCATATGATCACCTTTTGTGACCTTCTGACAAGCAAAATCACTGAGGAAGCCAGATTCAGTTAACAACAGTTTTACTAACTTAACAATTACAACACTTCACTTAACAACTGTGGCAAGAAAAGTCGTAAAATGGGGCACCTAACAAATGTTTCACTTAGAAACATGAGTTTGGGGCTCAATTGTGATCATAAGTCAAGGACTTCCTGTATTTCAGTGCTGTGATTCAATTTTAAATAATGAACTGAAAGAAGTTGCAAGGACTCAGGCAGTTTAGATACTGAAAAACTACTCGAACATCATTAGCTTTGACAAAATCATCATCAATCAATTGCAAAAAGCAGCTTTATAGTTACACCAACATCTGTCTATCCCAGGTCCTTGGGAAGGATAGGTGGATAAAAATGCCAAATCCAATCTAAACATCTGGCTGTGACGAACCATAATAATAATTAAACTAGCCAATCAGAATTTTATTGTCCAGTCTTGCTGCTTCATCAGTTCAAAACTAACTGCTGACAATTTTTTAAAATAAATATTGAGAGTCAAGGATACAAACATTCTTCAAAGTGTATATGAAAAATTATTGTCATGGTCCAGAGATTAAAAATGAGATAACATGATCATTATATAGAACAGTATAAAATACCTTGTCTTTCAAATCTGAAAATAATCACTAATTATATTTCTTTCCAGTTCTTTATTGTGGATCAGTGATGCCTTAATCAAGTGTTACATGAAGCCAGTTTTGTAACTGTTCAAAACTAGGACCAAATGTGTCTCTCTCACACATTTGTGATATCACTGACCACACCCCTGAATTCCTCAGAGGTCAGAAATATTTTTTAAGTATAATGTTCTGCTGATTTATGTCTTTAGGCCTGTCTATGGATGAAGCTGTCTACATTGCTACACAGAAACAATAGTTGGTCTGAATTTACAGTGAGCCATCATTGTTTTGCAATAAAGAAATCCACATACAGTATTAAAAACTAATTTCGGAGACACTTGAATTGCTTTGTGAATTTTGCTTTCATTGTTAAAATATGTGCAATAACAGCCACACAGCATACCATACTTTACAGATAGGTTTTCTTTGCATTGTTCGATCTCTGTGCTGTGAAAATATATCAAACAATGTCCTCTGATATGACAGGTGAAAATAACTGCAGCAAACCTTTATTGTATAATAAGTTTTAAACTATATCTTATTGACAGAGCAGATTCTGTTCCTAGTATCATAGGAAGCTCAAAAACATAGTTTATTTCAATGCTACCAAACACTAAAAGCAAAAAAAGCAAAATGAACCCCAAGTATAACTGTTGTTGTAATACACTGAAAAACAAATTAATCACATTGAGAATACAAACTATTTTGTTCATTGCCTGATGTCAATCAAAAAATGTTAATAAATGTGTCATTTGCATAATGTCTGCAGCTCTGCTGGAAATCTTAGAGAACCATCAGGCAAAGGAGATGGTCTAGTTTTATAATAAAGTATAAGTGGTTTTTTAATTCAGTTACATGAATCGAAATTATTTTAATTATCCCATTGTATAAAACTTGGACAAATGTTCAGACTGATAATATTCCCTTAATAGTTTTACTGCTCATATAAACACCATTTCATACACACACACAAAAAACCCCCACAGAATTCTAAATCAATAATAGTTAATCTGTTTTACCATAAATGGCAGTTAACACAATTCTACAAATAAAGCCATGGCCTTGTAATAACATGATTTGCAGTTGGCTTAGAACTAATGTCTTTCTATCCACCAAATCTTTTTCTACTTGAAATATTCAATACATGAATGAAGTAGAAGTACTTTAACAAAATCACTTCCATAGCAATAGCAATGGCACTTAGACTTAATATACTGCATCACAGCGCTTTACAGCCCTCTCTAAGCGGTTTACAGAGCCAGCCTTTTGCCCCCAACAATCTGGGTCCTCATTTTACCAACCTCGGAAGGATGGAAAACTGAGTCAACCTTGAGCCTGGTGAGAGTCAAACTGCAGAATTGCTGGCATAGCATCACTATTTTCACTTTCCAAATTCTAAGAAATATGTGTCAATGTTTCAACTGACCTCAATTTTTCAAGAACAATACATGATCCAACCACTTGTTCTGATCATTAGGAGAACATAAACATCGGCATCCAGGCAGTGTCCCACTCCCCCTTCCAGTTCCATAATTCATATTGTGTTCATTGCTTTGTTTTTCTGGAAAAACTTAACAGGTCACTGTGAGAAGGACCTTCAAATTCTCTGCTTGGTTAGAAAGAGGTAAATAAAAAGCAGGATGATGCTGAGGTGGCTTAATTTAATGGGAGGAGGGAGAGGTCAGGAACTGGGAAACTAGCAAAAACAATAGTCCCATCAATGGAAAACTGTCCACACCCTAAACTCTGCAAAGCTTCAACTTTCAGGCTCCAAGCCAGCTGCAGCAATAAATTTCATCTCTACACATTCAATCTTATGTTCAAGAAATTTCTTATGACAGAATTTCACAAATGTGACACTAGATGTATGTATTCATAAAAGATTTGCAGTACACAGAAATCAAAGTACAGTATCTTGAACCCTTTGAGTATCCCCTTACTTAACGTTTCCTGGGATGGCGCTGTTGCTATTGCAGCCTACTAAAAGATACAACTTAAGGCAGTGTTGATATGTGAAGCACGTGTACTCAATTCCATTTGTCTTCTAATCTGAAGCACTGCACATCACAATTTGAAGCTTTAAATTCTTTCAGATTAACAAAAAATTGGGAATTCTCTTCACAATTTTAGGAAATACCTGTTCAACATTGGAGTAGCATTTCTCTTTTGCCTCACAATAGTACTTCCAGCTCCTCCAGGGTCATTCCTTACCCCAACAAATATTAAGTAGTATTGAAATAGAACCAATAATAGGTTTAGATGTACTTTAGAAAAACAACTTGATTATTTTCAGCAATGAAAATTTCAGTCATGAAATGTCTTGAAGCCACATAGAAAACAATGGCATTTTTTCATATAACCATATACACACATACTGTATGTTTCAAATGGAAACTGATGAAACAAGGAAGGAATTAGTTCTAAGTATCCTTGTAACAACCCATCTCTATTTTACAATACTATTTTTGTCACTTGCCTTTTTTATTTTGGGTCAAAATATTTGTCAAGGACAGAGTCCATTGCCACATAATGAGGCCTGAGGTTAAAACTCATCTGAAAAATCAGATTTATTATTATTGTACAGTGAAAAATTAAAGAACATATTTCTTCAGGAAGTGATATTTAAGTGTTAGAAATTGTTTTTGCTTAAGAGTTAATCAGGTGAAAATCTCTCTTGCAACAAAATCAACTCCTGATGATCATGGACTTGTAATTTTCTTAACAATACAGAAATGTTTTTTCACTGTCACCTTTTGCAATTTTTACATCCAGTCTAGTCTACATCTCTGGGATTTCTAAAGAATTTGGACTAATCTTACAGTTAAAGACAGACATACTCAGACCTGGTCACCGTCATTTACCTATTTAAACTGTTTTTTTTATAAATAATGATCTTTATTTTTCAAGACAGAAATGGTGTATATAATTGTTGACAACTTTTGTATGTTTCTGTAAGATATTATATATGTGTGTGTGTGTGAAATATTTGTCAAGTCATTTGAATATGCCTTGCTAATTAACTCTTTCTTTCCTGTTTGGCCTAACTCAAGGCTATCTACAGGATATAGTCACAACTTATGACAGCTCATTATTTGTGTAAATTATTCAAATTGCTAATAAAGAATTTTTTTAGGGAGGCTGAAATGATCATTTCGAACTTCTTATGATGAGAACATAAGAAGTTCGAAATGATCACTTCAGCCTCCCTAAAAAAAATTCTTTATTAGCAATTTGAATAATTTACATACATATACATATACATATACATACATACTACATACACACACACACACACACATATATATAATATACATACATATATATATATATATATATATATATATATATATACACATATATATATTCATTTACAGCCTGAACAGATTTTGTTGTATTCTTTGATTAATTTCCTTTAAATTCTTATGTTTTTTATTTTTCTTTCCACTTCCAGGAGTTTGAAATGTTCTAATATTACTTTGCTCTTGACTTCTGAAGTGAAACTTAAATCCATCAATATAATCTACACTCCTGCCATCCCACTTTAAATTTTACATTAGTGAGTTAGTCTGTAGAAGTGAGACGTAGTCTTTTAATAAAATGTATTTGTTACGAAAGGACTTTTGCCTACCATAGGTTTAACACTCCCAATAAGTGCCGGAGTTCACATTAAGCTAAACAAAGAAAGCCCTATTATGGCTTAGCCACTGAACACAGCCATTATGTTTGTTCTGCAAATCACAAGTACCTAAGGTGGCAACTCTGTTCTCTTTGTCCCCGATTTAAATAATCACTAGCTGACCACGATATGCTGCCTTTCCCTAAATCCTGCAAACGCGGGAATTCCAATATTTGCAGATCAAAACCTGCCTAGCTTTGGGGCCTATACAAGAGGATCACAACCAGTTTAAAAAGAAGAAAAAGTCAGAAGCGCTTAAGGAATTTAGAAGCTTGAAGCCTCAGGAATCAATTCGGGAGCGGGAGGGCAATTACACCTGCCTGCAACCTTCCGGGGAGGAAACCAGACTCGTTTTTGCGAAAGGGCAATAATAATTTACCAAGAAAGGGAACAAAAAAAAACAACCCAGCACACCACACTCACAGCCTGAAAACCTGTTCTGTTACTCAGATGAAGAGGCAACGTTGCACGGAGTGGGTGAGACTCCGGAGAATTCAAACCAAGGAGGTCGAGAGACCGGAGCCCAACTAACCCGGTCGGCGGGAGCGAAGAAAAGGGTCCGTGAACCCCGGGAAAGGTCAGAAAAGGCGCCAATTTGCCAGCTTAAAAAAATTGCTGGCAGCGACCTACGGGCAACTGAGCGCAAAACTTGAGGAAAGCGATTTGCCTTTCCAAACCGCTTTTGGAGGCGGCAAGCTGCCCGCCGTTGAAAAGGCCAGCACGAAGTGTGCCCGGGGGGCGGTTAATTCCTAACACTTCGGGCAAAACCGACGTAGAGGGCTAAACCGGGGGAGGAAAGAAAAGAGGGGAGAGAGAGAGAGAGAGAAAGAGAGAGAGAGAAATTACACGTTGGCGGAAGAAGAGCACATTCTTTACTCTGCAACCCCGAAGGAAAAGAAGTTTTCTCCTGCGGGGTGCAGAAGCCCTCCTCCTCGGCCACTCGGGCGCTGGCCGTTTGTTCTCCCGCTCGGGCGAAGGGGACTCGCGTCCGCCCGGAAAGCAAAGGCTGCGGCCGAGGCTGGTGCGCACGCCCGGGGAGGAGTCAGGCATTTGTGCCCCAAGGGCTGAGGCGCGCTTCCCTGCCTGCCGCTTTGCCTGTGGCGGGACTTGCGCTGGAGAACAGAAGCGAAGAGACGGACCAGGAAAAGAAGCCAGGACCGGCGGCGTTTATTGCCGGCCGGCCGTCCCGAACAGTAGCTTCCTGGGTCGCGGTGAGTTTTCTGAATGAGGTGGCCGAAAAGGGAATCGGGACTGGGTTAGCGGAGTCAGATAATTTAATAAATAATAATAATAATAATAATAATAATAATAATAATAATAATAATAATAATAATAATAATAATAATAATATAATACACGAAGCCGGCCTGATACCGGCATTAATAAGGAGCGCTGCATAGGATTGACTCAAGAGATTAGGGTGCGATTCGGGGAAATGTGCCAGAAGAAGAAGCGTCTCCAACTAAGCAGGACACTATTTTCTTGGTCTGGGAGAAAATTGGTCTTTCTTGCTTTGGAAGCATTTGGAAAGCATTTCTTGCCGATACCTTAAAGCAGGGGTCTTCAAACTTGGCCCTTTTGTGACTTGTGGACTTCAACTCCCAGAATTCCTCAGCCAGCATGGCTGGCTGAGGAATTCTGGGAGTTGAAGTCCACAAGTCACAAAAGGGCCAAGTTTGAAGACCCCTGCCTTAAAGCTTCTCTGAAATGAATTACTTTAGTGTTGTATCTCCGTTATTCATTCACTTTAGCTTGTTTTGAGCTGTCAACCTGTGGCTGTTTTGGCATCACATAGACATAGAGCCTCACACTAGCCAACAACACTTTTTACTGGGGTGGGCGAACCCAGCCTGTTTGATTAACGTTTCCGGAATATATTGCTTTCTCCTAAATGTGTCAGTCTTTGTATTCTACACTTTTTTGTACAAAACCTAATATTTTAAAAGCAATAGAATTCTAACCAATCCCATGTTTGCTACAGTAAAGCTAGCGATCGCTTAATTTTCTTGTATTAATGTGTTCGACCCCTTTAAATGCTAACCCTGCCAACTACAAAGGAATAACTGAGTTTGAATTTTACCAACAGGACTTAGATGTGTCCTGAGTTAACATCTTCATTTATTTTAATTGGGCAAGAGACCTTAGATTATAATATTTATAATGTGCAAGCTAATCAATTAAAACATTATAGATTTTACCCAGTCTGTGTGATAAGAAATGCTAATGTCATATAGGCTTTATACCCAAAACTCAATTATTTTACATCTCAGAATGAGCTGTTATATAGGGTAACCAAAATTCAGATTTCAGCTAGATGACAGCACAGAGGTAGGATTATCTGTGTCATTGTTGCCATTAAATGGTCCTCCAGATTTTTCCAATTCTGATGTGGCTACTCTGCTGATTGATTGTAACCAATCCTTTTCAATCTTAAAATGTGCTGATAAGAGGAGAATTAAAAAAAGATGTAAGATACATCATAGTTAACTTTAAAAGGTGTCTTTCCCTTCTAATGGCTATATGTATGCAATATGGTAGATATAAACAGTTCTGTACAAACCACTAAAGTGATATTCACAAAACAAATAAGCAAATGCTATTGCTTAATATCATCTGAATAAACCTATGTAGCCAGTGAGTGGAAATTTAGTGTATCATATAGATAAGAGCTTTCTTCAGGATCATCAAAAATATCTTTTCACAGAGGTTTGGCAAAAGTGTACACATTTCTGTGTAAATCCAGATATATCAACAAATGAAATATTTCAGTTAGTGGTCAGTTCTACTAAGTGGATAGTTTTCTGTAAAGCTGCATTTTGCACGTTTAAAGGATTTTAAAGAAAAAGAGTCAAGCAGACCTGGCAGTTGAGCCTTCATATCCTGTCCTAGTCAGTGAAGCTTAGGCAGATATTGAAAGGACGGTGTGGTTCATAAACGCTCTCAGTTTTTTACACTGTATTTGTCTACTTTATTTATGTAATCTTTGGCTCAAGGCACTCCATTTATTATCCATAAGAAAATATTAATTTCTGTTGCTTTTATCCCATTGCATTAATAATATTTATTCACAATGGATAAACTGGATAGCCTGTGCCTTCAAATTGTTTTACAATTACTTTATTACATTTATTTTTGTATGACGACAGATATATATAGTTGAAAATTAGAGATATGAGTTCAATTAATTGCTAACTTATTCTTCCTTAATAGTTTCTGAAGTGTTCATTGCAGTTAAAAGTCAAGTGGTATTTCTTCCTTGTTATCTATACCATTATAGACCTTGTCTATGCATTTTTTTATAGGTAAGTCTCACCATAAATTTTTCCTTCTCCTTGAATGGCTACACATGGGAGTGCCCTTTAACTACTAAAAATAAATAACATTAAAAAAATCTCTCAAACCCACTTGTTTTAAAGTTTCTTCCTCACCTGCCTACACCACTTTTTATCAATATTTTATTGGAAAATATTTACTATCAGGACATTCTGTTCAGATGCATAACTTTGATCACCTAGCTGGCTGGGTGTGCTTAGAGCAGGGGTGTCAAACTCAATTTCATTGAGAGCCACATCAGCATTGCGGTTGCCCTCAGGGGGCTGGGTGGGTGTGGTCAGGGTGGGCGCAGCCTACTTGGTGGGTGTGGCTGGAGTGCATGTGGCCTACTGGGTGGGCATGGCCAGCTCTACATCATTTTCATCAAGGGTACCTATGGGGGCCTGGGAAGGAGTGGGACAGATCTGAGGGTCTCTGGCAGAAGGAGATGGGACCAGGGCAAGTGCCAAGGCATGGTCCACTGGAGGAGCCTCACTGTTCCTCTCAGGCCATGCGGGGGGGGGCTGAACGGTGGCACGGAGGTCAAATGCCCAGCCCAGCCCTCAAGCACCCATGGCACTAAGCCCAGCCCCAATTCCCCAAGGGGGCACCCAGCTGCACTTACCTCCTCAAGGCTGCTGCTGCTGTGCTTGCTCTCCTTAGCCAGGTTGCTTATGATGGGTACGAGGGCAAAGTCAAGAGGGAGGCCAACTCCCTCTCCATGTGAGGAGACCTTGCTTTGTATCCAAAGCTTCCTTAGCAATAGGATGGGAGACCCCCCCAGGATAGTCCAGGAGGAGCGGGCAAGGGGATGATGAAGGCAGGAGTTCCCTCAGACCCTCCCTCTCCTTCCTTCCTTCTTTCCTTCTTTCCTTCCTTCCTTCCTTCCTTCCTTCCTTCCTTCCTTCCTTCCTAAGAGTGGTGGGAAAATATTTGAGATGAGGGAGGGAGAAAAACAAGCAAGAAATGCACCTGGGGAAGTGTCATCCTTTGTGAGGAATGAAGAAATGCACCATTGCCTGGAAGTGGCCAACACATGGCCCTCACCTACTTCACATATCTGGCTTGGTGGGCTCTGGGAGAGGTGATGTCATGAGCAGCATGAGAGTCTATGTTACATGCACAGTGCTGCCCAGCCCCCAGCCTGCCTGGTTTTGGCAGGCAGCGGGGTGCTCTCCTCACAGTGCTGAGAGGATGAGCCGGGTGGCATGAATCTGAAGAGAAGCGCAATGCTGCCCAGCCCCTAGCCTGCCCAAAGTAGGCAGGGCCGGGTGCTGGCCACTTCTAGGCAATGGTGCATTTCATCATTTGTCACAAAGGGTGATACCTCCCCAGCGCACGCCCAGTGGGCGGGGCCGACGCGCCAGGGGCTGGTCCCTCGCTGTTTCCAGATGGCCTTGTGGAGCTAAGACAGAATGCGTTTCAGCATAGATGGCCACCACGAAATTGTACATTGGCTCCCGGCCAGCCTGGGCAAGGGCCAAGGCAGTGGGGGCCGTTCCCTCACTGTTTCCAGAATGGGTTCACATGAAACCACTTCGCGGGCCACATCTGGCCCCCGGGCCTTGTGTTTGACATGGCTGGCTTAGAGTATCTAGCCATGTCACATAGCTGTCTAAAAATAAACAATTAATTTTTAAAACTTTCTTTCAAATGAAGTCTTGGCAGATCCTCATTTGGGTGTATTTTTTCTAGTTAAATCCTAGCTATTTTGTATCTAGGAGAAAAGGTCCTAGAGTCGTCATTCAGTTTACTTTTTAAGGTAGAGAGTAGAATCAGCCACTAAGCCTTAGGTGTATTTGAAGGGACCACAATAATAGCATTGATTCAATTACTACTGTTGCATAAATAAGCAGAAGTAGGGTTTTCTGCATATAACATTTTGGTAAACTTTTTTTTGCAATATTATTCTCATGTGAACTATTTTATATTGTAATTAATGCATTTATTTTATTGGATAATTGTGATTTCCATATATTGTATTGTACTGTATACCATTCTGGGGGAAATGATTTTGAAAAGTGGCATACAAAATATACAAATAAATTAATATTTCTACCTTCCCTTTCCACAGCCCCTTATTTTTTCCCCATTTTGAACTGTTAAATGAGTAAATCTGTAAATATTCTTACAAGGATGGGTAAAGCTATCAGTTTAAACAAAGTTTGCTTTTTTGCAATTCCAACTTCAAATCCAGATAGAGGTTAAGTCTGAATATTCTTTGAACCCTTTTCCTTATAATGAAACAAGGTACTAAAACTTAGGCTTACTTTTGTTTATTAGAAATATGTATTTTTTGGAAATAATCTCCAATGCATACAAATAATTTATAGTATTAAAAAGATATCTTATATATCAAAGTACAGTAAATAAATAAAATGTGCCCCACTGTGTTTATTTAGATTCATATCTATGGAGATTCTCAGTCATCCAGGTCATACTTATCCCAGAGATGCTTTTTCACAAGGCAACTGGACTTTCTTGTTTTTCTTTGAAGATGTTTTGCTTCTCATCTAAAGAAGCTTCTTCAGCTCTGACTGGTGAAAAATCTATTTAGATTCCATAGTGCAGACATGTCAAACACAAGGCCCGGGGGCCAGATCCGGCCCGCGAAGTGGTTTCATGTGGCCCGCGAAGCCATCCTGGAAACAGTGAGGGAACGGCCCCCACTGCCTTGGCCCTGGCCCAGAGAACCTCCTTCTGCCAGAGACCCTCAGATCTGTACCACTCCTGACCAGGCCCTCATAGTCACCCTTGATGCGAACGATGTAGAGCTGGCCACGCCCACCCAGTAGGCCATACGCACTCTAGCCACACCCAGCCAGTAGTCCACGCCCACCCTGGCCACACCCACCCGGCCCCCTGAGGACAACCGCAATGCTGATGCGGCCCTCAATGAAATTGAGATTGACACCCCTGCCATAGTGCATCGTCTCATTTCTGCTACATTGTCTGCTGTTGGTTTTGTTCCACTATGCTACTTGTATTTTCTCCGGATTGATTTATTAAGAGACTATTTTGCTTATAACTTATGGCTCTAAACAATGTATTTGCTATTTTTTAAAATATGATTACATTTATGCACCGCACTGTAAGAAAAATATGATCATGTTCTTCCCATTCTCACATAGTGAGGCCAGTTTTTCTCTGCCTTCAAAGTTTTTCAAAGTATGAACTATTAGCAATTTAAATGTGATTCTTATCATCTGCCTTACATTCCTCACCCACACTTTCAAGTGAACCGTCCATTCAACCCTATTCCCTTAATGCTTAATCTGTTCCGCTTTACAAATTTTAAAGTTGCAAAACTGCTTCTGGGACGATGGTGGGTTTCTAATGTTGGACGTCTGAGTCAATCGCTGTCATAAACCGATGCTTTCTGCCATCAAATGGCAGAACCAATTTCTCTAAGATTGATCTTAGTCAGGAAAGGATTTGCAATGTACAGGTAGTCCTCGACTTACAACAGTTTATTTAGTGACCATTCAAAGTTACAACAGCACTGAAAAAAGTGACTTATGACCGTTTTTCACACTTAACAACCGTTGCAGCATCGGCATAGTCATGTGATCAAAATTCAGATGCTTGGCAAGTGACTCATTTATCACAGCTGCAGTGTCCCAGGGGGATGTGATCACCTTTTGAGAACTTCGGACCGGCAAAGTCAATAGGGAAACCAGATTTACTTAACAGTTTTGTTACTAACTTAACAACTAACGTGGCAAGAAAGGTCATAAAATGAGGCAAAACTCACTTAATTTAATTTAATTTTAATTTATTAATATTTCTATACCGCCCTTCTCCCGAAGGACTCAGGGCGGTGTACAGGGCAAGAATAAAACACAGAAATTTACAAAAACTAAAAGATAATTAAATACATACCCGATTAAAAATACAGTTGATACATGGTAAAAAACCCCAATAAAAATAGTAAAAAAAACCCACCAATCCCCCCTCAGGCCAGGCTGGCTTGCTCGAACAAGTATGTTTTCAGATCGCGGCGAAAGGAGCGCAGATCGGGCGCCGTCCGGAGCTCAACCGGTAACTGGTTCCATAGCTCCGGGGCGCCCACAGAGAAGGATCTCCCCCTGGGGGCCACTTAACAAATGTCTTGCTTAGCAGAAGAAATTTTGGGCTCAATTATGGTCGTAAGATGAGGACTACCTGTTGTTAATTTCACTAGTACTTACAACTACTGTATTATGTCTCTCTAGACCACGGGTGTCAAACTCCATCACGTCACATGACATATCGTGATGTATCATGACATTTTGCCTTTGCGGAGCCCGGGTTGGGCGTGGCCTGTGCGTGACACATCCAGCCCGCGAGTTGTCAGTTTGACACCTCTGCTCTAAACAGTGGAGAAGAAATTACCTAGCACCTCTTTTCAGTTATCACATTACTCATTCACTTTAAATTTTCGCCGTAAGGCAAGCTTCCTTTGAGTCAAGTTCAACTCCAGGTGCCTACATGAACAGAGGTACATGTTTTCTTTGCAACGAGATTTGCCTTTGTCTTCTTCCAGAGTTTATTTTTTACTTTCAGATCTAGCTCTGAGATTTTTTTTTGGTGGTTTCCCCATCCAAGGCTACCATTTGCTTAGAATCAAAAGAGAGCAGATGGAATTGCTACACCTGAATCTGTGCACACTTTGTTCCAAATGCCAAAAACTTACCAAAAACTATGATTATTTTTAAAGAAGAAAAATAATTTGATTATGTGAAATTCTTTATGTGATATCTTGTTTTTAGTTTGAGATATGAATTACAGTCATCATCTTTATGAATATCTTTAGTCATTACTGATTAGGAATCTACAGATTTATTTATTTGCTCATAGTAAATTGAGGTCCATTTCTCCTCCCTCAGTTGGAGGATAGGAATAGTTTCTTTCTGACCTTTTTCCAGCGTTCATAACTGCCCTTAGTTTATGCAGAGCCTTGTCTAATAAAGCCCTGATGCTGAGCAGTTAGTTTTATGGTCTTGCATTAATTCTTACAACCTTAAATTTTCTCTATATTTTTTTATGAAAACTATGTTGCATCTGCATATATTTTAATGTGCAAAATAGAATATAGTGGTTTAACTCTCCCTACACTTCTCAGTTTAAAAGTTCCATTCATGAAGCTTGAGTTCATCCAGTTTTTAGTGAGCTCTTAGTTAAATCTCCAGTCATTTAGATCAACACTATGACATAAAGAACATGTCATAGTCCACATTAGCAAATGGAAATAAAAATACCAACTGCCTACAACTGAAGAAAAACAATAATTAGAGAAGTTGTGGTGTTAGCAGTAACTGAAGAACTGGTTTTTGTTCTTAGCAAAGACCATTTTGAGAAAAGGGAAAAGAAAGGTATATGGTACCATAAAGGTAATTATGCAATAAGCAACCAAAAGAGGAAATTATTGAGTTAAAAGCAATTAGTGTTTTCCTTGAATAACAAAGGGATAACATTGTAAGTTTTAACCCAGGCCAATATTAGAACTGGGTATCATGTTTATGTAATGTGTAATAAAAGATTGTCATTGCCCAGGTGATTTCTATAGGAGTTATCAGCAGTTTATTAAGAGGTTATATTTACTGTATATGTTGTTGAGTAGTTTTCTTGTATTTCATTTTGTTTCATATGTTGTGCAACAGTTCCAGATGGGCCACAGCTTGTCTTTGTGTTTCACTGTAAATTTGTAATGTTTGGAGAGACCAAAAATAATGCAGGGTAACTTAGAGGTAAAAATGATGCACCAAATTATTTTTCTGTTGGAGAAGAGATAAAGTCAATAATGCAATGTCAACAGCTCTGGACATTTGTTGGCTTCTGCTTTGCTTTGATTCAGCTGAAGCAAGATATGATTGAATGGATTTTCAACTCAAGAAGGTTCAATGGTTTTACTTATAATTCAAGAAAATGTGAAATTAAATTGAGCAGTGTAAGCAGTGTGTTTTGTTTGTTTGTTTATATGTGTTTTATGCTGCTTCATGCCAACGGAAAGAATCCTAAGGTAGTGTTGGACTGAAATTGGACAATGCAGAAATAATAGCAAGTTGAACCACTTAGTAAAAAGTAACTTTTACTATTATATTTGTGGTCGACGCGAACCAATATGTTTATTATGATTAAAAGAGGTGAAAGTGTAAACAAACTCTAATTTTTTTTTTATTGAAAAGTTTTAAAATACAGTTTTCCTTTAAAAACCCCCCTTCCCCCTCCCTGCTCCCCCTCCTACCTCCCCCCAACCTCCCTCCCTCCCCCCCTCCCTCCCCCCCTCCCCCCCCGACTTCCCAGAGCTAAATACAAGGTATATATATATAGGGGTAGGCAACCTTCATGGATTACTGCCTTGTCGTGGCGAAGGGGCTTGCGTAATTCAATGAAGCTATGAGCTATGCCATGCAGGGCCACCCAAGACGGACAGGTCATAGCAGAGAGTTCTGACAAAATGTGATCCACTGGAGAAGGAAATGGCAACCCACTCCAGTATCTTTGCCATGAAAACCCCATGGACAGTACCAAAAGGCAAAACGATATGACGCTGGAAGATGAGCCCCTCAGGTCGGAAGGCGTCCAATATGCTACTGGGGAAGAGCAGAGGGCTAGTACTAGTAGCGCCAGAAAGAATGAAGCGACTGGGCCAAAGCCGAAAGGACGCTCAGCTGTGGATATGTCTGGTGGTGAAAGGAAAGTCCAATGCTGTAAAGATTTTTTCTCCATAGGAACCTGGAATGTAAGATCCATGAATCAAGGAAAGCTGGACGTGGTCAAACAAGAGATGACAAGACTAAACATTGACATCTTAGGTATCAGCGAACTAAAATGGACAGGAATGGGTGAATTTAATTCAGATGACCATCAGGTATACTACTGCGGGCAAGAATCCCTCAGAAGAAATGGAGTAGCCTTCATAGTCAATAAAAAAATAGGAAAAGCAATACTGGGATACAACCCTCAAAATGACAGAATGATCTCAGTTCGAATCCAAGGCAAACCATTCAATATCACAGTAGTCCAAGTCTATGCCCCAACCACCGGTGCTGAAGAGGATGAAATTGACCGGTTCTATGAAGCCCTACAGCACCTTATAGAACTAACACCCAGAAATGATGTCCTTATCATCATGGGGGATTGGAATGCTAAAGTAGGAAGCCAAAAGATAACTGGAATAACAGGCAAGTTTGGCCTTGGAGTACAAAATGAAGCAGGGCACAGGCTGATAGAATTTTGTCAACAGAATACGATGGTCATAGCAAACACTCTTTTCCAACAACCCAAGAGACGGCTTTACACATGGACATCACCAGACGGTCAACACAGAAATCAGATTGACTATATGCTCTGCAGCCAAAGATGGAGAAGCTCTATACAGTCAGTAAAAACAAGACCAGGAGCTGACTGTGGCTCAGACCATGAGCTTCTTGTTGCAAAGTTTAGGCTTAAATTAAAGAAAGTAGGGAAAAGCGCTAGGCCAGTCAGGTATGAATTAAATCATATCCCTGTTGAATATACAGTAGAGGTGACAAATAGATTTAAGGAATTAGATCTGATAGACAGAGTGCCTGAAGAACTATGGAAAGAGGTTCGCAACATTGTACAAGAGGTAGCAACTAAAACCATCCCAAAGAAAAAGAAATGCAAGAAAGCAAAATGGCTGTCTGAGGAAGCTTTGCAAATGGCTGAGAAAAGGAGGGAAGCGAAAGGAAAGGGAGAAAAAGAAAGATATGCCCAATTAAATGCAGAATTCCAAAGAATAGCTAGAAGAGATAAGAATGCCTTCTTAAATGAACAATGCAAAGTTGCGAGCCCTATCTACGACCCCGTAGATAGGGCTCGCAACTTGGGGGTCCTCCTAGATTCACGTCTCACTTTGGAAGACCATATAGGAGCCATGACTAGGGGGGCCTTCGCACAGGTTCGCCTGGTGCGTCAGTTGCGGCCCTATCTTAGCCGGGACGATTTATGCACGGTCACTCATGCGCTCGTGTCCTCTCGTCTGGACTACTGCAACGCTCTCTACATGGGGCTGCCCTTGAGGACTACTCGGAAGCTCCAACTGGTACAGAATGCAGCCGCGAGAGTGGTGTTGGGAGTCTCCCGATACTCCCACGTTACGCCTCTGCTCCGTGAGCTGCATTGGTTGCCAGTTGTCTTCCGGGTGAGATTCAAGGTACTGGTAACGGTATTTAAAGCACTCCATGGCATGGGGCCAGAGTACCTCAGGGAACATCTGCTGCCGGCATCAAGCTCCCTGCGCCCTGTGCGTTCCCACAGAGAGGGCCTCCTCAGGGTGCCACCGATCAGAGAATGTCGATTGGTGGCCCCCAGGGGGAGATCCTTCTCTGTGGGCGCTCCGGAGCTGTGGAATCAGCTACCGGTTGAGCTCCGGATGGCGCCCGATCTTCGCTCCTTTCGTCGCGATCTTAAGACATTTCTGTTTGTACAAGCCGGCCTAGCCTGAGGGGGAGTGTTGGGGTTATTTTATTTTTTGCTTTTTAACTTTTCTTGGGGTTTTTAGTGTTGTATTTATATTGTTTTTTAACTAGGGCAATTTGTTTAATCTCTTTTTTAATGTTTGTATTCACTATTTTATTCTGCCCTGTGAACCGCCCTGAGTCCTCAGGGAGAAGGGCGGTATATAAATGTTATTAAATTAAATTAAATTAAATTAAATAGAAGAAAACAATAGAATAGGGAGGACCAGAGATCTTTTCAAGAAAATTGGAGAGATGAAAGGAACGTTTCATGCAAAAATGGGCATGATAAAGGACCAAAATGGCAGGGACCTAACAGAGGCAGAAGAGATTAAGAAGAGGTGGCAAAATTACACAGAAGAACTATACAAGAATGAGCTTAACGTCCCTGATAATCACAATGAGGTGGTCACTGACCTCGAGCCAGACATCCTAGAATGTGAAGTGAAGTGGGCCTTAGAAAAGCTGAGCAACAACAAAGCTAGTGGAGGTGACAGTATCCCAGCTGAGCTATTCAAAATCTTAAAAGACAATGCAGTAAAAGTGCTACACTCAATTTGCCAGCAAATTTGGAAAACTCAACAGTGGCCACAGGATTGGAAAAGATCAGTTTACATTCCAATTCCAAAGAAAGGCAGTGCCAAAGAATGTTCAAACTATCGCACCATTGCACTCATTTCTCATGCTAGTAAAGTTATGCTTAAAATCCTACAAGCTAGACTCCAGCAGTATGTGGATCGAGAACTACCAGAAGTACAGGCAGGATTTCGAAGAGGCAGAGGAACCAGAGATCAAATTGCCAACATACGCTGGATCATGGAGAAAGCTAGAGAGTTCCAGAAAAACATCTACTTCTGCTTCATTGACTATGCTAAAGCCTTTGATTGTGTGGATCATAACAAACTCTGGCAAGTCCTTAAAGAGATGGGCATACCAGACCACCTTATTTGTCTCTTGAGAAATCTATATGCGGGCCAAGAAGCAACAGTGAGAACTGGACACGGAACCACTGATTGGTTCAAAATTGGGAAAGGAGTCCGGCAAGGCTGTATACTGTCGCCTTGCCTATTTAACTTATATGCAGAGCACATCATGAGAAAGGCAGGGCTAGATGAATCAAAAGTTGGAATTAAGATTGCCGGAAGAAACATCAACAACCTAAGATATGCAGATGATACCACTCTAATGGCAGAAAGTGAAGAAGAACTAAAGAGCCTCTTGTTGCGGGTGAAGAAGGAGAGTGCAAAACTTGGGTTGAAACTAAATATTAAGAAAACCAAGATCATGGCATCTGGCCCTCTCAATTCCTGGCAAATAGATGGGGAAGAAATGGAGGTAGTGACAGATTTTATTTTCCTGGGCTCCAAGATCACTGCAGATGGGGACTGTAGCCAAGAAATTAAAAGACGCTTGCTCCTTGGGAGGAAAGCCATGGCAAATCTAGACAGCACACTAAAAAGCAGAGACATCACCCTGTCAACAAAAGTGCGGATAGTCAAGGCTATGGTCTTCCCAGTTGCAATGTATGGCAGTGAAAGTTGGACCATAAGAAAGGCTGAGCGCCAAAGAATTGAGGCCTTTGAACTATGGTGCTGGAGAAGACTCCTGCGAGTCCATTGGACTGCAAGGCGATCAAACCGGTCAGTCCTAGAGGAGATCAACCCTGACTGCTCTTTAGAAGGCCAGATCCTGAAGCTAAAACTCAAATACTTTGGCCACCTAATGAGAAGGAAGGACTCCCTGGAGAAGAGCCTAATGCTGGGAAAGATTGAGGGCAATAGAAGAAGGGGACGACAGAGAATGAGGTGGTTGGATGGAGTGACTGAAGCAGTAGGCGTGAGCTTAGATGGACTCCAGAAGATGGTAGAGGACAGGAAGGCCTGGAGGAACATTGTCCATAGGGTCGCGATGGGTCGGACACGACTTCGCAACTAACAACAACAACAACATATATATATAAAAAGGCAATCATAAACAACCATATACTAACAACTATAAATTCTAAAATCCATCACTCTCTAGCTTATATAGGATAAGACACACCTTAACAATATTAAATATATATAAAAAACTAGAATAAAAAAAGAAAAAAAAACGAAAAAAGACTTATTCGAATGCTACATAAAACTTCTTAACCCTATACTTGTTCTGGATAAACTCAATCCATTTTCTCCATTCCATAATATAACGTTCTTGCGAATGATCTTTCAAATAGGCCGAAATCTTCGCCATCTCTGCCAGGTCGGAAACCTTTAAAGTCCACTCTTCTATGGTCGGCAGTTCCTCTTTCTTCCAATATTGGCCTATCAAAAGTCTTGCCGCCGTAATTAAGTTCAACATCAGCTTGGTGTCCACAACTGTAGCGTCTGCAATTATTCCCAACAAAAAAAGTTGCGGACAAAACTTTATCCTCTGTTTAAAAATCTTCTGCATATTCCACCAGACTTTTATCCAAAAAGCCTTAACCTTCTTGCATGTCCACCATATGTGAAAATATGTTGCATCTTCATCACCACACCTCCAACATTTAGGCTGATAATTCGGATACATACTTGCAAGCTTTTTAGGATCTAGATGCCATCTATAAAACATTTTGTAAAAGTTCTCTCTTAGATTTTGAGCTTGAGTAAATTTTACGTTCCTCACCCAAATCTTTTCCCACGTATCCATTGTAATAACTTCCTGGATGTTTTGGGCCCATTTTATCATACAATCCTTAACAAGCTCTGTTTCCGAGTCAATCTCTATCAATGCAAGATATATCCGTTTAATATGTGCTGGTCCCTGATTTCTAATCTGCTTTATCAAATTTTCATCAGTCATTGTAAATCCATTTTTCTGGTCTTCTTTCCACCTGGCCCGTAATTGAATATATTGAAACCAAGTTTGAACAACCTCTTCTCGCAAGAGGCTATATGATTTCAAACACCAAACATTCCTTTCCAGGCTTAAAATTTCCTTGTACGTAGTCACATCATGTTTGAAACCAGCATGTATATTTTCTATTGCGTGTTTTGGAATTGCCCACAATGGTATCTTGCTGCTTAGCTTATGTCTATACTTCTTCCAAACTCTCAGCAATGCCTGTCTTAAAATATGCATCCTAAACACAGTATCTACCTTCTTATCATACAACAAATATGCATGCCAGCCAAACAACAAATCATGGCCCTCAAGATTTAATAACCTCAATTGCGTCAAATTAATCCAATCGCTTATTCCTACTAATGCAGCAGCTTCATAATATAATTTAAAATTAGGCAATTTAAGGCCACCTCTCTCACGAGTATCCTGCATAATCTTAAGTTTAACTCGTGGCTTTTTCCCTGCCCAAACAAATTTATTGATACCTCGCTGCCATTCCTCCAAATTAGAATCTTTCTTAAGAATCGGTATCATTTGAAATAAAAATAAAAATTCAAACTCTAATATTTAAGAAGCATGGCATTTAAAAATGAGACTGCAGAAAAACACTCTTAGCTACAAGTAGGAATGCTATTGTGGTGAAATGCCATTCTAATAAGTGAATAGGAGAAAAAAAGACTCAAGGTCCTAAATAATAAAGATCACAGAGAGAACAGAAGTAGGAGTTAGATGGGTGAAGTTTTCAGCTAGGAAAACAAGCTTGTAAGCACTCTATATGTGATTAGTCGTTCCTTTTATATGTTAAGTATAAGCCAAAACTAATATCTGCTTAGTTTGTTGGATATATTGTGCCTTTAGCTGATACTAAAATAAATATAATGTCACAGATAATTCAGAAATAATGTTGATTTTTTTTACAAGCCATAACTAAAAGCAATCAAAATCATTAGGTTTCTCAGTTTTTGAAAAAACTGTATTACAGTATTGGAGCTTTTAGATGTAGAGAGATGAAGGAGTAAAAGAGGAATAATATTGTTAGAGGTCTCTGAAATTGTGCAGAGGCTGGGGAAAAATAGACATTGCAAAGTTTTCTTCTATGTATCCATAATGCTAGAACAAAGACTCATTCAACAGTACTGATTATGAGAAATTCAGAACTGACAAAAAGATGTGTTAGTTTAGATATGATACATGGAG
Organism: Vipera ursinii; assembly: GCF_947247035.1. Taxonomy (NCBI): domain Eukaryota; kingdom Metazoa; phylum Chordata; class Lepidosauria; order Squamata; family Viperidae; genus Vipera; species Vipera ursinii. The sequence goes on from NC_139512.1 coordinate 41,937,321, forward strand.
TTTAAGGGATATGGTACCACAGATATGGTATTGGTCACCAGTGTGAGCCACCTCTGTTTGTGATTATGATAGCTTGAGGAGAGATTGGATACCCATACTCCCTACCATTACTCTGCCATGCAGCCTAGGAGTTATTAATGATGTTGAGACACCTGTGAATTAAAATTCAGAAATTTAAAATATTTTTATTTTAATCATGACTATTAGTTATGAGGGCTGTTGTAGGGAAACACCATGTATATACAATATACTTTGCTGGGATTCTGTTTACAGGTTGAGGATTCTTAGTCATAAAGAGAGTGTAGCCTAATCATCCTTTTATGATTTGTTCAATGTAGGAAGTTCAGAAGTTAGCTGGCAATGGTCATGAATAAGGAAGTTACATATTAAGTTAAGAGTCTTCATCTCTTCAACTCCTATGTGCTTTTCCCCTCCTGCATAGGCATTCAGCTAAAGCATAATTAAAGAACAAGGTAGAAAGGCAAAAAGGTTTTTTATTCTCTCTCCAGAGAATAAACTTCCTACCTCGCTCTCCCTCCTTCTGGCTTGTCTCTCTGGAAAAGAGAAACTAAAATCTTCTTCCCCCAATCAATCTCCTCTTCCCCTTTAAAAATCCCTCCCCAAGAGCCCCGCCCCGCCCCCAGCCACCACGGAGGCCTCTGGAGCTCCCATCCTCTCTGCCGAATCCCCAGAACTCTGGCAAAGCCTCCCAGCAAGTGCCGATCCCCCCCAATTCCCCTCTCCGCTACACTTTCTTCCTTCCTTCTCTCCTTCTCATCTTTCCTTCCTCAATGCTCGGGAAGGGGTGATGGGAGGGAGAGAGATTGCCAGCGCTGCCATGTTGTTGCCGGTCTTGCTATCCTGTGTGGGGAGGGGGGTCTGTGCCAATGAAAGGGATGCCTTGTGGCTGCGAGGGTGGAGGTGCTGGTGGGGGGGGTTGGCGCTGATTTACAACTTGATTGTATCCATCAAAGCCAGAATACACTCAGCCTTAAATCCACAGGGCAGCCCCACCCCACCCCCTGGGTGTGCACACAAGTAGAGTCCGGCATCCCTGCTGGCTGTCTTGCTCTGCAGGCTGACTTCAGCCAGGATGCCAGCACTGCCCGTCTCCTGTGCGCACACCTGGGGGGGCAGGGCAGAGGTGGCGGGGAGCTCCTTGCTGGTTCCAGTGGATCTTAGGCTTTCTGGCTTTGATGGACACAACCAGGTTGTAGATCACCCCCATCCCCACCAACCCCTCCATCCTTGCAGCCACAAGGCATCCCTTTCAACAGGACCGCCCCCACCCACCCACATAGTATAGTAATGGCCAGCAGCAGCATATTAGTGCTGGCAATCCCTCCCCCTCCCATCACCCCTTCCTGAGTGCGGGGGAAGGAAAGATATGAGAAGGCAAAGGAAGGAAGGGAGGGAGGGGAAAAGGGAGGGAGGAAGGAAGGAATGGAAAGTGGGAGGGAAAGAAGGAAGGAACAGAGGGAGGAAGGAATGGAGGGTGGGAGGGAGGAAGGAAAGAACAGAGGATGGAAGGGTGGGAGGGACCATTTCCCGGCACTCGCCCTGGTCCCATCCTCCTCTGCCGGAGACCCTCAGACCTGCCCCAGTCCTACCCAGGAACCCCTGAAGCAAGTGATGTCGATCAGGCCATGCCCACCCAGTAGACCACACGCACTCTAGCCACGCCCACCCAGTAGGCCACGCCCACCCAGGCCATAACCACCCGGCCCCTTGAGGGCAACCACAATGCTGATGTGGCCCTCAATGAAATTGAGTTTGATACCCCTGTTCTAGGCTAATAGCTAATTAAAGTCATTTTCCTCCAGGAAGCTTGCTGCTTTTTGTTTTTGCTGATGACTTATCCATTTCCAATGGAAATTAATGGTAGAGTAGAAGCTTCCATCATGCAGGCTTACATACCATTTTTAATATTAAGATATTACCAGGATAGGCACATGGTCATCCAAAGAGTGAATGATATGGATCATCAGGCTGAGGTAAACAGGTTGTCTCAGAATAATAGAATTTGAGTTACTAAGCTTGTATTGGGATCAGAATAGTATTTACCCAAGAATGTATAAATAGTTTGTTGGTCCCCATAAAATTATAACAACCTATTGTCAAGTTTCTATCTGTTCATCCATTCCTCCTTCCCTCCCAGGTGAGAAAACCACTCTTTAAAGCTAGCATCCTACTATAATACATCGTTGCAAGGCAAGGACACTAAAAAATTCTATTGACAGAGCACCAGTCCATGTTGTGCTAAGAAACAATCAGCCACATGTTGTAAATTTTTCAAGGTTGTTCAGATCCATTTTATTTTACCCCTGTTATATAAACCTGTTGAAGACAATCAGACCTTTTGGAAGATTTAAAACCTTCCATCATTTACTCAGTAGCTAGGTTCTGGGTTGCCACAATGGAAGTAAGGCAAAAGCTGGGACAAGGAAAGTGTTATTGATTTTTTTTCTTCAATTTCATTCAGATCTAACAATATAGTTATTTTGTTGAAATACATTGAGTTCTAATAATATGGTTATTTTGTTGAAATAATTCTTAAGAAAATCATTCTTATTTTGCAGTGGCTTTAGATCTGTTGTGATCAAGATTATAACTTATAACTTTAATGTTAAAAATATTAGATTTTTGAGAATTATTCTGATCTTAATTATACTTTATAGTGTTGTAATGTACCACTATGCTACTTTTTTCCTCTTGTTTGATTCTTTTTGGATTTTTTTATCTGTCTGCCTTTCGTTTACCTTGTGCTGGTCATTAACCAAATAAAGATAACTTTAACTGTTATACTAAAATATTACCACCATGTACTACCATAAGCAATAGAAGATAAATAGGATATGAAAGTAGGGTTAAATAATTATTAAATGTACCCATTGTTTGGGTTTGAATGGCTGATATATTCCTCTTTCATTATGTTCTGTGTGCAGCTTTGTGGTCTGCCATTTTTATTTATTTATTTATTTATTTATTTATTTAATTGGATTTATATACCGCCCTTTCCCGAAGGACTCAGGGCGGTTTACAGGGTATTTAAAACAAGAAATACAAAAGTTAAAAACAATTAAAAATAATTACAACAGTCACTGAAAAAGTAAAAAAAAACCCCAATTAAAATTAAAATTAAAATTCTCAGCCTGGGCCAGAGAGCTCGAAGAGCCAGGTCTTCAGGTCCTGGCGGAATGAACGGAGGTCGGGGGCAGTCCTAAGCTCCACGGGCAGCTGGTTCCAGAGGGCAGGCGCACCCACTGAGAAGGCCCTACCCCTGGGTGTTACCCGCCAGCAATCTTTTACCGGTGGCACCCTGAGAAGACCCTCCCTGTGGGGAATTTTTAATGCCCAATTTAATATAATTTGATTCACTACAGTATTTACAGAACAAGATCTATTTCTGAGGGTTTTTCCCTTATGAGTACCAAGTTTATTTCCTTCTAGAAGCACAATTTAGTTAAAAGTATTTCCTTATAGGAGAGAAAATAACAACAAACCCGAGGTTTTCAGTCTGAGTTTTGTGCCCACTCAAGAGCAAAATTATTATGTTGAAGAAGCTGTGTATCAAGCTACTTCTGAAACTTCATTTGTATAAATTAACCATTGTGTCCTCATTGCTTTGAATTAAACAAGGAGTAACTGGCTAAACATTTTAGCATTCACAGAATATGCACATAATCAAATCAAGAGTCAGGCTGTATTTCCACTTTATTTTTATTTACTTTTTAACCATGCCTGCTGATCGTGTTCTGTAACTGAAATAGGATGCTTCAGTGCCATGTAACTTCACTTACAAACTGCTTCTGATTATACTGGCTGATGCTCCATTTGAAGTGCAGATAGTTGGGAATCCATATAGTTGAGACGAGCTGTATATACTGTAAGAAAGCTTTGTATAGCAGTTTTACATTAACCTTTAGGGCAGTGACCCCCAACCTTTTGGGCACCAGGGATTGGGGGGGGCGTAGTTTCACATGCTACCTAGATCCATTGGGAACCCGTCCCTTAGAGCACTTGGGACAATTCTATTTAAATGAATATGCTGGACTATTCTGTGTAGTATCCACAGAAGATAATATTTGTACCTCAGGGTTGAGCTGCAGGGTCCTTGGTGCTCTCTGAGCTTGGTTGTTTTGTGGCAGACGTTTCACTACCAAACTAGGTAGTATCATCAGTGATAGTGATAGTAGGGAGTGGGTTTGCTTTATTTTATATACTGGTGATTTGCCCTGTCAATGTTGGTGGGAGTGGTCTTGGTGGTTCCTTAATTGGGTTGTTGTTTACTGTTAGCTTCTTTATCTGATTTGATAGTTCCTTGATTGGGTATTGTTTGCTTCTTGATTGTTGGTCTCATGTTGATTTTGATGTTGATCTCTGCCTCATTGCTGGTAAGGAGGTGTTTTCTGTTTCATAGAGGTTTTCTCCTTATCAATACTAACTTTTATTTCCTTCTAGAAATACAATTTAGTTAAGGGAATTTCCTTATAGGAGAGAAATTAAAATAGTAAGAAGCCAGAGGCTTTCAGTGTGACTCTTGTGCTCGCTTAGGAGCAAAATGACTAAATAGGTTAAGATGCCATGTTTTGTTCTGTAGATACCCATGTATTAATGTAAACCTCCTATATTATAGCATAGAAGTGCTTGTTTTTTGCCATTCTGTTTGCAAAGGTGAAATCAGTTCATCCTAAACTTTCATAATGATTAAAACTGAGCACAGTAGCGTATTATGCATAACTGAATATTTAACCTGTGTATACATGACTTATGTCTAGTATTTACCTAACATCATTTAATACCTCAAGAAATTATCTGCTGACTTAGGACATGCCACAGGATGGTATTTATAGGAAGACATTTCTTGATACTTACATTTATCACTCCGCAAGCAGAGAGGAAACTCATTTGACTTTAGTTGCCTATTGCACTTAAAAAAAACACCTTACCTTTAGTTCTTTGGAGGGTTTAGAGTTTGTCCCTTCACCCAACTGCATTCTCCATTGATAGATATTTTTTCCAGGACCCTCTATCAGTAATAGTCGCTGGTGAAAATCTTTGTCATGATAGCAGAGAGCAGCTCATTTTAGTTTTTAGTTCCAGAGGGTAAGAGTAAAGAGTGAGTCATCTGTTGCAGAGATCCATTTCACGGTCTCTGGAAATAATAGGAAGTTGACCATCTTATAGAGACAAACTATCTACTTAGCTCACTATTGTCTACATTAGTAACTAAGTTTGTGTATGTTATACTAATCCATAATTTATTTTAAGTACAATATGGTTTGTTGAAGCTATACCAACTGATTCACACATATTGCATAGCTGGGGTTTACAAATAAAAATGGTTGAGTTCATGCATCAGACTAAGCCAAGACTAAATGAACTAATTAAAAGAAGCATTGCTGTTATGTATTATATTATGTATTATATTTGGAATCTGAAGAAAATATTACATTCAGGGATAGGATGGGGATGAGCCCATGAATTGTTAGGCTGCCATGGTGGGAAGGGTATGAAGTATTTTTATGTTGTTGTTTTAGCAATAGCACTTAGACTTACCGTATATACTGTTTCACAGTCCCTTACAGCCAGTGCTTTTTTTGTTAAAAAAAAAAAAGGTACCAGAACTCACACATGTCATACAACCCGCCTTGCCTACCCTACAAGGTTCCATCCAAAAAAGGTGCCAGAACTCCATTCTTGGCATTCTATGACAAAAAAAGCCCTGCTTATAGCCCTCTCTAGGCGGTTTACAGACTTACCTATTGCCCCCAACAGTCTGGCTCCTCATTTACTGATCTCAGAAGGATGGAAGGCTAAGTCAACCTTGAGCTGGTCAGGATCAAACTGGTGGCAGTCAGCAGAATTACAATACTGCATTCTGACCACTGTGCCACTATGGCTCATATTTTTTATTTTATTTTATTGTGAGCTGCCTAGGATTATTATATAAGGTAGGCAGCCTTGTAAGTCGTTTAGATAGATAAGTTAAAAGTATTTGTTTATAAGATGGCATATTTCCAAAATCAAACAAAAAATTCTACAAAGCTGTAACCCTCCCCCCATACAATCATGGGGTTTTTCCCCCCGAAGAATGTCCCAGGCGTTTCTAAGCCAGACATATTCTTAGAAATAAAATTGTACTTGAGGTTGATACTTTGTCTTGTACAAATCTCAAGCATAATTTTTTTTAAAAAAAAATTACTGGTTTTGGGGTGAGAAAACCTGGATTCAATTTAATCCCAATGAAATGATGAGAAAGAATATAGCAGTATACTTCAGCAGGAAGACAGGACACAGAGAAATTATACTTTACAGGGTGTCTTTGGGGATCCCCTATAAGCCACTGCAATGCCACATTGACGTTGGAGAAGCAGAGTAGATCTCCTTCATAGGAGCTTCTACAGTATTACACATAATTTTGCACTGGGAAATAGCTATTGCCTAGACCAGTATTTCTCAACATTGGCAACTTTAAGATGGGTGGCTGGAGAGGAATTTTTCTGTATTTCTGATCTAATTTTCTAATAATTTCTAGGTCTGCCTTCTTCATTGCTTCCAGCTTGCTTAGAAGCAGTAATGGCAACAGAATGCATTAAGAATTGTTGTAGAGGATGTTTATATATTGATAAAGAAAAGCATGATGGTAAGTTCAGCTAATTTAAATATCTTAAATGTTTTAATGGTGACATGACAAAACTAGTAACCATTGCCTCACTTTATTTATTTATTTATTTATTTATTTATTTATTTATTTATTTATTTATTTATTTATTTATTTTATTGCATTTATATACCGCCCTTTCCCTGAGGACTCAGGGCGGTTTACAGGGAGTTAAAAATCAACCATACAAAAGTTAAAACCCAATTTAAAAAAGATTAAACCAACCCTGTACAATTAAAAACCCCAATTAAAATAAATTTTTCCTCAGCCTGGGCCCGAGAGCTCAAAGAGCCAGGTCTTCAGGCCCCGGCGGAATGATCGGAGGTCGGGAGCAGTCCTCAGCTCCACCGGCAGCTGGTTCCAGAGGGCAGGCGCCCCCACTGAGAAGGCCCTATCCCTGGGTGTCACCCGCCGGCAATCTCTTACCGGCGGGACCCTGAGCAGACCCTCCCTCCCTCACTTTCACTTGAACTCTAACGATTGTGCAGGTAGTTCTCGATGTGTGACCACCATTGAGCCCAACATTTCTGTTACTAAGCAAGACAGTTGATAAGTGAATTTTTGCCCCGTTTTACAGCCTTTCTTGGCACAATTATTAAGTGAATCACTGCAGTTAAGTTAGTAAGATGGTTGTTAAGTGAATCTGGCTTCCCCGTTGACTTTGCTTGTCAGAAGGTGACAAAAGGTAATTACGTGACCCTGGGACACTGCAACCATCATAAATGTGAGCCAGTTGCCAAGCATCTGAATTTTGATCATATGACCATGGGGAGGCTGCAAAGGTAGGAAGTGTGAAAAATAGTCGTAACTCACTTTTTTTCAGTGCTGTTGTAACTTTGAACAGTCACTAAATGTACCTCTTTCCAATTTGATGGGTAGACTTTCAACTCCGTTTTTCAATCAGTTATTCAGCTCCTAGGTAGCCATACTATCTAGCCCACACTTGCTAGCTTGCTAATCAGAATGTCATGTTGTACTTTATGAAATGGTTTGCCAAAATCAAAATATTTTACAGCTGCTTAAAGAGGCATAAAATAGGCCATACTCCAGTCAACTGGCACTTTACCCTTTTTCCAGTGTACATATACACTGTAATGATTAGAATTAAGTTTTGTCAACATTTATCATTTTAAGTAAATTGGTAATTTACTGATTCTGTGACTGATTCTGTGAACTAACACTGACAAATGGTTGAAATCATCAGTTATAATATTTTAGAATCATTGCAAACCTTCTCAAAATTGATACTCCATATCCCAATCAATATGTTGGAAATGTGACCCTTTTAAAATACAAAAGGTTATGAACTGAGTACTGATGCGTTTGCTTCTTTCTGTGTTTTATCGCAGCCTCTCTGGAGAAACAGTCTGCAGTTGCTGACAAATATAGATCAAAAGTAGTGGAGAAACCTCCTTTGTCTTCTGTATCCATGAAAAGGCAGGTTGGCTGTTCAGAAGATTATCTTCTCTCTAAGTTCCCACCAGGTGGCAAAGAAATACCCTTTGTAGTTCCTCAGTTCAAACTTGCTTACATCCAACCTCGAAATCTTGGTAATCCACATCTTGGGGGACTTCAAGGTAAAAAGATGAAAGAGTGTAAAATTAATGTTTCTTTTTGACAGGCTGCCTTTAGATGCATTGGAAACTTGCCTATGCAATTGATTACCACTTCAAATTGCTAATTAAGACTCAAGATCAAACTATATAGATACATGTAGCCAGGGCTTTTTTTCTCATAGAACGCTCAGAATGGAGTTCCGGCACCTTTTTTGGATGGAAACTTGCAGGGTAGACAAGGCGGGGTGTATGACATGTGTGAGTTCCGGCACCTTTTTCTATTACAAAAAAAGCACTGCGTGTAGCAGTGACCGTTTGTAAAACTAGGTAGACAGCTTCCTCCGGTTCTCTCCAGTCCCCTCTACACAAACAACATTGAAATAGAAGCAGGCCAATATACTCTTTAGCTTTAATGAATAAAGGAAAAACACAGCTTTTCCCCATAGGGTTTGTTTCATTTTATTTGATGTTTTTATTTGTGTCTGACTGTTTTGGGTTGTTAGCTATTTTTGACTGTGGCTTAGTAAAAAGTAAGACCAAAAATAATATATACTGTACTGTATTGTAATGGTTGATTTTTTTTCTAAATTCTACAATGGATTGTAGGTTATTAAAATATGTACAGTATTCTTACTGTTTCGGATTATTCTGTGACTTCAGAGAAGTCTGTCCTATCCACCACTTGTTAACCTAAAATGCATTTCATTCACCATGTGCAAGAAAACTCCTGTCTTCTACTGAGATTGGTTTTAGTCTTTTTTATTATTTAAACATACAGATCAAACTTTTTAAAAACTGCTGGTTTTTTCCCCAGATAATAGTTTTTATTCCAGCTGCATGACTTAAATCTGGATTGGACAATAGAGCAAAGGTCTTGTTTCAGCCAGATATAGTTCCCTTCTCGTGACAATGTGCTCTTTTGTTTGTACTTCTGAACTTGCTAGCCTTACTTGTCCCTGGAGTCTATTGAATGAAAGAACAGTATCTTATTGTGAAATGTGTGCACCTCAAGGACTCTCAGAGCAGAGAGTTGCGCGAGCCACAAGTTTAGAGCACAGTGTATTTTTGGCCTTACAATCTAAAAAAAAAGTCAAATGTTTTGTGTTACTGGAAATTTTAGCTCTTAAATATTTAAACTATTCTCAAACATAGTTTTAGCCACATAACAATTCTAGAATGAAAGGTTTGCACATTGAATTTGCACTTATGGTTTTATAATGTAGAGCAGCATTTCTCAAACTTGGCAGTTTTAAGATGTGAAGTCCAACTCCCAGAATTGCCCAGCTAGCCATATGATATAGAGAGGATACGAGAGGATACTTGCAATTCCTTCTTTTTCTGAAATGCTCAATTCCAAGCATTGTTGTGTACTGGGTTCTTGCTGGAAAGCAGGAGACAAGGGGAGAGAAAAAATCTTAAATTTAACTCTTGGTTTTTCCCCCGCCCAAATAAATTTATTAATACCCTTCTGCCATTCATCAAGGTTGGCATCCTTTTTCAATGTAGGTGTCATTTGAAACAAAAAGAGAAACTTCGGCAGAACATTCATTTTAACAACTGCGATTCTTCCCAATAGAAATAATTGTAAATTTTTCCAATTATTTAAATCCTTTTGTATCTTCAACCATAATGTTTCATAGTTATTCTTATATAATTTTGCATTTGAAGCTGCAATATACACTCCCAAATACTTAACCTTTTTTACTATTTCAAAACCTGTTAGTTTAATTACCGTATATACTTGAGTATAAGCCGAATTTTTCAGCCCACTTTTTGGGCTGAAAAATTCCACTTCGGCTTATACTCCAGTCAACAAAAAAACTTACCGAGGACTTGTGCGCGGCCGAGGCTTTGGTGCTTCCGGGATCGCGCGCACCTCTCCCAAGCCACCGCCATCCGGAGACCTGCCGAAGTTTGGGGAGGTTTGGGGAGGTGCGCGCGCACCTCCCCAAACCTCCCCAAACGTCGGCAGGTCTCCGGACCTCCGCGCCTTGCCTGCCTGCTTCTTTCCGCAGCGGAAAGAAGCAGGCAGGCAGGGCGTGGAGGAACGGAGACCTGCCGACATTTGGGGAGGTTTGGGCGCCTCCCCAAACCTCCCCAAACGTCGGCAGGTCTCCGTTCCTCCTGCCGACATTTGGGGAGGTTTGGGCGCCTCCCCAAACGTCAGCAGGTCTCCGTTCCTCCGCGCAGACCTGCCGAAGTTTGGGGAGGTTTGGGCGCCTCCCCAAACCTCCCCAAACGTCGGCAGGTCTCCGTTCCTCCTGCCGACGTTTGGGGAGGTTTGGGCGCCTCCCCAAACCTCCCCAAACGTCGGCAGGTCTCCGTTCCTCCTGCCGACGTTTGGGGAGGTTTGGGCGCCTCCCCAAACCTCCCCAAACGCCGGCAGGTCTCCGTTCCTCCGTGCAGACCTGCCGACGTTTGGGGAGGTTTGGGCGCCTCCCCAAACCTCCCCAAACGTCGGCAGGTCTCCGTTCCTCCTGCCGACATTTGGGGAGGAATGGGCGCCTCCCCAAACCTCCCCAAACGTCGGCAGGTGTCCGTTCCTCCTGCCGACGTTTGGGGAGGTTTGGGCGCCTCCCCAAACCACCCCAAACGTCGGCAGGTCTCCGTTCCTCCTGCCGACATTTGGGGAGGTTTGGGCGCCTCCCCAAACGTCGGCAGGTCTCCGTTCCTCCTGCCGACGTTTGGGGAGGTTTGGGCGCCTCCCCAAACCTCCCCAAACGTCGGCAGGTCTCCGTTCCTCCGCGCAGACCTGCCGACGTTTGGGGAGGTTTGGGCGCCTCCCCAAACCTCCCCAAACGTCGGCAGGTCTCCGTTCCTCCGCGAAGACCTGCCGACGTTTGGGGAGGTTTGGGGAGGCGCCCAAACCTCCCCAAACGTCGGCAGGAGGAACGGAGACCTGCCGAGGTTTGGGGAGGTTTGGGGAGGCGCCCAAACCTCCCCAAACGTCGGCAGGTCTGCGCGGAGGAACGGAGACCTGCCGACGTTTGGGGAGGCGCCCAAACCTCCCCAAATGTCGGCAGGAGGAACACGAGACCTGCCGACGTTTGGGGAGGTTTGGGGAGGCGCCCAAACCTCCCCAAACGTCGTCAGGTCTGTTCGGAGGAACGGAGACCTGCCGACGTTTGGGGAGGCGCCCAAACCTCCCCAAACGTCGGCAGGAGGAACGGAGACCTGCCGACGTTTGGGGAGGTTTGGGGAGGCGCCCAAACCTCCCCAAACGTCGGCAGGAGGAACGGAGACCTGCCGACGTTTGGGGAGGTTTGGGGAGGCGCCCAAACCTCCCCAAACGTCGTCAGGTCTGCGTGGAGGAACGGAGACCTGCCGACGTTTGGGGAGGTTTGGGGAGGCGCCCAAACCTCCCCAAACGTCGGCAGGTCTGTACGGAGGAACGGAGACCTGCCGACGTTTGGGGAGGCGCCCAAACCTCCCCAAATGTTGGCAGGAGGAACGGAGACCTGCCGACGTTTGGGGAGGTTTGGGGAGGCGCCCAAACCTCCCCAAACGTCGGCAGGAGGAACGGAGACCTGCCGACGTTTGGGGAGGTTTGGGGAGGCGCCCAAACCTCCCCAAACGTCGTCAGGTCTGCGCGGAGGAACGGAGACCTGCCGACGTTTGGGGAGGCGCCCAAACCTCCCCAAATGTCGGCAGGAGGAACGGAGACCTGCCGACGTTTGGGGAGGTTTGGGGAGGCGCCCAAACCTCCCCAAACGTCGGCAGGAGGAACGGAGACCTGCCGACGTTTGGGGAGGTTTGGGGAGGCGCCCAAACCTCCCCAAACGTCGTCAGGTCTGCGCGGAGGAACGGAGACCTGCCGACGTTTGGGGAGGTTTGGGGAGGCGCCCAAACCTCCCCAAACGTCGTCAGGTCTGCGCGGAGGAACGGAGACCTGCCGACGTTTGGGGAGGCGCCCAAACCTCCCCAAACGTCGGCAGGAGGAACGGAGACCTGCCGACGTTTGGGGAGGTTTGGGGAGGCGCCCAAACCTCCCCAAACGTCGTCAGGTCTGCGCGGAGGAACGGAGACCTGCCGACGTTTGGGGAGGCGCCCAAACCTCCCCAAACGTCGGCAGGAGGAACGGAGACCTGCCGACGTTTGGGGAGGTTTGGGGAGGCGCCCAAACCTCCCCAAACGTCGTCAGGTCTGCGCGGAGGAACGGAGACCTGCCGACGTTTGGGGAGGCGCCCAACCCTCCCCAAACGTCGGCAGGAGGAACGGAGACCTGCCGACGTTTGGGGAGGTTTGGGGAGGCGCCCAAACCTCCCCAAACGTCGGCAGGAGGAACGGAGACCTGCCGACGTTTGGGGAGGTTTGGGGAGGCGCCCAAACCTCCCCAAACGTCGTCAGGTCTGCGCGGAGGAACGGAGACCTGCCGACGTTTGGGGAGGCGCCCAAACCTCCCCAAACGTTGGCAGGAGGAACGGAGACCTGCCGACGTTTGGGGAGGTTTGGGGAGGTGCGCGCGCACCTCCCCAAACCTCCCCAAACTTCGGCAGGTCTCCGTACGGCGGCGGCTTGGGAGAGGTGCACGCGATCTTGGAAGCACCGAAGCCTCGGCCGCGCGCAAGTCCTCGGTAAGCTCCGGGCGGTCACTTGCTTCGCGTCTCCTGAGGGAAGGGGGGGCGACTGGAGCGGGCGTGTTTCCTCGCCTGCTGGGCGCCGCGATTTGCCCGGGGAACACGTGGGCCCCGAATGGCAGCGTGGAGCGAGGAAGCGGACAGCCAGGGCTTCCCCGAGAGCCGCGGCCACACAGGGTATTCCTGTGTATTCAGGCTTGCAAAATGGCGGATCGAGCCTCTGCTGGCGGCAGAGGCTTGCAGAACGGCGGATCGGCTTATACTCGAGTCAATAACTTTTTCCAGTTTTGGGGGGTGAAATTGGGGGTCTCGGCTTATACTCGAGTCGGCTTATACTCAAGTATATACGGTAACATTTCCCTTTCACTCATAGACATATTCTTAGACAATATCTTAGTCTTACTACTATTTACCTTAAATCCTGAAACCTTACCATACTGAGTTATAATTTCCATCAAATCTATAACCAATTGTATCGGTTGAGATAATGTCACAACCAAGTCATCAGCAAAAGCTCTCAATCTGTAATCATTCTGTTTTATTTTAATTCCCTTTATCATAGAGGACTCTCGAATTTTAATTAATAAAATCTCTAACGTTAATACAAACAACAATGGTGATAGGGGGCATCCCTGTCTTGTACCTCTTTTAATTTTAAACATCTCTGTTAGCCCCCCATTAATTATAATTTGTGCAGTTTGTTGTTGATATATAGCTTTAATAGAATGTAAGAATCCTTCTCCAAAGTTCATTTCCTCAACAACTCTAAATAAGAATTGCCAATTCAATTGATCAAAAGCTTTCTCTGCATCCAAAAATATCAACGCTGCAGGGACTTGGTTGTTCTTATCCAAGTATTCAAGCAAATTTACAATTTGTCTTACATTATATTTCATATACCTTCCAGACATAAATCTCGATTGATCACTATGAATCATTTGTTTCAAAACTTGCATTAATCTATTAGCCAATACTTTAGCAAAAATCTTATAATCTGTATTCAAAAGCGATATAGGTCTATAATTTTTAGGTTGAGTATGGTTAGCTTCTATAAAGTTGTTTAAGTGATTAAGCATAATTTCCACTGGGTATGAAACAAGATACCAAGGATGCATATGACTGCCTGCAAACAGAAGACCAAAGCAACTTACAAGTGTGCTTATTTACTTATACTATTTAGAAACTGACTAACACCACAAATCTCTCATGGAGGAAAACTCATTTACATTAGCTAATCCATGGTTGTATTTGCAAACTAAATCTTGGGAATTTAGAAGTAAAAGCAGCTTTATAACTTAGAAAACACATTAGAGGAAAAATGTATGGCAGCAAGAACACTCACTTGCTTCTTTCCCTCATTTATAGCAGGGTCCTGCTGTTAGTTTTTTCGGTGTACAGTCCTTTAAAAAGTGACAGGAAAAAATTGGAGATCCAAAGTATGAAAGAAAACAAAAGTGACTGAAGGCAGAAGAAAGAAATATCGAGGAGGAATGCAACAGTGGGTCATCTAGTAGATGATGGTGTAGCGTGGAACATTATTGGCAACAAAACTAGTCTCCCTGGAAGGGCTGACATTGATCCAAACTGCTTGAGGTGCAAGCTTTTGACCTGCCGCTGTTTGAGGCAAACCACAATTGCTGCATTAGTTGTATCATGGCATTGTGTTGATTAATTATTTGTACATGCATTTGCTGTTGATGACCTAATAATGCTTTAGCAGCGTCTTCTGAGAACATCAGAGTGCCCTTCAGATCTATTGCCAGGTTTAAAAATCTAACAGCAAGGTTTGATGCCTTTCTGAAGAAAGTAGCGAGGCTTTCGGGATTGATGTCAGCCCTTTGAGATAGGCCAAGTCAAGAGATAGGCACTGTAGGGATTCTAGGTATGCTGCTTTATTGTAGTGAGGTAGAATAACAGAATCTTGAAAGTGTTTTTCTCCACCCTCTCTCCTATTTCTCTCTTATACCAGAAAAAATCATGGTGGAATTATTTCAGATTTCTTCCTCGTGTTTTCCATATTTCTAGGACTGAGTTGCCCTTTCACTTCCTTTAACAATTCATGCCTTCCTTGCCCAAAGTCATCCCTGCATTCATACAGGGGGAGAAAGCTTTTGAAGACATCACATGGAAACAATCCTTGCATATCAAATTGAGGAGTCCTTGGTGCTGTCTGAGCTGGGTTGTGGGGTTTTTTGCAGAGGTTTCATTACACAAACTAGATAACATCATCAGTGCTAGCAAAGGCTAGCATGATGATGTTACCTAGTTTGGGTAATGAAACACCTGCAAGAAAATTAACCTGGCTCAGAGGTCAATCCCGAGCTACAAATATTCTTCTTTATTGGTATTATCAAATCTCATTTTCTGATACTTGATGCATGACCCTTGGTCCTCTCTTCAGTGATGGCATTCTTTCCTTGTTTGTTTTTCCCAAACATTTTTCTTTAACCCACAGAAGCAATTCATGAAAGACCTAATTATGTGTCTATCTTAAAGCATCCATGCTACTTTTGGACTGAGGGCTCCTTCTTGTTCTTTCTGTATCACTCCAAGTTCTTTCATGATTATTTCTTTCATTATTTCTATGCCGGAAGAAATATCAACAACCTAAGATATGCAGATGATACCACTCTAATGGCAGAAAGTGAAGAAGAACTAAAGAGCCTCTTGTTGCGGGTGAAGAAGGAGAGTGCAAAACTTGGGTTGAAACTTAACATTAAGAAAACCAAGATCATGGCATCCGGCCCTCTCAATTCCTGGCAAATAGATGGGGAAGAAATGGAGGTAGTGACAGATTTTATTTTCCTAGGCTCCAATATCACTGCAGATGGGGACTGTAGCCAAGAAATTAAAAGACGCTTGCTCCTTGGGAGGAAAGCCATGGCAAATCTAGACAGCACACTAAAAAGCAGAGACATCACCCTGTCAACAAAAGTGTGTATAGTCAAGGCAATGGTCTTCCCAGTTGCAATGTATGGCTGTGAAAGTTGGACCGTAAGAAAGGCTGAGCATCAAAGAATTGAGGCCTTTGAGCTATGGTGCTGGAGAAGACTCCTGCGAGTCCCTTGGACTGCAAGGCGATCAAACCAGTCAGTCCTAGAGGAGATCAACCCTGACTGCTATTTAGAAGGCCAGATCCTGAAGTTGAAACTCAAATACTTTGGCCACCTTATGAGAAGGAAGGACTCACTGCAGAAGAGCCTAATGCTGGGAAAGATTGAGGGCAAGAGAAGAAGGGGACGACAGAGAATGAGGTGGCTGGATGGAGTCACTGAAGCAGTAGGCGTGAGCTTAAATAGACTCCAGAAGATGGTAGAGGACAGGAAGGCCTGGAGGAACGTTGTCCATGTGGTTGCGATGGGTCGGACACGACTTCGCAGCTAACAACAACAACAGTCTTTTTGGTAGTCATGGCATTGGCCTGTCAATCTGGTAAACAGTTTGCCTTATGAAAAGATCCTGCTCCCCCTTCACCCATATATTTCCTTCTTTCCAAAGTGAGTATTGGCCTTCCGCTTGAATCAATTCCCTACATTTTTTCCTCACCATCTTGGCCATCTTTGGAAGCAATACTTTTTTTTTTGAGGCAGGGGTGGGGAATAGCTCCAACAGTGACTTGTTACTTGGACAATTTGGTATCATTTCATTGGGACCAACAATGCTTCCTGGCTTCCCAGTTTTAAAGGGTATGATCTTCCCTTCGACATTTCTCCAAATGGGTAATGACTGCCATAAAGTTTTGCTGTAGACTGGCCAAACAGCCATATCCATTTGATCTGCCTAATAATATACATATATCATATCATACTTTTCAGGTTCAGTTGTAACGTCTTTCAGTGATCGGAAAGCAGAACTTTCTGGTATATACCATCAAAGACCTCCTCCTGATGTGGTATATAACCCATTCTATATGCAACTGCCACCTCTTTCTCCGGATTTCAGTCGAGCCCACAAAGAAAAAATGGCGAACAGGAGATTATATGGGTCAGGTAAAAGAGTTCATCAGTTGTAACATCATGCATTTCCCCCACTTTAAAGAATAGAATTAGAAGACAGCGGACATGAATTCTGCCTTTTTATATTAGTTGTGAATAAAATAAGCCTGCCTTAAACTAGGAAAGCATAAATGTCCTAAAAACTATTTTCCAAAACAAGACTAATATTATTCTACATGTCTTATGTGTCTATTTCTGATTGATTCCCTAAATAGCCTTCCATTTAGACTGCTCCTATTAGTACAGTCTTGTATTTTGTTCTTTCAGGTCATTCTTGTATTTGTATTTAGTTTTTGGGCAAGATATTCAAGCTCTTTAATGCCCTAAAGCATGGGTCTTCAAACTCGGCCCTTTTATGACTCATGGACTTCAACTCCCAGAATTTCTCAGCCAGGCATGCTGGCTGAGGAATTCTGGGAGTTGAAGTCCATGAGTCATAAAAGGGCCGAGTTTGAAGACCCCTGCCCTAAAGCTACATACTCTAGGTGCAAAACCTTGAAAGGAAGAAGAACAAGTTAATTTAAAGAGCAGCTTTACTTGAGAAGATAAATCTTCGTGGTATTTATGTGGACTGCATTTCTTGGAAGCAGAAGCTGCAGATATTGTCTAAAGAAGAAAATAGTTTAAGGATGATCACTATTTGACATAGACCGACCAGGTGAATTACGGAAAATTTCAAGCCCAACTGAATGGTTTTGCTTTAGAGGATTAATCAGTAGTTTTTCACAAGCATTCTGTAACACTTGAAAGCCAGTTTGGTGTAGTTGTGGTATTTTAAGAATTTTGTACTGAAATAGGAACAAAATGTGCTGTGTTTTTGCTATTGGAACCAAGTTTAGATATTTTGTGTGGCATCATCTTTGATTTTTCTAACTGCTATTCATACTACTTTCTGGCCTTTAGTTGGGTTGCTTTCCTTTCAAATGTTTTCCAGCTCAGCTAGTATTGCAGCAGTCACAGTTATCTGTTGTTGTTAGTTTAGATTAGTTGGAGTGCTGTGTGAATGGAATATTGAGAGGGGAACAGCTATTAAACACAAAATATTCGGCATAGGGAAGTAAGATTTCCTGTAGGTGAGCAGCTCACTTACATTGTACTATGTAAGTAGATATTGTATGTCTGTTCATACTGGATATATATTTCATGTATGTGTACGTATGTGCTTTTATACATGCATGCATGTACATATTAGACTGACTTACACTCAGATGTTGCTAAGGCTATTCAGGCTGTACGAAGCTATTTAAATATCCGTAGAACATTAACTGGTTTGCATGCTGTTGTATCTTTCTGATGCTGAGTGTCTGAATGCAGGTAAAAATACAGAGTCTCCATGTTAGTCTGGTCTGTTTTGTTGCAATTTTGGACATGTATCAATTTTTTATATGGTCTTGTGCCCTGTTAAATTTTAAAAGTATATTTTAAAATCCTAAGTTGAAGACTCTTGCTTTCATACTGTGCTCTTTTTGTCACTTGATTCCGCTGTTTAATTTTTACTGACTCAGTTCTAGATGGGTGTGAAGCTTTTTCAGACCTGCTTGATGTTCATAGAACCTATGACAGGACTTCTTGTTACCTTGTTGACTTTTTTGCTTCTTGCCATTGCAGTCTTGTGCTGTAGTGTCATGTCGATTCATGTAGGAGTTAAAGTGTGGCTCTGTTTGCCTTGTGTTACGTTCTTGGTAGGGAAAATTTAAAGCAGGGGTGTCAAACTCAATTTCATTGAGGGCCGCATCAGCATTGCGGTTACCCTCAAGGGGCCGGGTGGTTATGGCCAGGGTGGGCGTGGCCTACTGGGTGGGCGTGGCTAGAGTGCGTGTGGCCTACTGGGTGGGCATGGCCAGCTCTACATCGTTCACATCAAGAGTGCCTATGGGGGCCTGGGCAGGAGTGGGACAGGTCTGAGGATCTCTGGCAGAAGGAGGGTCTCTGGGCCAGGGCCAAGGCAGTGGGGGCCGTTCCCTCACTGTTTCCAGGATGGCTTCGCAAGCCACATGAAACCACTTTGTGGGCCGGATCCGGCCCCCGGGCCTTGTGTTTGACATGTCTGATTTAAAGGAATGCAAGGGGTATAAAGGAAAACTCTCTCTGTCATAAAGTTGGGCAGTCCTTTTCTAATAAAAGATTCAACCTCTGCTTCAGTTCTTGTCTTTTTCCAGTGTTATTTTTTTCTTTTGTTGGCAATTAATATATGTTTCCAGTTTTGTCCCTAATAGCAGTCAGAATAGAGAGCCACCTGACCTACTCTTGCATAATAAAAGCTCTGATCTTCTTCGGTTGCCATTGTTTGCTATGGTTAGAACATTAGAAACAAATCTTTTTCTGACTAGCAGGCTGTATTAAAAGGCATAAGCTTCTGTGAGCTACAGCTCACTTTATCAAGCACGTGTGCTGTAGCTCATGAAAGTTCATGCAGTTTCATGATATTCGTTAATAGGAAAAGATGATACCAGACTCCTCCTATTATTGCCTATATAGATTGACACAGCTCTCCTCCTGTACTGTCTAGAACAGGGGTCGGCAACCTCGGCTCTTTTATGACTCGTGGACTTCAACTCCCAGAATTCCTGAGTCAGCATAGCTGGCTCAGGAATTCTGGGAGTTGAAGTCCACGAGTCATAAAAGAGCCGAGGTTGCCGACCCCTGGTCTAGAATATTAGAAATGTCTGGTTGTCTTCTACTGAAATGCAGTTAATTTGTAACATTTTAAGTGGTGATGTCTTGCACTGATTTCCCATATTTTTAATTGTGATTGTTTAAATGACACAGAGTTAGCCTTGTCTATTCTTAGGGGAAGTGATAGCAATTTCTCACGTGGTTATGAATCAAACTAAATTATGAAATTTTACAGCATTTTATAGCAACCTCTTATCAACCCCATTCTGATGTAGAATTTTTTAAAAAACTAAATTGATCATGAAATTTTCAAGATGGGCTTCCTTTTCTGTTTCTTTTTTCAGTTTGTGACTTAAGAAGTAGCACATTGCCCTGCTCTTCCTCCTTAAGCCATTCTATGTTTGATCTTACAAGTCCACCCCACCGATTTCTTCAGGTAAATAAGTGTTATTTAGTGTTACTGTAGTACCAAGCTTTATTAATAATTGTAATCAATAATTGTAAATGATTGATCACAGGTAGTCTTTGACTTAAGACCACATCAGTTGCTAAATGATAAGGCATTAAGAGACTGGATCCAGTTTCACAACCACTTTTACTGCAATCATTAAGCAAATCAGTTGTTAAACAAAATTGGCTTCCCCAATTGACTTTGTTTCTCAGAAGCCTGCCACAAATCATGATTGCATAACAAGATGCTGCAACTGTCTTAAATTCAAGTCAGTTGCCAAGTGCCTGAATTGCAATCACATGACTGCCAGGGTAGTGCACTGGTTGTAACTTTGAGGATGAGTTGTAAGTAACTTTTTCTGAGTGTCATAACTGCAAATTGTTGTCAAACGATCAGTCATAAGTCATAAATTGAGGACTAGCTGTAATTCCTTAATAATATATTTCAATCTCACACCTAGTTTCTGTATTTCCCTATTGTTGTTTTGTTTTGTTTTAACTAATCAGACTTTTTTTTGTTTGTTGAAGAGGCATGATTCCCCCTCCAGTGTACCAAGCAGCACCTCCTCCAGAACAAATTCACAAGGTAGTAATAGGAGCTTAGGTAATAAACCATGTTGTCTTGTCTTGCTTCTACTAGAGATTGGGTAAAATGGGTCTCATATGATGAGAGAGTTCTGTGATGTCCAGAAATATCTGGTACAAACATGCTAAAGATGTAGGCCAATAGAGGTCCTACATTATGTTTTTATAAAAAAATCAAAATATATTTTGACTTAGAACTTAAGTTGATTGAACCCAACAAAAATAAGACCTAGTTAAAATATGTTGCATGACTTCCTAGACTACAGTACTTGATATAATAAAGAGAAGCATGAGTTACACATTTTTTAATCCTCTGTATTAAAAGAAAGAAGCCTCTCTCTCTTTAATGGAAAGCTATTATATCCAGAGTAGAGGAAGTTCATAATAGTGGTTTGCTGACCTCCTTATTTTCCACATGGAAACTTCTTTATCTATATATATTCAGATATGTAACTATAATATGAATTGGTACAAATATGGCATGGCTGAACCACATACTCTCTTTAAACGCCAGTGCTTTTTTTAGGTGGAAAAAATGATTGGAAATTCTGAATAGGGAAAAAGAGAGCCAAGGACTGGGAAAATCCATTAAAACAAAATTGTTCTGTCTGTAGGAAATAAGCAAATATTGAGTAGTAAGTGAGGGTCCCATGTAGAAAATAATGGGGTTAAGAGAATGAAATGACTTTTCAAGTTGACGCTCATGAAATCCCTGCTCCAAAGCTGACAGCAAGGAAGCCAGCATTATATTGGTATAAAGCAGGGGTAGGCAACCTTGGCTCTTTTATGACTCGTGGACTACAACTCCCAGAATTCCTGAGCCAGCCATGCTCAGGAATTCTGGGAGTTGAAGTCCACGAGTCATAAAAGAGCCAAGGTTGCCTACCCCTGGTATAAAGAAATATTTTTCACACTACACTGGCGTGAACTTTACTGAAAGTGTTTTTGACACAGTGCATCCTTTGTTAAGTCATGCTTGTTCAGAATTCTGGGAATTGCAGTCCTACTGCATCTGAAAAGTGGCAGGTTGGCAAAGATTGCTGTAAACTAAAGCTTAGTATAGTACATTGTTTTGGATTCATCTGCCACTTATTTTATGACATTGGTCCTGTGCTGTTTAGCATAAACTTTGCTTGGCAGAGGGATACCAAACTGGTGAAAAGTTTAATCTCTCTGGTTCTGCCAGTGCATGTGTATGCCAAAGAAGAAAGTTGGCAACCCACTATATTGTTTATGTAATTTTGAAAACACCTTTTATGAAACATTTAGATAGGATTACTCATAAATGGCTGAAACATTGACATATTTGATTTATATCAAACACATGTATTTCCTTATACATAACAACTGGCATTTCTTGGCAGTAGGGATAAATATTTAAGTCATGAGAACAGGTTTTTAAAAAGAAGTATGAGTTCACTGGATAAACTAATGTTTTTTCAGCCTTTGAAAACAAGTTTCAAAAATGTTTTTTGGATTTATCCCCAGATACAATTACATTATCAGGTGATGAAAGAGAATTTGGCAGGCTGAATGTGAAGGTGTGCTACATTTTTTCTGTTGAACAGATATGGATCACCATCTTGAAAGTAAGTAATCCTAAAAAGCATTCAGTTACTGGTTCTTGAATGGTTACATTAGGGGCGCTGGTGAAAAAAAATCAAGTTTATATCCTAAACTCAGCTGTTAGGCAAGAACCATTAGGTTGACAAAGGTTTATTTATTGAATTTGTAAAACCACCTGTCTCACCAAAAGTTATACTAGGCAGTGCACAATCATATAAAACACCAAATGTAAAAACAACGGATAAAAATGTAAAAAAGCACATTAATTATCATAAATATACAAATCTTGTGTGAAGGGAGGAAAAATGCCCCCGTCAACAATGGATTTATCTAAGCAAATCTTAATGGACAATGGCACTTTTTATTACGTATATGAATGTCATTATTGATTTAGCTAGATTTTATTAGCAGTAGAGGATATACCATACAAATTTTGCTGTATGAAATCCTTTTATTTGAAAATGAGAGGAATTGAATTGGGACAGACTATGTACAGAGAATATACTGTTTCATAAACCAGTGCATCTTCAGATATAACATTATTTGGA
Organism: Vipera ursinii; assembly: GCF_947247035.1. NCBI lineage: Eukaryota > Metazoa > Chordata > Lepidosauria > Squamata > Viperidae > Vipera > Vipera ursinii. The sequence goes on from NC_139512.1 coordinate 41,959,878, forward strand.
AAAAGAATAATTTGTATTTTAATCTACTTCATTTTCATTAGAATTTTTATTTTGTTAATATTTAATAATTATTCAGTATTCATGAAGATATAATAATGAGACATTAATGTAACTTATATCTTAGACAGCCAGTATTGAATCACTTTTTCAGCAATAAATATCTAATGCAATAATTTGAATCGGCAAGGGTTGATTCTTCAGTTGCCTTGAGATTTTATAAAGTTGAAGAACCATATTTTATAGTGAGAAGATGAATAATGTTAATCATAAATAAAGCAAACTGACATAAGGAAATTAAGCATGTAGTTGTGTTTTCCAAGGTTGCATTGTTTAATTTTCAATTTTGTAGTGCAAAGATTTGAACTGGTCATCTACTTGTGAAGAACACCCACAAATTTCCATCAAAGGAATCCTCACCCTACACAAACCAGTGCAATTCAGATGTTTACCAAAAGAAGCTTCCAATGTAAGTGGCACTTTAAAAAAAACCAAAATATTTCAAAATTGTTCCATAATGTGAATATGTCAGTTGATAAAAGCATAGATATGAGAGTGATTATAGGAAAGGATTTTTTTTTCCAAATCTCATATTTGACTTTCGCTTGCATCTAGGACATTGAATTCATGGAAACCTTTGTGTTTGCTATTAAACTGCAACTCCTCCAGACTGCAAGACTTTTGTTCAAAGTACAATCTCTGATTCCCAGAAGAAAAACTATAGGAGAATGTATTTTGCCACTGCGAGACCTCAGTTCACAGGAAGTGGATTATTGGCTGATGATAACACCTCCTTCCAAATCTTTAGTAAGTTAAAGTATCCTAAGGATTCTTGAAGGTGATCCATGGGGTTTTATGCAGGAACAGAAATCTATAATTGCTTTTTGTCATGTCCTTTTATTAATATTCATTGATTCTTCCCCACTTTTGTCAGAAGTCCGCAACGCTGGGAGGGGGGGGGGTGTAGGGAGAAAAGAGTCCCCTCACTTGTAGTCCTATTAGCTAAAACTTCCACACTCACTTATCCCATTGCCAAATTGCAACCTGTTCTTTTTTATCTACAAAGGTAATGTCTGAAAAAATTATAAATAGGATGCAAAGGCTCTAATTCTTTGTACGTTGCAACTCCTTCTTTTCCTTCACCTGTTATAAATTCCCCTCCATCCCAGCTATAAATTTACAATAGCTATATGTCTCTAATATAATAGTAGTTTTTATTCTGAGGCTGGATCACTTAACAGGATTTGATCTGTTAATAGGTCTGTCGATTATTTTCTGGTCTGGCCTAACTTCTATGGCTAATATCTCCACAAGAAAATTAGAACTATAATTTCTTGAGATCAGCTACAATAAGAGACCCTGCAAGGCAGAGTGTGCTGTATCTTACCTTCATTTACTCCATGAATCAGGGAGGTTTTTGCCTGCTTCTGAATATTATCTTGCTTCCTACAATTTGTAAGCCCTTTTTGTGTGGCATGGGTTTTTGAAAATATCTATCAAGGTCACTTTCTTTACTCTCCTTATGTAGGACAGATTGGCATTCCTCTGAAATGGAGTTACATTAGTAATGAAAGTATTTTAATTATAAAAATTCATCACTATAGAATTTCACACAAGGAAGTAGTATTGTAGTTTCACTTATTAACATCTGCCAGAACCGGCTCTAAAGAACCAGGAAATGAATTCCATCAACCAAAGGTCATCCCAACCTCATGAAAAAGTCTTTAGAAATGTAAGGCAGTTTTTTAAAAAAACAATTTATAATCTGGAAAAAAAGAGACCCTGCCATTTTAAAAATTTCCACAGAAATCCTGAAAGCACTTTCCAAAAAACATATACAGTAGCTTTTTGGATCCCAATCTTGATTCTGGCAAATTTGGAAGGGTTAGAACTCATAACTCTGTAGCATACAAAAGCAGCATTATCAGGCCATTTAAAAAAAAAGACAGGGCTGATGTTTCTTTGTCAACATGAAACTCTATTACACCTGTGTAACAAAATATTTGATTTGTGAATAAGGTGAAGATGGAACATTCCTCTGCTCTTTGACTCTCTGTGCAGGTGTGTTCTGCAGAATTGAAAATAGGCACCTGTTTTCAAGCAGTAAACAGCCGGATCCAGTTGCAAATTCTAGAAGCTCAGAACCTTCCAAGTTCATCCACACCATTGTCCTCAAGTAAATACTATAGTTTTATTGGTCAAACTCCATAAAAGACAGCATGTTTAAATACAAAACTACACATCTCTGTGTAGCTGCTACTGTTCTTTTCTGACTGTATAGTGACTTTTATATTCAGTCATATATATGTCATGTCTTGATCTACTATCTAGGCTTCTCAGATTCATAAAAGTAAAACTAAAAAGATTTCTTCTGAATCCTCCCAGTTGATCTTGCTTATTTTAAAATATGCTTTCTTAAAGTTTATTATTTGATATTCAAATATGTTTAGAGGTTTGAGTAGGGTTATACTATTGTGGGGATGTTGCAATTGAGATAGCAGCAGGCTCGTTGACTGGTGTGGACAAATTTAACAGGCAAAGTTGCATCATCCAGAAAGTTTTCACTAGGAAATGGACCGACTTCAGGAAGTATGCATTAGTGAGTCGGAAAGCAAAAATCTGCACTTTAAGTCAAAAGGTGAATTCCATTGCTCTTTATAACAGCCTAATACTGGGAACTGCCTTGGTGGAGCAGTGGGCTAATGCCTCCTTAAGTAACCACCAGCTGCCTGCAATTAGTGCAGGTTCGAGTCACACCAGGCTCAAGGTTGACTCAGCCTTCCATCCTTCCGAGGTAGGTAAAATGAGGTCCCAGATTGTTGGGGGCAATAAGCTGACTTTGTAAAAATGCCACTTGGGGGGGGGGAAGCCCTAATAATCAGGCATATACACAGAATGAAGGCTATTGCTAAGCACATTAATTTGTGCTTCTTAGATTGTAAGCCGCCCTGAGTCTTCGGAGAAGGGTGGGATATATGGGATTTTTTTTAAATGGGATTTAAAAAAAAAATACTGAAGCTGCTTTCCAGTGAGCAGAGATTTGTTTCTAAGAGCACTGTGTATCTGTGAATCAGAATGCATCCACCCAGTGGCTCCCCCTCTCCCCATTTGTATATCATGTTCAAAGACTTTGCATCAGTTATAATTATCAGCAACATTTTCTTTGGGATTTCAAACTTCACACAATGAAAATGTTAAAAAAAAGTCATTGCTTCTACCATAGATTTTTTTGTAAAGATTGAGATGCTCAGCACTGAAGGATTGGTTGATAAGAAAAAAACTCGTCTGCTGAAATCTACTAACAGTCAAGTAAAATGGGGAGAAACCCTGATGTTCCCTTTGAGTCAGAATGAACATGGAATAAACTTTCTCATCAAACTCTATAGTAGGAGCTCAGTGAGAAGAAAACATTTCCTGGGACAGGTTGGTGTTTTTATTTTTTCCACCTATGACACCCAATGCAAGTTTCTGAATTCTAAAACTTAAAATTTATATGGACCATAGACTTTGCTTTTTTAAAAAAAAATGTTACCATTAATATAATCCTGGTTGAAATAAAACAGGAATAGGAAGCCTGCAGCCCTCTAGATTTTGCTGATTATTGTCTAGCTAGCAGAGTGAGCACCTGTTACTCGTCCCAGCTTCTGCCCACTTAGCAGTTCGAAAGCACGTAAAAATGCAAGTAGAAAAATAGGGACCACTCCGGTGGGAAGGTAACAGCGTTCCGTGCACCTTTGGCGTCTAGTCATGCCGGCCACATGACCACGGAGACGTCCTCGGACAAGTGCTGGCTCTTCGGCTTTGAAACGGAGATGAGCACCAGCCCCTAGAGTTGGAAACAACTAGCACGCATGTGCGGGGGAACCTTTACCTTTACCTTTTAGGTGATATTCAGCAATTTCTTTAAATATGGATTTAATTTTATGGCTAGATCCTTTGAAATTTTATCTCATTATGAATAAATTTTGTATCATAAGTAATTTCCTCTTATGCAACTTTATATCAGCGATCTCAAATTTACAACTCAAATTTGTCAGAAGATACAAATATCCATTCAATTCCATTCTATAAATTGTTAGGAAGTATAAATTTGTGAATAGCTCAGAAGCCACATCCATCCATCCATCATAAAACTATATCATAAATTGAATTCAATAAAGCTAAATCCTGAAGTTATTTGTAGATTACGCAGATGACACAATATGAAATAGAATATCTTACAGCCTGGAAAACAGAAATAAAATTCAAAACAATCTTAGTAGAAGAATCACTATAAGTAAGAGAGTGTAATTTTATAAGACACAAGTAAAGTATTATTAGAAGACAAAGATCAAATGCTCAGAAGGTATTAAAGCAGAAATCCCAGATCATGGGATGTAAAAATTAGTCTTTTTCAAAATCCTAAAAACAAAATAAAAGATATCATAATCTTATTAGAATCCATTTTAATAAAATGCATATTTGTATACCATCTTGGCATCCTCTCTGTTCTTGATTCATCTTCTGCATTGTATAAACATGATTTTTATACACTGATCAAGATAAATTTCTAAAACAGCTTTTGGAGTCTTTATAATGATTCTTTGTTTTTTCTTATCATGCAGGTTTGGTTAAGCAGTGACAGTAACAGTGCAGAAGCTGCTGATCAATGGAGGGACACAATTGCTAATCCAGAGAAGGTTGTGGTTAAATGGCATAACATTATTCCAGCATGATACTGCTTTGAACAGCCCTTTTGGTACTGATTTGGACTTGACTGCAGAGACTTTTGCACTTATTTAAAATGACCAGCCATCAGATAACAAAAAAACCCAGAAAAGAAATACCTATATAGACACATACAATATCATCTCTGCACAAGAAAATTGCAGAGGAAGCAATAGAGTTGAAAAAGGAAGGATGTTGGAAATCCTAGCAAAGCAAATGAAATTCAAAAGCCACGTTGAAAAATAATGGCTTGATTATTAATTGACTGTTTTAAAAATCTATGAAGCTTACATATGAAACATTAAAATATTTATATTCTAAAATAAAAATTAATTTAAAAACTTTGTATAGATTTTAGAAAAAAATACCACTGGAAGAGCTATCCTTCAAGAAGATTGTGTTCCATGTATTAGTTGACAACCATGTTCCAGCTATTGTTTTGGTTTTAAAAGTATTCTGTGGACACTTTATTATTTCTACCAATATGTTGAACAAGTGAGATAAGGTAGGCAGGAAAGTAGAACTAATATTTTGCCATTTAATTCTTGAAACAATCATTTTAAGGCCAGTTTTAAGAATAGTTGTTATATTGGATTGTAAATTTGAGAGAAAGGCAGGGAAGTAACAATTCTTTTGTTAATTCAGTTTCATAGTTCTACAGTATAAAATTTGCTTTACTGATTTGAACAAAGAGATAGATTAATAAGTAGTCTAATAGTGAAATTCAATAGAATTTGATCTCATCCTTAGAACTAACAGAGACCCAGTATTCCATATTTTAAGAAAAGTGAAGTTTCCTTATAAAATGAAAGAAACAAAACAAAATATGCAATCATGAGTCTAAGCAATTATTTGAGAAATAAGCACTTCCCAACCTTCAGTATTTTAAGATAACATATAAAGTGATAAAGGCTAATAAAGCTTGTATACCTAACTAGTCCATGGATAATTAAACTGGCACCACGTATATAAATTTATATAGAGATCATTGGCTGTAATCAAGCAGGTACCCTGAGTACTTACTAGAGATGCACAAGGATCTGCATTTACTGCATACAATACAAAAAGCTTGGCAGTAAAAATACCACTAGGCACTGTGCAGCAGATAAGCTATTGGGAAAAATGGACCAGTAACATCTGAAAAACTTTCATGGGGATTTGAATGTCTTCGCTGCCTCTTTCATTAGATTAACAGTTCACACTGAGCTTTCAATAAATAGGATTCAGTTTGCCTCAAAGCTGTTGCCATGTGAACCTGGAAGGGCACATTTAATATGTGAGTCCTCATGCTGATGTAATCTCAGGACTATTTGTCAGACGGACAGGGAACAATTCGGCCATAAGTGATGGCAGTTCTTTATTTGCTTTCACATAGCAGACAGATTCTTGCCAGACTAAGCCTTTGTTAGTCCCAGCCTTATGCATGCACCCTGAGATATTCTAAGGAGTGGTTATCCTTACTTTCTTCCTCTGTCTCCTCTCCAGCTCTGAGATGCGCTGCTTCTTGTCTTCCTTCTCCTTCTGGAATATGCTCCTTCCTTATACTGCCACTTCACTGTAGTCCATTACGCCAGCTGTCACAATACCATTCCTATTTCTCATAACATCTAAAGCACGTAGGATGCTTATATGCAATGATCAAAAATAAAACCATACATTATTATAACTTTTGTAGGAGAACTCCAGCAAATTATAGATCATTAAACTATTCTCTGCAGTCTGCAAAGAATTAGGAATTGCTGCAGGCAGTGGTATACTACTTTAAAATGCACTGGTTTCAAAAATGACCAGGCTCAAATCTGAATTCTGTTTCGGTCAGACTTGGCTGGTATTCATGCATGAAACAGAGAATGTCCTCAGTGCGTAATGAACTATGAATCAAAAGGTATAGTTATACCATGATTAGCTGGAAGAATCCAGATTTTTATGAGGAAAGAGGAGAAAAAAGGCTTGTGTAGAAAAGGTGGCAGAATGACAGCATAGAAAACCAACATTCAGGAGAGATGAAATTGAATTAAGTGAAATAAATGATCAAACTAAAAGCCACACTAAGAAAAGCAAATGAAAAGAATAATGGGAACATAAAACTGGAGAAGAAATAGAACCACACTTACCTCAAAGCAATGAAATCTTGAATAATTCAGAAAAAAATGTCTTTGTATCCTCAAATATTATAATTAGATAGCAAAAATAAGTCCTTGCTTAACCAGTCACTGAGTAACCATTTGAAGTTACAGCAGACCCCCCCCCAAAAGGATATTTATGATCCAATTTCACCCCTACACGATCATGTGATCTCATTTTGGATACTTGGCAACCAGCTTTCATTTATAGCCATTTGCAGTGTCCAAAGGTCATGGGATTGCAATTTTTGCCATTTGGGAATGGTTTTGAGTGTTTATTTCTGGTTTCTAGTCAAAAATCTATTGAATAAACAGGTTCACTTAATGATTGCAGCAAAAAGTAGTAAAATCAGGCTTGGTAATCTGGTGACCCGCTTAACCACAATGGCTTTACAACCTTTTTTGTTGTAGCCGTTAAGCAGACAAGACGGTAATTCTGGGCTCAATTATAGTCGTACATTGAGGAATACCTGCATGAATTCATTGCTAACATAGTTGGATTTAAATCTGGAGGAGCAAATGAAATAGTGGTAGATATAGCAGCTAGTCTTTTGGAAGAGCATTGGTCCTCTATCTCAGCAAATAAAAAGCAAATAGAAAATTGTGGCTTGCAGTGTATTCAATATAGTCACTGTATAGCTGAAAAAACCCGAGATTGTTTAGAAGTTGCATTAGAAATTTAAATCAAAATTTAAATATCCTACAGGTCTTTGGTTACAGTTTTTATTTACAGCATACTTTATGTGTATCAGTTCATGGCAAAGGTGATGTTAGTGTGTCACTGTAAAAATCATTTCTCTACTGTACTGCAAAGTAATTGGTAGAAAAAATAACTGTCTTTTTTTAAGGCAAAATAATCACTGAAATTAGAACAATGAAATAATGAGCAAAGCTGCTTAACAGTCTTGGTACAGTATTTTATTTCCTCTCTTTATTCTTTTTCATAAACATTGTATACATTGTCTAGTAGGAAAAATGCAGATCTTATAAGGGCTTCATGCAATAATAACATTCTTAGGGAGCTCACATTCAAATATTGGAATATATAGAGGTTCTACTGAATTTATAGTACTGTAATACACAAATGACCAGATGTTTTATTATGTATGTGTGTATGTGTATACATATATATACATATATATATACACATATACACATATATACATATATACATATATACATTTTGCCCCTACACCTTTAGTTCAGCCTATCCTGAAGGCCATTGGCAGGCAGTAGTCACACTGGTGACAGCTCATATTTGTGTAAATTTTAAATTGCTAACAAAGAATTAAGGGAGACTGATATGCATTTCAAACTTATTAGTTTTCATCAGTCAGCCATACCCTTCCGAGATTCGAAATATATATTCGAAATATATATTGTGTGTTGATGCCCCCTGGAGTAACCCTGTGTGAATTGGGCAACCAAATAAATTCGTTTAATAAACGAATGCAATAAATATAATGACTGAAGCATTTGTATGAATAGATTCTAGCCTGCCTTTACAGATTTTATTTTCCTGGGCTCCAAGATAACTGCAGATGTGGACTGCAGCCAAGGAATTAAAAGACGCTTGCTCCTGGGGAGGAAAACCATGGCAAATCTAGACAGCACACTAAAAAGCAGAGACATCACCCTGCCCACAAAAGTGCGTATAGTCAAGGCTATGGTCTTCCCAGTTGCAATGTATGGCTGTGAAAGTTGGACCATAAGAAAGGCTGAGCATCAAAGAATTGAAGCCTTTGAATTATGGTGCTGGAGAAGACTCCTGCGAGTCCCTTGGACTGCAAGGTGATCAAACCGGTCAGACCTAGAGGAGATCAACCCTGACTGCTCTTTAGAAGGCCAGATCCTGAAGTTGAAACTGAAATACTTTGGCCACCTAATGAGAAGTAAGGACTCACCAGAGAAGAGCCTAATGCTGGGAAAGATTGAGGGCAATAGAAGAAGAGGACGACAGAGAATGAGGTGGCTGGATGGAGTCACTGAAGCAGTAGGTATGAGCTTAAATTGACTCCAGAAGATGGTAGAGGACAGGAAGGTCTGGAGCAGGGGTCAGCAACCTGAAACAGTGAAAGAGCCACTCGGAACCGGTTCCCTCGCAAAAGGAAAAACTGAGAGCTGCAAAAACTGTGTGCACATGCGCGCATGCGCAGAACAGGGTTTGTCTGAAGAGTGGAGCCAAGGCAAGATATGCACTTACCCTGCATATTTGAATTGATTAGTTGAACCTTTTTAGTCCCACTTTTTTTTTTTTTGAACTGCACATGGCAGAGGACTGGGAGCCGCAAGAGACGGGAGCCGCGGGGTGCAGACCTGTGGCCTGGAGGAACGTTGTCCTTGTGGTTGCGATGGGTTGAACACGACTTCGCAGCTAACAACAACAAGCCTGCCTTTGCCTTCTAACTGTAGTCTGATCTGTTTAGGAAAAGTCTCTAGCCAAAAATATTTAGCTTGTTTTTTCAAATGATAAAAATATGCCTAAGGCGTTTCACATGTGCACATACAAGTGCACATAGAAACACACACACACACACACAGATTATTTTATTGAACAAAACACAAGCAAAGAGGAAAAAAATCTCTCAGAGCTTCCTGATGGTTTGAACTGAGTACCCATTATGCAACATGCTGGGCCTCATGCCAGGACTTTGTTTAAGAAGGGTGTGAAATGAATTGACCAACAGGCTGGTGATGCCAAATGTTAACAGTGACGTCACTGTTAATCTACCTCATGAATAATCCCGGATCCTGGCACAGCTGTACAGTACACTTCAAGTCTTATTATTAACCCACATGCTGTTTTTATTGTCAATTAACTCCATTACCTGTGCATATTTTCAGTTAATTATTAGAAAACTAGCAGAGTATACCTTCTTGTATGAATAATTACAGCAGTTCTGTAGGCACCTGCAATTTTTTGAGAATAACTTGCTTTCTATAGCCTAGTTTTGTTGACTGCTACGTATGGCTTCAAAACAATACCTGGCCTTAGAAATGGTCTTTCTTCTGCAGTATGCTGGACCAAGAGAACTAAGACATTTTGAACCTCTTTCTCAACTCTTCCTTTTATGTTGGCCTTCCCATATTACTTGTTTTTATTTTACTTCTTAAAATTATAAAAATGCTTTAAAATAAAAAGTTGATTAATACAGTACTTAGTGTTGCTAAAATTAGGACTGTTTTGAAAATTAAGAAGCTGAGAATTATTTCAGAGGTTTTTATGGTCACTTATTAATATGTTATTATGAAGACCTCTGTCTATATGTGGAGCTTGTGTTTCTATGCGAACTTCCCCGTTTTGCAAGCTATCACCTGAATCATCTCTTCAGATGCCAATTTAGCTATGAGCGAATATGGACAATTTCATCTGCAAAGAGTCTCACAAATATGTGGCAGCAGTCAGTAGGAAGATCTCCTTTTTTATTTTTACCCTCCAAATAAGAATAAACTCAAGGGTGCTTTACAGAAACATGCAAGTTCAGTAAAAGTACTGCATACACGTAATAATATTAAAGATACAGTATACTGTATTCATTACTTTGATCACGTTCACTCTTTTATGTTACCCTCTGCTCTGATGTTTCAACTATTTTATTCCCTGGAGCTCCTTGATTTTCCAATGAGATCTGCAAATTACGATAGGTCACTTGAGGGGGCAATGTCACCCAATGGCCTCCAGAGAAGAATTCCAAAGCATAACTAGAGATGTGATAAATCTGCCTATTTGATCTCTGGGGAATTCCTCAAAAACCCAATATCTCTCAGGTGCTTGGGGTGGAGCACAGTAATCCGTCCAGTTTTAATCCTGAAGGTTGAGGGCAGAAACAATAAGCACAAATAGGACTGTCTCATGTGACCTTAAGCCCAACCAAAATGTAGTTTCAAGACATGGAGATTGAAGTTGTCAACACTAGAAGTTTGGAAAATTCCAATATCAGGCCAGATGTGAGTTCCAAAAGCTGATGCAAGGCTGCTGCCACCCAACAACAAGGCACTTGCCTTTCAACCCAAACTGCACATGCAAATAACTCACACTTGGACACCCATGGGGCAGTGCTTCTAAGAAGGAAGGAAGGAAGGAAGGAAGGAAGGAAGGAAGGAAGGAAGGAAGGAAGGAAGGAAATATTGTCATGCTCCCTCACTAATGATGGAGTTGTGGTTGTTCCAGATCTAAACTACAAAATATGCAGGAAAACATATTTTGAACAGGGTAATATGCACAGTCCCATTCCACCAAGTATTTGCTATGCAGGTCAAGCAACCATTCACACAAATACAGTACATATCCATTGGGTGGTAGCAGCAATGTCTCAAGCTGTCAAATAGGTGAGGCTGTGGCTGTTTTGGTAGTAACAACTTTACCTACAGCACAATAGCTTTGCAACAGTAACTCAGGACCTCATCACTATGGCTAATCACATCCTCTTTATAGGGCTGCCTTTGAAAACTTCTGTATTTTATAGCTACAGTATAATTGGTACAAAATACAACTGTTGACAGATGTTGACTGCCATGAGGATATTACTTCTGTGCTTAAGGCTTGCCCTAGTTGCTGACAGTTTTCCTGGTTTTAACTTATAAAGCCATCTATGGTTTGGCATTGAGGCATCTTAAGGAGCATCTTCTTTGACTAGACTTTATCTATTTGACATGGTCGCATTGGGAAAAGAATTTGGAAGTTCTACATTTTCATGAAGCGAAGAGTCTGAAGCTAGGAAGCAATGTTTTTAAGGCACTGATATTATAGAACAACCCCATTTGGATATTGTGTTAGTTTCTATGGTGGTAAAATTTCAGAAGGCAATGGAAGTCAAATTTTTATGAAGGGCCTTAGTGGAATATTATCTTGTATATAATAGTGAGATTATTCTCTGTGGATTTCTACTTTATTGTTCTCTGTCAATTTAATTTGTATTGTATTGTTAATGTAAAGAATACTTATGTAATGTTTACTGATTGAAATTGTGATAGATATTTCAGTGTTAGTCATTTTTTATATTTTATTATAGATCTTTCATTATTTTATTTTCATGTTGTACTGTGGAGATTTTATTTGTTCTTTAAACTACCATGAATCCAACTGATGCAATAGGATGTATGCCAATTCAACAAATAAAGAAATAAAGAAATGTATTGAAGTGTGATTTGTGGAGGAATATTTGCAACTCATGATTTGGATTTATATATTCATAATTTATATGCAGAAGTATAAACATGGACCTCGATTACAGCAGGAAAGATATGTGTATTTGTCCAAATTATAGCCATGGCAAGAATGGAGAAGTGAAAGAAATGTCTAAAAAGAATTGACACAGTAATTGAGTTGATGGGAAAATCTTGGGCACAATTGTATGGTTGGGTTTTGGTGGTCTCTGCAAGCACTGATGATGTCACCTAGGCTAGGAATGAAACATCTTTAAGCAAACAGCCAAGCTCAGAGATCAACAAAAACCTAACAGTTTCAACCTGAGTTACACCCTCTTCTATTGGAACAATCATGCTGATTTATCCATCCATCTCAGATGAAAGAGACTCTGGGCAGCTTATAACACTTGATAATAATTTCTCAAAATATCAGGACCAAGTCTTCCATGCTTTGACTAATCTGGGAGGTCATGTGTTCAATAATTTCCAGGAACAGCAGGGATTTAGGTTTGATGGCATGAACCTGATGCCATTTTTCTTGCCATCTGCTAATGGAGGGAGGAAAGTTAGTTAATCAGCTCACAAACTTGGGATGAGGCTTTGAAATTTCACAGCTTCACACCCAAATCCAAACCTTGGATTTAACCTAATATACCCCAACCATGGGATGCGGTGGCTCAGTGGGTTAGGATGCTGAGCTTGTTGATCAGAAGGTCGGCAGTTTGGTGGGTCGAATCCCGAGTGCCGCATAACAGAGTGAGCGCCTGTTACTTGTCCCAGCTTCTGCCAACCTAGCAGTTTGAAAGCACATAAAAATGCAAGTAGGAAAATAGGGACCACTACGGTGGGAAGGTAACAGCGTTCCGTGTGCCTTTGGCGTCTAGTCATGCCGGCCACATGACCATGGAGACGTCCTCAGACAAGCGCTGGCTCTTCGGCTTTGAAATGGAGATGAGCACCAGCCCCTAGAGTTGGAAACGACTAGCAACGACTATGCGGGGGAACCTTTACCATTACCTTTACCTTTACCCCAACCAAAGTGATGTAATGGTTCCTAAGATAATATACAGAGGGCTGCCTTAAGGGTAGGTCAAAAAAGTGAAATAGGGAATTCAGTGTTCTCTTATGGAGAGATTTATAGAGTTGCATCCCTTTATGGCAGGGGTCCTCAGTCTTCTGGGAGTTGAAGTCTGTTGTGTACTGGGTACGTTGCGCAGGAATGAAGATGAGGTGAGTTCAGCAAAGATCATGGTTTATTGCTTGCAGGATCTGAACGGGAGAACAGGGCTGCAGATGCAGCAATTTATACCCTGGCCCCTAAGCAGCGGCCAATAGATTTGAAGCAACCTATTGCCGCCCAAGGGGCAACCAATAGCAGTGCTGGAGATGGGTTGTCTGAGGAGCTGGGAGCCGTTAGCTAGCTTCCCTGCTCAAACAGCCTTCCAGCAATTACCACGTGGTGTTCTCTTAACAAAACAAGCCCAATACATTACATTCCTCCCCTTTAGAATGAGCAACATTATAGCAACAACAGAAAGTAATTACAGCAATACAAATTACAAAGGTTTAACAATGGTGTGAAAACAGGTTTCCACTTAGCAGCTCAATAAGGCACTTACAACATCATGGCTTCCTTGTTCAGGACAATCTTGTAGGTCAACAGGCATTACAAAAAGGTACACACAACATTATAGCTTTATTATTTCCGGACATAATCTTGCAGATAAGCAGGAGGTTTGCAAGCCCTTGTGGAACGCCTGGGGGACCCAGGCACTTCCTGATCTACCAGCTTGCCCGCCGGGCTGGGTAGACCAGTGTCTCTTAGTTCACACGAATCAGGATGGCTCGGTGCTCTCTGTCTGGCCTTTCCAGGTTGGCCCACCCCATAGTCAGTTTGTTCAGCAGAGTTAGCACAGCGGCTGTATAACTCAGGTTGGCTTTCTCCATCAGGGGACCCATGTTGCACTTCCGGGCTCCCCCCTCTACGGCCAACTCCCTGTTGCTTTGGCTGTTTAAGCTTTCAGAGTATGTCTGGATCGGCCTGGCTGCCGGTTTGCGGCCCTTGGTAAGGACTTATGACGAAGTCCTCGCTTTGTGGCCATTCTGGGAAACGCTTCTTAAGCTGATCAATGTGGCACCGGACAACTCACCTGCCCTCTAGACCCACTTCATAGGAGAGAGGGCCTGATGTTTTAGTGATTATTCCTGGCACCCACAAATTCCCATGCCCATAGTTCCTGGCCCACACCCCATCGCCCACTTGCAGCCCCCTTGGGGGTTTTGGATGAGAGGCTTCTGCTGCTACCCGGTCTGGGTGCAATCTGTTCAGTTTCATGATCAATTGCCTCCCCCAGCACAGCTCTGCTGGGCTTTTTCCTGTAGCCATGCAAGGCATGGAATGTTGGCAAAGCAAAAAATCTGCCAGTCTGTGGTGCCAGTCCCCAGTCACTATACGCTTGAGTGACTCTTTTGTGGTGCGAACCATGTGTTCAGCTTGACCATTGATAGAAGGGTGAAATGGGGCCGACGTTGCATGCCTAATTAGGTTCACTCTCAGAAATGCCTGAAATTGGGCTCTGTTGTCGGATACTACGACGTCTGGCAGCCCGTGCGTGGCAAAGAGTTTCCTAAGCACCTGGATGGTCCTAGCAGTAGTCATGTTTGCAACTGGTATTACTTCAAGCCATTTAGAGTGGCTGTTGACCACTATAAGGAAGAGCTGTCCCTGAAAGGGCCCAGTGAAGTCTATGTGAATTCTAGACCAGGGAGTGCAGCATTTCAGGCCTTGATTGCTGGCATGTATAACATCCATGAACCTGGGCCTCAATGGCCTTATCTAATCCTGACCACCATAAGTAGCTTCTAGCTGAAGCTTTCATATGGACGATACCCAGATGGCCTTCATGCAGTGATTGTAAAACCCTGTCTCTTAGTGAGGTAGAAACTATGACCCTGTTCCCCCAAAGAATACAACCCTTGTGAGCTGATAGCTCATGTCTTCTTGTAAAATAACTCTGAAATTCAGGTCCTGGGCTTTTATCCAGCCACCCTGTGTGTACCCAAGAAAGCACTCTACTTATGTCTTGTCAGCCACCTTTTCTGCAGCTATGTCCCCTGCGTGGAGGGGAAACTCTGGCAAGTCCTTAATGAACAAAACGCAGGCTGCTGGGGCTGGATATGGTTCAATTTGCGGTAGTGGAAGCCTGCTCAGGCCGTCTGCATGGCCCATCTCTTTGCCGGGTTTGTGAATCAGCTTATACGTATAAGCCGATAAAAAATAGACCATCTCAGCATTCTAGGGGATAATATGTGGGGTGTCTGTTTGTTGGTAGTGAATAACCCCAATAGCGGTTTGTGGTCTGTGAAGACCGTGAAGTCTCTGCCATATAAGTAGTTGTGGAATTTTTTAACTCCAGCTACAATGGCCAATGCCTCTTTGTCAACCTGACCATAATTATGCTTAGCAGAGGACAGTGTCCTTGAATAAAAAGCAATGGGAACTTGAGTTCCATCTTTCTCTAAGTGACTCAAGACTGCACCCACCCCGTATGGGGACACATCACATGCTAAGCAAACTGGTTTTGACTCCTTGAAGTGAGTGATAGTGAAACTGACCAACAGAAATGCCTTCAGGTCCTGAACACATTTTTCGTGAATGCTAGTCCACTTCCAAGAAGCTTTTTTATCTAGGAGCCTGTGAAGCGGCTCTGCCACTGTGGCCTTGTTTAGGAAGGAATGCATGGTAGAAGTTGAGGAGGCCCAAGCATGCTTGCAGCTCTCCTTTTGTTTTAGGGCTAGGTGCCATCTGAATGGCTTGTACTTTGAACTCAGCCGGGTGTATGCCATCAGCATCAATGCGAAACCCCAAAAATTTGGTTGAAGGGACCCCAATACTGCACTTGCTCTTTTTTAACGAGGCCTGCTTCACACAGCCTCTGCAGGACGGCTCTGAGCCTCCTTGCTAGCACCTCTGTGGATTCTCTGGCAATAAGCACATCATCAAAATAGGGGCAAACTCCCGGGATGCCCTTGAGTGTGCATTCCATGATTCCCTGAAAAAATGCCCGGGGCTACACTGACCTAAAATTAAAGGGGCTTAACTTTGAATGCCCCCCTGTGGGTTATAATTGTCTGTGCTGCGGCCCTGGCCTCATCAACAGGGAGTTGCTAATAGGCCTGTGCCAAATCTAATTTCGCAAAAGTGGTGCCACCCTGCAAGGATGCCAGGATGTGGCTCACTACTGGAACTGGGTATGCGTGCTGTTTGAGGGCCCGGTTAATTGTGCATTTGTAATCTGTGCAGATTCTGACTTCCCCATTGACTTTGAGTGGTGTTACAATAGGAGTTTCCCACTCCCCACCATCTACTGGTTGCAAAATGCCCTGTTCAACAAGTTTGTCTAGTTCTGTATCTATTTTGTGCTTGAGGGCAAATGGGACCCTCTGAGGCTTAATACTGACTGGTGCTACATTTGGGTCTAGTTTGAATGCTATTGGTGGGCCCGTGTAAGTTCCTAGAGCTGAATCAAATACGTCTGTGAATTCCTCACAAACTGTCGCTAGACTCACGACTTGTGTCCGGTTGATTATGGTTACTTGGATGCTTAGCGCATCAAACCAATCAAGTGCAATTAGGCTAGTTTTCTGGCCCCCTGCTACGACAACATCAAGGTGCCTGAAAACCCCTTAAATTTAATGGCCAAGGTGGCTTCACCTTTGACTGCGACTCTGACGTTCTGAAAATCTGTTAGAATTATGTCAGAGGGCCTCTCCATTGCTCCGTTGGTCCTTGGAGCGCGTGGTCACTAGCGTGGCTTAGCTAGCCGACTGTGGGGGGGGGGCAATTGCTTTCCTGCCAGGCGTGTGCTGCCTCTCCCTTAGTGACTTTCAGCTTTGACGGGGAAGCAGGATCTCATCCTCGTCGCCAGTGTTGTGTACTGGCAGGGCTTTTTTTCTCATAGAACGCTCAGAACGGCGTTCCGGCACCTTTTTTTTTTTGCAAAAAAACAAACAGCTCCCTTATTGGCTTTCCTAAGCCTATTGCAGGGCTAGGCAATCTTGGCTCTTTTTTATGACTCGTGGACTTCAACTCGCAGAAATCCTGAGCCAGCCATGCTGAGGGGAAAGAGACAGGTTTCCAAGCTGAGCCATGCTGGCTCAGGAATTCTGGGAGTTGAAGTCCCTGAGTCATAAAAGACCCAAGGTTGCCTGCCCTGCACTAGAGGAGGACATTAAAATTATTTACAAGATTACTTCTTTAGGAATTAAACTTTTAGAACCTAAAACAGCTAATTCAAAAAGCCAACAGGAAAGAACCTCACATTTTTCATCTGCTTCTGTCTTTTGGAAAGTAAAATTATATAACAAAATAATCTATTTCTTATGTTAACATCTCTGCAATGAAATCAAAGGTAACAGGAAAGAAATGAGAAACATTTTTCTCAGTGTAATACAGTATGTCTAATTTAGCTGATTCTAGAAAAAATAGTATCTTTTGTACACTCTTGAAAACTGTTTTGAATCTATAACCATCTATTACAACTAAACCACTTTAAATTAAACAATTCTGAAGAATTAAATATTCTTACTTTGGACTTTACTTTTACTGTTTGGACTGTTGTGTGTTTTGAAAAATAGATTATTTAGAATCTAGTTATGTTGCACTTCAGTCCTTAAATAATTAACCTAGTATATACATAACAATATATGATGTTTTCCCTGGTGAGCTTAACATCAATAACAACATTTATTAAAAAGGCTAAAATAATTTCTGGTGGTATTATCTGTATATTTAAATTTTGGAGAAGCAGTGATCATGTATCCTAGCAAAAGATGTTACATATGTACATAAGTGTAGTCAGTAGCATATGCCTTTTTAAAAATATCAAACATGCAAAGAAACAAAAATAAGTCCAAAATATCTGTATTACATCCAGAAATGCCAACTTTGCAACCAATATTTATCATCCTTAACTATGGCACCCTAAGGATACCTGCATACATGCAAATGCTTCTCTGGGATCAGTAACACAGCAGGGATTGCTTTTTCCTTCCTGTAACATATACCTAAAACCAGTTTATTGCATTTGGCAATTGTACTAAAAAAATCTCATTATTAACCAATATAATTCATTTAATTTGAAATCAAGTGAAACATTGATTTAAATTATTTTATTAAAACAAATTAATGGCAATTATTTTATAAGAAGTTGCCTCAAACAAAATGAGTTTGACATGCCTGCTCTAGATAGTTGAATGCTCCAAAATAAATTCTAGACCAGGCCTGTACATGCAGCCTGCCAAGCACCCTTGGACAGAGCACAATTTTTTTTTAAAAAAAGTAATAAAATCACCACCACTGCCCTGAAAGTCATGTTGCCTAGTGCGTCCATGGCTTACCATGACCACAAACTCCAACACTGTAGATGCTCCTCTAGTCACCAAATCATTGATTAGCCCACCAGCATTCAGACCACAAAGATTTTTAATTTATCAGTGTGGGCCTTTCCCTTTTACAAATTGCACAGATCTCTTCTAGATTTTCCTCTTACCTTTCTGAGTTAACTCCTTGGTCTGTCATTGAGTAAGAACAGACTTTGTAGGGAAGCATATTATCAGTTGATGTATATTTAACATATGTTCTATATTTACCAATTATATAATATTTGTATGCAATCCACATGGCGAGCTTTGGGGCAACTTACAACAGAAAAAAATATATTTTTAAAATCATAAGATTAAAACATAAAAGCAGGGCTTTTTTCTCATAGAATGCTCAGAATGGCGTTCCAGCACCTTTTTTTGCACACAAACAAAAAAAAGCTTTTGCACAAGCTATACTACTCCCTCTATTGGCTTTCAAAAGCCTACTGGCTTTTGAAAGCCAATAGGAATTGCTGCTGAGCACACCAAAAGACTTGGCTGGCAAATGTTGCACCGGCAAGTTGTCTGCAGCAAAAGCGAGTAGGCAGGAACTTTGCATCCCTCCCTGCTGCCCAACTACACCATCTCAACTAGGTAAGTAAGAGAGGACAAGGAGTGGGAGGTGGGTTCTGTGGAGTCCATGTGCACTCCTTCCTTGTGCTCACCCGTGTCAGCCAGGCTGGTGGCCTACCAGGTGCTGGACCTGCGCCACTGTCGCCTCGCCCTGCGTGCCTAAGTGGCCACCCTGCATCACGTTGCCCGCACCACCTCCGCTGCCTGCCCCGCGCAGCCCCACCATATAGAGCAGGCCCTGCTGCTCCCACAGCACCAGCCGCGCCAGCTCTGGCCCCAAGGGGGAGCCCACCGCCAACACCCCTCGCACCCGTGACCGCAGCAGTGCCGGCCCCCCCCCGCCTCCTGCGCCCACCAAGATGAGAGTTCTGGCACCTTTTTTTTTTAGAAGAAAAGCACTGTGTAATGGGTTCGTTGTGCAGGAATGAAGATGAGGTGAATGAGTTCAGCAAAGATCATGGTTTATTGCTTGCAGGATCTGAACTGGAGAACAGGGCTGCAGATGCAGCAATTTATACCCTGGCCCCTAGGCAGCGGCCAATAGGTTTGAAGCAACCTATTGCCGCCCTAGGGGCAACCAATAGCAGTGCTGGAGACAGGTTGTCTGAGGAGCTGGGAGCCATTAGCTAGCTTCCCTGCTCAAACAGCCTTCCAGCAATTACCACGTAGTATTCTCTTAACCCCCTTCATGGATTACTGCCTTGTCGTGGCGAAGGGGCTTGCGTAATTCAATGAAGCTATGAGCTATGCCGTGCAGGGCCACCCAAGACGGACAGGTCATAGCAGAGAGTTCTGACAAAACGTGATCCACTGGAGAAGGAAATGGCAACCCACTCCAGTATCTTTGCCATGAAAACCCTATGGACAGTACCAAAAGGCAAAACGATATGACGCTGGAAGATGAGCCCCTCAGGTCGGAAGGCGTCCAATATGCTACTGGGGAAGAGCAGAGGGCTAGTACTAGTAGCGCCAGAAAGAATGAAGCGACTGGGCCAAAGCCGAAAGGACGCTCAGCTGTGGATGTGTCTGGTGGTGAAAGGAAAGTCCGATGCTGTAAAGATTTTTTCTCCATAGGAACCTGGAATGTAAGATCCATGAATCAAGGAAAACTGGACGTGGTCAAACAAGAGATGACAAGACTGAACATTGACATCTTAGGTATCAGCGAACTAAAATGGACAGGAATGGGTGAATTTAATTCAGATGACCATCAGGTATACTACTGTGGGCAAGAATCCTTCAGAAGAAATGGAGTAGCCTTCATAGTCAATAAAAGAGTAGGAAAAGCAATACTGGGATACAATCCTCAAAATGACAGAATGATCTCAGTTCGAATCCAAGGCAAACCATTCAATATCACAGTAGTCCAAGTCTATGCCCCAACCACCAGTGCTGAAGAGGATGAAATTGACCAGTTCTATGAAGCACTACAGCACCTTATAGAACTAACACCAAAAAATGATGTTCTTATCATCATGGGGGATTGGAATGCTAAAGTAGGAAGCCAAAAGATAACTGGAATAACAGGCAAGTTTGGCCTTGGAGTGCAAAATGAAGCAGGGCACAGGCTGATAGAATTCTGTCAAGAGAATACGATGGTCATAGCAAACACTCTTTTCCAACAACCCAAGAGACGGCTCTACACATGGACATCACCAGATGGTCAACACAGAAATCAGATTGACTATATGCTCTGCAGCCAAAGATGGAGAAGCTCTATACAGTCAGTAAAAACAAGACCAGGAGCTGACTGTGGCTCAGACCATGAGCTTCTCCTTGCAAAGTTTAGGCTTAAACTGAAGAAAGTAGGGAAAAGCACTAGGCCAGTCAGGTATGAATTAAATCATATCCCTGTTGAATATACAGTAGAGGTGACAAATAGATTTAAGGAATTAGATCTGATAGACAGAGTGCCTGAAGAACTATGGACAGAGGTTCGTGACATTGTACAACAGGTAGCAACCAAAACCATCCCAAAGAAAAAGAAATGCAAGAAAGCAAAATGGCTGTCTGAGGAAGCTTTGCAAATAGCTGAGGAAAGGAGGGAAGCGAAAGGCAAGGGAGAAAAAGAAAGATACACCCAATTGAATGCAGAATTCCAGAGAATAGCTAGAAGAGATAAGAATGCCTTCTTAAATGAACAGTGCAAAGAAATAGAAGAAAACAATAGAATAGGGAGGACCAGAGATCTTTTCAAGAAAATTGGAGAAATGAAGGGAACGTTTAATGCAAAAATGGGCATGATAAAGGACCAAAATGGCAGGGACCTAACAGAGGCAGAAGAGATTAAGAAGAGGTGGCAAAATTACACAGAAGAACTATACAAGAATGAGCTTAACGTCCCTGATAATCACAATGAGGTGGTCACTGACCTCGAGCCAGACATCCTAGAATGTGAAGTGAAGTGGGCCTTAGAAAAGCTGAGCAACAACAAAGCTAGTGGAGGTGACAGTATTCCAGCTGAGCTATTCAAAATCTTAAAAGACAATGCAGTAAAAGTGCTACACTCAATTTGCCAGCAAATTTGGAAAACTCAACAGTGGCCACAGGATTGGAAAAGATCAGTTTACATTCCAATTCCTAAGAAAGGCAGTGCCAAAGAATGTTCAAACTATCGCACCATTGCACTCATTTCTCATGCTAGTAAAGTCATGCTTAAAATCCTACAAGCTAGACTTCAGCAGTATGTGGATCGAGAACTACCAGAAGTGCAGGCAGGATTTCGAAGAGGCAGAGGAACTAGAGATCAAATTGCCAACATACGCTGGATCATGGAGAAAGCTAGGGAGTTCCAGAAAAACATCTACTTCTGCTTCATTGACTATGCTAAAGCCTTTGATTGTGTGGATCATAACAAACTGTGGCAAGTTCTTAAAGAGATGGGAGTACCAGACCATCTTATTGGTCTCTTGAGAAACCTATATGCGGGTCAAGAAGCAACAGTGAGAACTGGACACGGAACCACTGATTGGTTCAAAATTGGGAAAGGAGTCCGGCAAGGCTGTATACTGTCGCCCTGCCTATTTAACTTATATGCAGAGCACATCATGAGAAAGGCAGGGCTAGATGAATCAAAAGTTGGAATTAAGATTGCCGGAAGAAATATCAACAACCTAAGATACGCAGATGATACCACTCTAATGGCAGAAAGTGAAGAAGAACTAAAGAGCCTCTTGTTGCAGGTGAAGAAGGAGAGTGCAAAACTTGGGTTGAAACTTAACATTAAGAAAACCAAGATCATGGCATCTGGCCCTCTCAATTCCTGGCAAATAGATGGGGAAGAAATGGAGGTAGTGACAGATTTTATTTTCCTGGGCTCCAAGATCACTGCAGATGGGGACTGTAGCCAAGAAATTAAAAGACGCTTGCTCCTGGGGAGGAAAGCCATGGCAAATCTAGACAGCACACTAAAAAGCAGAGACATCACCCTGTCAACAAAAGTGCGTATAGTCAAGGCTATGGTCTTTCCAGTTGCAATGTATGGTAGTGAAAGTTGGACCATAAGAAAGGCTGAGCGCCAAAGAATTGAGGCCTTTGAACTGTGGTGCTGGAGAAGACTCCTGCGAGTCCCTTGGACTGCAAGGCGATCAAACCGGTCAGTCCTAGAGGAGATCAATCCTGACTGCTCTTTAGAAGGCCAGATCCTGAAGCTAAAACTCAAGTACTTTGGCCACCTAATGAGAAGGAAGGACTCCCTGGAGAAGAGCCTAATGCTGGGGAAGATTGAGGGCAATAGAAGAAGGGGACGACAGAGAATGAGGTGGCTGGATGGAGTCACTGAAGCAGTAGGCGTGAGCTTAAATGGACTCCAGAAGATGGTAGAGGACAGGAAGGCCTGGAGGAATGTTGTCCATAGGGTCGCGATGGGTCGGACACGACTTCGCAGCTAACAACAACAACATTCTCTTAACAATGCAAGCCTAATACATTACAAAGTCCACACGTCTTAAAGTTACCAAGGTTGGAGACCCCTGATTTATGAGACAGGCAGACCTGAACGAAGCTTATAAGCATCACGTAGAGCCAGTGCTTTTGGCTGCCATAAGACCAATTAAACATACATTTTTTTCAAACTTGGCAATGTTAAAATTGGTGGATCAACTCCCAGAATATTTTTGTATTCTGGGAGTTAAAGTCCACACATCTGAAAGTTTCCAAGCCTGAGAAACACTGAATTAGACTGCACAAGTGGAACCAAAACCTCTGCTCTCTTCCTCAATTGCCCAAGCTCACAAAAAAACAGTTATATGGATCTTTGTCCCAGTGACAAAGCATTGAGATATTCATTAAACAAGCTGGTGAATTAAGCATTTGTGTGCAAAGAAAAACTGACCGCAGCTTTTTTTTTATTTACTTCACTAAATCCTGAGGGGGGGGGTATTATTAAGAAGAAATGTTGCTGTTTTAGTTGTGTTCTGGCTAAAATAGCCCTTAAATAACAAGACCAAACCCAGTTTTTTGGACATAGCATGAAAATGAATATATGTTTCTATGCTGGCGGAAACCTAGCTAATTGAAAAGTGAACTTATAAACAAATATAAACTTGGCTTTTATTTGGAGTTGATTATATAGAAACTCAGGAAATGTTTTTTAAATGTTCACACTGAGCTACATTTGCTGGTTTGATGTTCATTTCTCAAGTTAAGTGAGGTCCTTTTATCGTTCTTCACTGAATGACAAAATGAAGCGATAATGAAGAATTACTACATGACTAACTGGGTGGAGTCACTTTAGCCATAAGCAATCGCACTCATTTTCCATTGTTTTAGTTCAAACAAACTTTCGTCTGTTTGGAACTAGAGCAACTTCACCGGGCAAGCCCCCCAGGATCACCTTACAGAATCAGTTGGGCAAATTAAAATAATTACACAACACATTTCTCTCTCCCTTATGGTTGCGCTTGCTATAAACAATGAACAGGGCCAAGGACTACTTGCATCACCTTTATCTGCATGCTTTTTTTACACTGACTAGATTCACACATAATTTCCTGGCTTGAAACCAAACGCATCAGGCCCAGAGCACCTAGCATTTTGTCACTTGGCTCTCTGCCAACTTACCAATTTAATTCCAGGCATTTGAAAAAAAATGTTTTTCTACTTGTCCAGGTCACTGCAGTTAAGCTACATTCAAAAGCCTGGTGACAAATTAGTTTCCTTTCCTTTCCTTCTTTCCTTTCCTTTCCTTTCCTTTCCTTTCCTTTCCTTTCCTTTCCTTTCCTTTCCTTTCCTTTCCTTTCCTTTCCTTTCCTTCTTTTCTTTTCTTTTCTTTTTTTCTTTTTTTTTTAATCCCATTTATATCCCGCCCTTCTCCGAAGACTCAGGGCGGCTTACAATTTAAAGCACAAATCAATGTGCTTAGCAATAGCCTTCATTCTATGTATATGCCTGCTTATTAGGGCTTTCGCCCCCCCCCCCCCAAGCGGCATTATTACAAAGTCAGCTTATTGTCCCCAACAATCTGGGTCCTCATTTTACCTACCTCGGAAGGATGAAAGGCTGAGTCAACCTTGAGCCTGGTGGGATGTGAACCTGCACTAATTGCAGGCAGCTGGTGTTACTTAAGGAGGCATTAGCCCACTGCTCCACCAAGGCTCATTTTTGTAAATTAAATTCTGAAAATAGAGTCCTTATGGTATCTTATATCATCAACTATCTTAAGTGTGGGCAACATTTTTAATACCTGCAACTGGTACTTCAGGGATCCATCCAGGAAGGTATCAGAGATATTAGGAAGTGGGCTTCAAAGCCAGGAAGACTATGCAGAGCATACAGAGAAAACTCTCTTGCAAAGGATCACTGAAGAGTCAGGGAAAGGTGACTTTCTGGGCTCCACTTCTCACCCAGTCTTTGTGGTGGGAGGCCAAAGCAAAGTGGGCAGGGTTAGGACAAAAATTGAATGGGGGCATGCTATTAGTTCGATATAGTTGACACTACTATTCTGCAGTAAAGTGTTACATAATCTTCTTCTGTAAGCCTAAACATTAGATTTAGATAATTATTTACGTCCTTTCATTTCTTTTAATTCATATCCCTCTTTTTCTCTAAGAGTTCCGTGAGGTTTATTTCCATATTGTTGCCAAAATAAATTGCCAGGAATTGACCTGCACTATAAACATAGTTTATTTACTTTACTGCTTTTGGAAAATAGCTTTTCCAAATGAGTTCTGTCAATTTATATTTAGGAACCATATTCTGCAATAATAATAATAATTAATAATAATAATAATTTAATTTTTATACCGCCCTTCTCCCAAAAGACTCAGGGCGGTGTACAGGGCAATACAATAAAATACTCTCTCTGGCAATCTTCGGCTTCCAATTAAAATAATTCTGAAAAACAACTGTCTGGATGTACGTTGCTGTATAATAGTCTTCAACTTATGACAACAATTGAGTTCAAAATTTCTATTGCTAAGCAGGACAGTTGTTAAGTGAGTTTTGTCCCATTTTATGACCTTTCTTGCCACAGTTGTTAAGTGAATCATTGTGGTTGTTAAGTTAGTAACACTAACTTCCCTAACTTGCCAATTGACTTTGCTGGTCAAAAGGTCGGAAAAGGTGACCCCAGGACACTGCAACCGTCATAAATACATGACAGTTGCTAAGCATCAAAATTTTGATCATGTGACCACAGGGATGCTACAATGGTCAGAAATGTGAAAAATGGTCATAAGTTACTTTTGTGCTGTTGTGACTTTAAGTGAATGGTTGTAAGTCAAGGACAACCTGTAGTTTGTTCTGCTTATGTAAGAGGTTGGTTGGAAGAGAAACTGAATCTTTCCAACTGCCTTTCTGAAGATTCAAATGTAAGAATCAGTTGATTGGCTCTTTCAAAGCCGTACATGGGAGGCAGGTTAGAACTAGGCAAAAGTGCAAGGGAGAAGACTCAGGAAACAGAGGAAGGGGACTATTGCCCTAGTCCTAGGTTTCTCACATATATTTGACGACAATCCCCATCATTAATATCATCAGCTAGTTGCTAAAACACTTCTGCCTTTCATAAGGTATACAATTACAAAGTAGAGGAAAGAACTACTTAGATAATCTTTCTATTAACAAAGCTGCATCTCATTTAAATCTCTCCTGTTGGTAAAGTTAGCCAGGTTGAAGTAAGGTAAGATTTATATATTTCATTCCTTATTGATCAATGTGTTTAGCACAGGAAGTGATGATTGCTTATTTATATGACACACACACCTCAGTAATGCTAGGCAGCTCACATATTAAGGTTAAGGTTTAGACAGCAAGTAAAGCAGCATCGATAACACGCTAAGAACAAAAATACATACTGCTCCTTGTGGGAAAATGATTGAAAAAAGCAAAAAAAAAGGACTAGGCACAGAATACCATCAGGGAGCAAATCATCACACCCAACCCTAGGAAAGAGGCCATTAGGGGATGCTGTTCTCCAGCCACAGCTACTTCTCCCCCTCTCATCTGTTTCCGGAACAATGACCGGATGCTTGAAAAAATACTTCAAAATATGTTGTTGGGGGGAAGTCTGCTTTGTTAGGTCATTGCTACTCTGCATTAAGTAGCAAGTGGGATTTTGTTTTTGTTTTTTCCCCCAAAACCTGGTTCTATCAGTCCAGTACTATGCTTTTCCTTATGGGAGATTTACAGATATTGACTAGCAGTAGGAAAAAAATTGAAAGTCGGTGGGGTGTGGTAGGCAAGGTGCAATGCTATAACCCAGTGGTTCCTAAGCTTTCCAGCTCTGTGGACCAGTACCAGTGGAGGTGGCAGGGGGAGGGGATGGTTTTGTGCGTGTGCCTGCTGTTTGCTTAAATGGAGCTCATGCACTCACCCACCGCTTGTGTGCTCTGGTTCCCAACAGGCTGCAGTCCGTTACCAGGCTGCAGACCAGGGCTTGGGGACCTCTGCTATAACCAAGAACATCTAATTTTTAGACCTTATTTATTCATTCATTTATTTACCTAATTTATATAACTACCCATTTCATAACAAGTGACTCTGGATGGTGTACAACAACAATAACAATAATCTTTGGCCAAGAAACAGTGGCTTTGAGCCATGCTTTGGGCAATTCTAAATGACCCCCTAACCTTCTTGTTTCCCATGATGCTCCTAATCAGTGCTTTCCCCCCCCCAAAAAAGGTGGCAGAACTCAGAGGTGCTGTCACTGGGAGTGATGCCGGTGTCTGTAAGAACCCCCTTTTGCTATGGCGTCACTGCCTGTCCTTTGCACCCCTGCCCCTGTGGCTTGGAGCCACAGGTCGCGGGGATTCCCCTCCCCACAGCTGCCATAGGGATTCCCCTCCTGCAGTTGCCATGCTGCAGGCCATGCTGAGCTCCCACCCGGAGCTGCTCCGAACCCCAACCCAGAGCTGTGTTCCTCGTGGCAGCGGTCTCCGGCGCTGAACAGCTGACAGCCTCCAGCACCGTTCCTGACACCAGCTGAAGACTCCTCAGCCATGAAGCGCTGCGTCAGGCCGCCCGGCGTCTCCAGTGCCAAACAAATGTTGGCCTCCAGCCCTGGCACTCATTCACTTACTGCCCCATCGCTTCCAAATGCAGTAAGTGAGCGAGCAAATGGCGTTTGGAAGCATTTAGAAGCGACAGGGCAGTGAGTGAGTGAATGAGCAAATGGCATTTGGAAGCATTTAGAAGCAACGGGGCAGTAAGTGAGTGTGTGAACGAGCAAATGGTGTTTGTAGAGGTATGCTTGTTCAGAAAAAGTGAAAACTGATTATTTTTTATAAAAAGTTGGAATTGTAATTGAGCTGATATATTTTATTTATTTATTTATTTATTTAATTAATTAAATTTGTATACCGCTCTTCTCCCGAAGGACTCAGGGCGGTGAACAGGGCACATATAAATAAAAAATACAAAAATTAAAAGAGAATTAAATAGTCGCCCAGATAAAACAGTAACAATATAAAAACCCATTAAAAAACCCTGATATCCCCCATCAGGCCAGGCCAGCTTGTTCAAATAAATGGGTCTTCAGACTGCGCCGGAAGGAGCGAAGGTCCGGTGCCGTCCGGAGCTCAACCGGCAGCTGGTTCCATAAAGCCGGAGCGCCCACAGAGAAGGCCCTCCCCCTGGGGGCCACCAGCCGACATTCTCTGACCGGAGGCACCCTGAGGAGGCCCTCTCTGTGGGAACGCACAGGGTGGAGGGAAGTTGACGCCGGCAGCAGGTGGTCCCCGAGGTACTCCGGACCCATGCCATGTAGGGACTTAAAAACCATTACCAGAACCTTGAATCTCACCCGGAAGACAAGTGGTAACCAATGCAGCGCGCGGAGCAAAGGTGTAACATGGGAGTACCGGGAAACTCCCAAGACAACTCTCGCGGCCGCATTCTGTACCAGTTGGAGCCTCCGAGTGGTCTTCAAGGGAAGCCCCATGTAAAGAGCATTGCAGTAGTCCAGCCAAGAGGTCACGAGCGCATGAGTGACCGTACACAGGGCATCCCGGTCCAGATACGGCCGCAACTGGCGCACCAGGCGAACCTGGGTGAAAGCCCCCCTAGTCACGGCTACTATATGGTCTTCCAAGGTAAGCCGTGAATCAAGGAGGACTCCCAAGTTGCGAGCCCTATCCACGGGGGGTAAAAACTCACCCCCCATAGAAAGAGGTGGAATATTTTGAATGTCCCGGGATGCCGGAATGCACAGCCACTCAGTCTTGTCAGGGTTGAGCTGAAGTCTGTTCCTCCCCATCCAGACCCGAACCGCCTCCAGGCAACGGGACATCACGTCGAGGGCATCACTGGGGTGGTTTGGGGTCAAAATGAAAAGCTGGGTATCATCGGCGTATTGATGATACCCAACTCCAAAACCACGAATGATATAATACGATATAGCAGGGTTGATAAAGCAGTGTAAATTATTATATAATTGAAAAGAAGCTGAACATTTCTTGCCAGAGTTGTTATCAGGCTTAATACACAGAAGTGCATACACACCCACAACTACATGTATGTGCATGTATGTGTGGCCATGAATGGTTCCAGCATTTTCAAAATAGAAGATATTATGGGAAAAGTGAGTGAGTGAGAGAGAGAAAGAGATGAGATTCTTAACTGAAATGTGCAAACAATGTGGAAGATCTATGCAAGGACTTAAAGTGGTTTTGGAACACTTCCTGACACATAATGTCAGCTGACATTTAGGGCTGAGTTGGTGTCTTTCATTTTTTTTAATGTGGCTTATTTGAACTTGGAACAAATCTGTTGTTCTTTGTTGTTTTTGTTTCCAAAACTTTATTTCTTCTGAGCTAATGTATGATTCACTTTTACATTGGATGAACCATTTCTGTTTTCCTTCTGTTATTTTTCTTTGTGAGGTTTTTGTTTTTTGTTTTTCTTTTTGGAGATATCAACTTTTAAATGCAGTGTGTTAAAGCAATTCAACACAGATTTTTCCTTTTTTGACAATACAATAGCCTCTCTTTATAATAATTGAGAGCCAGGTTTGCTAGCAATTGTAAGGGCTGAAGTTAATTTAAAGGGATTTGATAAAGTAAATCATAGTCTCCTTTTTGATAAAGTGGAAAAAATGGGCTTAATGGCCCCACTGTGCATAGATTCACAGTTGACTTCAGAGTCATCCTGGTGAGATAGTCAGCATATAAATTTAATAAATAACTTTTTTTTTTTTCAAATGGCCCTATCAGGAATTGAATTTGAATGAAGTTTCAGAAAAGCAAATGTTCTGTGTTGGTGGTACTAAGCTCCCAAAGATCTAGCATGGGATAAATGAATTCTTCCTAATAAAAATAACTTCCTGCCTTTTTCTAATCATTTCTTCCCTACAGCAATTTGAAAAGTAAAACAAAGTGAAACAAACCACTACTCCATGCAGGGAAAATTTCCTTGAGTCATACTTGGATATCCTATTTGCAAATAATATCTTACTTACCTAGTTGAGATGGTGTAGTTGGGGAGCAGGGAGGAGTGTAAAGTTCCTGCCTTCGCTGCAACTTGCCTGTGCAACATTTGCTGGCCAGGTCTTTTGGCGCACTCAGCAGCAATTCCTATTGGCTTTCGAAAGCCAATAGCATAGCTGACTCAGGAATTCTGGGAGTTGAAGTCCACAAGTCATAAGAGCCAAGGTTGCTGATCCCTGCAATAGGCTTTCGAAAGCCAATAGCAGCACAGCTTGTGCAAAAGCTTTTTATTTATTTTTTGCAAAAAAGGTGCTGGAACGCCGTTCTGAGCGTTCTATGAGAAAAAAAGCCCAGCTCCCAATAGTTTCTAATGCAAACTTTACAAAGTCCAGGTTACAATGGTTTAGCTTTTGGGTTTGATTGGTAGTCACTCCAGAGTATGGCTATTGAAGGCCATAGCTAGTCATTCTCTTGCATCCTGCCCTTCCCTTCCCTACCATACACAGAACACAAGTCTTGCTGACTGGACTTTCTGTGGACAGGTCTACCAGTGTCTGTCTTTATCTTTTATGGATTGATCCCTTCTCTTTAATCCCCATTATTTTCAAAATATTTATACACTTTGGAACCTACTCCAACACTTTCTTTTTTGACACTAGCAGATCCTTTCTCTTCCTTCCTTCCTTCCTTCCTTCCTTCCTTCCTTCCTTCCTTCCTTCCTTCCTTCCTTCCTTTCTTTCTTTCTATCTATCTATCTATCTTTCTTTTCTCTTATATTGTACTATTGTTGCCTTATTGCTAGAAAGATTAAAGTGAAAAGAACACATTGTTTCTTTGTTAGGTCCATAACAATTTTGTGGCAATGAAAAGCTGATAGTTCATAGAAGCAAAGAAATAGTATTCATTGAAATATTGTGACTTCATTCCAACATGCCTAAGTTGTAGTTCAAAGATTTAAAAAGTGGGGAAGGGAACTATTGTAATACAAAGGACGTTGGGTCAGAAGGAAAGGAGAATGTGCTTCTACCATCCTAAGCAGAAATCAAAAGCAGGGTGTTTGCAGGTGATATGAAGTTAACGTGGAGGAAGGCTAGAAGAACTGGTGGAGAAAACAGAGTAGTCAGGAGATTTTACTGGATTTAGTGATCAACTAGGTTTAATTTTAATTTTAATTTTATTTTTCAAAAAAGGAAACCACTTATCCCTTGAGGATAGCACATCCTAGCAAGCTGGGCTAAACAAGTATCAACTAGTCGCTAGAGTAGGGGATATCACGAGAGTGGGATTCAGCACAGTAAACAGTATCTGTATGGTTAAAAAGATCAATATGACATACACAGCAGCATAATGAAGTGCCATCTGCCCAAGCAATGCACATAAAAACAGATGCAGCTGTGGTCTCACAGTTGGGGCTCCTATCTTGACTTTATTTGACCATGCCTGCAAGAGAAATAGCTTTAAGTGTAGCTTTATATTCACATTTTCTTTTCCTTCCTTATTTCACAGATGGAGCTGCTGTGGCTTTATATTTTGCTTGGAGCTGTTTTGAAACCTTCTTCAGGCATTGCCTACAATAAAAAAGGCAAGTTGTGATTTCAAATGCATTCATTCCTGATTGTTAGGATATTCAAAAGGGGAAGATGGACACTCAGGCTGAGGAATTTGCTCATTTCTCTCTTTCTTTACCTTTCATGCCACAGGAAGGCTTATGCTAGTTTTTCTGTGCTTTTTTGTGCATACAATGCAGTTCCGGGTAGCTGCAATGACCATCAGTCATGTTCCTGACACCATAAGGAAATTTTGCTTTAAATGACAGCTGAAATCATGCTGCTTGTTGTTAATCATAATCATAATCAGTTGGAAGGGACCTTGGAGGTCATCTAGTCCAACCCCCTGCTCAGGCAGGAAACCCTATACCATTTCAGACAAATGGCTGTCCAGTCTCTTCTTAAAAACTTCCAGTGTTGGAGCATTCAGCACTTCTGGAAGCAGGTTGTTCCACTGGTTAATTGTTCTTATTGTCAGGAAGTTTCTCCTTAGTTCCAGCTTGCTTCTCTCCTTGATTAGTTTCCATCCGTTGCTTCTTGTCCTGCCTTCAGGCACTCTGGAGAATAACCTGACACCCTCTTCTTTGTGAGATATTGGAACACTACTATCATGTTCCCCCCTTGTCCTTCTCTTCATTAAACTAGACATACCCAATTCCAGCAATGTTCCTCTTATGTTTTGGCCTCCAGACCTCTAATCGTCCTTGTTGCTTTGCATTGTACTCCTTCCAGAGTCTCAACATCTTTTTTACATCATGGTGATCGAAACTGGATGCAGTATTCCAAGTGTGGCCTTACCAAGGCATTGTAAAGTGGTATTAATACTTCACGTGATCTTGATTCTATCCTTCTGTTAACGCAGCCTAGCACTGTGTTGGCTTTTTGCACAGCTGCTGCACACTGCTGGCTCATATCTAAGTGATTGTCCACTAGGACTCTGAGATCCCTCTCACAGTTGCTACTATTGAGCAGGGTATCCTGTATCCTTCTTTTTCTCCCTTGCCTTTCACTTCCCTCCTTTCCTCAGCTAATTGCAAAGCTTCCTCAGACAGCCATTTTGCTTTCTTGCATTTCTTTTTCTTTAGGATGGTTTTAGTTGCTACAATGTTGTGAACCTCTGTCCATAGTTCTTAAGGCACTCTATCAGATCTAATTCCTTAAATCTATTTGTCACCTCTACTGGATATTCATCAGGAATATGATTTATTTCATACCTGAGTGGCCTAGTGCTTTTCCCTACTTTCTTCAGTTTAAGCCTAAATTTTGCAACGAGAAGCTCATGGTCTGAGCCACAGTCAGCTCCTGGTCTTGTTTTTACTGACTGTATAGAGCTTCTCCATCTTTGGCTGCGGAGCACATAGTCAATCTGATTTCTGTGTTGACCATTTGGTGATGTCCATGTGTAGAGCCGTCTCTTGGGTTGTTGGAAAAGAGTGTTTGCTATGACCATCGTATTCTCTTGACAAAATTCTATCAGCCTGTGCCCTGCTTCATTCTGTACTCCAAGGCCAAACTTGCCTGTTATTCCGGTTATCTTTTGGCTTCCTACTTTAGCATTCCAGTCCCCCATGATGATAAGAACATCATTTTTTGGTATTAGTTCTATAAGGTGCTGTAGGGCTTCATAGAACCGTTCAATTTCATCTTCTTCAGCACTGGTGGTTGGGGCATAGACTTGGACTACTGTGATATTGAATGGTTTGCCTTGGATTCGAACTGAGATCATTCTGTCATTTTGGGGATTGTATCCCAGTATTGCTTTTCCTACCCTTTTATTGACCATGAAGGCTACTCCATTTCTTCTGAGGGATTCTTGCCCACAGTAGTATACCTGATGGTCATCTGAATTAAATTCACCCATTCCTGTCCATTTTAGTTCTCTGATTCCTAAGACGTCGATGTTCAGTCTTGTCATCTCTTGTTTGACCACATACAGCTTGCCTTGATTCATGGATCTTACATTCCAGGTTCCTATGGAGAAAACAATCTTTACAGCATCGGACTTTCCTTTCACCACCATACATCCACAGCTGAGCATCCTTTCGGCTTTGGCCCAGTCGCTTCATTCTTTCTGGCGCTACTAGTACTAGCCCTCTGCTCTTCCCCAGTAGCATATTGGACGCTTTCCAACCTGAGGGGCTCATCTTCCAGCATCATATCTTTTTTCATTTTGGTACTGTCCATGGGGTTTTCATGGCAAAGATACTGGAGTGGGTTGCCATTTCCTTCTCCAGTGGATCACTTTTTGTCAGTACTCTCTGCTATGAACCGTCCATCTTGGGTGGCCCTGCACGGCATAGCTCATAGCTTCATTGAATTACGCAAGCCCCTTCGCCATGACAAGGCAGTAATCCATGAAGGGGATTAAGGCGGTAGTCGTAGTTTAAATTAAATTTAATTATTTAAATTAAAAGAATAACCTCTCTATTTGCAATTCTATGGTATATGAAACTTCTGTAAGAAATTAAGCATTTAATTTGGCCCAAAAGAGGAGCAAGGTGGCAAATAATATATAACTTAATTTTTACTACAAGCCAAGAGATAATATTAACAGTAGGCATCACTGATAATTTTTCTTTTTCTTTCTTTCTTTCTTTCTTTCTTTCTTTCTTTCTTTCTTTCTTTCTTTCTTTCTTTCTTTCTTTCTTTCGCTTTTGGGTTTGATTGGTAGTCACTCCAGAGTATGGCTATTGAAGGCCATAGCTAGTCATTCTCTTGCATCCTGCCCTTCCCTTCCCTACCATATACAGAACACAAGTCTTGCTGACTGGACTTTCTGTGGACAGGTCTACCAGTGTCTGTCTTTATCTTTATGGATTGATCCCTTCTCTTTAATCCCCATTATTTTCAAAATATTTATACACTTTGGAACCTACTCCAACACTTTCTTTTTTGACACTAGCAGATCCTTTCTCTTCCTTCCTTCCTTCCTTCCTTCCTTCCTTTCTTTCTTTCTTTCTTTCTTTCTTTCTTTCTTTCTTTCTTTCTTTCTTTCTTTCTTTCTTTCTTCTTCAATTTCTTCATCTCCTATCCATTTCTCTAAAATTATCTGTTTCAACTTTTCATTTATATTAAACATCACTGGCTGCATACTGTTTGCCCAAGTCTTCAGCATTGTTCCTAGAATGTGTGAAAAATCATATCAGAATTTGTACTGTGACATAAGAGGAAAATATCATAGTCACTGAGTTATATTAATTACATTTAATTTCATTTTAGTTAAATTGAAATTTGGTTTTTATCCTGCTACCCTTCTAGTCATAGACATACATGAGCAAAGACCAGGTGCAGCCCTTACCCCATAAAGTTTGTACATCCTTGGTATAAATAGACATGTTTAGAGATGGCATTATAGTAATCTCTGTATTTTCTCTCAGAGGTGTCCACTTCAAGTTTTGCCTGCTACACAGACACTTACACGAAGGATACTTCAAAGACTAAAGCAGTTAAACTGTATCTTCCACGAAAGAATTTAGTAAGTTTCCCCTTCAGTTTTATATACTATACAGAAACTTAAATTATAGCAATTAACAATGACATTTTTTTAAAAAAACTCACTATCCAGTAAATCTCTGTTTCACAGACTTCATAAACAATAGGCAAAATGCCATTTTACTTAAACATAACACGAACATACAGGGCACTATTTTACATTTGGTTGTAACAGATCCACCCCTTCTCTCCCATGAGTCCATTAAATCAACAGTTTCTTCTTTGTATGAATGAAAATTTGTTATTTCTATAAATTTCAGCTTGAGTTTATACAAGTACTTTGGATAAAAAACATCTCCAAAAATAAAAAATATTTTTACTTGCTTAGGGAATTTTTCTATAACTATGGAAGTATAGAAAGGATGCAATAAAATGTAAATAAAAGAAATGGAGCTAAACCAAGAGGCTATCATTTCTAATTCCCACCTTAAGCATGAAAGCTGCCTGATGATCTTGGGTCAGTCACTCCCTTTCATCCCAAATCACCTCACAGGTGATGTGAAGTGTTGTGAGGAAAATAGAATTAGGTGTGTTTACCACCTTGAGTTATTTATAAATAATAATAAAGGTGGGATTTTAAAAATCTTTTAAAAAAGATAAAAAGTAGTAATCATATTGTCCACTCTTTCCACATGTACCATTTTCTTGGTACTGAGGATGTTTTATTCTGCCATTTCACACCTCTTTTCGAAGGGCAGCATTAACTTCCTGCCCAGAGCAACAAGGGAAAACAAGGGTGAGGGTTGACATTATAGCAGTGTTCCAATATCTCAGGGGCTGCCACAAAGAAGAAGGAGTCAAGCTATTCTCCAAAGCACCTGAAAGCAGGACAAGAAGCAACGGATGGAAACTAGTCAAGGAGAGAAGCAACCTAGAACTAAGGAGAAACTTCCTGACAGTTAGAACAATTAACCAGTGGAACAACCTGCCTCCAGAAGTGGTGAATGCTCCAACACTGGAAGTTTTTAAGAAGAGACTGGCCAGCCATCTGAAATGTTATAGGGTTTCCTGCCTGAGCAGGGGGTTGGACTAGATGACCTCCAAGGTCCCTTCCAACTTTATTATTATTATTATTATTATTATTATTATTATTATTATTATTATTATTATTATTATTATTATTATTATTATTAATTATTATTATTATTATTTCTCTTGAATTGAGCAAATATAAAAAAGATGGTATACTACTTCTAATAATAATAATAGCAGAAGAAAAGAGGAGCAAATGGAAAAAAACCACAAAATACAAAGACCTACAAATAGGATAACTGTGTCAAAAGAAAGCAAAGATAATAATATTAGCCAATAATAATAGATGCCTTGGGTGCAATTCCAAAACATCTGGAGCATCACTTGAACACCATCAGCATTTACAAAATCACTGTCAGTCAATTGCAAAATGCAATTTTATTTGGAATAGCTCCCATGTAACACCTCTGCTCCACGAGCTGCATTGGCTTCCAGTTGTCTTCCGGGTGAGATTCAAAGTGCTGGTGATGACCTATAAAGCCCTAAATGGCATGGGTCCGGGTTATTTACGGGAGCACCTTTTGCCGGCGTTAACTTCCCATCGTCCTGTGCGCTCCCACAGAGAGGGCCTCCTCAGGGTGCCGTCGGTCAGGGAATGTCGACTGGCGGCCCCCAGGGGGAGAGCATTCTCTGTGGGCGCGCCTGCTTGGGTTCTAAGGCCCCATAGTTTTATTTCCACAGAGGCCAGGAAAATCAGCTTTGATAATAAAGATATAGAGTGAATCTATTTAGCTACATCACAAAAGTAGCATGTTGGAAGATGTTTTTGTAGGAATTACGAATTAGTGTGTGTGTGTGTGTGTGTGTGTGTGTTTGAATATTAATAGCTCATGTTGGTAGCTAACAGGTTGGTAGTAAACAGACACACTGACATCGATCCCGCCTATCAACCACTGAGAGAGAGAGGGCTGTTTCAACTGAAATACCGTAAGAGTACACACACACACACACACACACACACACACACACACACACACATTTGAAAAGTGAAGGAATTCACATTAAAGTACTCTGACTGCCGGCTGTCTGTTATCTGCTTGAAAAATCCAATGAAGGAAAATCCACCGCCTCACTAGGTAATTGATTTCACTGTCAATGTATTGGCATATTATTTAACATTTTAAAGATGCTTGGTGCTATGGTTGGACTATATGGCTTTGTATATACTTTTTTTTCTTTTTTGTTTTTTCTCAAAGAAAGTCATGTGCCATTTGTATAATATTAATGAAGAGGATACCAAGGAGAACAGAAGAAAAAATCTACTGCTCTATACTTCAGCAGGTCTTGCTCCCAGCATACAGATCTTCAATAGTACCTACTCAAACGTCTTCTTCTTCAAAATGACTCTGGTAAAGCATTTGGGGAGGGTAAATTGTTCAGTGGGAGAGAACAGGATTTGCAAAGTGAAAAGCTTAGATTCCTTTCCTGATATCACCAGTTAGATTCAAGCGGCAAACGATTGAAAGATGTAGAAAGAGAGAGAGAGAGACTGCCAGTAGTATGAGGGAAGAATAGATAAATATTAAAATAGCCAAGTCTGGTGCACAGCAGCATCTTGTCTTTCTATTATTTTGTAGCAGAAGTCAGCAGATGAGCATTATTGTCTGATTTTGCAAAGGTGTTACAAAAATGTAGAGCATTTCCATAATGACAGTTTTTTTTTAATTTTACAAGGCTTGGAATGTATAAAATTTGGCAATGTATAAAATTTGGCAATCTCATGGAATTTCTACCATTTATTTTAAAGAAGTTATCTTACTTTTTAAATTTAATTTTGGTTTCCTTTAAGAGGATGATGTGTGCCATGATTCCTGCAAGAATTGGACTGCCAGATATCACAGTGCTTAGAAGATTTAAATAAAAAATAATGGTCTTCGTAAACAAAAAAGTTTAGATTCATAACATTGCTCAGGCTGAAAGTGGAGTGTATTGTAGTTGAACAGAGAAGGCATATTATGACCACTGTACTTGATTATACAAAATTTCAAGCAAATACATGTATGACATATATATGTGTGTGTCTGTGTCTGTGTACATGCTGTATTCATAATGATTTATACTACTTCCAGGATCAGATCTCAGTCATCAGTTACTATGAATTACAGCAAGAGATGACTTTAGTCCATTTACAGGCCACCATAAGCAGCTCTTGCGGAGAAAAGACTGCTGAATTGGGCAAAAATAATTTGCATTAATTTGAATTAAAATGTTTGTTTTATTTATTTATTACATTTTTATGCTGCCCATCTTCCCTATAAGGTGATTTAAGTTAAAATGTTCATTTCCGAAATGGCAGAATGTTATTTTAGTTTGATATTTGTAATACATACTCATTTATTTTCTTGGCAAAGTTGGTTTGTCACTGTTTTCTTCCAGTACATATACTCTATCTACACCTAGTTTACATCTAATCTATAACCTTGGGGTTTCTTTGTAGTCTTCCATCCAAATACTAATCAAGCTTGACCTTGTGTACTTCTTGCAAGATGTTCCAATAAAAATAAGAAATTTCCATTACTTATGTTTTTCATTTTTCCCAAGGAGCTCGTAACTTATTTAAGAGTAGTTTATCCCCACCTAAGCATCAAGCAATAAATTTGGTTAAAAGATTGGCTCACCCAGGCTAAGCTAGTAAATTTGGCTGAGAAGAGAACAGAATCTAAACCTACCATACCATACAATACTAAATATATATTAAAATCATGATGCATAATTAAGAACATTAAGAGACTATGGCTGTTTAAACTTTAAGTTTGAAAGTTTTTTTCTGACATAATTTCTAAAGGGAAAAGGAGACGAAGAAGTGGATTCATGGTTTATTGATATCCCTAGAACAAAGATTACATACAATACAGGTGAGAGATTGTTATAATAGCCTGTTTCTGCTAATGTGATTACTGCTGCTTCCTTAGTTTAATTTGAACCAATGTTCCAGTGGTGTGATCCTTTCCATTTATTTTATTTTTTAAGTCATATTAACCATAAACAATATAAAATGATACATATAAATGTAAAATGCTAATATAAAATAAGAAAATAACATGAACCCCCAAATATGGAAACATACTCATTACTGAAAAGTCCACTGAATATGCTTGGGTGCATTGTATATTAAAGAAAGATGTTAATATTACACTTGGATGTTCATAGGAATTATCCTCATTTTCTATTTCCTGTTTGACTAGATATTGCTCCAGTAGAGGAATGGTTTGTAAAATTCAATATGCATCATGGGTTAGGTATGTTCACTACTGAAGGGACATTATTGGATATAATGCGAGGTAAGTTATAGCTCCATTCTGGAGATATTACCTGTAGTAGCTACATTCAGTTCAAAGCTTTCTGAAGGTGTTCAAATATTAAATGGTGGTCATCTGAATGGCTAAAACACTATGCTCATGAGGAGAGATCTGTCTGCTGGCAGCTGAGATAGATTTTCAAGTGACTTTTATTCCTGGAATTTAGGACAATAAATCCGAATCAAATAAGGACAGATAGTCTTGCTATGTTTTCTTTTTAATGGCATTGTTCTCCAGGAAGTATTGGAATTTAGATATTAGATGCATAGTATTTAGGTTTGGGCTCCTAATAATGGAGCTGTAAATATATTGTCATTCATTTTGGTAATGAAAATCTTTATTTCCGTATTTTATAGTAAAGTTACAAAACTGTGCAGAATACACATTTCTTACATAGTAACCTCACTGTCTTATATTTTACAGAGCCAATTCTTCAGTGGATTTATAAACTTGGTACTTATGTAAATATTTATAAAACAATGCCTGAGATAATAGATTTGTTAATAACAAAGAGTCCTTGTGCCAGTGATGTAGCAATAGTTGGTGTGATTTATAGAAAGAAAGATACAGGTAAGTGCGGCATCCTGTAACTGCATATTATCTGATGAGTGTTGCATAGCTGTAACCACCAATGATAATAGATGCTATCAAACAAGGTAATCTGATCTATGTGTACTCAGAACCAAATACCACTACATGTTCCTATTTATATAGGTAGCTCTCAACTTATGACCACAAGTGAGCCCAAAAGCGAGACATTTGCTAACTGAACTTTGCCCCATTTTACAACTTTTCTTGCCACAGTTGTTAATTGAATCACTGCAGTTGTTTAGTAAAGTGAATCTGGCTTCCCCATTGATTTTGCTCGTCAGAAGGTTGCAAGAAGGTGATCACAATACCCCAGGACTCTCCAACCATCACAGATATGAGTCAGTTGCCAAGCATCTGAATTTTGGTCATGGAGATGTTACCATGGAGATGTTACAATGGTCGTGTGAAAAACGGTCATAAGTCATCTTTTTCAGTGATGTCATAACTTTGAATGGTCACTAAATGAACCGTTATAAGTCAAGGACTATCTGTACTTAGGAATAAATCACAGTGAGCTCAGTGGGTTTAATTTTTGAATAAATGAATGAATTTATCAGGAGTTGAGCTCAACTCATAATAGACTTTGTCTTTTAAACTTGTAAGGATTGCACAATTATGTTTTGCTTAAGATTGGAAGCTATTTTACTTCTAGAAATCTATAAATACAACAATTAAGTAAATTTATTTCAAGTACACACATACCCAGATCAAGCAAAAGTGTAAGAAATTTGGCATCTTCCAAATTATTATTCTTATTGGTACTTCATCACCATATTTTTCATGTTTCTAGCTTAAGCTGATGAGGAAAGAATCCTACTGGGCAGGATTCTGTGTTGGTGGTTGCATGTGGGTTTTTGTTTTTTGTTTCTCTCTATGAGAACATCCATTTTCTGGAAGTAACAGTCTTCTGAGGGGAGGAGAGAAGATCCCAGTGCAGCAGGCCTCTGAGTTGATTATCACTTGCCTTCCTATTTTTCTAGTTAGCTATGATCTCCAAGAGGTGATTGGTAATAACAGTAATTTCAAAGAATGCTAAAATGGTGAATCTTGTGACTAGTTCTAAAACAATTTGCATAACTTTCTTCTGGTTGTCTCAACGGTGCTTCCCCCCAAAAAAGATAATTGGACTATGTTTTTTCCCTTGAGGAAGAAGAAGGCATTTTGCTTTACATCCAAGAAGCTTTATCAGTTCTGGCTGGATGGGGGGGAGGTGGGGGGGAGAAGGGAAGGATAAGTTCTGACGACTAATCAGAATTAATCCTTCCATTCCTCCCCACCCCTACTGTTGTGTATTGGGCTTGTGGTGTTACACCACGTGCGTTGCTGGAGGGGTTAACGCCTCTCCAGCAACCCAGACAGGCCGTCTCCAGTCCTGCAAATGGTCAGCCCCAGGCGGCAAGCATGGGTTCAAACCTATTGACTGCCTCCTAGGGGCTAGACAATATACTGTATTGTGGCTGGTTGCGGCCCAAGCTCAAGTACAGTTCCAGCAAGAATAAAAATATGAGTTATTCTGTACTCAGCCTCGTGTCATCATTCCTGCTCTCCAGAGCCCACGACTTAACACCTACCATCTAGCCAGAACTGATGAGGCTTCTTGGTTTAAAAGTGAAATGTCTTCTTTTTCCTCAAGGAAAAAACATAGTCCAGTTGCCTTTGAAGGGGAAAAAAGCACCTTTGGACAACCATGACTTGGATGATAGAGAATCTCCATAGAAATCTTTCTTCTGTTGGGAAACTTGTTGAATGAGGACACTTCCACGTGGGCTTTGAGCTGATCTTTTTCTGTCTTAGCTGAATTGAATTCAGAATCACGTACATACATAAAACTCCACCATAGTCTGTTTAGCTACACACTTCTACCTACCATGTTTTGTTACGTTTTCAGTTAGAACAAGAAATTCAGCTGAGCTATTATGTTCTGCAAGCTTCTGAAGATGCCAAAGGGCTTCCATCTAGAGATGGGCTATGACTGTAGTAAATGTTGCTCCATTTGCAGTGTTGTCTCCACCTATCCTGTAAAATGAAGTATAAAAGAAATGTGTTATTTTCCTTCATCCATAGGAATCCAAATCTCTGTTACACCTCTGAAATTTCTGTATCACTTGTAGAAATTAGAAGCATACAATATTGTACTATGTATCCAGATTTATTTATGATTCTATGTTTTTTGTCCTTTTTCATAGGAATAGTTATAGGAGTCACTGAAACTGGATTTATGAATCGAGATGTAATGTGGCAGAATTTAACAGATAATATTTGTGTTCTCATGGATTATGGTAATTTTCTTTTCAATTAGTATTTGTCTTTTTTCATTTGTAGATTTCTGTATATAGCTCCTAAATTTTATGACAGAGGCATAAGACTCACGTAGCCCTAAAAATTTAGCTGTAGGCTTCAGAACTCTCTCCCCAATTTGTACCAATTATAGTTTTTAACAAGTCCAAAGG
Source organism: Vipera ursinii (assembly GCF_947247035.1). Classification (NCBI taxonomy): domain Eukaryota; kingdom Metazoa; phylum Chordata; class Lepidosauria; order Squamata; family Viperidae; genus Vipera; species Vipera ursinii. The sequence continues at coordinate 42,002,122 of NC_139512.1, forward strand.
AGAAAATATTAAATAATATGATTGGAAAGAAAACATACTAATTTAATTGTAGCTTAATGAAAATAAAAGATAGGCTCAAAATTACAGAAGGATCTTGACAGACTTGAACATTGGTCCCTACCTAAGAAAATGAAATTTAATGTAGAGAAAAGTAAGGTTCTACATTTAGACCAGAAAAACCAAATGAACAGGTACAAAATAGGTGGTGCCTGTTTCTTGGAGTCCTAGTGAACAATCACATACATATGAGCCAGCAGTGTACTACAGCTGCCAAAAACGCGAACACAGTCCTCAGCTGCATTAAGAGATAGAATCAAGATCGGATGAAGTGTTAATATCACTTTATAATACCTTGGTAAGACCATACTTGAAATATTGCATCCAATTTTGGTCACCTGAATATTAAAAAGATGTTGAGACTACAGAAAGACTGCAGAAAAGAGCAACAAAGATGATTATGGGACTGAAGGCTAAATCATATGAAGAATGGTTGCAGGAATTGGGTATGCCTAATTCAATTAAAAGAAGGGCTAGGGGCAACATGATAGCAGTGTTCTAATATCTAAAGGGTTACCACAAAGAAGAGGGTAACCATTGCTCCTTGTCCTGAAGGCAGTATAAGAAGCAATTTATTTATTTATTTATTTAGTTATATTTATATACCGCCCTATTCCCTGAGGACTCAGGGCGGTTTACAGGGAATTAAAAATCCAAAATACAAAAATTAAGAACCAAATTAAAAAATATTAAATTAACCCTGTACTCAATTAAAAGAACCCCAAATTAAAAATTTCTCCTCAGTCTGGGCCCGAGAGCTCGAAGAGCCAGGTCTTCAGGCCCCGGCGGAATGATCGGAGGTCGGGGGCAGTTCTCAGCTCCACCGGCAGCTGGTTCCAGAGGGCAGGCGCTCCCACCGAGAAGGCCCTATCCCTGGGTGTCACCCGCCGGCAATCTCTTACCGGCGGGACCCTGAGCAGACCCTCCCTGTGGGAGCGCACTGGGCGAAGGGCGTTTGATGCCGGCAGCAGGTGTTCCCTCAGATATCCTGGACCCAGGCCAATGGATGGAAACTAATCAAGGAGAGAACCAATCTAGAACTAAGGAGAAATTTCCTAGAACAATTAATCAGTGGAACGACTTGCCAGTTGTGGGTACTCCAACACTGGAGGTTTTTAAGAAGAGATTGGACAACCATTTGTCTGAAAAGGTACAGGGTTTCCTGTTTGAGCAAGGGATTGGATTAGAACACCTTCAAGGTCCCTTTCAACTCTGTTATTAAATTTAGTTTTTCTTTCCTCGTCATATCTGATGCTTTTTGGAGAAAGGGCCTGAAAATGTTGTACGCTCCATTCTTTAAGGCCTATTAGAATTCTGTATGATAATTTTATGCTTTCGAGAGAAGATCAGGATGTGTCATGTGACTCATGCCGTCTCTTCAGACACTCCACTGACTCAGGATAATCGCTGCTCTTTTCATCCTAAAAGATAATGACTAGGTGCCCTTTCACTCTGAAGTCAAATAAGCAGTTGGAGTTCAGGGGTTTCAATTAATGCCTCATAACCAACTTGCTTTTCCCATGAATTGTCCTGCTGATGTTTCAGTCACGGTTATTTAATTGCCAGGTCCAAGCTAGAGTGAATCGGTATCCCTGCACATATCCAGATACTTCCCTCTATTTTATACTATCCTCTTATCAATGCTATTTTCATTTTGTCTCCTTTTTCAGAAATCCACCCAATTTGCAAGTTCTAGATTAAATATATGGGTTCAAATACATTCTGCATTTCTCCCAAAATTTCTAACCAGTTCATAAATTGTTAATGCTGTACAAATATCAATATCTTAGAACAACATTTAATTATAAATACTTTATTTTTTTAAAAAAAACATATACAAAATTAGGACAAAACAAACCTAGATTGGACATGTGCGCAATGGAAATAGGCTTCCACTCCCATTTTAAGCATTTATTTCTAAAATAAACTAACTAATAACTGAAGCTCTCTGGATAGTTTGCAATAAAAACACTAAACAAAAAATAATACAATTCAAGTTAAAACATATCCAGTAAAATAAAATAAAGATATCATGCAAGTTAGCCAGCAACAAGGCAGTCTTCAAAATCTAAAACAATATGAATTAAAAACATTTTTTTTAAAAAAAGGAAAAATAAAAAGGTCTTCCCACAATGTCAAAGTAATGGTAACATGGGCATCAGTCAAGCCACTCTGGGAAGGGCATTCTAGCAAGTCTCCCCACACTGAGTTCACCTTTATTCCATCCAGCTAAGAAAATTATGTCAGAAATAAAAGGGTAAAGGTTTCCCCTTTCCAGTCATGTCTGACTCTAAGGGCTGGTGCTCATCTTTGTTTCTTAGCCAGGGGAGCCAGCATTGTCCAAAGACAATGTTTATCTACTTGCATTTGCATGCTTTCAAACTGCTAGGTGGGCAGGAGCTGGGGCAAGTAACATGACCTCATCCTGTCATGAAGCTTTTGGGTCTCAAACCCAGGCTGTCAGCTTTCCAGTTGACAAGCTTAGCATCTTTAACTGCTGACCCATCAGACCCCATCACAAATAAGATCTGCGATATGCATGGGACTAAAGACATGTCATGGAAGTCCCATGGTAGCTATGGAGACCTACTCTCCTCCAGAACAAATATACTTATTCAGATCCCCCAGGACAATCAGTCTGGGCATTCTCAACCCAGATCCAAAACCAAACCTTTCAGCCCAGGAAGCGAGACTGATGGATAGCAGGTGGGCAGTACACTAGCAGAATGCTCTGTTATCTGGGAATTTCCCTATTATCTGACAACAGAGCCCTTGTGACTGCGAACTCGGCCACCTGCCAGTTAGTTCCATGGTCCTCCTGTCTGGTTAAGCTGCTGAGGAGGGATGTGTGATTGAGTTCTAGCAGTGGTGCAGAGTGAGTTGTTCCTCTGCCTCTAAGAAGTATTGGTTCACCCCCTTCTCAAGTAGATATTGCTAGATCCCACCATACTGGACACTTTTTGATCTCCTTTCTTTAGGGGAAGATTGTGGAAAAGGTGATTGCAACAAACTTCAGTGGACTCTGCATGCAATAAGTTATCTGAAACCTTTTCAGACAGGCTTCAGGCCTGAGGATGGGACAGAAAGAGCATTGGTCATGCTTTTGAATGATCTCAAAAAACAGGATTGGGATAGTGCATCCATTCTTCAATGCCATCGACCATGGTATCCTTCTGAATTGGATGGAAGTGGGCATAACTATATTGTACTGGCTCTTTTCCTCCCTCGGGGGTATACCATCATTGCTGATCAGGAGTGAATGATCCAATATTTGGCCACTACTACGTATGTGGGATTTTGCAGAGTTCAGTATTCTCTCCACACCTCTTCAACATTTACATGTTGAAGCTGATGATACTTCACCCCAAGGCAACAAATGTTCACCAGTATGCTGGTGATATTCAATCACAACTCTGCCATTAGAAAATTAAGCATGCTGTTGATGTCCTGTCCTGGTACCAGGAGGATGTGGGGGGTTTGGATGGAGGAAAAAAACAGGCTTCAACAAAACCATGGTTTTGAGTTCTAGGGCCATTTTACCTCTTTGCTACTGGATGGAAGGCACTGCCCCAGACAGATCCAGTATGCAGTCTGGAGAGTTCTTCTGGAGTCATGATCCCTGCTTGAATAGCAGGCAGGAGCTGTGGCTGGGAGGCCTCTGTGCAACTTTGTGTTGTGTGCCCGGTGTGTTTGTTCCTGATTCAGGAGGAATAATAATAATAATAATAATAATAATAATAATAATAATAATAATAATAATAATAATAATAATAATAATAATAATAATAATTAATAATAATAATAATAATAATAATAATAATAAGAAGAAGAAGAAGAAGAAGAAGAAGAAGAAGAAGAAGAAGAAGAAGAAGAAGAAGAAGAAGAAGAAAGAAGAAGAAGTAGTTGGAAGGGAGCTTAGAGGTCATCTAGTCCAACCCCCTACTCAGGCAGGAAACCCTATACCATTTCAGGAAAATGGCTGTCCAGTCTCTTCTTAAAAACTTCCAGTGTTGGAGCATTCACCACTTCTGGAGGCAGGTTGTTCCACTGGTTAGTTGTTCTAACTGTGAGGAAGTTTCTCCTTAGTTCTAGGTTGCTTCTCTCCTTGACTAGTTTCCCTCCATTGCTTCTTGTCCTGCTTTCAGGTGCTTTGGAGAATAGCTTGGCTCCCTCTTCTTTGTGGCAACCCCTGAGATATTGGATCACTGCTATCATCTCACCCCTCACCCTTCTCTTCGTTAAACTACACATACCAAATTCCAGCAACCATTCCCTATATGTTTTAGCCTGTTATACCTCTGTTTCCACAAATTTCATTGGTTGCCAATTTGCTTGTGGATCCAATTCAAGCTATTAGCTTTGACCTTTAAAAACCTACATGACATTGAGCCGAGTTATCTGAGGGACCATCTCTCCCTAATTACATCTATTCATCCCATCAGGTCTGGCAAGAGGAGCATGTTATTGGTCCTTTCTGCTAAGAGACTAACTCTGATAGGACTCAGAAGACAAGTATTATATATATTTCTGTTTCATGGTTTTAACAGTTTCTCCATCTGGTTTTTCATCTTCATTAAAAATTCTGCAGGACACAAATCTATTTGCTTTAAATGTTTTGTTATTGGTTATACCTTGCTGTTGTTCATTTATCTGTCAGCTCCAACTTCCTTGGTTTTTAATATACTGCTCAAAAAATAAATAAAGGGAACACAAGATAAGACATCCTACTATTAAATACAGTACATTGTGTTGTTTAAGTGTTCCCTTTATTTTTTGAGCAGTATATATTAATATAAATGTCCATACTCCTTGTTGCATTATACACTCCATCTAAAATCCATTATAAATCATTCAAGTTCCAGACAGCAACACAATATTTTCTGTATACAAATATAAATATACCTTCATATATATATATATATATATATATATATATATATATATATATATATATATATATATATATATATATATATATATATATATATATATATATATATATATATATATATATATGTTTTCTGAGGTTTTCGCGGGTACCTGTATGTGGATCCTTGGTTTTTCGGGTTTTTCCCCGCGTAGAATTAAAGGTGTAGGCGCAACGTTTCGACGGAATCCCATCCGTCATCATCAGGCTTCTGCTTCCTTCTTCTGGGAGAAGCATGTGGCTGTTTGTTCCTCTTTTTTTTAAACTGCCAGAGGGGGTGTGTTCTGTGGAGGTGTGCTCTGATTGGGTAGGGGACCAAGTGTGTTCTGATTGGGTGGGAGTGTGTTTTGAATGGTGGGTGTGTTCTGATTGGGTGGGGGGGTGTTCTGAGTGGATGGACTGGTCTCAGCTGCCAGCTCCAGACCTGAGCTGGTGAGTTGTGCTGCTTTTGTTCGGCTTCGTGTTTGTGGTGGTGTCATGTTTTTATAGTGGGTGTCAGTTTGCTTATTGTGTGGTTTGGAGGGGTTTACAGTGGCTGATGTTGCAGCTGTAGTTAGGTTTCTGTTTTGTGGTTGTGTGTCTTTATCGTTGTGGGTTCGGATTTGCTTTTTGAATGGTTGTGTGGTGGTGATGTCATGTGATGTTATCATGAGTTTGGGTCTGGTATCATTCTTGGTGGTTGGGCCTCGTCTGTCAATCAAGGCGGGTTTCCAAATGGCTGGTAGACGAGAGGTATCATCTCGTTTATTCATGCTGTGGGGGCGTTTTTCTATCTCAATGGCTTCTCTGATTAAGCTGTTGTTAAAATGTTCAATTTTGGCGATAGTTTTGGTTTTTTTAAAATCAATTTCATGTCCCGTGGCTTCAAAGTGTTGGACCAGGGATGAAGTTTGTTCTCCCTTTCTGAGTGAGTTTTTGTGCTCTTCAATGCGTGCACTTATTCTTCTGTTGGTCTGTCCGATGTATGTGGTGGGGCAGGTGGTGCATGGGATTTCGTATACTCCTTGGTTTTCTAACCCAATTATGTCCTTGGGGTTTCTTAGGATGGTGGATATTTTTCTGTCTGTGTAGAATGCTGTTTTGATGTTGTGTTTTTGGAGGACCTTGCTGATTCTGTCTGTGGTCCCTTTTAAGTATGGGAGGAGGGCTTTGCCATTTTCTTGTTCTCTGTCTTGGGTTTTTGTGGGTGTCTCTCTTCGGATTAAGTTGGTGATCGTGTTTCTTTGGAATCCATTGGCTGTTAGTACATTAGTGAGAGTGTGTAGTTCGGTTTTTAGGTGTTGTTCGTCAGCTAGGTGTTTTGTTCTGGAGATGAGTGTCTTGGCTACGGAGTTGATCTGTGCTGGGTGGTGGTGTGAGAGTGCATTCAGATAGCGGTTTGTGTGTGTTTTTTTATGGTAGATAGTGTGTCCTAGGGAGCCGTTGGATTTCTTGTAGACTAAGACATCAAGGAAGGGAAGTTGATTGTTAGCTTCCGTTTCCATGGTGAATTGTATTTTGGGGTGTAGGCTATTGAGGTGTATGAGGAAGTCATCCAGTTTTTCTTTGCCGTGTGGCCAGATTACGAAGGTGTCATCTACGTATCTGAGCCAGAGTTTGGGTTTGTGGTTGGATTTTATATATATACTGGTGGAGCAGTGGGCTAATGCCTCCTTAAGTAACACCAGCTGCCTGCAATTAGTGCAGGTTCGCATCCAGCTCAAGGTTGACTCAGCCTTCCATCCTTCCGAGGTAGGTAAAATGAGGACCCAGATTGTTGGGGGCAATAAGCTGACTTTGTAATAATGCCGCTGGGGGGGGGCGAAAGCCCTAATAAGCAGGCATATACATAGAATGAAGGCTATTGCTAAGCACATTGGTTTGTGCTTAAATTGTAAGCCGCCCTGAGTCTTCGGAGAAGGGCGGGATATAAATAGGATTAAAAATAAAAAATAAAATAAAATAAAAAATAAATAACCATGAATCCTTTTGTTTTCCACAGATTGCTCTGGACTTGCACTTGTGGATATCATTCTAATAAATACTCGTTTAATAATGCTTACTACATTGGGTCTATTTATCAGTGAAGATCTGCGGTATCCTTCTAAACGTAAACTGAAAGTATGTTTTGAATATATCCTTCCCATATGATATGTGTAGTAAAGTTAACAAAGAACATACTGAAAAAATTTTCAGAGAACATTTGAACTGCAACATTTTAGGCTTTCAAAAATCCATTGAAAGTGAGGGGTGACAGTAAGCTAGATCAAACTAAAGAAGTAGAACACAGAGTTAGAGGAAAATGTTAGAAACTCTCTGTGTAGTAAGGAACTGAAACAGAGTAATACACTGTTTTTACAGAAAGATATTCACAAATTGTTCCATAACTACTCTCTCTGCCTCTTCTATAACAATGAAAATTACTAGCAAATCTGAAGATGGCAGTACACTGAATCATCCAAAATCAAGATTATAGCTCAAGATTTGAGCTTGATGTAGTCAAATAAACACTTTATTTTCGTGCATTTATTTTAAAGATACATAGCCTATATTTCTGTTCAAGTCATTGATCTGCTGTAAAGCTATTAACTTGTTCTCATGGCAAGGCAGCTATAATAGAGAGTATGATGTTAAACTTTTTATCCTGTTCTTTGGTGTCCTTATTATTGTTCTACTGTTCTGCTATGAATTCAAGGCAATCAAGCCCTTTCCCTCATGGCAGCTTAGAATAAACGTCAATGTAAATGGAGCTGATTAAAAAAAATATTTGAATTAGATACCGACTTTCTGGTAAGAATAGTTCCAGTACAGCTTCCATTTGAAGTCTTTTAGTAAAAGATTTTGTGGTCTAGAAATAGTTTCTATAAGTGAAAGAATTCCTATGTTGGAATGCTATTTGTGGCACTCATTCTAAGCAAATAGGAAACATTTACATTTTTTTTAACTTGGACAAGGTTAGCCAGATAGATATGCAGTTGTGGTTGTGAAAAAACAGCCCACAAAGAATCCAAAACAATGGGTTCTGTATAAACATTTGAGACTAGAAACTTAAGAACGATGATATAGATGCCTTTCCTTTGCAATTCTAGTGGCCAAACCCCTCAGTTAAACCAAGTTCCCCTGCCTGAAATATTTGACATTTAAATGCTAGTATAAATGCAGGAGAAATGTATAATATTAGGACACAGTACTGTATCAAAGTAGCCTAAGTATTAAGCGAATATATAATATAATATACTGTTCAAAAAAATAAAGGGAACACTTAAACAACACAATGTACTGTATTTAATAGTAGGATGTCTTATCTTGTGTTCCCTTTATTTTTTTGAGCAGTATATATATTTCTGCTTTCTTGCTTTGCAAGATTTAGAAGTTTTAATTCATTCATATTTTTCTTCTTTTTCATTTTACCTTTTCTTTCTTCCAGTTCAACAAACCAGCTTTATGTGGCTTTGAAATGGTGAGAAATTGCTAATATTTTTGCTCTAATTAGTCATAGCATTCAATTATTCGACATGCTATTTCACTACATAATCTATTTCTTTCACAATATAATAAACACTTGGAAGCATTTGACTTCTCTAAGTACTCATTTTTAACATCTTTATTTCAAAAGAAAAAAGGAGAAAGAAGAAAGAAAAGAAAAGAAAAGAAAAGAAAAGAAAAGAAAAAAAGAAAAGAAAAGAAAAGAAAAGAAAAGAAAAGAAAAGACAAGAAGGAAGGGTCTTCAAAATGATACATTAATAATACATAACCAATTTATGAAATGCAGTATACGGTTTTCAGTATATTATTTGATCACAGCCTACTTCTTGTTATTTCTTAATGGAACTACATATGCTTGGAGGGAAGTATGCAGAGGGGTTCCTCAAAGTTCTGTCTTAGGCCCAGTGCTCTTCAACATCTTCATGAGTGACCTAAATGAGAGAATTGAAGGGGCACTCATCAAATTTTCAGATAACACAAAGCTGGAAGGAATTTTAACTCTTTGGAAGATACTCAAGATTCAGTACAAGTAGTGCTCCCAATTGTCATCATCTAAAACTAAACTTTTTTTCTTTCAATCCCTAGCAAGAGTCAAAATTCTGACTTGCATCAAGAAGGACCTGTGAATTATGTATTTGTAATTATGTGGCCTATGTGCTTCTTTTTATTTACCATGACTGGTTAATTCCATTCTTATTCTTGAGTTACTAGACTTACTCTTCTATAATAATGTTATAGTGAAGGTCACTGCTATTAATTGCCATTATCACCAGAACAACAACTAGAGTTCCTGAGTCCTCATCTATCCTTGCTGGCATTTGATATCCCTAACATCTGTCTTCTTCAGCTTCATTTGTGGCAGAAGGATAATGAAGTTGAAATCTACTGGATCCACTCATGTATATTACCTGTCTAGTCCTCCTGGATTCACGACTCAATTTTGAAGACCATATAGGAGCCATGACCAGGGGGCTTTTGCCCACGTTCGCCTGGTGCGCCAGTTGCGACCCTATCTGGACCGAGATGCCCTACGCACAGTCACTCATGCGCTTGTGACCTCCCGTTTAGACTACTGCAACGCTCTCTACATGGGGCTGCCCTTGAGGCCCACTCGGAGGCTTCAGCTGGTGCAGAATGCGGCCGCACGAGTTGTGATGGGGGTTTCCCGATACTCCCATGTAACACCTCTACTCCGCGAGCTGCATTGGCTCCCGGTTGCCCTCCGGGTGAGATTCAAGGTGCTGGTGATGACCTATAAAGCCCTAAATGGCTTGGGTCCGGGATATCTGAGGGAACACCTGCTGCCGGCATCAAACTCCCTTCGTCCAGTGCACTCCCACAGGGAGGGTCTTCTCAGGGTGCCACCGGTAAGAGATTGCCGGCGGGTAACACCCAGGGGGAGGGCCTTCTCAGTGGGTGCGCCTGCCCTTTGGAACCAGCTGCCAGTGAAGCTTAGGACTGCCCCCGACCTCCGTTCATTCCGCCGGGACCTGAAGACCTGGCTCTTCAAGCTCTCTGGCCCAGCCTGAGAATTTTAATTTTAATTTTAACTGGGGTTTTATTTGTTCAGGGATGGATGTAATTTTTTAAACTGTTTTTAACTTTTGTATTTTTTGTTTTAATCACCCTGTAAACCGCCCTGAGTCCTTTGGGAAAGGGCGGTATATAAATGTAATAAAATAAAATAAAAATAAAAAAATAAAATAAAATAAATATAGATCATGTTCCAGGTTATATGTTATGTATTTGTTTCATATTTTGATTTCCACAGGATGATTATTACAAAGCAAAAATCTGGTATAATAAGCAATGTTTAGCTAATAAAGAAGACTATGAAGGTAAGAAAACCAGATTTTTCCAGTAGCAAAAGTAATATCAAAAATACTAAATGAGTATTATATTATCAGTGCTTTTTAAATGATTGTCTTGATGTGTGTCTACAACTTTGTAAGGATTTAGCGATAAAGACATCACGGCTGAACCCACTACTGTCCCAAGTATTACATGACGTTATCAAAGCCACACCAGATCTTTTGTGTAAAAGTTATGAAGATCTGTTTCCTTTAAAGATTAGTTTCAAGAGTTCTGTTTAATAACTCTTTAAAAACTAATTGTGAATATTCATATTAACTCCAGATAAAATGTTGAAACTAAAAATGTGCGGTTAACTAAGATAGCACTATTAAAAGTTTAGATTCACATTAAGAGCTAAAACAAGTTTATTTTAAGATCAATAAACATTTCATTTTTAAAACCATATTGGAATATTCAGGTCCACAATAGTCAATCAAAATCAGACAAATATCCAATCTTTTGTTAAGTCCATTAAAGAATGAAGAGTAAACTCATACATAGCTGAGTTTAAGTACAGAACTTCAAATACTCTCAGCCCACACTTCTAGTTTGTCAATGGTAATCATACCTATGGTGTACATAAACCTTTCTCTCTATAGAGTATTTCATACACAATATTTAGTTGTAATATTAAAATGTTGGACTGATCCAAATTCAAGGTCACTCTCAGTCATGGAAGCTCACTGGGAAATTTTGGGCCAATCATTGTTTCATCCCCATGTACATCCAAGAATTATTGCTATGGGGGAGGGAGAAGTGTAGTATGTACAGTATGGTGCTTTCAGCTCCTGTTTGAAAGGCAGACTATAAACTAGTATATAACGCATCAAATGTTTTTAGAAAGTTTCATGAGACAAAGTAGATACTTTGCTATAATACAATCCCATTAAACTAATTTAAATGTTTAGTACAGGCTGCAAAAGCTATTCTGCCAAATATTTCCATTTATTATATGTTAACTTAATTATTTATATTTGATGCTAAAAAAAATCAGAATCCCTCTGTTAATTAATTGAACTAGTTTTTACAAGTTATAAGGCAACCAATGGTTTTCTATTCTCTCAGAAAATACCAAGAAAACATTGTCGTTAGCGAAGTCGTGTCTGACCCAACGCGACCCCAATGTTCCTCCAGACCTTCCTGTCCAAGAAAACATAGCAAACTGTTAATCATAGCTAATCTTTAACCATAATCCAATATTATAAATGGAATCACATATCATACTAAGACAAAACCAGACAAATCAAATTATGATTTAGTTAGTGTAAACTGTGTAAGTGTGAACCTATTCTGTATATGAATTCTCTCTTTGTCAGGTATTGACACTTAAAAAAAAAACCTTTAAACTAGACTTAACTAAACTTAGCAGAGGTAACTTTGCAATAAAAGACATAATATTACAAATGAGTAGCTTCAGTTTAATATCCCCCGGAAGCATGTGTCTATTCATAAGTGAAGAAATAGAGATGAGTTGCTTGGCGTATTTGTTTTGAATTAAATCATAAGAACATCAGAATAGCCCAACTGGATCAAACGAAGAACCCCATGCATTTCAGGGTCTTTGTTTTTTTATATTACCATTCAAATACTTTGTTATCCTATTTTATTTATCCCCTATTTTATTTATATCTTAGCATTTAAAAGATATACTGTGTCTGAGTATGGAAATGCTACAAGGTTACTGACCATTTTATTTATTAAATTTTTATGCAATCTTCTCTATAATGTGACTCTAGGTGATTTTTCAAAAGATTTTTGAAAACAAGACTCAGAAGGTCATGTTAATTTGTGCTAGCTTGCTTTTTTTAAAAAAGGAAAAACAATCTCTACATTTTTTTGCAATTGTTCATATCAAACTGGATGCATACATCTTTAAAAATGCAAACAATTACATGCAGTTCGTTTTTCTTCTAGTGGATTATGTCAGTCTCTCATTCAACAAAGATAAGACATTGAGTCAGGTAAGACAAATAATGACCATTTGTATCATGGCTTGGTCTACTTTGTTCTGTATAGAAGTTGATCCAGAAACACTACACAGAGGATTGGGCACAATATCCACAAAAATCCAATTTTACTAATTGACCATGCAGAGTCAACAGCTTTGCTGCCACTGCTACAGAAATTTCAATTACCATTGTTCATTGGGTTTGATGCTATGTGAAGAAGGGAGGAAGGGAGGGAGGGAGGGAGGGAAGGAAGGAAGGAAGGAAGGAAGGAAGGAAGGAAGGAAGGAAGGAAGGAAGGAAAGATTAGACAATGAGGAAAAATAAAGGTTATTAGCATGTAGATGAATAAAAACATTTTTCAGGACTGAAGAGCCTAAACTATTTACTAGATTATAAATTAAATTATGAGATGTTAGCAAGAATACTCGGACCAGAAGTGATGGAAACATAAAAGTTCCATCAAATCTCAAACAAGTTGAACATATTGGACAGTGGACCAAATAGAGAAGAAAGCAGACTTGCTCAAAAATTTATTCTTGCATTAAAATATCAACTGTATTCCCAATATTATTAGCCCTCATTGGCTAATAATGTATAATTCTTCATGCATAATTCTAATCTAAAGACATTGATTGCCAATCAGTAATTCAGTAATTACTGATTGGCAAACAATGTCTTTAGATTAGAATTATGAATGAATAATTATACATTATTAGCCAATGAGGGCTAATAATAATAATAATAATAATAATAACCCTCATTGGCTAATAATGTATAATTCTTCATGCATAATTCTAATCTAAAGACATTGTTTGCCAATCAGTAATTGTTCACACAACTAGAAAATCTCCAATACAGCAGAATATAATATGTGCATTCTCAGAGAAGCACTTGGTCTTTTGTGAATTCATTTTTGTTTCTGTTTCTTTAACCTACTTGCTAGAGTCAACTATATGATTATTTTATTTGTGCTTTATATATACAGGTAATTTCCAACTGGGAATCCCATCAGCCTTGGTAGTTTTTGTACCTGCAGTTGCAGGATGAACAGAGAGAGGAATAATTTTAATACAAAATTAATAAAGGATCCCAGTGCATTTCAGAAGCGCATTCTGATTGGAAACTTGAACTCTTGGCTTTCATCCCTTTCCTTCTGATTTGTTTTAAAATGTGCTCAACAGATTCTTTGGCAGCGCATTTAAGTCAACAATATAATATATATCTAGATATATAAACAGTTTAATATCTTGCACTTTATGTTTACTTTTCTCATACTTTTACAGGAATCCACCTGTTTCTATAGTAATGATTCATTTACAAAATGGCACAGTTGCTTACCATATAGATTACAAGCCGAAAAGCATATTTCTAGACGGGTAATTTCTTTTGTGGTTGATTATGAGCAGAATACTGGCATAGCTCTATTATCTCAAAAGGTATTAGAAATAGTACTTTTTCAATTATTAATCCACTTATGTATACTCAGTTACTATTGAGACCTTCTCTTTCTCTTCTGTCCTCTCCTCTCCTCTTCTCTTCCATTATCCATTTTTAAAAATGGTGTTTAATATCCAAATTATTTGATATTCCAATTATGCAATGTATAGAGAACAACAACAGATTTGAAGCAACCGGGGACTTTACTTTTCCTTTGTCTTTGGGTGCTTATAAAACTGCCTCAATTTTCTACTTACCTCAGTGCTTATATTTGACCGTTCAGTTACATGAATTTATTTCTCTTTAAATATATTTTTGAAAAATAAGCTGGATATCTTTATGCTCTTTGCCATTTTCATCCTTATGATACTGGTATACATGCTGAAGCTTTTCTTTCAAACTATTGGTATTTTTTAAATAAATGTTTCAATAAGATTTTCAGATTTTAATTTGGAAGGAAGGACAAAAAGAAACAGTCACCACTGCTAGTTATGCTCTTAGCATGGTAAAGAGAGTCGTTGAACACTGGCTTCTCTTGAAGAATTTCATCAACAAGGAGATTTTAATTCATGTATTTGTTCACAGTCTGTTCTACGAGAAGCAATATGCTAGAATATTTAAACTGCCTCCTGGTAGACATCAAGTCTTTAATGAGGCCTAAGTGGTTTGTTTTACACTCTCAGACCAGAAGCCTACTACTACATGCAAAGTTGCCAAGTTCTTATTGGCACCTATTGCCATAACAAGGTTTAAGCTATTCTAATATTGGAACAACGTCAAGAGGAAGTCCTTTTATTTTATCTAATATTTATTTGTGTTTTGTTTTATTTCAGCCTCTTTGTTACATGTGTGTAAATGTTAATTGGCTGATCTTTATGGTGGTTTTGTTGCTTTTATTATTTGAGCTTGCTTTGATATGTTGTTATAGTGCTAAGCAAAAACTCAGAAAATACTAAGAATACAGCTATTCAATCCTGAACAATATCTATTCACCTGTATGGGGATCACTACATCTTTAGATGTATGGCTAACCTGGGCATGCTCACATCCACTATAAAGACTACCAGGATTTTACCCTTTATCACTACCTGAAGAACAAATCATTAACTGTCCAGTTTTATTATCATTCTTTGATATTTTGTCATTATAATCTTGTGCCTTTACAGTTTTTATAATAAGTCTCCTGGGAATAGCATCTTTAAAAATAATCACCTGTTAAAAATGTTTTCAAATGGATCAAAAAAGTGCCTTAGGTGTCTTATCAGCAAAGAAAAATGATTGTGTTGCCCCTTGCAATAGAACAGTTTTATATCCAGATCCTTCTGTAGAATGAATTTCCCCATTCTACAAAGAGAAAATTAAAAATAACAGGCAGTTGTCCTGCCCCCTTTCTCTCAAAATTCCTGGATAATAGGACCATTCTTTCGTAAATTGAATTCTATTATGTAGTTGGAGCAGTTTCTATTGTATTTGAGGAAGATTTGAAGGAGACCCACAAGACATCTTGTGGATATTGGCATGTTTCTTCACAAGAACACCAAACAAATTTTTTCCAGGTCAATGAAAGTCTTGAGCAGCTAACTACTGTGACACGGGTCCTTAGTAACCTATGAGGCAAAGGGATTTTTTTATTAAAAAAAATAGTATAATTGTCTGCCATTAGGGTATACCATGTTTTCACATTCATTAATTCATTGAATTCCTGCTAAAATTAGAAGAAATTATTCTGATGAATTCTGATATTTATAGAGGTGGAAGGATGTTTTCCTCATCAAAAGACAGGAAAGTATGTATATTGCAATTTGGTCTCCATACCACAGCTGAGCTGGAAGAAAAGTTTCCACTCAGTTTTGCTTATTTTCTTACTTTCTTTGTCACTCTGTCTCTATGCCACCCTCACCCCAATTCTTCTAGCTTTCTGGGTATTAAGAAAAATACTACTTTCTTATCATGGCCTCATAAGCTCAGATGAATGCTGTTCCACTGGCAAATCTACTTGCTAAGTTACATGGAGTTATTGTTAGTTTATTCTGTGCCCTTGATAAGGTAAAAAAAAAATAGTATTTTTTTCTTTTCTTCCTAGGACAAAAAAATTGTATCCGTACACAAGTTAACAGGTGGTGCATTGAATAAAAAAACCAAATTTCCTACTTTCACATTTCCAAGCAAAACGTTTGTGCCAACTGGATTTTTTTTCCATCCAGGAAGTCATTTTTTGTATGCTTATGGAAACCAGGTGTGTAAAAAGAGGTGTGAAACTAAAAATTAGAATTTCATAATGATATTATTTGTAGTATTTTATTTTGTTATGAACTAAGTCCTTCAAACTACCTTCGACTATTATTTTAACTGTTGCTTTTGGGGGGAGGGGCCGTAGGTATATGTGAAGAGTTATGTGACAGAAAAGAGAAAACGAAGAGTGATTACATCCTGGTCCCATCTGAAACCTTGGGACATTTATAAACCCAGTTATTTATAAATAAATAAACCCAGTTATTCTTCTGTAGCTGACACAAATAAAATTTTAAAACAAATTTTAAAAGAAGTTGCAAAATTTATTTTCAAGATTGTGTAGCAGGATACTTTTCAACCGTGTGTAGAACTATTGGTGTAGAATACATGTTTCTTCAAAACCAATGAAGAAACACTGTTGGTATTCTTATGATTCTATTGAGGCAGATGTCTGATTTAGTTATTTTTAGTGGGGATGTGATAATGTGAATACTGCGGATTGAACTGTTATGTTAAAATGATTGTAATATATTTTATATATGTTTTTCTTAAATAATTTTCTGAATCCAATAGTAATTCTCTCTCATCAGATCCACGATTTCTTTCCATCTGATATCATTCAATGGGCAACCTTCAAAGCCATCTTATTAATTATCTGTGTTCCCAAAAGTAATCATAGATAGTTTCCAGGGGGAAGAATTCAATTAATTTCAAAATAATTAACTTGAATCCATCTGAGTCCGTAGTACATTTCAAAACTCTGTGTCTGAAGGTTGAATCATGGCAACTGTACCAAACTTTGTTAATCTGAGGTGTTTCATTGTTCATCCAAGCAACTTCATTAGTCAGAACAAAATTAGTTAGGCAGAGTCAGAGAGTCACTGGAATGTACCAACTCTTCCCAAAATGACTTGTAATATGTCAGTGAAGACTCTATCATCCAGGCCAAAGTTGTCTAACTTTGTCCAGGCAGATTGAGCCTTCATTAACATATTTCAAAACTTCCTTAAATCAACGCTCCACTCATCCTTTTGTTGAATATTTTAGAAAAATCAAAAACCAAAAAAGTCTTAATTTTGTCCAAAGCAATAACATTAAAAAAATAATCCAAATAACAATTATGAAATGAGGCTGTCAAGCTTTTTGTCCTTAAAAGGCTGTTTTATGTGTATGAATTTAGATTGTATCCAAGCCACTCAACTCATAAGCCAACCACAAAACTATAGTTACTGCACTCTAATCATGAGGAGTGGTTGTCTGGAGTGCACATGGGTTATCTCAACTATTTCTCCAGCATCCAGGCACATTTTGTTTCTTGAAAATTCTGTCCCACTGTCAGCTGGATGCCATGGCTCTCATCAGGCAAATAGGACTGAAACAACTAAAATAACCAGATAAATAACAACATTACATAGTAAAAGAGCCTTGGTGGAGCAGTGGGCTAATGCCTCCTTAAGTAACACCAGCTGCCTGCAATTAGTGCAGGTTCGAGTCCCACCAGGCTCAAGGTTGACTCAGCCTTCCATCCTTCCGAGGTAGGTAAAATGAGGACCCAGGTTGTTGGGGGCAATTAAGCTGACTTTGTAATAATGCCGCTTGGGGTGTGTGTGAAAGCCCTAATAAGCAGGCATATACATAGAATGAAGGCTACTGCTAAGCTTGTAAGCCGCCCTGAGTCTTCGGAGAAGGGCGGGATATAAATGGAATTAAAATAAATAAAAATAAATAAAATAAAATATTGCTGTGTCAAGAACTCATAAACAAATATAATCACATGCAGGAGAAAGGAAGAGAGTATTTTTCCCCAAATAACTTCCTATAAGATCAAGATGGAGAATATCTTACATTGGCTGGAAGTGTGGTAATAAAGAATGCCATGTTTGAAAATGAGCAAAGGAGCAAGAGGTGCAAATAAATAAGTGATTCAAACTTCTATTTTTGGCAATTAATTTCAACAGTAATTATTAATTTTGCTGATATTGATTTAATTTTTGTCCTGGTTTAGTCTTTTTTTGGAATGTGGCCTTATGTCATTATATGAATATATACAGTTATATTATGACCCACAGCTCTGGGTCGGGGTTCGGAGCAGCTCCAGGTGTGGGCTCAGCACAGGCCGTGGGTGGCAACCGCAGGTAGGGGAATCCCCATGGCGGCTGTGGGGAGGGGAATCCCCGCGGCATGTGGATCCGAGCCACAGGGGCGGGGGTGCAAAGGACGGGTGGTGACACCATAGCAAGACACTGGCATCGCTCCCAGCGACAGCACCTCTGAGTTCCGGCACCTTTCTTTTTAAAAGAAAAATAGCACTGGTTATATATAGTACATATTCATACAAATGAGTTGTGTCCAGGGTTGGTGTCAGCAAAAATTCTTTTATGCAGGGCTTTTTTTCTCATAGAACGCTCAGAACTGAGTTCCGGCACCTTTTTTGGATGGAACCTTGTAGGGTAGGCAAGGCAGGTTGTATGACATGTGTGAGTTCCGGCACCTTTTTCTTTTACAAAAGAAGCACTGCTTTTATGTATCCAAGAAGTTCCACAAATTAAATTGATTCTATTTCCAAGACATATAAAGTTTAGTTTCTTAAAATTCTATTACAGGCTGAATTTGTGGAACTTTATAAATTACACTGTATCTAATTAAAATGCTGCACAAGAAACATAAAGAAAAACAATCAGGTCCCAGCAGTGGTACAAAATTTGGCTACAGTTCTGGAAACTTCTCAAAATCAGATTGTTTAGTTGGTACTACAAAATTGCCATATGACAGCAATTTGTAGAAACATAGAATCATAGGGCTGAAAGGGACCCGGGACAAATGGCTGTCCAATCTTTTCTTAAAAGCCTTCAGTGATGGAGCATGTTGAAACTCCCTCTGATAAGGTTTCACCCAGTTGCTCCTTGTCCTGCTCTCAGATGCTATGGAGACACTCTCTTCTCTGTGGCAATTCTTCAAGTGTTGGAAGATTGCTATCATGTCTCCCCTTAATCTTATCTTAGTTAAGTTAAACATATATAGTTCCTTTAGCCATAGGATTTTAGACTCCAAATTCCTTATCATCTTTTCTGCACTCTTCCTAGGACCTCAGCATCTTTTTTGTATCATGGTGACCAAAACTGGATGCAGTATTCCAAATGTGACCTCACTAATGCAGTACAGGTAGTCCTTGGCTTACAACCATAATTGAACCCAAAATTTCTGTTGCTAAGTGAAACATTTGTTAAATGAGTTTTGCCCCATTTTACAACCTTGCTTGCCACATTTAGGCAAGAAAAACCAAATACACAGGTACAATATTGGTGGTACCTTGCTCAATAGTAGTAACTTTGAGAGGGATTTCAGAGTCCTAGTGGACAATCCCTTAAATATGAGCCAGCAGTGTGCTGCAGCTGCCAAAAAAGCCAACACAGTGCTAGGCTGCATTAACAGAGGGATAGAATCAAGATCACGTGAAGTACTAATACCACTTTACAATGCCTTGGTAAGGCCACACTTGGAATACTGCATCCAGTTTTGGCTGCCACAATGCAAAAAGATGTTGAGACTCTAGAAAGAGTACAGAGAAGAGCAACAAAGTTGAATAGGGGACTAGAGCAGTGATGGGATTCAAATATGTGAACAACCAGTTCTCTGTGTGGATGCCGCTTCCAACAGTCCATTCTGGGCCTGGGCAACAAAAAATTAGCTATTGGTTCTGCCAAAGTGGTGCAAACTGGCTGAATCCCACCACTTGATTAGAGGCTAAAACACATGAAGAATGATTGCTGGAATTAGATATGTCTAGTTTAATGAAGAGAAGGATGAGGGGTGACATGATAGCAGTGTTCCAATATCTCAGGGGCTGCCCCAAAGAAGAGGGAGTCAAGCTATTCTCCAAAATGCCTGAAGGCAAGATGAGAAGCAATCGATGGAAACTAATCAAGGAGAGAAGCAACCTAGAACTAAGGAAAAATTTCTTGACAATTAGAACAATTAATCAGTGGAACGACTTGCCTCCAGAGGTTGTGAATGCTCCAACACTGGAAGTTTTTTAAAAGAGATTGGACACCCATTTGTCCAAAATGGTATAGGGTTTCCTGCCTGAGCAGGGGGTTGGACTAGAAGACCTCCAAGGTCCCTTCCAACTCTATTATTGTTGTTGTTGTTAAGTGAATCACTGCAATTGTTAAGTTAGTAACATGGTTAAGTAAATCTAGTTTGCCAGTGCTCATCTCCATTTCAAAGCTGAAGAGCCAGTGCTTGTCCGAGGACATCTCCGTGGTCATGTGGCCAGCATGACTAGACGCCAAAGGCGCATGGAACGTTGTTACCTTCCCACCATAGTGGTCCCTATTTTTCTACTTGCATTTTTACATGCTTTCGAACTGCTAGGTTGGCAGAAGCTGGGATGAGTAACAGGCGCTCACTCTGCTATGCGGCACTCGGTATTCAACCCACCAAACTGCCAACCTTCTGATCGACAAGCTCAGCGTCCTAATCTACTGAGCCACCACGTTCCTTTCTAGAGGCTCACAAATCCACTGCTTGATTATCTTTTCCCAGTATTTTCTTAGGTATTGATGTCAAGCTGAATGGTCTGTAGTTTCCTGGATCCAATTTTTTTACTCTTTTTGAAGGTTGAAACCTCATCAGCATTTTCCAGTCTTCTGGCTCCAGGATCTCTGGAAGATTTCATCTGCCAGGTCCTTCACTAACCTGGGATCTAAACCACCTGGTCCCAGATATTTGAACTCATAGTTCAAATGAGGTGTTCTCTTATTAATTGCTTGCCTATTTCAACCTGCATTCCAGTTCTGCCTTTCACACAGTGCTGTTTTTGATAGATTGGGCTATATTTTCATTTTGTATAAAGACAAAAAGAACACAGAGAAGGAATTAAGGCAGCTCTCTTTTTTCCTCCTGACTGTCACCTTCTTACCATCTTCTTCCATTAGTGGACTGACTATTTTCTTGACTTCCTTCCCACTCCTTACATATTGTTATTTTGCGGATTTGTTCCAAGACTTGGTTCATTCTGATTTTTAGCCTTTCTGATTCCTTCTTTATGAATTCAGGCTATTTGCTGATTTTCTGCTCTAGTTATAGGCCTCTCTTTCCATTTTTTTTAAATTTGTCATTTTTATCCCTCAGCTTGTCAGAGACTGTTTGTACAACCATGCTGGTCTCTTGTTTTTCTCTGTGGTATTGTTTTGTTTGTGTCTTTATTATGTTGTTAAATACATTTGCTTGGCTATTGTCCTCAGGCAAGAGGACCAAACATTTATCTTTAGATCACATTCTAATTACATTCAATAATTCTACTTTGAACTTGTTTATCTGCATTCATGATCTTAGAGCAGACATGTCAAACACAAGGCCCGGGGGCCAGATCTGGCCTGCAAAGTGGTTTCATGTGGCCCCCGAAGCCTGGAAACAGTGAGGGAACGGTCCCCGCTGCCTTGGCCTTAGCCCAGAGACCATCCTTCTGCCAGAGACCCCCAGATCTGTCCCCACTCCTGCCCAGGCCCCCATAGGCACCCTTGATGCCGATGATGTAGAGCTGGCCATGCCCACCCAGTAGTCCATACGCACTCCAGCTGTACCCACCCAGTAGGCCACGCCCACCCTGGCCATACCCACCCGGCCCCCCAAGGACAACCACAATGCTGATGTGGCCCTCAATGAAATTGAGTTTGACACCCCTGTCTTAGAGCTTTATTGTGAAACAAAACTTCTTGAAGGGACTTGTAATCTTATATTTATCATTTTCGATAATATATGGTAAAATAAATCTAAAAGTGCTTTTGAGTCAAGTGAACTCCTGGTGACTAAATCCGACCCAACCTTATCCTTTTCTTTATAATAGTATGGAAACAGTGCCATCTTCTGGGACATTTTTTTCCTTTCTTAGCTTAACTAAAAGGTCCTAATTTCTGAATTCCTCCAACCACACCTTCCTTCTGAGCCCCAACAAAGTAATTTAAAAGTTTCTTTAAGTCATTGTGATTTTAAAGTATATTCAGTTTTGTCTCTTTTTTTCAGGTGTGGGGTTCTTTTGATGGAGGCAACACATTTATACTTTTGATTAAACTGATTAATGAGACTGTTGTAAGCACAGATTCATGTGTTTACACTCAAGGAATTGTGTTTGTTACAGACAAGGCAAATATTTATTATACTAAAGCAGGTAAGAAATTCTTTTAAAATTAAAATTATTCTTGAATTGAGAAGCTTTCAACATATGACCTGATGCAAATTGTTGCATTTCCCCATTGGCATATGGAACAATAAAACATCAAATACTGAAATATCAAGAATAGCAAGTAAAAAAGGTTAGAATGTATTTATTGTAAGTAGAAATAACTGTATTAGTCTGTTAAGATAAAACACTTGTTGGTTTAAAACTAAGAAGCTTTTAATGAGCTTAAGCTCTCTAAAGACCAGCTGAACAAATGTGTACATAAAATATTATTTGATAGCTAGAAAATAGCGTAAATAGTGCAGCTGTGATGATGTGTGAGATAGGGCCAAAATATCACATATCACAAGATGTGACATTTCTAAGGAAATTTTATGCACTTATATCATCATCTTAAAGAGAGAATCAGAATCAGAATTAGGCCTGACTACTCCTAGGAGTCCCTCACCTGATCTCTTTGTGTACCAGACACATAAATTATTATATTACGGTAATATTTTTCTTTCTTTCTCTTTCAAACTTTAATTATTGAGTAAAGTAAGTAGGCTCCTTCAAGCTGAGCTTGATCTCTGGTGATTTCATGAATACAATCTTGCAGTTTTCTTGTCAATGCCATAAAAATGGTTTGACAATGATTTTCTCCAGGCTTTTTTTTTACTTACAATCTAGCTTATAACTTTGGTACAGTATTGTCAGATGAGCTCCTATTCAATCTGCGTAGCTTTTGAGGATCAGTATAAATTGGCTAGATGCTGTCATCAAACTGGGCATCTAGCCAATAAAAATCTTCCTATCTGAATACATACCCTCCATGTGGATATCCCCTTGCCATGGGGGAAGGGCTTGTGTATTCTGTTAAGGTTGAGCACTATGCTGCAGGTATCCACACTATTGCTTTAACCAACATGGATCTATGGAGTAAAACATTTACATTCACTTCTTTCTAAATCAAATATCTTGTTTCCTGATTACATAGAGCACACTTGGTTTGATTAGAAGAAATGTTATTTTTGAATATCTGCTGAAAATACTACTGTGTGAAGTCATAGAGTTTATAATAGTAAGATGGGGTACGCACATTTTTTTTTGTGTAGGAGTAATTTCACATACCTGGCTTATAACAATGCCGCTTGGTGTTTTCAACATGTACTTTGATCACCTGGGAATTTTGAGTCATATAAGTTTTAATAGCACATCTGAAGACGGTTTGTCAGTTTCTGTGATGGATATACACACTTTAATGCAGGTTTGACATTTATCATTTATTTGGTATACTACTAAAGATGATTTATAAAATGTTAGGGTTATGTAAAGGTTATTCAATTTGATTGTATGAAGTGCATATTTACTTATAACTGTGATTCCTTGAAAACACATAGCCTAAATACACTGAAATTATTTCCAGCTAGATCAGGGGTAGGCAACCTTGGCTCTTTTATGACTCTTGGACTTCAACTCCCAGAATGGCTCAGGAATTCTGGGAGTTGAAGTCCACGAGTCATAAAAGAGCCAAGGTTGCCTTACCCTTGAACTAGATACTAAAGGTACTTAAAATGTGATTTAACTAATTTATTGTACGAACAGCAGATAAGCCAAAGCTATGACAAAACTTGTTTAAAGATTTCTTAGAAATTAGTGAGAGTTTTAGAAATTGTTGACTTTTATTGAATCATATAATTTTTTGAGTATTTTCAGCAACTATTAAATTTGCAGTTGAGTCCTATAACACATAGTAAAATTTTAAGATCTAAATTCACCTAGAATTTTTCTTACACCTGGATATGAAATATTAAATGTGACTTTAGAAGGACTCTGGAATGGTCATAACCTTCAAGGATTCCATCTGTACACATAGTTCTTGACTTACAACCAAGTCTAATATGATTTATGTGTTATAAATCCACACTAGCTCCCATTAATTCTTTAGAATACCTGTCTAAATGCTCATATACAGTACATGACGTGATATCAATATGCTTTTTGAGGTGCAGGCTCCACAAAAATATATAGTATCTCAAGAGCCATCACACTCTATATAAGTATCATTGAAGTGGCAGTTTTACTTACATTTTCCTTTCTAATAACTCCAAGTGTGGAATTTGGCTTTGCTGTTGCAGAGTAGCTTGACATTTTGATATGTTAACCAAGGATGTAATATCCATTTTCTGATTTTACTATCTGTAATGTATTGGGGTTTTTTCTTGTGTGCAAAGTTCACGTGTCTGTGATTGCTGCTAATGATTGCCTGTGTAAGAGCTTGGGGGTTTTAGACAGACTTAGAGTCTCCTGCTCAACCATTGGCTGATTTATGCAGGAACTGTAGTACTTTAAACCTATTGGCTGCCACCTAGTGGCCATCCAGATAAATAGCGGTGCAGACGCACACACAGCTCTCTTCTGTTCCAACAGCTCAATAAAGCATGTTCCTGTTTTCACCTGCTCGTCTCGCCTCGTGCTTTGAACCAACGCAATACATAACACTGGCAACAAAGGTGGGATCCTGCTTCCTGCGAAGAGCTGCAACAAGTCACTAGGGTGAGGCCAGCGACCCTCCGGTCGGCTAGTCCCCATGCTAGTGACCATGCGGCCGTGCAGCCCAGCTCCAGGGCCAACTGGGAAGCAGGATAGAAGAAACGACTCTCTAATTGCAAAGACCTTCCAGAATGGTCAAGGTCGGGAAAACTAGAACAATTTGACGTCACTCACCTAGAGAGATGGTCGTCATACATTGCACGGGTCAAGAATTACTTGAAAGCAAACCAGGTTTCTGAAGATGGCCTCAAGGCTGCAACCCTCCTTTGCATCTGCGGCCCAGCCACCTTTGATATTGCAGAGAATCTTGTTGCGCCGGCCCAGATAGAGTCCGTAGCATTCATGGACTTGAAGAAAAGACTTAGTGAGCACTTCCAGCCAAAGCTATCGGTGATAGCATGGCAACACACATTCAAACAGTGTGTTCAGCAACCAGGTGAAACAGCCACCAAATTCATCACAGCGTTGAGACAAGCTTCACGGCTGTGCCAGTTTTCGGACCTCGAGGAGAGGCTTCGGGACAGGCTTGTTTTCAGCATTCAGAGCAGAGAGTTGCAACAGAAACTCTTTGCCAATGAAACTCTCTCACTCCAAGAAGCTGTCAAAAAAGTCATGGCAGACGAAGCTGCCGGTGGCACTGTGAAAACCATGCGGCCCGCCAAAAGCACAATGCACGAGGAAGCAGTCCACCACGAAGATGCCGAACTACTGGAAGAAGACAACTTCAACCAAGTTGACAAGGTCCAGAAGCACCACAACAAGGACACAAGCACTCTTGAGAAGGCAGTTCCCTTTCTTTGGTGCCTGGGCTGTGGAGGCCGCCATCAGCGAGTGGACTGCAAATTCAGAACGGCCACGTGTCGGGCCTGTGGGAAGGCAGGCCACATCGCATCCATCTGTTGGGGTCACCAACAGGACCACAAGCAGCACAACAGTCCAAGGAGGGGTACCAGGGCCCCGGGACAATTCAGAGTAGGGTTCTGCTCCAGTTGCAGAAGTGTCTGCCACACAGGAGCTCATAGGCCCCTCAAACCTAAACTTCGACTTCAGGTCAAACTGCAAGGCATTCCTTGCAGGATGGAGCTGGATACTGGGTCGGCGGTGTGAATTATTTCTCTGAATATTTTCAGACAAGTCTGCAGTCGCAGCAAGTGGTGGCCCAAGCTCAGGCCATCTGACATACTCCTTACCGACTTCCAGAATTCCCCAGTCACCATCAAGGGTGAGGCCACATTGGCCATCAAGTTCAAGGGGTTTGGGGGGGGCTGGATGTGGTGGAGGGCCAGAGAACAAATCTCATAGGCCTTGATTGGTTTGATGTCCTGGGAATCCAAGTTATAGGGATCAACCGGACACAAGTGGCGAAGTTGGCATCAGTATGCGAGGAGTTCACGGACATGTTTGACACTAGCCTGGATCAGTACAAGGGTCCTCCGATTGCCTTCAAGCTTGATCCTGCTTCAACACCCATAAGGATCAAGCCCCGCAGAGTGCCATTCGTGCTTAAGCATAAAATCGATGCTGAGCTGGACAAGCTACTAAACCAGAGAATCTTACAGCCCATAGATGGGGGGAGTGGGAAACTCCCATTGTCATGCCACTTAAGGCCAATGGGGAAACCAGAATCTGTGCTGATTACAAATGTACCCTTAACAGGGCCTTGCAGCAGCACGCATACCTGGTGTCAGTTTGGGGGTTTTAGCCAAACTTTAGCCACTGGCTGATTTATGCGGGAACTGTAGTACTTTAAACCTATTGGTTGCCACCTAGTGGCCATCCTGATAAATAGTGGTGCGGACGCACGCACAGCTCTCTTTTATTCCAGCAGCTCAATAAAGCATGTTCCTGTTTTCACCTGCTCGTCTCGCCTCGTGCTTCAAACCAACGCAATACATAACACTATCAGCTCTGGATTACTGCATATATGAAATCAGAGATTTATGGATGAGCATGCATCGCTTTACATTTGCTTACGTTACATTTCCATCACTGAACTTTTTGCAATTCATCTTTTATTTTATTGATCTGAGCAATTTGATAGCATCAGAATACTTGGTTATCTTGCTCCTCACTCCTAAATCTAAGTCATTTTAATACTGTCGGTGGGCAAACCTTTTGCTGCAAGTCAGAGCAGGATAATCTTCCATTAAAGGACCAGGCAAACATTTAGGATTTTTCTGGTTTTGTAGCTACTGATGATGACAGGAATGCTTTCTATCACCTTTGGCTGGTTCATGAGCCATAGCCATGAGCCCTATGTAAAACAAGGTGATTTTGTCACAGGTTGTCATGTTTATATGAGATGGTCAGGCCCCTGATATCAGCTACATAGATTGTGCCAATATGAAATCTATTGAAGAGATGGATACAACAAAATAGCTTTTACCAAGTTGGTTAAATGGTATTTGCATGGCAAAACAAGAAGAGACAGAGTCAAGAATCAATTGGTTGTGAATAAATAGGAATTGAATATGGACTGAATATAAGAATGAGTGGTCAATATGCAATATTGTTAACCAAGAACAGTTTAGATTTCCCCCCTAAAATAGTTAAAAATTGTACATCTAAATAAAGAAACCAAATAATTACTTCTTCACTTTGTTTCAGGAGACTGACTTAGGTTTTGATGAACCTTTATCTCCACATTATGTTACTGAAGAACAAATGCTGTTTTTTCACCACGGGCCACCAAAAACTATACCAACATTCTCCAACTTACACAGTGGAAAACGCATAGACTATGAGTAAATACCAACAGCATATGCTTTAAGAACCACCTGTTAAAAATAAATTATTTGGGGTTTTTTAATTATTCGTATTATTAATTTTAAAACATTGTCCGTTTCCTAAGAAAAGTAAATGGCAGTCATTCTTAAAATACAGATTTAAGGAAAAGAACCTGTAATATATCTGGCAAGTGTTAACAGACCTGGCACAAAGAAGAGATTGGACAGCCATTTGTTTGAAATGGTATAGGGTTTCCTGCCTGAGCAGGGGGTTGGACTAGATGACCTCCAAGATCCCTTCCAACTGTTGTTGTTGTTGTTATATAATTTCAAAATGAAATCACATTTGTCAGCTTCTGACACTAAATTATTCCAGTAATGCAGAATTGAGACTATACATGACCCCCTTAACATTTCTTTTTGATTAGAGTATAGAAGCCTGGTTTGTACATTATGGTAAAGTATAATATGATTTATTTGATTTTGGTTCAGCATGTTATATGAACCCAGCCACTGTGGTTTGAGAACCATACATAGTTGGATGGCCAGCACAACAGTAGCAATTTTTTACAGGCCACTAAAGGTCCAGAATGGGCAGGGCTGATATTTTCAGCTATTCTTGAGGATGGGAGGGACTTCTCTATATTAGCTCTTATTTTAAAAGGAAGACAATGAAATGATGTGCCACTTAAAATGCTCAAGTGTCATTAGATTTCACAGGCATGATCCTCAGGGGCTTTTGAGTCTCAAAATGTGGAACAAAGGCCTTGTGTGTAAAACAAAAGTCATAGATTTCACATCTCTTAATGCTAGGTGTGAATATCTGTGACTTTAAAAAAATATTTAAAAACGTTTTTATTTAAAAAAAAAAGTTTTGAAGATTTTATTTTAGTATTTTACATTGTATTTTACATTTAGTATTTTACTATTGGGTCTTAGTAGCTGTTTAACAGAAATGTGCATGTACTAAAATAGTGATTTGGGGGGAGGGGGCCTTAAGAAAGATGTCAACTTAAATCTTTTAGGTTTTAGCTGTTTGAATTTATTATTTTACAGTTTTTCCCCACTTTTCTTGTTAATAGTTTGAGACACCAACAGTTTTTTTTAAAAAAATTCTGTGACAAAATTTTCTAGTGTGGGGAGTTGAAGAAAGATTAAAACTAAATTCAGGGTAGATAAGATGTTGGAAAACTTCAAAACAACTGAGGATTAGGGATTTGCTATCAACTACAGAAAGTATTCTAGTAAGAGTAGATTAATTATTTCTATTCCCATTATGTAACCAATATAAGCCTTTGGCACTGATTTAATTTCTGTAAATACTGGAAAATGGAAGCCAAAACTAGTCAGGAAAATGATTGTTTACCTAAGATCTTTATGCCACAGTCCTGTTTGATGGCTTTGGTGATAAGTTAAAGTCTGTTGACTGCAAATACAATGCCTATTATCTTTCAGGAACGATCAGATATAGTTGAGAAATTTCAACCATCCTTGGTTCTCCTGTTAGTATGAATAAGTCAGTATGAATAAGGAAGAGACCAGAATATCAAATAAGAAGGTTTATAAGAGCTCACATGACTGAAGAAATGGATACCGATGTAAAGAAAGACACACATATGCTAATATGTTATTTGATGGGTCTATTCCTTGGGCAAGTTTGGCAACCATTCAAAATAGTGCTTAATGCTGAAAACTTTTCCATTTCAAAACATAACGAGTCTCCTATAAAACAATAATATTTTCTCTGAGTCAGCTTCTCCATATCCAAATGTTGCAGATTAATGGAAGTAATTGATAGGTTTTGCAAGAAATTTCATTATAATTAAAGATAAAAGTTCAGTTATTATATTAATGTTACTTAAAGTAAGCAAATTCATGGAGTGTTTTCAGATCTATCCAAAATATGTTGTTTGACCTATATATCAGAACACTGCTGCTTAATTAAAAAAAATCCAATTACCCATAAAATGGAAGAGAACACCGATGGTCACAATGTGCTTGATATGATGACTTTGAAAAGAAAAGATATTATGACCCCTAATAAATCTTTAATAAGGTCATCATCTGAACAGCTTATAGAGGAAACTTTAAGTCAAACTCTGTCAGACAATTTTCTGAGGAAGAACTAGTTGATATTCTTTGGGGGCTGGAAGATTTAAAAATTACTGTGTTAAAGTTTCATACTAACATAGTTCCTTTCCAAGTTCTACCTTCCTCTAATAGCCAAGACACAACCTCCATCAATTCTTAAAACTTATTGATAAAATGTTACCTTGTGACATGTCAATGACAAATAATTTCAAACTTCTCTTCCTCTTCCTCAAGCTTTGTCCCTTACCTTATGCACAATATAATTCAGGAGGAAAAAACAAGTCCAAACAAATCCTATGCGAGTATTGCAGCAGTGAAAAGTATGGAGATGCCCTTAAAACTGACATCATGCTGAACTCCACTAAACACCAATTAACAGAGGATGAGTTTATTTATCACGGAGCTTGTTCTAAAGTTTTTAATCTGAATATTAAAGATCAAGTTCCCCCTCTTATACTACAGAGAACCAAGGATTGGTTATTTCCCCCAGTGGGAACCCCTTTAGAAGACAGGTGTTAGCAGCAGAAACTGTCACGTGCTAGCCCAAAGCAGAAAGCAGGACCAGATCTACAGGGCTTCTGAGAGAAGAATGACATATGAAAAGCTGTAATTGTGGTACATATAAAATGCAATGGGACAAATCTATCAAGATAATAATATTTACTTTTTTTAAGGCCAGGAGGATCAGGTACAATTAACACAGTCTTCACACGTATGAATCCTGCAGGAGTTGTATCGTCTATCCTGGTAGATGTTCTGGAACATTTTCCTATTGAATCTATAATTGACAGCCCTTGTACAGCAAATACTTTAATCATTCTTCCTCCTAAACCTAAGTCTACTTCATATCAACTTCAACTTACTACTGCAGGTATGTCAATTGCTTGATAATGAAGAACTCTTGGTTCTGAATTTGCTTATATTTCTCTTAAAAACCAGCATTTTCTAAATTCTGAACAGGCATATTTTTAATGCATTAAGTGTGGTACTGTGGTATCTGAAATCCTATAAGAATAAGGAAAAAAATTGGCATGCTTATAATGTTAAAAGCCATAATGTTTTGTTATACAAAATGAATGATATTCCCTTTGTAGCTGGATACCATTGGTCAAATTCCAGTTTAACAAATCTCTTGAAAACATTCTAAAATTCCAAATTATGATTTCTCACAACCACATTCAATGTCTTCTGAACATGATCAGGGGTCCTAATCCTGCAAGTTCTCTCAGGTGTTTATTTTGCTAAGACTTTTAAGCTATCAGAACTGACATTTCTCAGGACCCAGAGAAAAATGGCAAGCAGTAAATGGCAGGTCTTCAGGATCAATTCCCTATTCTCCATAAAGCCCAACCCCGGCTTTAGGTACGAGCTGTGTCTTGATTTGTTCTTTTTCATGTGATTCCATTATCTGCAGTCTAGTTGATTTTCTCACAAAGTGGGTAACCTTTGAGGCTTCCCCACCCTATCCCCATGCCCATACATTCCCTCTTGTGTATCAAATTGCATGCTTTTCCCCTGTACCATTTCTTTACAATGGGTTCTCTCCCAAGGGATTATCAGATAGCATTTATTCTCCAAAGAATATTCACCAAAGCACCAGAGGGCAGGACAAGAAACAATGGTTAGAAAGTGATCAAAGAGAGAAGCAACCTGGAATTAAGGAGAAACTTCCTGACAGTGAGGACAATTAACCAGTGGAACGGCTTGCCTCCAGAAATCGTGGGCGCTCCGTCACTGGAGGTTTTTAAGAAGAGACTACTAGACAGTCACTTGTCTGAAATAGTATATTGTAGGTTCTCCTGCTTGAGCAGGGGGCTGGACTAGAAGACCTCCAAGGTCCCTTCCAGCTCTATTCTATTCTATTCTATTCTATTCTATTCTATTCTATTCTATTCTATTCTATTCTATTCTATTCTATTCTATTCTATTCTATTCTATTCTATTCTATTCTATGAGAGCAGGACACCCCCTCCTCACCACAAGAAAATACCTTGGCAAATACAGGAAGAACCCAATACAAACTAGTCTGACTCAGTGGCAGGCTGAGGCTAAATAAACAAACACTTAACACACACTGGCTACAAACTATCAAGTCTAAACCACAGGAATGCAGAACCCACTAGCAGCAATTGAGATTGACAGGATTAAAATAGAAACACTAAAAGGTACATAATAATAAAATAAATCACGCCGGATCCCTCCTGGGGCAAAGATTAACATTTTCCTAGACAGAATTGATAAAGAAATTAACCCATCAATAGACACTGACCAACGAGTCAGAAATGACAATTTTAAACTCACAAATCAGAAATGACAGTTTTGAAAACCATGAAAGGGTATATAAGAGCTAGCCGGGGATTCATGCTGAATTGTCACTCAAATTTAATCTCCATGATTAAACCTCTCTTTCCAGTAGTTGGCTTCACCTTCTATTTGTTCTCCTCTGCGCCGCTTGTGAGAATCCGGGCTGGAAAAGCTGGAATGGGGGGGAGTTCCTCCCAACATATTCTATTCTATTCTATTCTATTCTATTCTATTCTATTCTATTCTATTCTATTCTATTCTATTCTATTCTATTCTATTCTATTCTATTCTATTCACCTCCTCCTGGCTGCTCAGTTGTCTGCCTCCTTCAAACACTTTGTTTTATTCATATATCTTTGCATTTCTGAGTCTGAAAAATTGATTTTGGTTGAATGACAACTTAAGTGGCTATAGTCCTTTTTAGACCACATTTTTTTTTAGATAAAGAAAACATGGTTTTCTGAACTTCAGAATGAGGCACGGATGCCATGCTAATAATGCTAATATCATCTTTATTAAAAGGCTAATAATGAAGCCCCAAAATTCCAAGTAATATTGTCTCTTGGAGTCCGTTTGTCAATTTGGGCTACCCTTTGGGCAATTTGGGCGACAGTTTGTTGTGAGCTATCCTCACTAGTTCATTGGTTACTTTGCAGAGGATCACCTATTCAATTGAGCTAATATTTGTTTGTTTGTTTATTTATGCCCTGCCACTTTTGTTTTTACAAATAACTCGGGGCAGTGAACATATCCAACACAACTTATCATGCACTCTAAAGATTCTACAGTATCTTACCTTACCAGTGCTGCTGAAACAGCATAGTGGTTAAGAACTTCATTTAGCATATTGTCAATTTGAAGGACTTTACCCTGGCTCTCCCCCCACATATTTACCATTTTCTGAGCCACCCAAGGCAGAAGGCTTTCATCCTTAGCATCCAGAAAGCCTGTAGGGTTTTTTGTGGGGGGTTTTTTTTGCTTGTTTTCTCATTCGAAAGAAGAATGGCAGGCTAAATTAATCTGAGTGGGCTACCGTATATGGCTGGTAAACTATGGTTAAAATTTGTCATTTATTGTTTACTGAGGTATAAAATCTAAGATTCCTTATACTAAGTGAGGCTGGCATAGGTCGGGTAACTAGTTTTGAATACATTAGCCTTATTCATTATAACGTCAACTCATTTTTAATGACAGTTGTGCTTCTCCCTGTGTGATTTTTTTTGTTTTAGGTACTAATGTATTTAAGGCATCTGATGTTGAAAAGACAGTGGTGATTCCAGGCACTAGCAGTTTCTTTATCACTACGGTGTTGGATGATCTTAACGCTTTAGGAACTATCACTTTGCCTGAAAAAATGCTTCTAAACTACTCTTTTCCACCTGATAACTGGTTTCTGTATGACTTTGGCACAACAAATGGTAGAAAATGGAAAATTGTAGTTGACACATGTAGATATGTAATACAACAGTTTGATGATCTACCACTCCATGCCATTAAATACCTGGATCTTGGACAAAAGTTATATTTTTCATTCAGAGTAACTCCAGTTAATACTGGTAAGACCATTAGAATTATATATGTATCTCTCTCTCTTTAAACTCTT
Organism: Vipera ursinii; assembly: GCF_947247035.1. NCBI lineage: Eukaryota > Metazoa > Chordata > Lepidosauria > Squamata > Viperidae > Vipera > Vipera ursinii. The sequence continues at coordinate 42,035,480 of NC_139512.1, forward strand.
AATGTATTATAAGCATGTATACAATAAGTTTTTAAAGTATGAAAATATTAATTTGTTAAATGTATGTTTTTAGTAACAATGCAAATATTCACTGCTATTCATGGGTAGACAATTTGAGCCCATGAATATATACAGCTCTGCCTTTTATATCTTTAAAATGTTCAAAATAGGAATATCAGGACTCTGAAATGCTTAATTCATTCATCTACTTTTCAATTTGTAGAAAAGTTTGAAAAATTTCAACTACAACCTTCTGAAGAAAAATCTATTAGCTGGTAATTGACTCCACACTGGAAAAAAATACTATCCTTCCCTAATTAGTCATTAATTGTCTTTCAAGCTCTTATCATTTTTAATGTAAGATTATTGTAATAAAATTTTAGCATAAGTAACTGGAATCAATAGCATTTAAATAAGGTAATACTGGCAGTCCTTATTCAGTGACCACAATTGGGACAAGCAACTGGGTTGTTAAGCAAAATGATTGCTAACTAAAGCTGTGATTGTGTTTGTGATCTTACTTCAGTTTTCCTTTGTTTTACAGGCCTGTGAAGGTCATAAATGTAAAATGTAAAAGTCATAAATGTAAAATTGTAAAATGTTCATCATTATAATTGTGAACAATTAGCAATAAGGCAGTCACTAAACAAAGACTACCTGTAGCACTTGAAAGAAATTAATGAAAAAGATGGGCTGGCATCGTAGTCGCCATAAACAACATTAAACCCTCACCTAGCTATGTTAGGTCTCTGTGAAGCACAGTTCATCTATCCAATCCTTTAAATTTAATGAAATAGGAACAGGCAGTCTTATTTTTTATGGTATGGTATTTTTTAGACAGTAACAGAATATAGAATAACAAGGTTGCAAGGGACCTCGGAGATCTTCTAACCCAAACCCCAACTCAAGCAAGAGACCCTATACCATTCTGGACAAATGGCTGTCCAATCTCTTCTTAAAAATTTCTAGCAATGGAGCACCCACAACGTTTACAGGCAAGCTGTTCCACTGGTTAATTGTTTCACTGTCAGGAAATTTCTCCTTAGTTCTAGGATGGTTCTCCCCTGATTAGTTTCCATCCACTGCTTCTGGTCCTGTTTCTAGTGCTTTGGAAAAGAAGCTTGGGAAATTTTGAAAAAATGAGAATATAAAAGCCCAGTCTAGCACAATTCCAATAAAGAAGAAAAATAACAGCTGTCAAAAGAAACCAGCATGCTTGCACAAAGATCTTTCTGATAAATCAAGAGATAAAAAGGACAAGAATAAATAGTGGAAAGAGGGGCACATAACTAAGGCAGAATATTAGCAAATAGCCCGAGCCTGCAAAGATGAAGTCAGGAAAGCTAAGGCTCAAAATGAACTAAGGCTTTGGACAAAAGTAAAAAAATAACAAAAAAGCTTCTTTAAACATGTAAAAAACATTTTTAAAAAGTCAAGGAAATGATTGATCCATTAATGCGAGAAAATAGCAAGAAGGTGACAAGCAACAGGGAAAAAGCAGATCTGCTTAACTCATTTTTTGCATCTGTCTTTACACAAAAGGAAAAACAGTCTCACCTATCAAAACAATATCATAAAAAAACAGATTAGGAACACATGTTAAAATAGGCAAGAAAATAGTAAGGGAGCACCTGTCCACCCTAGATGAGTTCAAATCACCAGGATCAGATGGATTATACTTCAAGGTTCTGAAAGAACTGGCAGACGTGATTGCAGAACCACTGAACTATATCTCTCAAAGATCCTGGAGTATCTGGGAAGTATCAGAGGACTGGAAAAGAGCTGATGTAATTCCTATCTTTCAAAAAAGGGCGGGGAATAGACTCAGAAACCACAGACCTATCAGCCTTATACCAATACCTGGAAAGATTCTGGAAAAGATAGTTAAGCAACAAATCTGCAGACACCTAGAGGCAAACAAAATCATAACCAAAAGTCAAAATGAGTTTGTCAACAACAGATCATGCCAGACAAATCTTAGTGCATTCTTTGACAAAGTGACAAAATCAGTGGACAGGACAACATGCTGTAGATATAGTTTACTTGGACTTCAGTAAGGCATTTGCTAAAGTAGACCACAACCTACTATTTGATAAGGTAGAAAAATGTGTGTTAGACAGCATCACCATCAGATGGATTCATAACTGGCTGACCAGCCGCACTCAACATGTAGTCTTTAATGGAACTGCATCTACATGAAGGGAAGCATGCAGTGGGGTACCCCAAGGCTCTGTTTTAGGCCGAATACTGTTCAACATCTTCATCAAGGATTGAGATGAGGGATAGATGAGAACTCATCAAATTTGCAGATGAAACCAAGCTGGCAGAAATAGCCCAAACCCCAGAAGACAGGCTTAAGATAAGCTTTAAAAGGATCTTGACAGATTGGAACATTGGGTCCTATCTAACAAAAAGAAATTCAGTGGTGAAAAAAGTAAGATTCTACATTTAGGCAAGAAAAATCAAATGCACAGGTATAGGTGGTACCAGGCTCAATAGTAGTAATTGTGAGACAATCACTTAAATACCGTATTTTTCCATGTATAAGATGCTATTTTTTTCCTGCAAACACCCTGTTCAAAAATCAGGTGCGTCTTATACAAGTGCAGCATCTAATACATGGAAAAATAATGGTAACCTCTGCAGCCCAGGGCATACCTGTGTGGATTGCCATGCCACCTGGTGCATGGCATGCCTGTGGGCTTGCCATTAATGAGGAGGGGGCAAGATTGTCAGCTGGCCAAACTTCCGGATTTGCCGGCTCAGCTGTTTGGCGCTCTGCCGAACAGCTGATCAGCACAGAGAAACTCACATCTTATACAAGGGTGCGTCTTATAGATGAAAAAATATGATATCAGCCAGCAGTGTGCTGCAACTGCCAAAAAAGCCAATGCAGTTCTAGGCTGCATCAACAGAGGGATAGAATCTCAATCATGTGAAATGTTAATACCACTTTATAATGCCTTGGTAAGACCACATTTGGTCTAGAAGAGATAAGAATGCCTTCTTAAATGAACAGTGCAAAGAAATTGAAGAAAACAATAGAATAGGGAGGACCAGAGGTCTCTTCAAGAAAATTGGAGAGATGAGGGGTACATTTCATGCAAAATGGGCATGATAAAGGACCAAAATGGCAAGGACCTAACAGAGACAGAAGAGATTAAGAAGAGATGGAAAAATTACACAGAAGAACTATACAAGAAAGAGCTTAACGTCCCTGATAACCACGATGAGGTGGTCACTGACCTCGAGCCAGACATCTTAGAATGTGAAGTGAAGTGGGCCTTAGGAAAGCTGAGCAACAACAAAGCTAGTGGAGGTGACAGTATTCCAGGTGAGATATTCAAAATTTTAAAAGACGATGCAGTAAAAGTGCTACACTCAATTTGCCAACAAATTTGGAAAACTCAACAGTGGCCACAGGATTGGAAAAGATCAGTTTACATTCCAATTCCAAAGAAAGGCAGTGCCAAAGAATGTTCAAACTATCACACCATTGTACTCATTTCACATGCTAGTAAAGTTATGCTTAAAATCCTACAAGCTAGACTCCAGCAGTATGTGGGTCGAGAACTACCAGAAGTACAGGCAAGATTTCGAGGAGGCAGAGGAACTAAAGATCAAATTGCCAACATACGCTGGATCATGGAGAAAGCTAGGGAGTTCCAGAAAAACATATACTTCTGCTTCATTGACTATGCTAAAGCATTTGATTGTGTGGATCACAACAAATTGTGGCATGTTCTTAAAGAGATGGGAGTACCAGACCATGTTATTTGTCTCTTGAGAAACCTATATGTGGGTCAAGAAGCAACAGTGAGAACTGGATATGGAACCACTAATTGGTTCAAAATTGGGAAAGGAGTCCGGCAAGGGTGTATACTGTTGCCCTGCCTATTTAACTTATATGCAGAGCACATCATGAGAAAGGCAGGGCTAGATGAATCAAAAGTTGGAATTAAGATTGCCAGGAGAAATATCACAACCTAAGATATGCAGATGATACCACTCTAATGGCAGAAAGTGAAGAGGAACTAAAGAGCCTCTTGTTGCAGGTGAAGAAGGAGAGTGCAAAAGTTGGCCTGAAACTTAACATTAAGAAAACCAAGATCATGACATCCTGGCAAATAAATGGGGAAGAAATGGAGGTAGTGACAGATTTTATTTTCCTGGGCTCCAAGATCACTGCAGACGGGGACTGCAGCCAAGAAATTAAAAGACGCTTGCTCCTGGGAGGAAAGCCATGGCAAATCTAGACAGCACACTAAAAAGCAGAGACATCACTCTGCCAACAAAAGTGCATATAGTCAAGGTTATGGTCTTCCCAGTTGCAATGTATGGCAGTGAAAGTTGGACCATAAAAAAGGCTGAGCACCAAAGAATTGAACCCTTTGAACTATGGTGCTGGAGAAGATTCTTGCGAGTCCCTTGGACTGCAAAGCGATCAAACTGGTCAGTCCTAGAGGAAATCAACCCTGACTGCTCTTTAGAAGGCCAGATCCTGAAGTTGAAACTTCACCTAATGGCCACCTAATGAGAAGGAAGGACTCACTGGAGAAGAGCCTAATGGTGGGAAAGGTTGAGGGCAAGAGAAGAAGGGGACAACAGAGAATGAGGTGGCTGGATGGAGTCATTGAAGCAGTAGGCGTGAGCTTAAATGGACTCCAGAAGATGGTACAGGAAGGCCTGGAGGAACGTTGTCCATGGGGTCATGATGGGTCGGACACGACTTCGCAACTAACAACAACAATAACAACTAAAACTTCACATAGATTCTGTTCCTCTATTAATGCAGCCTAGGGTTGCATTGGCTTTTTTGGTGGCTGCTGCACACTCTGGCTCATATTTAAGTAGTTGTCTAACAGGAGTCCTAGATCTATCTTGCAGTTGCTGCTATTGAGGTTTCACCTATTCTAAACCTGTACATTTGATTTTACTTCCCTATGCATAAAGCCTTTTCTTACCATTGAAGTTTTAAGTGTTTTAATGTTTAAGTGTTTTGCTCCCTTATTGCAATCAATTGAAAAATAGTCACCAACCAAACTATCTCTTACCCAAGGCACATTCACAGGGAACTTGGTACTAAATCATTATAAACAAGGTATTTATGGGTTGGAGTTTCAAGAGTGGCAGGGTAGTTCCTCCTCCTATAAAATATTGTTTTGATTCTTGAGAATTATAGGGTATACATTATGGCACTGATATCACTGTAGAAGGAATGGCCTGGTAGACCAAAAGAGGGCTAAACAAATGGATTAGGAAAATCAAACGTGGTAGGAAGCATGTACAGAACTATCCAAATATTGTAGGGTTATGTGTTGGTTTTCTCACATGACGAATGTGAACTCATTCATTCAAGTTCATATTAAGTTGAACAGCACAAGCTAGCATGATTCCAATGTCTCATTGTTTGTACAGACTGGATACCCGCATAGGGGCAGAAAGTGGTACTAGGGTTTATCATATGTGTATTTCTTTATAATAAGAGGTAAAATGCTAAACCTGGCTTTATGTGGAACAATGTGTAATTACTAGCTCCAGTTAACAGCTTTATTTAGCTTTATTTATTTTTCAGAAATTATAATATGTGTAACTGGCCTGCAAAGCACTAGGTGTTCCTCCTCTTACGTGGAATTATTCTGCAGAAAGCAAATAGTAATGATAAATATAATTTTCATTGTTGTTTCAACAGCTTTCATAGTGTTTCATCAGTATCTGATGAGAGTACTAATTGGAAGGCCTTACCTACTGGATATGACTACAAAAGATTACTGGGATGATAATCATAGTTATATATTCAGTATCACTGTTCACAGTAAATTTTTTGAACAGGTAATACACAAACTGTTTTGCTCAACTGTTTGATCTGTGTGTCTACATCTCAAATGTTTATGCCAGCACTTTCTATCAAATACATATGGCACAATAAATTGAATTGAATTGAATTTATTAAATTTATATGCCGCCCTTCTCCCTAAGGACTCAGGGCGGCTCACAACAATAAAAAGTTAAAAACATAAAATACAAAATTTAAAAAAGAATTAAACAATACATGTAGTAAATACATAACAATTAACCCAATATAACCAAATTTAAAACCATAGTCAGTCCAGGCCCGATTGTTGGAACATCCATGTCTTCAGGTCATGGCGGAAGGACCGAAGGTCAGGGGCCATCTGCAGCTCCGGAGGAAACTCATTCCAGAGGTTCGGCGTGCCCACAGAGAAAACTCTCCCCCTGGGGGTCGCCAGCCGGCATTGCTTAGCCGACGGAACCCTGAGGAGGCCGACTCTGTGGGACCGAACCGGGCGAACTTGTTTTGGATTTGATCTGCTTATAGTAGAAATCTCTTCTCGGGGTAGGATATATACAGTAGGTATAATACAGGGAATGAATATTAAAGGAGTATTAACCATGTATAACAGAGATATTCTAGTATGGATTAATATTCAGGACAGAATAAATGTGGAGTAGTTCAAAGAGTTGTAAGCAAATTATCTTCTTCAGGTTTTCTCAACCAGTGGTTGTCATCCCTTCAATTCCCAATCCATTCCTGCCACCACACAGGTAGATAGTGAACTCCAGGATGAAGGAAGCTCTCTGCTTCCTGCTACAATAGATTTTCCAGTCCCAATTATCATGCAGAAGGAAGGAAGGAAGGAAGGAAGGAAGGAAGGAAGGAAGGAAGGAAGGAAGGAAGGAAGGAAGGAAGGAAGGAAGAAAGGGATTTTTCATATTTGTCTTACTCTGCCTAACAATCAGATAAAGTAACAATGTAAAAACCACATATATAATATGTAAAATTTCTTATTAATATTAGAAAAACCAAAGATATAAACCCTGGGCAACAAGAAGGATGAAAATGGCCAGCTCAACAATGGAACCATCTCAGTAATCTTTAGTACCCTGGGAACCCCAGGCATAATAACTAAGTTTTGAGGGCCTTTTGGAAAAACAAGTTCTGCAAGAACATTAGCACATAAATAACTCATATTTAATTTTAGTCTCTCCTGGTCAAATCCACAAATCCAGTCCACAACCTGTGGGCCACAGCCCAGTACTGGGCCATGGCCTGCTGGCTACCAAGCTGCGGGACAGGCTGCCCAGTGTGCACACATGTGCGTGCACACAACCCCACTTGTGCTAGCGCCACGGCTGCAGGGCACAAAAACAGGCTGCTGCCTTGCTACAGGGGACAAAAACAAGATGATGATGCGCCACAGGGTGCAAAAACAGGATGCCACCATGGTGTGGGGTAACAAAATGGGGCAAGAAAGCAGGATGCCACTGTGCCATGGGGCATGAAAATGGGACACTGCCACGGCATGGGACACAAAAACAGGGAGCCACACCACAGGGCACAAAAATGGGGTGCTGTGCCATGCAAGAACGGGGAAGGGCTAGCGAGTATCATGTATGCACTAGTGCCATCCTCTTTGCATCACGTGCATGCTCACGGCCCTGTGCGCGTGCATTTAAAATGCTTCCTCTTTCCTTTCCCTCCAGTCCATCAACTGAAAAAGGTTGGTGACCTCTGCCCTAAATCATGACCCTATTCCTGGACAGGAAATGCCTGTCTGTTTAGGGATAACACTGATACCAAAGAAGAACCACAATGTATAAACCTCAACTCTTTCTTGCTTTGCTTCAATCTGAACCTGTTCTTTCCTGTCCAGACCTTAACAGTCTCCAGGCACCAAGTCAGAACAGGATCTTCCTCATGAGACAAAGTAGTACAGTACAGTACAGTACAGTATAGTACAGTACACTATAGTATAGTCTATCAACACATTGGATGACTCCCCCAGTGGTTTCATATAAATGTTACAAAGCAAGGGGGTGAGGTACACCTTAATGAAGGGCTATGGGACAACCTTTCCATCTCCACTACAACAGATAGAAACCATTCACAAGTAAAGATCAGAACTACTATAAAACAATTCTCCAAACCTCCAAACACTGCAGGTGGTCCAGAAGATGCTATGATCAAAAGTATCAAAACAGACCAAAAATGCTCAAATGAATAAGACAGCACCAGGCAAACAAGTCTTTTCCTTCCTTCGGTCCCTTCAGATTTTCTCAGGTGGAAACAAGGCAGCTTAAATGGAAACTTCACTCACATGTACTTAAACATGTTATAATGTTTCATGAGATTACAGTGCATATGTTGATAAAGCAGGTTCCACAATTCGAAATAGAGATTTACTCACATTCAAGCAAACCGCCAGCAGAACTCATCTTGCTCTGCTCAAATAGGAAGAAGAACAGTTAGGGAGGTAAGGATGTATTCCCCCAGCGTGTACAGACCCACCAGTCTCCATACATAAGCCTCTGCCCTCTAGGAGAATGCCTGAAGAAGTTTCTGTGAAGGTGGAAATGCATCTATTCCATTCCAACTACTGTATTTTAAATTGTGATATGTACTATCTTGTGCCCAATTAAATTCCAAGTATTTCTAGGACTGCACTGCAAGATTCCTGAAAGCAACAATATATAAATTTGAACAGATACGTAACTTTTGTATTATTGTTTCTTTTTAACTGAATGAAACCATTCACTTAAAATGCATGCGTTATGTTTGCTGTATTTCAATGTACAAAGAACGTTACCATTGAAGACATATTTCTCCCACCGAGAATTCTTAAACTATTGTAATGAAGGACAGCATAGATATTTAACCACTTTAATGGTTGAGCTTTCATAGATAAAGCTTTATGATGGGATAATAATTATTTCTTTTATATTGGGGTGAATTAATATTATGCTTTTTAATTATCATCCCTAGGGTAGAACTACCTTAGCTGTGATTCTGCCACATGCCAGTCTCTTATGTGATGTTGTATGTATTGTAATAACCTTGAAGAGTTCCTGCTCCTACCTTAAAGCAATGCACTATGTTCTACCTTATAAATTGTCTCCATCAGACTGGCTGTCTGCATGGAATACGGTCGAATACAATAATTCAGAGATTAAAAAATATTTGACGGTTCTGCCGGTAAGGATACTAAAATATTTCCAAAATGCTTTAGACAGAAAAACAAAGGTGTAGCAATATGGTCTTTAGCCACAGATTAAACGGCTTCAGAGATGGATCTAATCAGACACCTGGAATCAAAATGTGGCACTGAATTTTATTGCAACCATTCCTTTAATTAGGAAATGAATTATTTTTGTTTTTAAAAAAGGATAAGGCAGCTATAGCAAATTTGTCATGGGTAAGATATAGGTGCTTTGCTTATTTGTGAGATAGCATTGCATACCGTAGCAATCTTATGAGGTAAATAAGGTGAGATTCTGACAATCTTAAGTGTACAATCATTCCAGTAGTAACTAGTCTTCCTGACTCTCCATATGGAAACTAGAAGTTAGGAGAAACTTTCAGTTGATACAGTGAGGTCCCCAAAGTGTGATCAAAAAAGTCAAGATGGTGGGCCACAAGAGGATTGCTGAAACTTTGCTCATATTTATATGTGTACTGCATGTGCAATTAACATAAAAACAGAGCTTCAGTCTCATAACTGCCCTCTTGATTTTTTTACCATATTTTGAGGAGAAGTATAGGCAGCAAAAAAGTTGCAGAGTACAGGACACTTGTAAAAAAAAAGGTACAAGTACAATGGCAATTTGACAATGATAAAATATGTTATCTGAGATACCATCTCACTGTGATAGGACTAACCTGCCCCACTCGTTCCCAAGGAAAGTGCCTACTTCAGATCCCATCAGCCAAAGAATGTTGGCTTGTGGGTTCCAGGAAAAAAGTCTTTATTGTTCTGGGTCCTGCCCTCTGGAGTATTCTCCTGTCAGAGAAGAGGTCCACCCAAATGCTCCTGGCTTTATGCATCACCCAAGAACTTGACTCTATTGCTTGGCCCGGTGGTGACTGACTGGTAGAGAAGATTCCCACCCAAGGCCTCCCATCATTTTGGTTTTTAATTTTTCTATTCATTTTTTTATAATTTTAACTGTTTTTAGTACTTTTTATTGAAAGTCACTGTATCAGTGAATGGGCAGCATAGATATTTAATAAACAAAATCTGTTCAGAAGTATCATTGAAAGAAATTCTGAACATCTCCCATCTTGTGTTTTCTTGCAATTTTTTTTGCATATCCTGATCTCTGCCGGTGCCTCTGTTAACCCAACCATACAATCATATTATATAGTGAAGCAGAAATCCAGCCACTGCAAAATTCTTGGTCAAAGCTATTTGTCACAAAACATTAGGACTGTGCAATGTTTGGATTTAGTCTCTAGCATATAGCACTATAATATAGCACCTTAAAGCAGTTGTGCCTACTCCAGGGTTACATTTTTTCCCCTCTGCACATTTTCAAGCATTTTTTGAAGATTAAATGGGAAATGCTGGAAGCCGTATTTTTCAACCTCTTTGTAGAGGACAACTCAAATCTAGTCCTGGCTTTTGGATCCATCAGAAACAACTGTGCACTTTGCATTTCCTTCTCCAAACTCCAAGCCCAGGTGATCCCATCAATTTTAGGTCACAGATTCATAGCCAAGCTTCAGAACTCCAGCAGGACTCTCGGAATCCCAGAAGAGCAGTTCCGGGGTCCCAAGAGTGAAATGGAGTAAGAGTCCAGAGGTGGTGGGAAGCAAATGGGTGCATTATACTTAAGTTTTGTGTAAAGTTTTCTATCCTTTATTTTTCTTGTATATTTACATATGTACCTATTCCCTCTTTTGCTGTGGATTGGATGGATATTTTGTATATGTATTTCTTGAAGGTAATCCATTTGCTTTCTATGGATTGCCCTCAATAGTCTGGTAAGTAAAAACCTGCGGGTTTAGCAGAGCAGCACTGTGACCAACTCTCCCTCATATATAGCTAGAGATTTTGTTTGGCTATTGTTTATTTGAGATTTGCTGGTTTGTTCATCTCATTTCTTTGCTTTTTAACAAATTACTATATCCAAGAGTTTTCTCTCTAGAGCTTACAACACTTCATCATAATTACAGACATGAGCATCAACTAGGTGGCTAATATTTTTGAGGAAAAAAAATCTCCACATACATATTTGATTACATAAATTATACTGAAGACTGGGATTTGTAGCACAATTTAAAGACCACTTTCAGTGGAATCAGGGTAATTTCATAGGAAACAATGATACTAGTACATAGGAAATTAAGTTACTGGGATTAGAAAAAGGATGCTGAAGTAATTTTCATATTCCCCAACAGTTTTTGTTGTTATTATTAATATAGGTGAACTATAGACCACCATCTGTAATGGGAATTGCTGTGCCACTCACAGATAATTTTTATAATGCAGATCCAAGTAAACCTAGAATGAGAGATTATTTTGAAGGATCAAAAGTAAGTTTTGGTTATTAATCATGTTTGTCTTTTGAATGCCATGATTTTAAAGATTTAAATAAACTTAAAATATCTTGCTTTTATGCATTATGTTAATGTACAATGTTAATATACAAGTGTATTCATAAATTACAAGTCACTTATAATATTGAAAAGCAGTTGCAAATCCCTTTCCGTCCCTACTCTACCATTTAGGAGCCTACATGTGAACAAATGATAGTCAAAAAATGTCACTAACGTAAATACCACATCACTGTTTAGTCATTCTCTGATCTCACAGTTTTAGATCAATGGATATCTTTTCCACAGACCTCTGGAAAGTACAAACAGTGTGCTAACAAATCAAGCCGAGCTGAATGCAAATGTGCTGATTATATGAAGTTGTCATTTTCTGTTGCCTTTTCAGACTGTAAAGAGAAGGTAAGCATTAATTGCCCCCTAATTAAATTAATGTGTTTGAAAAGGGCTTCGTTCTAGAAATAATTTTTGGAGATAAGGACTGGGTTTACAAAAACACAGTATCATTCAGAATGAAATATAATCAACTACCTGATATTTAATTAGCAATATTTTTTAAAGAAAAAGTGTGAGAGGCACACCTTTCTAAAAAAAGAATTCCAAAAATGGGTTGTCCAAGTGAAAAAATTTGTTACCCGATATGGCTCAAGAAGTCTCTAAGGTACACAGGTAGTGTGCATCCTTTGTACCCTCTGAGCTTGCAGATGTTGCATTACTAAAATAGGTAACGTCAGCAGTGCACCAAGGATCCCACAGTTCAACTCTGAGCAACAAATATTCTCTTCTATTGATACACAGAAAGTTTAGTACGCAAACATACCTCCCTTGAAATCTAGCTGACAGCTTTGTCTCCGAAAAGATAGAGAAGGGAAGTAGAGCAGGGGTTTCCCAACTTTGAACCTTTAAGACTTGTGTACTTCAGCTAAAGCTAAAGTCCACAAGTCTTAAAGGTGTCAAGGTTGAAGACCTCTGAAGTACAGAGTCAGCTATATAGGAGTTAATTCTCACTAACAGAGATGAAATAATAGAAGGCGTTGAAGTTACAGGAACCTTGGGGTGGAGTGATTGTGCAATATTGGAATTCCACATTATGCAAGCACAAGGAATAGAAAAAACCCAAACTAGAGTTTTGAACTTTAAGAGAGCTGATCTAAGTAAAATTAGAGAGAACTTGGGAAGGATTCCATGGATGAAAATCCTCAAGAAGAAAACAACCCAAGAAGCTTGGGAAACTTTAAAAATGAGATTATAAAAGGCCAGTCTAGTACAATACCAATAAATAAGAAAAATAAGAGATCTCAAAAGAAACCGGCATGGTTGCAAAAAGAACTCTCTGATAAGCTGAAAGACAAAAAGGACAAGTATGAAAAGTGGGAAAAGGGCATATAACTAAGGCAAAATACCTTAGCTGCAAAGCTGCAAAGATGAAGTGAGGAAAGCTAAGGCTCAAAATGAACTAAGGCTTGCAACAAAACACAAAAAACCCCAAAAGAACCTTATTTCAACATGTAAAAAACAAGAAAAAAAGTTAAGGAAATGATTGGTCCATTAGTGGGAGAAAGTGGCAAGAAAGTGATAAGCAACAAGGAGAAAGCAGAACTCCTTAACTTGTTTTTTGCATCTTTACACAAAGAGAAAAAACAGTCCAACCTATCAAAAACAGTACCATAAAAAGCAGATTAGAAACACAAGTTAAAATAGGCATGAAAATAGTAAATGAGTACCTGTCCACTTTACACAAGTTCAAATCACCAGGAAGAGATGGATTACACCCCAAGATTCTGAAAGAACTGGCAGAAGTGATCTCAGAACCACTGAATTATATCTTTCAAAGATCCTGAAGCACTGGGGAACTACCAGAGGACTGGAAAAATGCTGATGTAGTGCCCATTTTCAAAAAAGGAAAAAAATGGATCCAGGAAACCCTGACCTCAGTACCAGGGAAGATTCTGAGAAATATAATCCAGCAACAAATCCGCAAACACCTAGAGGCAAACAAAGTCATTACCAAAATTTACTTGAACTTCAGTAAGGCATTTAATAAAGTAGACCACAACCTACTACTTGACAAGATAGAAAACATAAGTTAGACAGCACCACCACCAGATGGATTCGTAATTGACTGATCAACTGCACTCAATGTGTAGTCCTTAATGGAACTGCATCTATATGGAGGAAAGTATGCAGTGGGGTACCCCCAAGACTCTGTTTTAAGCCCAGTACTCTTCAATATCTTCATCAGTGATGTATTTATTTTTTTAGAAATGTTTTATTGATTTTTTACAATAACAATCCTTAGTGCCTAGTGTACAGCGTGTTGTCTTGGTTCATATATTTTTTTAAAAAAAATAGTAGTTCATTAACAGTCAATAATAATTAATTTTTCTACTTCCATAATTAGTATATTAATTAATAGTATATTTCTTTGATCTTCCCTTCTCCCAATAGTATTCTCCTTCTTCAACCTTAAACAAATATAATTCTTAGTATTTTCAATGCATAAATGGTTAAATATAAACATTTTTTCATGTTTGTACAAATAATAATGTCCATGTATAACATTTTTTTCTTATCAACTTGTGTTGTTTTTATAAATATCATCTTTAGTTCACCATATATCCTATTTTCATAATTCTTATTTAAGCTTAATTTCCCCTTAATAATCAAACAATTCTTATCAGTTATAATTTTCTCAATATTTATCATTTAAATATCCAGATTTTCCATTTAGACATACCATCCCAAGGTTTTCATATTTCATGCATTATAAAAATACTATACTGCTTATCCATCTGATGACATCTAGCTATAACATCTTTTCTGATTGGTTTATATTTCACTTATATTTGTAAAAATTAATTTGTTAAATCACTATATATCCTAATTTCACCTCAGTATTTCAATCCTTCCTTAGTCTTAATTCTCTTCAACTTAATTTACCTTAAAATTTCAAACTTTTCATTCACATACATCATCCCAATATTTTTACATTTTATATATTATGAAAAATGCTATATTACTTATATCTCTTATCCCTCTAAGGCCCCTTTATATCCAAAGTTATCTGTTCTTTTAAGCGTATTCAAACAAGTGTTTGCTCATGTAATACTTCATCTGGTAGGGCGAGTCAAATCTTTTGAATCTGTCTCTGGCCTTCTTCTTTTGCCAAGCAGCTTTTCAAATTGATGCATTCTGCTTGCCAGGAAGTTCTTGTATTTTTGTAAGTATTGTTGGTAGTGGAGAAGACAGAATGCATAAAATATAAGCTTTTTGTCTCCCAAATTCTAATGGTTCTCCTGGCAGTTCTATAGTTCATTTTGTTCAGTCTTATTTCTTATCCTCAGGTTTATTTTGATGTTCTGATGAATAAAATATCTTTTCCACTTTTGTTAAGTCTAAGTCTTGTAGGTTTTTACCTGCTTGTGTTAAATTAAAATTTTCTTCATTTTGTAGCTTTGCTGATTGTCATTTTCTTCTAGTTTATGCTCTGTTATCTGATTTGTTTGTTCATTCTTTACCTTTACCGTCATTTTCTGAGTGTTTTTTATTGTGTGTTTAGATTAGAGATGTGCTCATTTAAGTCATCAAAGTTGTTTTTGATCTGCTCATGGTTTATTGTCATTTGAAATGTTTCTTCTGGAGGTCTTTGATATTCCAAGCTAGGTACTTCAGGAGTAAGTATTAAATGTGTTTTTCTGTCATTTTGTTGACAAGTATGCAATATCCATGTTGTCTCCCCCTTTCAAATAGTCCTTCATCGGTGCCATCATCTCTATAATTAGCCTTGTCAAACTGGCCAAACTCAGAATCCAAACAGCCCACTTTTTTATAGATCTTATCTTTATATATAGTTTTTATAATCCACTGTTTTTCCAATTGTAAAAGCATCAGTAAAATCAGTATTTTATAACAGTTCTTTTATTCAGGGGTCAGTTGTCAACCAGTCAAAATTGCAGTTCAGTATATTTAGTCACTTTGAGTCCTTCCTGAAATTCCCCCCTAAAAGATTAGCCCAGAGTCAGAGTTTTTCTTTTTCTGTAAACAATTCTTGAGTTTAGACAACAATCAGAGTATTTCTTTTCCTTCAGGCACTTTTTAATCTTATGGCTGGCCCAGTGTGTATTTTTTCTTTGTTCCCACACAGCTGTCTTCTGAGGATTATTAAAATTGCAAGGGGACAGATTATTCTTTGTTTCTGGGGGTCTTTGCCAATTTCTGAGTCTGTGTTGTTAATGTTCTATGCTCTAGTTCTCCGCTAGGTGTCAGTAGTTGTTTATTTTCCAGCTTTTCCAGACAAAAAATTATTATTATTTATTATTATTTTATAGTTTCATCAAAACCCTTTAAGGTATAATCTTAGCAATTATTTTTTTAATTTCTAGATTTATCCAGACTGTAGTATTTTAACTTTGATTTCAGTATATTTCTTTCCCCTTAAATGTTAATTCACTGCTTCCTTCTATGAGGGAGTGGGGGTGTAGTCCACTTTCAGAGGTTTTCTTGCTTTGGAGATCTTTCCCAAGGACTTAGTTACAGAGTAGAGGATAGAAGATCTATACTCTCACCAGTTCCAAGCACGCTGTTCACCGTTGTTCTGATTTGTGCTCTTGGACTTTGGCTGCAAGTAGCTTGGGCTAAACGCTGGTGTGAAGCTAGCCTTTCTCCTGTTGGGTTAGAGGGCTTCCCCCAGATCGAGTGGAATGACTGCCATCATTCTGTGATCATCGGAGCACCCCTCTTTCTTTGTTGCCTCTCCAGGGTGACTTCAGACCCATTTAGGGTCCCCTGGCAGGGCTAAATCAGCTGTGGGGTACAGAGCTCCACAATCCAACAGCCATGTGCTATGGTGCAAAAACCAGAAGTCCATCTTCATCAATGATTTCAATGAAGGGATAGAAAGGGAATCACTGAGATTCCTGTCTGAGGATCTGATTGGCCTCTAAAGCAGATTGGGCATTTTACAGGCCACATCTGGGCTCTTGACTGTCTTTCTGGCTCACGTAAGATCAATCAGAAATTAAAAATCAAATGTAAATAAGTGTGCCACAGGGGGGCAGGAAAAGAAGAACAATCGGGTCCAGCTCTGCACGGTCACTGTGGGCTCCTTCCATTGCCTGGCAGTTGCAGGAGGGCAAGGACACAAAGGGCTTTTCTGCACCTGAGCAGCGCTCACCTCTCGCCTGGAGCAGCCTAAGGAGGTGGTGGTGGCAGTGGTCATGGTGTGAGGGGACTTGAGCTTGAATTATTGGTCCTCCACAACAATCCCAGCTTCTCACATGGCCCCTTGAGAAAATTAATTGCCCATTCTTGCCCTGTAAGATATTGGTACAGGGAGATGCAAAATTATACACAAAGTAGCTCTTCTTATGTCAGTTTCTCTAACTTATCTTTCAAATGGAAAAGTATTCTCAAAATAGATTGTCCCATTGACCCTTAACTTTGTGTGTGTGTGTATGTGTGTGTGTGTGTGTGTGTGTGTATACATATACATACACATACATATTCACACACACACACACACACACACACACACACACACATAGGTGTTTGTTAAATATTGTTTGGGGCCTAGCAAGGTATTCCAAATACTTAACAAACACTTAACACATATCTCCCTTGCTTCTCAGCTAACAAAGCAAGAAAGAGCCAGTGGCCTAAAGTTTAGAACAATTGCCTAAGGTGCATTTGGCCCAGGTTCAAATCTCAGAAGGGTATGGCTGACTGATGAGAACAAATAAGTTTGAAATGCATATCAGTCTCCCTTTAATTCTTTGTTAGCAATCCAAAAAAATTATATATATATATATATATATATATATATATATATATATATATATATATATATATATATATATATATATATATATATATATATATATATACACACACACACTTCAACATCTCTGTCTCTATGGTTCATTTGTCTTTAGGCTCTGCGGATGAAATTTCCAGTAGAAAACCTTCCTCTCTATTTTATAGTGGAAGATGAGGGTTATATGGTCAATCTGACATCTCCTTATTTTGTCACCATAAAAGAAGTAAATAATAGAACAAACTGGAAAATTTCAGGTAAGAAGCAGACTGCTGGGGTTCAGAGGGAATCTTTCTGAGAAATTCTATTAAAAATATTTGTTCTTTAATGCCCTCTTCCTTGCCATACCTACTGTTATGTACTGTGTTCGTTGCTTAATGACGAAGACGAGGCGAGTGAGTTCAGCAAAGATAATTGTTTAATGCTTGCAGGATCTGACCTGAGAAACAGGGCTGCGAATGCAGCAATTTATACCCTGGCCAATAGGTTTAAAGCAACCTATTGCTTCCCTAGAGGCAACCAATAGCGGCACTGGCGACGGGTTGTCTGGGGAGCTGGGAGCCATTAGCCAGCTTCCCTGCTCAAGCAACCTTCCAGCAATTAACTCATGTGGTCTTCCCTTAACAAAACAAGCCCCATACATTACACCTACAATAACTTACAACGAAAAATATTGTTTTCCAGATCTATTTACTTTCATTTTCACTTTCACTATTCTTGAAGAGTTTCACCCAACCCTGTTTCCACCCAAGCACAATCCATGATAAAGAGTCTTGATTATACTTTGGTTTACCAAGGTTTAAGTTATCATCATAACAAAAAATCTGCTGCAGATAGCTCTCATGTATAATTTCTAATCTAAATTTTTATTTTTAGCTTTCACAAAAGGATATCTTTATTCAAAGCACTAGCTAATTCACCCTTTTTATATATGATTTATTTACCACTGAAATGTATTATCAGACAATATGTGAAACTATAACTTTAAACTATTTTATTTTTTCCAGGTACCAATGAAACATTAAGTTTGACAAAACTAAGGATGCACTTGGAGAGTAAGGTCAAAACCAAGTTGTATAATCCAGATGGGCTAACTATATCAATAACAGTAAGCTTCTGATAAAATACATATTTTGAATAGAAAAACTGAAGGTGTTGCAACAATTTGGCATACCTACTGCTAAAACTGTTAAAATATTAAAAAGGGGTAAGACTTTGATCACCTAATCAGGATCACCAACTTGTGCCTTCTGCAGATGACACTGAGTAAATTCTCTGGCATAAAAACATAACACTAGGTAATCCCCATTTCCATTCCCTACTTGAGTTCCAGAGTATTTGGATGTAGCCATTTCCCTAGATTTGGGATAGGAAGTTAAAACTGTCACTCAGTTTTCCTGATGGTAGAGATTCCTTCAATTTAACTAAAGCTTGGGTGGGGCATAGCAAGATGTTCCCCTTCCTCAGGAGTAGATTTTTAAACAAATGGCACCAATTTTCCCCTTTAATCAAGAGTGATGAGAGCCAAGTTATTTATTGTTTTGAAATACACTGTGCTAATAAAAAATGGTGCAGAAATAAATTTAATTTAATTTAATTTATTAATATTTCTAAACCGCCCTTCTCCCGAAGGACTCAGGGCGGTGTACAGGGCAAGAATAAAACACAGAGTTACAAAAGTTAAAAGGTAATTAAATACATGCCCATAAAAACAGTTGATACATAATAAAAACCCCAATAAAATGATAGTAAAAACCCCACCAATCCCCCCTCAGGCCAGGCCGGCTTGTTCGAACAAGTATGTTTTCAGATCGCGGCGAAAGGAGCGAAGATCGGGCGCTGTCCGGAGCTCAACCGGTAACTGGTTCCATAGTTCCGGGGCGCCCACAGAGAAAGATCTCCCCCTGGGGGCCACCAATCTACATTCTCTGACCGGTGGCACCCTGAGGAGGCCCTCTCTGTGGGAACGCACAGGGCGGAGGAAAGTTGATAAAGCACTGTTATTTTGAATCCTACCTCAGCTTGTTGTAGGGCTACCATATCTTGTCTTCAAAAATCTGGATGACCATTAGCGGGCATGTGTCAAGTAGCTATCATCCAGGTTTTTGCAACCCGAATAGAAACTACATTTCTACATTTCTAACCCTCCCCCCTCCCCCACTAATGGAACTAAAAGAACAGCCTGACACAAAGAACATTCAGCAAGGCAATCAGGTTGAAAAGATTCTTTACTACTGACAGTCTGGGGGAAACGTGAACGTCATTGGCCTCACAAGGCACAGAAAGGTTAAAACTTTCTTCCTTGGTCAATGATCTTGGTCAAAATGGCCAATCAAAGAAGTGGCAATTTTAAATGTAGAGAAAATCTTTGTTTTGGCACCAAAGGGCAAATTTTCCCATCCTAATGTTAATTACCACCCTGCCGCTGTATTGAATACCTGTATCTCCACAAAAAAATCTTAAATCATATTTGTTCAAATGGCATGATTTTGCTATCTATGATTTGTTGAATAAACTCATCTGGTTAGTCTATACCAGGGCTAGGCAACCTCGGCTCTTTTATGACTCATGGACTTCAACTCCCAGAATTCCTGAGTCAGCATAGCTGACTCAGGAATTCTGGGAGTTGAAGTCCATGAGTCATAAAAGAGCCGAGGTTGCCTAGCCCTGGTCTATACATTGCATTAAATAATTCAGGACAAATATTCTCACATTGTTCTCTAATTTTAGTAATTTCCCAATAGAAAAAACTGCACCATGATATTCATATTCATGAATACTCAGAGAAGGCAGAATTGGCCTGGATCACAGGTCTGCAACCCATGGCTCCGGAGCCGCATGCGGCTCTTTCAGACGTCTCCTGCGGCTCCCAGTCCTCTGCCATGTGCAGTCCAAAGAAAAAAGAAAAAAAAAAGTGGGACTAAAAAATTTCAACCAATCAATTCAAATATGCAGGGTAGGTGCATATCTTGCCTTGGCTCCACTCTTCAGTCAAACCCTTTTCTGCGCATGCGCATGTACGCGCATGTGCACACATTTTTTGCGGCTCCCAGTTTTTCCTTTTGTGAGGGAACCGGTTCCGAGTGGCTCTTTCACTGTTTCAGGTTGCTGACCCCTGGCCTGGATAGACAAATGGAGGATAAATATAGCATGCAGTTAAATCCCTGTCCATCTGCTCAGATAAAGACACCTATCTAAAACCAATCAAGTTATTTAGGGCAGCAAATCCTACTTTGGAAATAAAGTAAAATAGTAATAGAGAAAACAATTCATTTCCACTCATGTCCCAAAGATCATTTCCAAAAGGCAATTGGACTTTCTTGGGCTTTTTTTTTCTCTTGAAAATGTTTTGCTTCTCATCCAAGCGGTTTCTTCGATTCTGTCTGAATGGTGGGGAGTGGGTTTTCAAGAGAAAACAAAAAAACAAACCAAGGAAGTCCAGTTGCCTTTTGGAAAAGCACCTTTGGGGCAACCATGGCTTGGATGACTGAGAATCCCCATAGACATTTCCATAGACATTTCCATTCACGTCATTCAAGATGTAAATTTAATGCACAACACTAATTTTAACAGATTAAGCAATGTTAAAAATGAATTTGTAGCAAAAGAAATACTATTATGCACTAATAAAAATAATGTTTACTTTTAACAGGGATCTGAACTTTTCCATTTTAGAGTATCCACTATTCCCGGAGTGTCCTTTTGCAACTTATTTGATGAATTTCAGGTATATTTTTTCATAGTACTGAAATATAGAAGAATGTGAAACAAATCACAAATATATAAAATAATTACATTGGCAAAAATTATTTATATAAAGTAAATGTATCTTAGTACAGATATAATCGGCAACAACTTCATCTTCATCAAATTTAAGTAATATTGTCTGAAGTGTCCCTACAACAATGTGTGAGTGATAACATTTCTACAAATGAATATTGATAGAATGCA
This sequence comes from Vipera ursinii, assembly GCF_947247035.1. NCBI lineage: Eukaryota > Metazoa > Chordata > Lepidosauria > Squamata > Viperidae > Vipera > Vipera ursinii. Next base: position 42,056,596 of record NC_139512.1, read on the forward strand.
AAAATCCAATCTTCATAGCCCCCAACATAATAAAAGAGTCATGGGCACAGACAGATTCTTTATTCCTTTCCTTGTAGCAAGAGGAACCTCTCCTGCTTCTTTTCACAGACAACAAAGATTTATACTTTTGTTGTAACAGAAATACACAGAATACAGAAGAACAAAGTTGGAAGAGACCTTGAAGGTCTTCTAGTCCAACCCCCTGCTCAAGCAGAAGACCCTATACCGTTTCAAATAAATGGCTGTCCAATGTCCTCTTTAAAAACCTCCAGAGCTGGAGCACCCACAACTTCTGGAGGCAAGTCGTTCCACTGATTAATTGTACTCACTGTCTGGAAATTTTGCCTTACTTCTAAATTGGTTCTCTCTTTGATAAGTTTCCATATGTGACTTCTTGTCTTGCTCTCAAGTGCTTTGGAGAATAGGTTGTGTCATCCTCTCAAATATTGGAAGACTGCTATCATGTCACCCTTAGTCTCCTCTTTGTTAGACTAGACAATGTTCATGATATGTTTCAGCTTCCCGCCCCCCAATTATCTTTGTTGTTCTTCTCTGTGCTCTTTCTAGAACTTCAATATCCTTTTTATTGTATTGCGGTTACCAGAACTGGATGCAATGTTCCAAGTGTGATCTTACCAAGGCAATATATAGCAGTACAAATAGTTTATGTAATCTTGATGCTATCCCTTCTGTTGATATAGACTAGAACTGCAGTGGCTTTTTTTGGCAGCTGCAGCACACTGCTGGCTCATATTTAGGTGATTGTCCACTAGGACTCCGAGATCCCCCTCAGAGTTGCTACTGTTGAGCCAGGTACTACCTATTCAACAGCTATCATATCTTATCCAGCATAAAACCTTACTGAATTATTCCATTTTGTTGGATAGGGTCCAGTGTTCAGGTCTGTCAAAATCCATCCGGATCTTGAGCCTATCTTGGCTATTCCTCCTTGCTTGGTGTCATCTGCAAATTTGATGAGTTCCCCTTCTATTCCTTCATCTAAATTGTTTATGAAGATGTTGAAGAGCACTGGACTTAAAACAAATCTTGGGGTACTCTACTTCATACTTCCCTCTATGTAGATGTAGTTTCCTTAAGGACTACAATGGATGTACCACAAATCTGAGCCCCTACTTGTCCCTTTCTAGAAATTAAGCAAATTACGGTAAGTAAATATACCATTACGGAATTCAGATATAACATTATAAGAATTTGGCAGGGATTAATAGACTGATTTATTGATATTCATTCATTCATTCATTTCTTATACATATAACCTCAGGTTACAACTACATAAGAACCTGCCCATCATTATTGTAACTTATGATGGGTATAAAATTATTGGTTAAGTGACCAATTTTATGACCTTTTATGTGACAATTGCTAATAGAATTTCCACAGTCATTAAGTGAATCTGCGATCATTAAAAGCAAATCATTTGTTCGCTATATGTGCAGTTTTGCCAAAAAAATGGATGTAAATACTGGTTTTTCAATAAAACCATCATAAAATGTGTTATGTGACCACAGAACATCAGAAATGGCTCTAGATGCAGCCCAACTGCCAAGCATCTAAAGTGTGGTCATGTGACCACAGAGGGTGCAATGACTGGTCCTTCAAATTGAAGTCATAACTACCCCCTGCCAGGTAGGCCTGTCAGAACACTAAGCGGCCATAAGTCAAGGACAACCTGTACTGCATTTGAAAGTCTGAATACTCCTAAAATGAAAATTCAGCTGAAAGAATTCTTTCCACTTCTTTACTGCCATAAATTTTCAAATCTGCATTTTAATCCTGCAACGTTAACCTTGCCTTCAAAAGTACATTTACTAATGTAAACTTGAGTTATCTATCTCAAGTCCCAACTTTTCAAGTAGTGTGATTTTTAAATTTACCAGGATGTATTTTTTTTATTGCAGATATATGTCGATGATTCCCCACTGGCTTTCCCAGGACAATATCTCATCAGCACAATTGTAGCTGTGTCAATAGGAGGGATTCTCTTTACGGCTTTTCTTCTGAATATCTATGAAATCCAGATAGTACATTTTTTTAACAGGAAAAAGATCAGAAACAAAGTAGGATCCAAAACTTCAGTTGTCACAGTTTCTGAAACATCTATTGGGAGCAATGAATCATAATTGTCTATGTTCCCACTACCATGCCAGTATGTGGCTACTTTTGTTTAATTGGCCTACAAGAATTGAAGGGTTTTGTTACAGTTTTTTTCTTGTTAGATAACACGAAGTATGTTTTTTTTATTTCTAAACATGACATTATTCAAGTTGCTGTTGCCGTGAACTTTCTAGGTTTTGAGTGGGGAAGTGGGTTATGTTTGCATTTATTTTTGCAAAAGTATAGACTGATATTTAGAAATTGTCAGTCAACAGTATATAATAACATAATTAAAATGTAAAAGAAAAAAATTATTAAATATAAATTCATCCTATCTCTGTATTTATTAAGTATTATTTCTTGATTAAAAGTTCTGTAGACCAAATCTAGCAATTATTGCAAGCATTGCCATTTATGTTAATACCGTATATAATTGAGTATAAGCCGACTCGAATATAAGCCGAGACCCCTAATTTTACCCCCCAAAATTGGAAAAAGTTAGTGACTCGAGTATAAGCCGAGGCTGGGAAATGCAGCAGCTCACCTTATGCTCCTCTCCAGAGATCTTCCCTCAGCAGCGGCCGGCAAAGTAGCTCGCACGCAAAACAAGCCTGGCAGAGCAGCCGGAGCGGCGAGCAGAGGTGCCCGGCCCAGATCCTGCAAGGCCCGGCCGAGACGCGCCCCCAGCAGCGGAGCTGCTCCGGCTCCTCTGCCGGGCTTGTTTTGCATGTGAGCTACTTTGCCTGACGCTGAGAAGACCCGCTTGGGCACTCGGGTTGGTGTCAGTCTCCACAGGCCCTTCTCGTTTCCAGGAACGTCAAGCGCGCTTGGCTCCCCACCCCCACGGCAGGGCAGGGCAGGGCAGAGACTTGCTCGCCCTTCTGACGGCCCTGAAGAGAAACGAAGGGCTTGCAAACTCCCCGCGAGTAGCTGGGCGAAGCACGCGGCTGGGCGAGTGTGTGCCTGCGCGCGTATTTACGAAAGAAACGCTCCGACAGTTCTTCTTTCTCCGCCCCCTTGGGAGGAACTCTAGCGACTGCTGTAGCTGCGCTTCTCTTCTTGGCTCCGAAAATAGGGATTTCTACTCTCTCTCTCTCTCCCCTCCCCACCCCGCATTCTCCTGCCTCTTCGATTGTGACAATAAAAGGGCAAAGGGTGCGCTGGTTTCTTCCTCCTTCCTCCCCCCCTCCCCTCCCCTCCCCGATTGTCAGGTGTGGCTTCGACTTTAGTTTTTGCCTACGGTGCTAGGGAGTTGCCAGTGGTGGGATCGTTTTCGGAGTTGCGTGCTTGGCCCAGAGGTGCAAACAAAATGTTTGGAAAAAGGGGGGTGAGGTGGGGTGGGGTGGGGTGGAGGAAGCAGTTTGCGAAGCAGCTGAAATGGGGGTATATAGAGGATGGGAGGTTCCCACCGAGAGAGCCAGCAGAGTTGTTGTCGAAGCGCATCACACGCCTTTCCAACCACCAGAGAAGGGAGGAATAAGAAAGAAACACACACACACACACACACACACACACACACACACACCAGGAAATCGAGGAAGCTTGCGTAAGATCTGAAGGAGACACGATCGTGGGAAAGGCACCGAGTGTGCCGTGGAAAAAAAAGAAAGGGTGGACTTGGGCTCGGCTGGTTTCGCAACGGGAAATGGGAAATCCCCGCAAAAGATGCCAGGGTCGACAGCGTTTTTTCTACCCGGAACAAGCAAACGCTGCCCCAAAACTGGGGCGTTTCAAGCCATGGCTCCTCCGGCAACAGTCGCTTAAGCTGCAGTTCATCCAGTTCCCCCAGCCTTTCCAAATATTCCAGGCTGGAGCATTCACTCCCTCCGCAGTTCCTCCAGCCATTACGAGCCGTTTCTGGTTAAGTTCAAACAAATACAAGCAGATTCAAGCCGTGGCTCTTTCCGCCCCGAAAATCAGCTGATCGGGCGTTTCAAGCTGCGGCGTTTCAAAACGGCCACAATCTCCCGGCAAGAGCTCCTCTGCAGTTCCTCCAGCCATTACAAAGCAACTCTGGTCAAATTCAGGCCGTTTCGGTCTAATTCAGGCAGATGCAAACAGATTCAAGCTGCGGCTCTTCCACCCGAAAATCAGCTGATCGGGCGTTTCAAGACGCGGCGTTTCAAAACGGCTACAATCTCCCGGCCAGACCTCCAGCTGCCTCTCGCCGATATGGAGGGCACCAACGCCCCCAAAAACAGGGACGACAAAGCAGTCTAGTCATCCAGCCCTAACGTGGAGGCATTATGCACTCCAAGGGCGCCCCCAAGACCACCAAACCACACCAAACTCACGGAGCTCACCGAGCTCAGCTCGACACGTCCGCCATCTTAGTTGAGCCTGTTAACAGACTTCATCAGTTCCAAAATCAAGATCACACCGGCAAGCTTTGTCAGTTGTCACTCGCGGCAGTACAAATACACTAGTACGGAAAGCTGCCGTTCACTTTCGGGGGGAGGAAAAAAAAACACAACAACACCGCACGCTTTAAAAGATTGGAGTTTTGCAGCCTTTTTTCTCGGGCCCGTCCGCCACCTTTAACTTAAGGCTGCGCTCTCGATTTCCTGGTGTGTGTGTGTGTGTGTGTGTGTGTGTGTGTGTGTCAGACCCACGGGAATGGCTGGTAGGGAAGCGGCATTCCGGCATTCCCCCCCTTCCTGTGTGTCGAGCCCACGGGGCTTGACACACAGAGAAACGCAAATGCCGGACTGCCGCCACCTTTACTAGCCATTCCTGCGGGTCTGACACACACACACACACACACAGAGACACACACGCACGAGGGGGAGAAACAACGCTGGACTGCCGCCACCTCTGCCAGCCCTGCAAGCCTCTGCCGCCCCGGCGTTGGTGGTCGAGCTCTTCGGAGCTGGCAGAGAATCTCCCGCAGGAGGAGGTCGCGGCTTTCTCTCTTGCTTCGGACTGCAAGGATTTAAACTCCAGGAACAAATCCCGATGGAAGTTTTTTTAAAAAAAATACTCCTCCGGGTCGGACAGGGGACCCAGGCTGAGGTATAGGGGTAGTGGGGGGGGCTCGTGGACATAGATGGGCTCAAGTGGAAGCCAAGCAGCCCTCCCGAATCTGGGCTTCTGGACGGAGCAGCCGGTGGTGCGTTTCAAAAAGCAGAAAAGTTGGATTTTGAACATTTCAGCAGCGCATCTGCACCCGCTGCTTTTATGACCGACCTGCCGTTTCCCCCCCTCCCGGTCCTTTCCCCCGTCCAAGCGGACACTCCAGGCTCTTTAGGGGGGCGGGCGGGGGGGGAAAGGAAGCGTGCCGAGGCGCCGCTCACCTGCAATCGGCGATTGCGCTGGACTCGGCTGCGTGTCCGTCGGAGGGTTCAGATCATTCCGGGCCGGAGCGGCTTGGCGGGCGGGGCCATTGGGCAGGCGGCGCGGTGCAGCAGGGGAGTCAGGGCAGCTCTGCCATGGAGCAGCTGGGGTGGGTGGGTGGGGGGAGGAGGAGGAGGAGGAGGAGGAGGCGGAGAGGAGCGAGCGGACGAAAGACGGAGCCTCCCGTGGCTACCGCTGCTGAATATTGCAATGAGCCGCCGTCTCCCTATGACCGCCGGCGAGGGGATTTCATCAGAGCACGCAATCGGGGCTCCCCGCCCCTTGGTCCTGCCCAGATGCAGCAGCAGCAGCAAGACCCCCCCCCCACACACACACACCTCCGGTCTACCTTACGGCCCGGTGACTTGACCCCGGGGATAGATCGGAAAGAAGGCAACAGACCTGCAGAATCGCGGCGGCGCCCCCGGAGAAGCCTACCCCGAGGCTGCGGCCGATTTTTCCTTCTCCAGGCATTTTTCCTTCTCCAGGAAGTCCAACAGTCATCAAAGGGCCACGTTTGAAGACCCCTGCGTCTATGCGGTATCTAAGAGCTACCACCACCACCCACTAACCTCTCCACGGTGCCCCACCCCTTGGCTCTTCTCATTGCTGGGGCTCCTTCTCAGCGAAGGGGCAGGAAGGTCTGTTGTCAAGTCACCGGGCCGTAAGGTAGACCGGAGGTGTGTGTGTGGGGGGGTGGTCTTGCTGCTCCCCATTAAAATTAATAGTATAACAACATTTCTGTTCAAGGATTCAATGTAATACTTTGTTCTATTCCTCTCTCTTCCTTCTCCTCTCAAAGTGATTCCCAAACTATCTGGGGATTGCCACACAGTCATTCTGCTGAAAAGGAAGCATTATAGCTCCAAATGTAATGCCACAGGTTAAGATCTAATCATATTCATTACTGTTCAAATTTCTGTTTTCCATGTGCAATGTAATTATACACAATACTTAGTGAATGTTCTTTAGGATATAGTAAGCTGTTGTGCATATCTCATTTTAACACCATAAGAAATTAATTTCACGTTGTTTAATATAGCCCGCCATTGGTTTACCAAGAAAGGTCATTCAAACTTGTTATTCTAGGTTACAGGAATTATATCAATTTATTCAGGTTCCTCTAAGAAAAGACTGCTGGCTAATTCTCTAAAACCTCTAACTTCTGTAAAGTATCAGAAGCTGCAATCACATTGGGATAAAATAAACCAAATAACAAATATGTAAGGTGAATATATTGCTAAAGATGGAGTAGATTTCTAATTTTTCATCCTACAGTACCAGGCAGAAGACAAGCCTCAAAAGTTTAGAATAAAATCAAACATCGCCATCTAGTGGTAATTATACAAACTGAGGGTTGCAGAAATGGTGTGCCTTAGTTCCAAATTTGACTTTGAAATCAGCTTTTGGGGGAGGGGGAGAACTTTAATTAAATCTGAAGGCATGGCACATAGTGTTAATTTTGTGACATAAAAAAGTAAGTGTCGTGATAAGACACAAAAACTTTCTCTGACATGGTAAAAGAAAGAAAAAACTGAAAATTATTAAAGATGTACATCCTTACTTGTATTTGAAAGACATTATTGGCTTTGGCTCTTATATCCTAAAGTTTGCTTTGTTAGACAATAGGACAGCAACTGGCTGTGTTTTGCTTGCCTAGCTATTTGGCTCACTCCCATACAGGACTAACAATCTGTCTTGTATTTTGCTCTGTTGGCATCCATATACCTTAACCAGTTTGCAATACCAATACAGAGCATTGGCTGGTAGCTTGAGAGTTAATTTAATTCCTTCAAGTGTCTCGATTGGAATCCAGACTTCTGTGGTTGATGCCTTCCTGCATTGAAATCTGAATGCTTTGTCAAAGTCTGGTCTTTTCATTTTCCAACTACTGTCCTGCAGTCTCAGGTTTCCTTGTTTGAAGTCTGCTGTACATTTTGAGTTTCCATTGGGGCACCGATCTCATTTGCTCCAGCCAGCCTGAGATACTGAAGAAGATCCTGTCTTCTGTTTTTGGCTAAAGAGGTAACTTCCATCTTACTCTTCTTCTGTCTGGATGCCAAGAGAGTAAAAGCTGATTCCAGGCTCTTTCTTATCAATTTCATTATTGAGATTCTTTCAATCTCTTGGCTTTCCCTTGCTTCTTGGCGGCAAATGACTAAATCAGGGGTGTCAAACTGTCGGCCCCGTGGGCCAGTTTCATCACACTGAAGCCATACCCACCCCCATTGCCGGCAATGCAAAAAGAGCCTCAGTCTTCCTCCCTCAAGCAGAAACCCAAAGAGGCTAATCTTTAGAAATGGAGATTTTGTAATCCATTCAGAAAGACTGGACCACTCTGTTCATAAGCAAAACATCTTCAGCCACAGCTCCCACAGAAAGCTGGAGCTGATGGGATTAGAAAACAAAGACTTCTAAAATCTACATTTGCCACCCAGCTCCAAGGACAGGGCATGACCTCCTAGCCACAATAGGAGTCAGGCAACAATATTTAGAATACTAAGAGGACACAGTCAAGCACAAGTCAAAGTACATTTCACAACGAACAGGCATCTCAAATGCAAAGACCCAAAAAATGTAGAAAAATCCACCTACGCTCAACTCCATTTTGTCAGCTCTCCCAGAACTGCATGCTGTTGTTAGTTCTGCTCATCAATAAACAGAGCTTCTTTCCTAAGCAGCTAGCCTCCATCTTTATTTCCAGCACCTTTTCTCCCAGATTGGAACTGGACCTGATTTTTTCCCCCAACACAATGATACAGCTAGCATAGCATTTGGGATATAGCTTACTTCATCTGGGAATCGGTTAGCTGCTGTCTAACCGATGTTGCTCCATTCTCCAGAAAGTCTATCTGAGAGGTTCAGAATGGGTCAAGGTGAATTCCTGACTTTCACAACACAGCGTAAACTGTTCATCATGGGCATGCGAATGGATTTCCTACAGATTGAACCAGGGTTGCCTTTATTCTTAGCCTACTGAAAGAGGGATCAGCCATATGGGCAGTGAGTTTTCTTTTCCCCTGTTGCCTGCTAAGACTCCAAATATGTGGAGCCTATGCAAACAGGAGAAATGACGAGGTCACTCACTGCAAAAGAGAAACAATGAAAGTGAAACCTTGGGTTGTATTTTTACTGCAGTACACTAGGTCCAATATCTGACATTATGCAATTGTACTTTATAACCCGATAGCCTTTGCAAATTCATGGCTTAAAATACAACTCAGAGCTCTTTTGGACTCTAGGACAATTGCCAATTTTATAGATAAGGCTATTGTGCTACAGTCCATTTTACCACAGGAAAAGCCTATAGCCTGACTTCAAACTGGTAATCCTGATATTTACTGAGAGCAAGGGACTACTTTTCCTTCAAATGTCAACATCAACAAATGCAGGATTCTTTTTTATCTCCCCCCATCCCAACACTGCTGTCTGCACCTCTTTCAATGCCAAAAAAAGTATACGGATTTTCTCATTGTTTTGAGGGAAAACATGACTTTACCTCCACATTGGACTTTCAACCTCATAGCAGGAGCCCAGATCCCACTTAATTGGCAATATCCCATATCTACTCAAGAAGTAATTGATTTTTTTAAAAAAAATCTGGACTACAATCTGAAAACAAGGATTTATCTACCTGTTTTCCTTAAATCTGTACCTTGGTTTTTATAAAAAAAAGAAAGATAATTTTTCAAGACCTGATTACTGTACAAACGTATACATTTTGTGGCCATTACAAATCACTACCCACATGATAAATCAGAGGAGAGCTAACAATCTGATCTGGGTGAAAGAGGGACATGAGCTTATTGACCGTCGGTATGATAAACATGAATACACAACTATGCTAGTACAATTTTTATGTTGCTACATTTCCTATGAACAGGAAAACTAGCCTAATTTGCCATTTGTAGAATTTGTATATAGCAACTTTCTGCTTTACTTGATCAGCAGGTCTCCCCTTCAAGCAACTTTTGTTATAATGTGAAAAAAGTAAGGTTCTACATTTAGGCAGGAAAACCCAAATGCACAGGTATAGTATAGGTGGTACCTTGCTCAATAGTAGCAACTGTGAGAGAGATCTCAGAGTCCTAGTGGACAATCACTTAAATATGAGCCAGCAGTGTGCTGCAGCTGCCAAAAAAGCCAACACAGTGCTAGGCTGCATTAACAGAGGGACAGAATCAAGATCACGTGAAGTACTAATACCACTTTACAATGCCTTGGTAAGGCCACACCTGGAATACTGCATCCAGTTTTGGTCACCACGATGTAAAAAAGATGTTGAGACTCTAGAAAGAGTACAGAGAAGAGCAACAAAGATGATTAGGGGACTGGAGACTAAAACATAAGGAACGGTTGCTGGAATTGGGAATGTCTAGTTTAATGAAGAGGAGGACAAGGGGTGACATGATAGCAGTGTTCCAGTATCTCAGGGGTTGCCACAAAGAAGAGGGAGTCAAGCTATTCTCCAAAGCACCTGAAAGCAGGACAAGAAGCAACGGATGGAAAGTATTCAAGGAGAGAAGCAACCTAGAACTACGGAGAAACTTCCTGACAGTTAGAACAATTAACCAGTGGAACAACCTGCCTCCAGAAGTGGTGAATTCTCTAACACTGGAAGTTTTTAAGAAGAGACTGGACAGCCACTTGTCTGAAATGGTATAGGGTTTCCTGCCTGAGCAGGGGGTTGGACTAGATGACCTCCAAGGTCCCTCCCAACTTCTTCTTCTTCTTCTTCTTCTTCTTCTTCTTCTTCTTCTTCTTCTTCTTCTTCTTCTTCTTCTTATTATTATTATTATTATTATTATTATTATTATTATTATTATTATTATTATTATTATTATTAACCTGGAGGGAGGGCTGCCTCTGACCGAGTTATGCCCTCCAGGTTTCCGGGTGCTACACCAGCCACGGGCTCAGGGCAGGGGTGGTGGGGTGGCGGTGGTTGTTCGGGAGACTCTGTGCCCGCGGGAGGCCACTATTGTCCAAATGGCTGGGAGTGAATCCCTCCTCTTGAGATGTGGTCCTCGGGCTCAGTTGGGCTTGTTGCTCACATACCTGGCGCCCAGCTGTGTGGCAACAGCCCTGCCCGAGCTGCTTGACACTCTCTCAGGGCTGGCGGTGGAGTTCCCCAGGCTTATAGTCCTGGGTGACTTCAACCTGCCTTCACTGGGAGGGTCGTCTGAGTTAGCTCGGGAATTCATGGCCTCCATGACGGCCATGGGCCTGACCCAAGTTATTGAGGGCCCGACTCATGTGGGGGATCATACTCTTGACCTGGTGTTCCTATCTGGACAGTGGTTGGATGATCTGGGAGGGGGTTCACCAACCATCGCCCCCCTGTCATGGTCAGATCATTACCTCCTGCGGCTGGTTTTCCGTTATGCCACCCCCCGCCGCTGGGCTGTGGAACCGACCAGGTGGTTCCGCCCCAGGCGCCTAATGGACCCGGAACGGTTCCAGAGGGCGCTTGGGCCTATACCCATCACCCTTACAACTGCGTTGTACCCTTGCGACCTCTGACCCGGCGCAGATCCCGTTGGGCTCCATGGTTCTCTGCGGAGCTCCGGGAGATGAAGCGTCGGAGACGAGGTCTAGAGAGCGGTTGGAGGTCCAGCCGATCCGAATCTGACCGATTGCAGTTAAGAACCTTTATAAGGTCTTATCTTGCGGCGATAAGGACGGCGAAGTCTAACTACTTTGCTGCCCTTATCGCGTCCGCAGATAATCGCCCGGTCGCCCTGTTTAGGGTAACTCGCTCCCTCCTTAATCAGGAGGTGAGGGAGGATCCCTTGCGGGGACGAGCCGAGGAGTTTAGTCATCATCTGGCGGACAAAATCGCTCAGATCCGGACCGGTCTGGACTCTGACTGGGCAGAGTCTGATGTGGAGGAATTGGACGGTCTTGAGCATGTTATCTGGACTGAGTTCGACCCTGTTTCCCCTGATGATGTGGACAGGATCATGGGGAGGCTGAGCACCACCACCTGTTTGTTGGATCCGTGCCCCTCCTGGCTAGCTTATGCGGCCCGGGAGGGGACACGAGGCTGGTTCCATGCAGTAATAACTGCTTCTTTGAAGGAGGGTGTCTTCCCTGCCGCCTTGAAGGAGGCGGTGGTGAGACCCCTCCTCAAGAAACCTGCCTTGGACCCGGCTGTTTTAAATAACTATCGTCCAGTCTCCAACCTTCGCTTTTTGGCGAAGGTTGTTGAGAGTGTGGTGGCGCATCAGCTTCCTCTGTTCCTGGAGGAAACTGATTATCTGGACCCGTACCAATCGGGTTTCAGGCCCGGATACAGCACGGAGACGGCATTGGTTGCGCTGGTGAATGATCTCTGGAGGGCTAGGGACAGGGGTTGCTCCTCTGTCCTGGTCCTATTAGATCTCTCAGCGGCTTTTGATACCATCGACCATGGTATCCTACTGCGGCGTCTCAGGGGGTTGGGAGTGGGAGGCACCGTTTTACGGTGGTTCTCCTCCTATCTCCTGGGCCGCTCGCAGTCGGTGTTGACGGGAGGGCAGAGATCCGCCCCGAGGCCTCTCATTTGTGGAGTTCCTCAGGGGTCGGTTCTCTCGCCCCTCCTGTTCAACATCTATATGAAGCCGCTGGGTGAGATCATTCGTGGTTTCGTGGTGGGGTATCATCAGTACGCTGATGATACCCAACTTTTTCTTTCCACCCCGAACCAACCCAGCGATGCCCTCGCCGTGATGTCCCGGTGCCTGGAGGTGGTCCAGTTCTGGATGGGGAGAAACAGGCTTCGTCTCAATCCCGCCAAGACTGAGTGGCTGTGCATATCGGCATCTCGGGTCAACCAGACTATTCCATCTCTAACGATGGGGGGTGAGGTGTTACCCCCCGTTGATAGGGCTCGCAACTTGGGCGTCGTCCTGGATTCACGACTCAATTTTGAAGACCATATAGGAGCCGTGACCAGGGGGGCTTTTGCCCAGGTTCGCCTGGTACGCCAGTTGCGACCCTATCTGGACCGAGATGCCCTGTGCACAGTCACTCATGCGCTCGTGACCTCCCGATTGGACTACTGCAACGCTCTCTACATGGGGCTGCCCTTGAGGACCACTCGGAGGCTTCAGCTGGTGCAGAATGCGGCCGCGAGAGTTGTGATGGGGGTCTCCCGATACTCCCATGTAACACCTCTACTCCGCGAGCTGCATTGGCTTCCGGTTGCCCTCCGGGTGAAATTCAAGGTGCTGGTGATGACCTATAAAGCCCTACATGGCTTGGGTCCGGGATATCTGAGGGAACACCTGCTGCCGGCATCAAGTTCCCTTCGTCCAATGCGCTCCCACAGGGAGGGTCTTCTCAGGGTGCCACCGGTAAGAGATTGCCGGCGGACGACACCCATGGATAGGGCCTTCTCAGTGGGGGCGCCTGCCCTTTGGAACCAGCTGCCAGTGGAGCTGAGGACTGCCCCCGACCTCCGTTCATTCCGCCGGGACCTGAAGACCTGGCTCTTCGAGCTCTCTGGCCCAGGGTGAGGATTAATTTTATTTTAACTGGGGTTTTACTTATACAGGGATAAATTTATTTTTTTTAAACTTGGTTTTTTAACTTTTGTATTTTGGTTTTTAATTACCCTGTAAACCGCCCTGAGTCCTTCGGGAAAGGGCGGTATATAAATGTAATAAAATAAAATAATAAATAAATAATTATTATTATTGTTGTTATTATTATTGTTGTTGTTGTTGTTGTTGTTGTTATTATTATTATTATTATTATTATTATTATTATTATTATTATTATTATTATTCTCTGTCATTTGCCCTATAAAATTCCTGTCTCTGTGGCAAATGCACATAAGCAAGAAAGCCCTTGTGAGAGACCAAGTACAGTGTTTACTAAGTTTTTAGCTTCCTCTTATCCAAGTAGCTAGACTTGAAATTTATTGCCCCCCCTCTTTATCATAGATCAGATAAACCCAGTGGCCTTCCATTTGCAATTGCCCACCTCAATGCAAATACATCAAGCATTTCTTCATCCTTTTCTTGTGTAGGATGGACTTTTTTAATCTCCTCAATTCTTCTTCCCATCAGTTTTCATAGATGTGGAAAAGGAGTATAAAGTGGATTCTAGATGCTTGAATGGGGAGGCTTAAATATTTGTTTCACTGGAAGGGCTACCTGGACACAATTCTCTAAAGTGACAGGGGATGATCCTGCACTGCAACGTCATAGTTCTGTCTGAAATACTGACACAAGCCCTTCCCTCTCAAACTGCTTCCTTTGGCCTTGACACAATGATTATGTGTTTATGGAGAACAAGCACGGTCATTTCAAGTTTATTTCCTTTTTTTGTGTATGGAGATTCACAACTATCCAGGTCATAGTTGTTCCAAAGGTGCTTTTCCAAAAGGCAATTGGACTTTGATTTTTTTTTCTTTAAAAATGTTTCATTTCTCATCAAAGAAACTTTTTCAGTTCTTTCCTTTTCATTAAAATAAGCAATGATACGTGTTTTATCCCTTTGTTGGAGAGATTTAGATTTCTGCATCTTTTCATTCCTTCCTCACATCTGCAATTCTCGTTGGTTCTCTTTTCCTGTAGTACATAGGCATAGTAGTAGTAGTAGTAGTAGTAGTAGTAGTAATAATAATAATTTGATTTTGATTTTATTAGACTTATATACCGCCCTTCTCCCGTAGGACTCAGGGCAGTTCACAAGGTTTTTTAAAAACAATACAACAAATTACAAAAATTAAAAACAATTAAAATGATTATACTAACCTTGAACTAAAAACCCCAATTACAATTAAAATACAATTAAAACCCCGGTTAATACTCTCAGTCCAGGCCAGAAAGCTCGAAGAGCCAGGTCTTCAGGTCCCGGCGGAATGAGTGAAGGTCAGGGGCAGTCCTAAGCTCTACAGGCAGCTGGTTCCAAAGGGCCGGCGCACCCACAGAGAAGGCCCTCCCCCTGGGTATTGTCCGCCGGCAATCTTTTACCGGCAGTACCCTGAGAAGACCCTCCCTGTGGGAGCGCACAGGACGATGGGAAATTGACGCTGGCAGCAGGTGCTCCCTCAGATAATCCGGACCCATGCCATTTAGGGCTTTATAGGTCATCACCAGCACCTTGAATCTCACCCGGAGGGCAACCGGAAGCCAATGCAGCTCGCGGAGTAGAGGTGTTACATGGGAGTATCGGGAAACTCCCATCCCAACCCGCACGGCTGCATTCTGCACCAGCTGAAGCCTCCAAGTGGTCCTCAAGGGCAGCCCCATGTAGAGAGCGTTGCAGTAGTCCAATCGGGAGGTCACGAGCGCATGAGTGATTGTGCGCAGGGCATCTCAGTCCAGGTAGGGCCGCAAGTGGCGTACCAGGCGAACCTGGGCAAAGGCCCCCCTAGTCACGACTCCTATATGGTCTTCAAAACTGAGCCGTGAATCCAGGAGGACGCCCAAGTTGCGTATAATCATAATCATAATCATAATCATAGCTATGTTGGTGGTAGTGTGTACTAACAGAAGAGTCACCCATTCCAGATAGGCTTCAGCAGAAAATCCAGACTACGTGTATCCATCAACTCATTAACTGTTGAGAATCCAATACTGGATTGATTGCTGTCCAGGTAATCAAGGACCATGTATGAATTCCTGGGCAACTGTTGACAGGTGGGCAAGAGGACTTAGAAGCAGGAGGGGCGCCGGCCGTGGCGGGGTGGCGGCTGCCCTCCGGCGCTGCCTGCCGCCTGGGAAACGCTGCGCCTCGGGGGCCGGCAGAAGCGCGGGAGCAGCGGGAGGGCCGGCGACGGACAGGGAGGGCAGGGCATGTAAGTATTTTCCAGCGTATAAGACGAAAAACCTTGAAAATCTTCTTAAAAGTCAGGGGTCGTCTTATACGCCGGGTCGTCTTATACGCTGGAAAATACGGTATTTATATAGTATGGTTCCCATCTCATATACATGACTCTGGGCAGCTAACAGTTAAAACAGAACATAAATATAGCAAAAACAATGAGCATTAATACTATGAAAGAACACCAAAGAACAACTTAGAACAGCGCTTTTCTACCAGTGGTACTGGTGGTACATTGGCACCTGGCAGGTGGTATGCTGCCATGCCCAGCCTAACCAAGTGTAGTAGGGGAGGGAACGAGCCAAAGCGGTGCAGCACTGAACTTGCCGTGAGGGAGTCCTCAGGAGCTGCAGGGCTGCTGGGGCAAGACAAAGGCCACAGGATCAGCACTTCCAGCTCACCAGGAAGAGAAAAGAAGGAGTGGAGACAGGAAAAGATATAAAAGGAGGCAGTTTTGGTGGGAGAGGGAAAGAAGAAAAAAAAGACTCCAGAGAAAGAGTCAAAAGAGAAAGGGCTGTTGCCCCCTCCTCCTGGCCTACCCTGGTGGTCTGCTTTGGTTACCAAGCTGGGTCTCCTCACATGGAGAGGGAGTGGGCCTCCCTCTGACCCACACACTTTGCCCTCCTGCACCCACCATGAGCAACCTGGCTAAGGAGAGCGAGCACAGCAGGAGCAGCAGCCTCAAGGAGGTAAGCACAGCTGGGCACCCCTCATGGAAGTGGGGCTGGACTGGGTTGAGCTGCAGAGTCCTGGTGCCCCGGGCTGGGCCCTTGCCCTCTGCTGCCCAAGGCTCTGGGCAGCCTGCACCACCATCTGGGAGTCTCCTCCGTGCCCAAGATGGACAGCAAGACTCCTCTAGTGGACCATGCCCCGGCACTCACCCAGTCCCACCCCCCTCCACCAGAGACCTCTGGATCCCCTGAGTGACATAGAGCTGGCCACTCCCCACTCCTACAGTAACCACAATGCTGATGCAGCCTTCAATGAAATCAAGTTTGACACCCCTGATATAAAAGGATGAGGGGGGAGAGGGTATAAAAGGAGAAGGGGTGAGTGAGCCTTGCCCCATTTTACAACTTTTCTTGCCACATTTGTTAAGTGAATCGCTGCAGTTATTAAATTAGTAACATGGTTGTTAAGTGAATCTGGTTTCCCCATTGACTTTGCTTGTCAGAAGGTTGCAAAAGGGGATCAGATGACCCTGGGACACTGCAACCATCATAAATATGAGTCAGTTACCAAGCATCCAAATGTAAATCATGGGACCCTGGGGACGCTGCAACGGTCATAAGTGTGAAAAATGATCATAAGTCACTTTTTCCAGTGCCATTGTAACTTCGAATAGTCACTAAGCGAACTGTTGTTAAGTCGAGGACTACCTGTACTTTATCATGTTTTCCCCTTTTTTTGTTTTTTTGGTCATCAAGTTTTTGACACCTTGCTAGGTGATTGGTGGTACTTGAATATTGCCATATTCTAAAAGTACAATCGGTGAAAAGGTTAAAAAGCCCTGACTTAGAACACTCATTTAACACAATCACGACTTAAGAAATGGGCTTACCCATACTATCAGGACCCTAGGCCTGATGTCAAAACTAGGTTTTCAATGACTTGTGACAGGCTAGAGGGATCAGGGCAAGTCTAATCTCTGGGGGAATGATAATACAGGTGCCACAACAGAAAAGGCTCTGTTCCTGTGCCCTGCCAGATGGAGCTTTTTCACAGACAGGACCTGGAACAGGACGCTTCTCCTGGATCGAACAGAATTGGTAGACAACAATGCAGGGGTGGTCTGAGCCCACAAAGGGCTATTTTTACCTGGAAGTATACCAGTGGCCAATGTAGGTTGCACAGCAGAAGTGTCACATGTGCCAAACAACTGGACAGCCATTTGTCTGAAATAGTATAGGGTTTTCTGCCTGAACAGGGAGTTGGACTAGATGACCTCCAAGGTCCCTTCCAACTTTATTATTGTTGTTGTTGTTAATCATCGCGAAGTCAGCCAGATGTTCAGACTGGATTTGGCATTTTTGTCTACCTATCGAGTCTTCACCAAGGACCTGGGATAGGCAGATGTGGATATTTGATGGTATTACAGATATCGTTGCAGGATGGAAGCAGTTCCTAGTAAGGCTGCCTTTTATAATTGACTAATGGCGAATTTGTCAATGGTGTTCAAGTGGTGCTCCAATTGTTTTGGGATTGCACCCAAGGCGCCTATTACTATTGGTACTACCCTTGCTTGCCTTTGACACAGTCTTTCTATTCTATTTGTAGGTCTTTGTATTTTGTTATCTTCTCCAGTTCTTTCTCATCTATTTTGCTGTCTCCAGGCACTGCCATGTCCACTATGGCATTCTGGGCATTCTGGACCATCCCCGGGAGCAGACTCGCGCCCCGTTGTGAGAGGACGGGTTGTGGTGTGCCCCTGGGAGCATCCAACCGAGTGGCAGTAGGTTGGTGGATGGCCCAAATGTTCCACTCCTTACCTTCGAACCTCCTGTTGGATTTTTAATCATTGGACTGCCCTCTCTGGACTTGCTCGGACTGTATGCATCGATATTCTGATACGGACTTGCTCGCCCTCAGGGGTGCCCCCCTCTCCTGGGTGCGTCCTGCCTTCTTTTCTATCCCCAGTCTCGATGAGGGGCCCAATTATTGGGACCCTGAGAGATGGCCGGGTAAGGCCAGGGGCTCTCGATATAAATTTAATAAGAGGCCCCTGGTTAACTTTTTAGTCAAATTTTTTAGGGGGTTGGGGAGGGGGGTGGGGGGTAGTGGTTGTCTGGCTGTGGGGGGTAGCCAAACAACTGTGTTGCAGGCCAGGCCTGGGTCTGACGGCGTTCGGGGAGATCGGGTTGTGGTTACATCTGGGGCTCGGGAGCGGGTCGTGGGACTGCCGATTCCCACGACACTGGGGTATGGCAGCAGGCGTATGGACAGAGGGCCGTATCGTTACCGGGAGGGCCGTCTCCGCTGTTTACAAGCGGTGAGGCGCTCCGACCCTCTGGTTCTTCCCCAAGGTGCCGGGAGCGAGGATGTGCAGCCTCCTGAGCTCCGGCTGGTGTACCTGAATGCCAGGTCCGTGGTTAATAAAGCTCCCCTCGTTAGGGATTTAGTTGAGGGTGAGCATGCGGACCTGGCTTGCATCACGGAGACTTGGTTGGGCCCAGAGGGTGGGGTCCCTTTGGTTGACCTCTGCCCACCAGGCTTCCGGGTGCTACACCGGCCACGAGCTCATGGCAGGGGTGGGGGAGTGGCGGTTACCATTAGGGAGACCTTATGTCCGCGGGAGACCACCGTTTCTCAGATAGTCGGGTGTGAGTCTCTCTTTATGAGATTTGGTCCTGGGGCGCAGTTGGGCTTGCTGCTGGTGTACATTTCGCCTAGTCGCACAGCGGCAGCCCTGCCCGAGCTGCTCGATATCCTCTCGGGTTTGGTGGTTGAGTTTCCCAAACTTATAGTTTTGGGAGACTTCAATCTACCATCCCTGGGAGGTTCATCTGAGCTAGCTCGGGAGTTCATGGCTTCCATGGCGGCCATGGACCTGACGCAAGTAATTTCAGAGCCAACTCATGAGGGAGGCCACACCCTTGACCTGATTTTTTTATCTAGACGGTGGTTGGATGATCTAGGTGGGGGTTCTCCATTTATTATGCCCCTGTCATGGACCGATCATCATCTCCTGCGGCTGGTCTTCCGTTTTGCCACCCCCCGCCGTGGGGGTACGGAGCCAATTAGATGGTACCGCCCCAGACGCTTAATGGATCCTGATAGATTCCAAGCGGCGCTGGGGTCCCCACCTGCCTCCACTGCTCACAGCTCGGCGGATGCCTTAGTGGAAGCCTGGGAAAGGGCAGCCACTGAGGCACTTGACCGGGTTGTACCCTTGCGGCCCCTGACCCGGCGCAGATCCCAGCGAGCTCCATGCTTTTCCGCGGAGCTCCGGGAGATGAAGCGTCAGAAACGGGGCCTAGAGAGCTGCTGGAGGTCTAGCTGATCCGAACCCGACCGGTTGCGGTTAAGAACCTATATTAGGTCTTATCTCGCAGCGATGAGGGTGGCGAGGTGCAATTACTTCTCCACCCTCATCGCGTCCGCAGATAATCGCCCGGCCGCCTTGTTTAGGGTGACTCGCTCACTTCTTAATCAGGAGGTGAGGGAGGATCCCTTGCAGGGTCGTGCCGAGGAATTTAGTCAACATCTGTCGGATAAAATCGCTCGGATTCGGACCAGTTTGGACTCCAGCTGGGCAGAGTCAGGCGATCAGGACACGGGCGGTCTTGTCAATGTTACCTGGGAAGAGTTTGATTCTGTGACCCCTGATGAAGTGGACAGGATTATGGGGAGGCTGAGCTCCTCCACATGTTTGTTGGACCCGTGCCCTTCCTGGCTGGTTTATGCAGCTAGGGAGAGGACACGAGGCTGGCTCCAGGCGGTTATATCTGCTTCTTTGAGTGAGGGTTATTTCCCCACCGTCTTGAAGGAGGCGGTGGTGAGACCTCTCCTCAAGAAGCCTGCCTTGGACCCAGCTGTTTTGAACAACTTTCGTCCAGTCTCCAACCTTCGCTTTCTTGCGAAGGTTGTCGAGAGTGTGGTGGCGCATCAGCTCCCTCTGGTCCTGGATGAAGCGGATTATCTGGACCCCTACCAATCGGGTTTCAGGCCCGGGTACAGCACGGAGACGGCATTGGTCGCTCTGGTGAATGATCTCTGGAGGGCTCGGGATAGGGGATATTCCTCTGTCCTAGTCCTATTAGACCTCTCGGCGGCTTTCGATACCATCGACCATGGTATCTTGCTGCGGTGTCTCAGGGGATTGGGAGTGGGAGGCACAGTTCTTCAGTGGTTCTCCTCCTATCTCCTGGGACGCTCACAGTCGGTGTTGGCAGGGGGGCAGAGATCGGCCCCTAGGTCTCTCGTTTGTGGAGTTCCTCAGGGGTCGGTTCTCTCGCCTCTCCTGTTCAACATCTACATGAAACCGCTGGGTGAGATCATTCGTGGTTTTGGAGTTGGGTATCATCAGTATGCCGATGATACCCAACTTTTCTTTTCGACCCCAAACCACCCCAGTGATGCCCTCGCTGTGATGTCCCGTTGCCTGGAGGCGGTTCGGGTCTGGATGGGGAGGAACAGACTTCAACTCAACCCTGACAAGACTGAGTGGCTGTACATCCCGGCATCCCGGGACATTCAAAATGTTCCATCTCTTTCTATGGGGGGTGAGCTCTTACCCCCCGTGGATAGGGCTCGCAACTTGGGAGTCCTCCTAGATTCACGGCTTACCCTGGAAGATCATATAGTGGCCGTGACTAGGGGGGCTTTCGCCCAGGTTCGCCTGGTGCGCCAGTTGCGGCCCTATCTGAACCGGGATGCCCTGTGTACGGTCACTCATGCGCTCGTGACCTCTCGCCTCGACTACTGTAATGCTCTCTACATGGGGCTTCCCTTGAAGACCACTCGGAGGCTCCAACTGGTACAGAATGCGGCCGCGAGAGTTGTCTTGGGAGTTTCCTGGTACTCCCATGTTACACCTTTGCTCCGCGAGCTGCATTGGTTACCAGTTGTCTTTCGGGTGAGGTTCAAGGTTTTGGTTACGATCTTTAAGTCCTTACATGGCATGGGTCCGGGATACCTCAGGGACCACCTGCTGCCGGCATCAACTCCCCTCCGCCCTGTGCGTTCCCACAGAGAGGGCCTCCTCAGGGTGCCGCCAGTCAGGGAATGCCGACTGGTGGCCCCCAGGGGGAGGGCCTTCTCTGTGGGCGCTCCGGCATTATGGAACCAACTGCCGGTGGAGCTCCGGATGGCATCAGACCTCCGAACTTTCCGTCGTGGCCTGAAGACCCACCTATTTGAAATAGCTGGTCTGGCCTGACAGGGGATTATGGGTTTTAATTGTTGTTTTAGATTTGTATTACTGTTTTTAACTGGGCATGGGTTTAATCTTTTTTAATTTTTGTATTGTCTTTTTTATATATGCCCTGTGAACCGCCCTGAGTCCCTACCAAGGAGAAGGGCGGTATATAAATTAAATAAAACTAAACTAAACTAAACTAAACTATCCAGACTTTTTTTATCTTTCTTATCGACAATTGTTAAGTCCGGGGTGATATGTTGCAGGTCCTTGTCTGTTTGAATTCTGAAGTCCTAGAGCAGTTTAACTTTATCATTTTCTATGACTTTCTCTATTTTATGATCCCACCAGTTCTTGTTAACAGGCAAATGATATTTCTTGCAGATCTTCCAATGCACCATTGTTGCTACTTTGTCATGCCGCTGCTTGTAGTCAGTCTGTGCAATCTTCTTGCAGCAGCTTACCAGGTGGTCCACTGTTTCTTCAGCTTCTTTGCATAGGTGGCACTTGCTGTCTGTTGCTGTCATTATTATTGTTATTGTTATTATTATCTCCTGTAAGCACCCCATGCTATGAATAAGAAGCTAGTTTTCCCCCCAGGCATTGGGATAGGGTGAGGCTGGAGCTCCAGTGATTTTTTTTAAAAATCAGTTTAGGGTACTGGGAGCTGAAGTGTGTGTCCGATTTTGGCTTTTATTGTTATTGTTTTTTTAATGCTATCTCTGTTGCTGTGAACCACCCAGTTATGGCTGATAAAGTGGGTGGCTATAAAATAGTTAGGGGACGCGGTGGCTCAGTGGGTTAGGATGCTGAGCTTGTTGATCAGAAGGTCGGCAGTTTGGCGGGTCGAATCCCGAGTGCCGCATAGCAGAGTGAGTGCCTGTTACTCATCCCAGCTTCTGCCAACCTAGCAGTTCGAAAGCACGTAAAAAATAGGGACCACTCCGGTGGGAAGGTAACAGCGTTCCGTGCGCCTTTGGCGTCTAGTCATGCCGGCCACATGACCACGGAGATGTCCTCGGACAAGCGCTGGCTCTTCGGCTTTGAAACAGAGATGAGCACCGGCCCCTAGAGTCAGAAACGACTAGCATGCATGTGCGGGGGAACCTTTACCTTATAAAATAGTTAATTAGATGCTGGTTGTAAGCATTCAAAGCTACAAAACTGCTGCACATTTATTTGTTGTGAGCCCTGCCACCTTTACCACAGCCTGCTTTGATAGTCCACCCGAAAAAGAGTTTTTTTTTTCAAGAACAGGCTCCAGGATGTTCCCAAACCTGGACAAATAAGGTAGATGCATTTGCTTTTTTTTTTTGGCTAGTCCACCGTGCGAAAAATGTCTTTTAGAAAATGGTCTTGGCTGCAGCAAAAGAAAACAAAATAGGGCCGATTCGCAGGAGAGCATTTGTGCTTTCTTACAGGAGATGGTTCCGTGATTTTCACTTGGTCAAGGAGCCAGGTGTGAAGCGCACCTTTCAACGGGGCCTTGTTTCAAGCTTCCTGAAGGCTGCGGGCCCTTTAAATGTTCGCGCCCGGCCCGTGCTGCCTTCGGCTGAGAGACCCCGTGCATCCAGTGAGAGGTGAAACCAAGATGGCGGCCGCATAGCGACCGAGGCTGAGACGGAAGGACACAGACGGCCACCGCTTCAGCCATCCTCCCCGAAACCGCGGAGGGGATTTGGGCTTCTTTGCCGGGTGCAGGGAAGGAGCCAGGCCGCGTGAAAGGGACGAGGGAGGTTGGTAGGAGTGCCAGCAGCATCCGGAAGAGCGGGCGCAGGAAGAACATGGCGGCGGCGTCGCGTTGAGAGAGTGCAGTCATCGCTGCTCGTGAGGGGAGACGAGCACCCACGCTGCGTGCCATTCCGCCCCCACACGGGCGTCTGCCTCTTCCCGCCTCCATCCCAGCAAGCCCGGCGTCCCCCGCCGTCCGTTTAGGTCGCGGCCTTTCCCAGGAAGAAGGGGCGGTTCCGTCTCGGTCCTTTAGCCTGGCTAACGGAGCGCGAGGAAAGGGGCTTGGGGCCTAAGCAGCGCCTTGCACAATAGGCCTGGCCGAGGGGAAATTGACCCCCTTTTTGGCCCGGGCTTCCCCGTTCCCCTCCGCTGGCCTCTTCGCCCCTTCTGCTAACGATGCCCCAGCAGGACCCGCGGGTTTTCCTCCCCGTGCCCGTGGCGTTTTCACCTCTCCTTCGGAGGGCTTTTTGCATAGGCAGCTAAAGCTTCTTCCCGCTTTTCCTGTCAGTAAGGCTTGTTTTCCACTTGCTGCTGCTGCTGCTGCTTTTCAGGTTCACCTCATCTGCCCCCTGACTAACGTTAGTCGTCTGCCACTGGTGAATTCTTTCGATTGGTTTTTTTTTTGCTTGGAATCGCCTGTCGTAACGTTAGATTTCGCTTTTTTTTTAACTGTTGACGTTGTCGTCGTCGTCGTCTTTTTCCGTTTCTCCCGGTGTTTTTTTTTTCTTTCTTTTCTGTTTCTTCTCTCGGAAACCTTCGCGTTTGTAATTTCCTGTTTTCTCCTGTTCTACGTAGCTACCTTTTTTTTTACAGAAAAAAAAAGTTCTGTACTCCCCGTGGGTAGTGTGTGGCCTCCTCACCTTTTTTGGGGTGATGAGGCAGTTATTTTAACAGGACCGGTAAAAAAAAAAAAAGATCTGTTTGGGGTATTGTGTGGGACTCTTGCTCCCGTTTCTGCTCCCCTTCATTGAGGGGGGCAAAGCCCCCCCTCGCAGCTTTTCTTGATAGACTTATCATATAGACCCTTGTGGTTTGGAAAAAGGCAGAATGACCGATACTCGGAGGAGAGTGAAGGTTTATACACTAAATGAAGACAGACAATGGGATGATCGGGGCACTGGACATGTGTCCTCTGGCTATGTGGAAAGGCTGAAGGGCATGTCCCTGCTTGTCAGGGCAGAAAGTGATGGTAAGTATAGCTGAACAAGTTTTATACACCAAACAGCTTAATCCTTGTGTTAACGAACTGACTGTGACACGTGCTAATAATTAGATGTGGGACAGTGAATTTCTGTACTGCGTAAGTTGAGAGGGTGAGAATCAGGTATAATTTCTACATGATGGCTTTCACAAAAGACAATCTCCATCTGTGTTTATGTAAGTTGCCTAACTGTCATCAAAGTGTGTGGCTTTAGATTTTTCTAGATGGCAGACTATGGATAGTGTTAATTATTTAAAGTATTAATTAAACTTTCTCCTAGACATTGAGGACTTTTCCTATGATATTTAAATAACCTAATAGTTTAAGCTGATAGTATTCTGGTTTAACTCATGTGTAGGCCATTAAAATGCTATATGGCCAAATATTTAACAAGGTGTTCAAATCTTTATCTTACCTTAGAAATTTTGTAGACTATCTAAAATACTTTGTCGTGTCTTCCATTTTCTGTAGCAAAATTTAATTTGCTTTTTAGTTAAAACGAACCCTATCCATTATCATCCCTTAGAATAAGTGGAATCTATAATTTAAGCATGTTAAATGATTGTTAAACACAGTTTCCAAAGTTGCCAGTTTTGAAGCATGTCTCTATTCTCATATAAAATCTTTTTGTGAAGCAGAAGTGAAATTGGTGACTTGTTTTAATTATACCATTGAAATTTCAAATCCCATCTTGTCTCAATGTACTAGTATTCCTAGCTATTTGGCCATGTTATTCTTCTGTTTTTAATCATATAGGTGAAACAGCTGTTTCACATAAGTTTGAAGATTTTTATTCCGAAAGCAAGCATGAATGGAAGCTAATAGGGGAAAAATAAAACTGGAATCAATTTGCCACCAGTTTCAGTATGTCATTACTTTAAAGAAAGTCGCATTCACTTCAGTGAGACTTGTTTTTAATATGTGCATAAAAATATTCCAATCTGATCCTAATTAAGGAATGTATTTGCTTTAAGTTAGAATACAGTGATGTCATAATTTTAACCAAATATTCAGATGGACTCAGAATATAAAATAATTTTAGAAGGTTGTAACAGATTATTAGAAATGTGTGTCTTATGTTTACTATGCTAAAAATGTGAAATCCCATATTTGAGTGTATTAGTATAATAATGTATTTCTTTGATGTTCCTGACATTACCCACCAAACAGAATATAACATATCAGGATGGTTTTGCCATTGCCGGCAATGCATCCAGCCCATAGGTCGGCAGTTTGATACCCCTGATATAGGCCATCTGACATCTTAGATGGCAAGATGCATTTGATCTTCCCCTAACCAACCCTCAGTTATATGGTCCCTTCCATCATAACAAGATTATTAGGAAATTTGTTATACATTGAACAGTATACATCCTTGGGAGATGGGTTTGGTCGTTGAAGAACCAATTGAACTGTAGACATTACAGTTTTAAGACAGGCCTATGTCAAATTTATGTGGATTAAGTAAAGAGAGCTTTACTTAAGCTTTCTTCTCAGGCAGGGAGTTGGACTAGAAGACTCCAAGATCCCTATGATTCTGTGATAGTCTTCTTTTTATTATGAGTATTTGCACACATTTTCATGATTTCTATGGGCATCACACATTGACTTTAGGCATTTAATCATTACCATTGAGGAGCATACTTTACTGTTATTGTAAAACGGTGTGTATGTACATCTGTATATATAATGTAAATATTTACAATGTTTTAAGAAAGTCCTGTAATGTGTAAAGAATTTTAGGGTATGGATGTAAACATGCACCACTGTTGTCATTTCTTAAACTGAGCAATGTTTCGAGTACCAAGGAACCATGTGGATAGAAAACCTGTGTCCTCTTCACCTAATCAGCATCTTTGTGGCAAGTCACAAAGACCTATTCAAATAGCCTCACTCATATGATTAAATAAGTCCAGCATGTTTCAGTGGGATAGAATTTAGCAACATCAGATACAGTGCTGATACAATGATAAAATAATGAGGTGTGGGGGTCTCTAAGGTTGGTTGTTTTCTTGCAGACATTTTATTACTTAACTAGGTAACATGCTAGAATTTTTAAAATTCTAGTGGCTTGCCCTGCCAATGTTGGTGGGAGTGTTCTTGGTGGTTCCTTGATTAAGCTGTTGTTTACTGTTAGGTTGTTTGTCTGAGTTGGTAATTTCTTGATTGGTATTGTTTGCTTCTTAATTGTTGGTCTAAAGTTAATCTTGGTGTCACCACTAGTCATCTGGGTGTTGATTTGCTGGTGAGACAATGTTTTTGGCTTTTTGTTTCCTTTTTGCCTTTTTGATTGTCTTTTTTGAATGGTATGTAGATGTTGTTTTATCTACATGCCATTCAAAATAATTTGTGATACTTTACCTATTGTTAATTGTTTATCACGCAAACCAGTGCAGTGCAAAATGACATTATTAAAGTAGAGGCTTGTTGTCAAAGTGCATTTTTTTATAGCTCACCTGTTCTTCTGGTGACAAGTTGTAAAACATTAAAACCAATATAGCACTTTTAACCCATCGTACTAAGAACTTTCACTCTAGTTTTATTCCAGGCTTATTTGGAGCAGATTTTTTTAGGGATGTATACTTTTCTAATTTTGAAATACTTTTGAATAGTGTAAATGTTTTTAGTGTTTTATGAAAATGTTTTATTTCCCATGTCAATTTCAGTGAACTTTTATCTTTGTGCCCTAAGGTAACCAGTATAAATAAACACACCATCATTGGTGAGGGTGCTAATAATTTAACCATGAAGTTTATGACATTTTAGCAATACAAAATTTCCTTCTAGCTGGGCTTTGAGGAAATAATAACTTTAAAGGCAAATTTATTTTGCGATTGAAGTCAGTGGTATTTCTATTTTTTTAAGAATGTTCAGTTATTTTCAAAATGCTTCATACAATTGTATTATAAAAAAGATACTAACATAGTCCTGACAGTGTCATTTACACTGGGAATCAGTTTCAGGAACAAGATTGTTGTTTCTGTTTAACATAAATACCTTTTCACTTTGCCACCATCCTAATTTTTCAACTGTTATTCAGCCTTAGCAATATGGTTTAACTGTTATTATATATTTTTCAGATTTTGTAACCACCCAGAGTCCATTGAAATCAGGTAGTTTATAAATTAAAGCAAATATAATCTGGTGCTTAGAGATGTTGTAAATTACAGTTCGCAGATTTCATGATTGTACATCTGGGTGTACAGTGATTGCATATCTGGGTGATACTAGATTGGGGAAAAAACTTTTGATCCACTGATTTGATAAATTATAAAACTACGGCTAATGGTAGGAGAAAATATTCTGTACTGCATACATAATGTTGCTTCTTTCTGACTGAGGCAGTGAGTTCAAATCAATAGTTTCACTGGTCTGGGAAATAATCTTTATGAATTATTTCCAAACCAGGAAAGTTCATATTGCTACCTAATATTTTTAAATGATTCAGTATTTGTGTAACTGGGCTAGTAAAAGTGGCTTAAAAAGCACAATTTTGTATATGGGGCTGTTTTTAGGAAATTTGTACTAGTTTTTCTTAGATTATGTTTGTATCGTTGTTTGCCTATATTTCGGATTGTACAGAATAATGACACTTTCTGTTTATCCCTTCCAAAAAACTTAGAAAAGGTGTGATTTGTTGATTCTTCCATCTGGATTTTTTCACGTACAGTAGTTTTAATCAACTGAATATTTATTAGAGAGAAAACATGTCCAGAATGAACTTGAAAAAGTCTGCTTATCCAGTCTAACTCTTGCTTTAATTTTAAATATTGCACAATTTAATCATTGTCAGTTCCTAGAACTCTCTACAGCAGGCATGTCAAACTCGCAATGTCACGTTGTGCGACGTATTGTGACTTTTCCCCTTTGCTGGCAATGGGGAGGGCATGGTTTTATCGTGATGCATCCGGCCCGCGGGCTGGCAGTTTGACATGCATGCTGTACAGGATAAATACTCAATAAATTACTCTTTAAATAGGCATGTGTTATGAGCTAATAAGATAAGTTTTTTATTTTTATTTTAAAGCATCCTTGTGGAATGGTACACACATTTAAAATATATGCTGCACAAATGGAGATGGAACCAATCAAGTGGTCAATTTGATTGTGTTGCTACTGCCTTGGGGGTGGGATGAGGTTTTCATGAGTTTTTATGTGGTAGATTTTTAAATGTTCTAATCCTCCAAGAGTTTCCTACGTGCAAATTGGGCAGCAATATGAATGTGTTTAATAAATAATAAATTTGTTTTAATAAATATTACAATTTTTCCCTGCTCTTTAGGTTCTCTACTTTTGGAATCCAAAATCAACCCTAATACTGCATATCAGAAGCAACAGGTAATAGTTTAGTCAGTTTTATTTCCTTGCAATTAATTAAAAATTGAAGATATTTGGTATTGCTTCTTTAGGGACTGTAATGATAATAAAGATGGAGAAATTATATCCTTCTTGATAAAACAAAATTACAACATTTTATTAAAGTTAAAATAGAATATCAAACAAAAGTCATTATGAAAATCCTAAAAATTAATTTCAAATTCATAGATTTCAAGTTGATTGACAAAAATGTTCTTATCCGTGCCTGTGAACCTCTAGTATGATATTGAAAATACATTTTCTGATGTTTGATTAGCAACAGTAAATTCAGTTGCTCATAATGGTTTGGTAATTGCAGAAACCTGTGCTATAAAATTTTTTAAAACTCTTCCCTCAGTCACTGAAATATAGGACTCTAAGATGCAATGTGATTTGTTAGTGTTACCAGTCACTTATAGAGAGAATTCAGTCAATTCCCCCCTCCCACTTCACATCAGAGGAATGTGAGAGTTATTATATTTAGTGATAATTCTCATTCTGTGCACCTCTCTTTGTGCCCTAAAAATCTCCTTAATGATGTATTAGGATAAAAGGGCAGCAGTTCTGACTCCATGTATTTCCCTTCTGTTTCTCTTCTCTTTCTCATTCTGTGCAAGCAGACATAATGTATAATTTCCCATTGTAGTTTAAACAGATGGCAGTGCTTTTCAGCATCTAAGATTAATCTGATTGTAGCTTGATCAAAATATTTTCTTGTATTGATACGTAAAAGTAGAGTGGCAGATGTGATTGAAAATATACAACTTTCCTTGCACATGAAGAAGATACATCCCTATTACATAAATTATGATGTTCTCAATTTAGCCTACCTTTGTTACTAAATACCTTTGTTACTAAAGAATACCTTTGTTACTAAAATATACCTTAAAAAGGGTATGAAGTAATGAAATTGTCTATGTAATTACATTGGAGTGCAGGGAAATATGCTATTATATACCCAGTCTTTCTGTGAGACTGGCATAGAAATTTTTAACCTACACTTAGGGATTTGGGAAGAAACTTGTAAATTTGTCATCCACATTTCAGTAAAATTCAGGACAAAACGCATGCTGCAGCTATGGTTTGAAATTAGTTTTGTCATCTTTAAACTAAAATAAAATAAACTAGCTTGTTTGCTATTTTTATGAGTCTGGAATCCCATAAATTTTATTGAAATGGTTTTCTAGCACCTTAAATACCTACAAATTATATACCTTTTAATTAAGTTCATCAAGTTTTTGGTGATTGTACTACATCAATCTGTTAAAATTATAAGAACATGTCCATAATATGAAAACAATACAATGAGGACATGGTCTTTGTTCAAAACGGATGTGCAGAGTCAAATAAAGCATATTTTCATATAAAATTAATAAACTGCCAACAAACAATATGATATTGATATAAAATCACTTTTAAATAAATGAGCCAAGCAATTGTATTTCACATGCTACAGATGCATTTTATGAATATTGTCATTGTGCTACACACTGTTGTTGGGAAAGTAATTATTATAGTAACTCTTAGATATATCTTTTATTTCCTTAAACATATTTGAAGTGCAATCCTGATAAATACAGGATAAGGTAAGAAGAGGCTTGTTCTGAATTTGCGTCTGTTCTGAAGCAGTTTCTTGACCTTACTGAAATGCATAATTTGGTTGGGATTATCATGTGAGCCCAGAAAGACACCTTTTCTGATTTGGACTAGAAATGACTACAGCTCTACTAAATACCTATATATGTACGTATGTATGTACATATACATATAAATTTATTAATTTTGAAGGACACGCTGATTGTGTGGTCTGAAGCGGAGAACTATGACCTGGCTCTTAGCTTTCAAGAAAAGGCTGGTTGTGATGAAATATGGGAAAAAATATGTCAGGTAAGATGTGTACCTTGAATGTTTATCTGCCATAATTAATGCAATTAACAATGCTATATAATTATCTCCATTTCTCCCAGAAGTTTCACCTGTTTAAATTAATACACTGTGTTTTCAGTATTGTAATTGGAAATAATCTAAAGGAGCTGTAAGTAGACTAAAGTTGTCTACTGTAAGTAGATTAAATAATACAGCTGTGTAATGCTTTTGATTTGAATGCAGAAAGGTGCACCCTCCCCATCTTTTGTA
Organism: Vipera ursinii; assembly: GCF_947247035.1. Taxonomy (NCBI): domain Eukaryota; kingdom Metazoa; phylum Chordata; class Lepidosauria; order Squamata; family Viperidae; genus Vipera; species Vipera ursinii. Next base: position 42,087,141 of record NC_139512.1, read on the forward strand.
GACCTACAAGGCCTGCTAGAGCATTGGAATTGATTGCTTCTTTGCACAGCTGCAGGGTGCAATTCTGGAAGTGGCTGCTGTTTTGTCCTGGGCACAAAATGGCTGGGTTAGTGTTGCTGCCATGTGGCCTGGGGACAAATTGCTCTGTTCTGTTGTGTTAACAAGTCTGTATAGCACTGGAAAAGCTTTCTGCAGCATTCAGAAGCTTCCTCGGTGCTGGGCAGACCTTGCTAAAGCAGCAAAACAAAGCAGTTTGTCTGGCGGTTGCCATTTTGTCCTTGTCTACAAGCAGCCAGAACAAAATGGTGGCTGCTTTCAAGTCACTGCTATGTGATCTTGGGACATGTGGCCTACATTCTTTCCCCAACATGAGGTGCAGAGAGCTACAAAAAGTAAGTACAATAAGTGATGGGCATCTCGGGAGTAGACTCAAGTGCTGTGGGGTCCTGGTGGGGTGGGATGGGGGTGAGAGGCGGGGAATGCCACAGCGTCCCTGGGGTCAGTCATAAGGGTAAATAATATTGGAGCGTCTGTCATAACTTTGAATATTCCTTCTGTCTGGGGTCCCCAACTCCCAAGCCACGGTCCACTAGTGGACTGCACCCTGTTTGGAACTGGGCCGTACAGGTGAGGAGTGAGTGCTCGTGTGCACAGGCTCATGTGCACAACATTTGCACGAGTGGCAGGTATGCACGTTCACACGCACATTTGTGCAAATGGCGAGTGGCTCACAGCAAGTGGAGCTATTATTGATATGCAGTCTTGATTTCGGATAAATTCAGAGCAATTTACAACAGTTAAAATGAATATGTTGAACTAGAAATACTGTAAGTCAAAATATAAAAGTACAAGCCTACATAATATTCTGATGCTGTTAAGAAAGGTTGTTAGTGTTACATGTTAGTGGCTACATCAAAAAAGTTATTTCTAGCATTTAATTTTTAGTGTATATATTCATTGGAAATACTAGGTACAATAGCATAGCCTTTTATTTAATTGAACTTCTTGATTCATGACTTGTTCTATGGTGCTTGGTAGTGTATTTCATTTTTGATGTTCTTTATTTTGCATTTATTGATGCAGATATATAATTCTCAACTCTATTAAAAATTAACATTTTTTTATTATTTTAATTCCATTTATATCCCGCCCTTCTCCGAAGACTCAGGGCGGCTTACAAGCTTAGCAGTAGCCTTCATTCTATGTATATGCCTGCTTATTAGGGCTTTCACACACACCCCAAGCGGCATTATTACAAAGTCAGCTTAATTGCCCCCAACAATCTGGGTCCTCATTTTACCTACCTCGGAAGGATGGAAGGCTGAGTCAACCTTGAGCCTGGTGGGATGCGAACCTGCACTAATTGCAGGCAGCTGGTGTTACTTAAGGAGGCATTAGCCCACTGCTCCACCAAGGCTCTTCAATTTTATAGCAATATATCTATATATACTTGTAGAAATGTAGCAACTGAAATGGTATACTTTCTGCTTTTCTTTCACTTTAACAGGTCCAGGGAAAAGACCCTTCAGTGGACATTACTCAGGATCTTGTGGATGAATCTGAAGAGGAACGTTTTGATGATATGTCATCTCCTGGTCTAGAGTTACCATCCTGTGAATTAAATCGATTAGAAGAGATTGCAGAACTTGTGGCATCTTCACTGCCTTCCCCATTGCGGCGTGAAAAACTTGCTTTAGCGCTTGAAAATGAGGGCTACATAAAAAAACTCTTAGAAATTTTTCATGTGTGTGAGGACTTGGAAAATACTGAAGGACTACACCATTTGTATGAAATTATTAAGGGAATCTTCCTCTTGAATAGAACTGCACTTTTTGAAGTCATGTTTTCTGAAGAATGTATAATGGATGTAATTGGATGTCTAGAATATGATCCTTCTTTATCACAGTCACGGAAACACAGGGAGTTTCTGACAAAAACTGCAAAATTTAAAGAAGTTATTCCAATATCTGACCCGGAGCTGAAACAAAAAATACATCAAACATACAGAGTACAGTATATTCAAGATATGGTTCTACCTACTCCTTCAGTATTTGAGGAAAACATGTTGTCTACTCTTCATTCATTCATATTTTTTAATAAAGTAGAAATAGTTGGTATGTTACAGGTAAGTTTGGATACTTTTTTAAATTGAATTTTTTTTTCATTTATAGGTGGTCCTTGCACCAGCCTTACTGTTAAAAGTAGTATTGCATTTAGTGCTGACAACACATCCTTCACATCAAAGTACCATAAGTATTATGAATAAGGTGAAGGAAATAATTTTGAATTTGAACCATTTCTAAATATTTTGTTTTGAACGTGAATTCACTCTTTAACAGGCCAGTTTTAATATCCTGATAATCTCAGAAGAGTTTTATTTTTGAAACTCTTAGTTTTTAATTTGAAATACCTCCCAAATGATAAATGATTTGTACAAATGATTCTGTACCAGCACCAGGTATTGGAATTCAGAACACTTTGAATTTGAAATGTTTTTGCCTTTCTATAAAACATCAGAGGTTGTTGACAATTGCAAGGCTTAAAATGCTAAATAGAAATGTTTTCTTTCCTTAGAACAAATAGAGAATTTTTAATATATAAATTTGAGCCTTTCTTAATAAAAATGCAGAAGCTGTCTATAAAGCAAAGCAAAGATATTTTTACACTTGCCATAGCAAAAGGAATCCCAGTGAAAGCATCTTCTATGCATGAGCATGCTTGTTCAATTAATGCAGTGGTTGCGCTCATTTTTTTCAAGGATATGGTTCCTTGAGCAGCTGGTATAGAAATGTGCTTTGAGAACACATCTTCCATTTGTATTAGTCATTAGTAGAATCTTCCAAATGAATATGCTTTTTAAAAAAATTTGCATGGGTTTTGTCTTTTTAAAGAAAGATTTTTGTGCAAATACTACTGATTCCAACATGCTCTTTCTAAATAAGTTGAGGGGAGGTGTGCATTTAAACTTTGGGGATGGTCCTCACTATGGCCAACTTACCGCGGGACAACTCACTGCTTTAATCGTTTCATTTAGTTATTTTTATTATTGATGATCACATTTTCATCAAAATTATTGTGTCTTGTATTTCTAGATTGATTTAATTTTATTATTATTGACCATGGTTCTGTTGAAATTAATTTAACTTTTATATTTGTTGAATTGTCTTGTGGCGAGTTGGCCATGGTGAATTATCCCATTCTGTTCAGGGATTTTTGAAAGTTGCTAACCAAGAATGGAAATGATAGTCTAATACTCTGCTTAGTGCAGCATCCATTAAATTACCATTGACATGACCAACCAGCCTCTGTTTGAAGAACAATTGACAACTTCATGTGGCAGTCTCTTCCGCTGTCAGACAGTTCATAAAAGAAATTCCATCTGATGTTTAGACTGAAATCTTTCCTTGTAGTTTTAATCCATTGGTTCTGATCCTTTCCTTTTGAGTTGAGCAATAGAGAATAAGCCCATTCCAGCTTCTGTGTCGCAGCCCTAATTTAGATACCTTAAGTTCTGGATGGAAAGTGGTAGCAGATTTTCATGATAATGTCTTAGTTCTACTTGATCTGTAGATAGCATGTGATCAGTCTGACCATAGGATCCCCTTAGAGCACTTTTTTACCTAGACTTTAATCACATTGCTAGCGTTTCTCCCTATATGTTTTGTTACAAAAGCTAAATTGAGAGATTTTTGATTCTTTATTCATCCAATGACAATTTGAGATTATAAGTCTGTTGACATTATAGCTCTGCTCTTATTTTACACCCAATAATATCATTATGGGCCTTTTGGATTTATTTGTTGGTGTCTAAGAGGTGGTAATGGTAACCAGGAGTGCTTTTTATTGCTGCTTTCCTACATTCTTGAGTGACTGGATCTGAGCTATTTCCAAATGCACTGTGCTTTATCAAGAGCAGCCTCTGAATATGTCTGGAGCTTTCAGTTGATAGAAAATAGAACTTCCCAAATGCTCATGTGGCCCAGAAAATGTGAATCAGTTCTGATTAAAATTGCCAAGTTTGTTTTCATAACAATATGTCTGGAACCATGTTCTGCAATAACCTAGCATTCAGAGGAGGGGTTGACAAACAGCATTACAATTGATTAAGGGTAACAATCACTGCCAGTAGCAACACTATATATACTTCAGATCAGAATATTTCTTCCTTCAAAAAATCATTTCTACTGTGCATTACCACTACTTGTTAAAATACTGTATTACTGTAAGTCCAACTTACATCATTTGCTTGGCTATTTCATTTAGTTAAAAAATAAAGCTATTCTTTATTCAGTTATAAAAAAACTTTTATGGAATAGTACAGGTTACCAAATTATTGGCTTTACCTGTACAATTCTGCACGAATGTAACTTTGGTGTTTACCTTAGCATTTGCTGCTGATATTTGTGAAGTAGGCATGAATTAAGAACAGGCCTTCTTGTCAGTGGCCAAGAGGTTTTAATTCTTAATTCTTCATTCCCGTTCAGAATGTATTTGTTGCTATAACATGTTAGTAGAATAGCTTATTAAATGAGTTGTCTGTAGATACGCATTTTTAAAACAAATTTTACATATCTCACTGCGTATCACTTTGGGAAGCACAGTTCTTAAAAGGAGCTTTTAGAAAATATTGTAAATATTAGCCTTGTTTGTTAAAATTAGTGATGAATATTATTTTTCAAGTTATCGGAATAGTGTGACTGAGTTAATGTGGTGGCACTAGAGCTATAATATCAAATAAGAGTGTTGAAGCTTTGATAAAATTATTCAGAAAAAATATTTTTGTATATTTACTTAAAAATACAAATCATGTAACCAGCACATAAAATAGTACTGCATGGTATTTTTATGAGACAGATTTTTCCTTAAGGATCCATTTATGTCCAGTTTCCACATTATGTGGAATCATTCTTCATGTTATTGTTACCTTGACAATCCCTAGCATAATGCTTGGAGAATGTCACAGAAACCGTTGGTAGATGAAGCTAGAGAGGGAACAACATAGAAATTGTTTTGGATTCCAGTACACATTGTGTTACCAAAATACCTGACATTGTGAGTGTATGCTTAGGTATGTATTTACAAACTGTATTTGGATATAGACAATTTTGAAGCAATAAATGGTATTAAGGCAAATTTATTAAATTATATATTTATTAGAGCAACAAGATCATTTTAAAGCAAAATGTTTGGACTTCTCTTATTGGTTCCCTCTTAATATGAATAAAAAGGAGCAGTAATGAGTAAAAAAGAAAGTTGATTTCTTTGGCCCTAACTAATCATCCAAGGCTTTTTTTCTGCTTAAAATGAAAGAGCAGGCCACTGTCAGGTAGCAGAACACTGTATCAGGCTTTCATCATCTACTTGGCTTACAGATAGTTTCAGGACCACCCTTTTCAAATGGAATTGACCTGAAATACAGTTTTCAGAGCTGGTGAGAATCCTGTTTTTTTGGGGAGGTGAGAGTAGCAAAAACCCAGAAATAGTCTCCTAAAATCAGATATCAACCTTAATGGTTTTATGAATGCTTGTTAAGACAAGTTGTATGAATGAACCAATAGAAGAGAACATAGGGTTGAACTGTGGAGTTTCTTGGTGCGCTCTGAGCATGGTTGTTTGCTTGCAGGCATTTCATTACTTGACTAGGTGACATCAGTTCTAGGGTTGTTAAATCAGAGAACCTGATAATGGGTTCAAAGGACATGGGCTCTCTTTGTTTAGGATACTTATTAGAGATATCATGTTATTTTATTCAATTTTCATATTTATATTGTTAATCACTAAGGAATCTTTGTGATTACAGCATTTTAAAAGTTCGATAAATGAGAAGTGTTGACTGTGAGGCTTTATGTGGAGATAATATGAATTTGACTTGTACCATATGGTGAAAAATTATCATTCCTTTCATAACATTTATTTTATTAAAATGCAGTAGATTTTGGTTTATTATTTGAAGGTATTTGCTGTTATGTTTTTTAAAGTAGTTTTATAAAAGGTCAATGGTCTTAAATCTAACAGAAGTCATATAATTTATTTAAAAAATGATTTGAAAAGAATATTGGTTAAGGGAGGTTAAGTATCTTCAAATATAATACTAAATCTCCTTTGATTCTTAAACACTGGTTTATTTACCTTTGTTACTAACTTGGATAAAATTAGAGGTTATTAGTGGATTAGAAGTAGAAAAAGTTAACATGCTACTAATATTTCTAGATAGTTAGAATAAAGGCTTGAACAAATAATAGGACTGTAATGTATAGGAATAAATGTGGAATGATAATGTAATACAATAGAGAACACAATGAACATTTTAAAAAGTAAGGCAACATAGTGAATAAATATGTTGGTACCTGCCAGATTGGAATTATTCTGATTAAAGCTCAGTTTTAATTATTTAAACTGCTATTGAGATAATAAATACATTCTTTTTATTTGATACCCTATTAGTATATATTAATTTCTACTCAAAGACAAGGAATGTGTTTATTTTCTAAGTATGACTTTTATTATGAAACATTTTTATTTTGTTTTTTCTGATTAATGTTAATACTGTAAAATAATTGCATGATGATATTTAATACTAAAGCAGAAGCAAAGCTGAGAAATCATTAGGTAGTAAACCAGTTTCATTTCCAGTTTAATTAAGTATGATTGGAGGATATATTTTTGATAAGTTTAGAGAAGAATCATCATTACTAAGCCACTTTTACATTGTATTAAAAAGGTTGTTTATATTGTTTGTGGAATAAAAACCTAATCAAAGTAATGGTTTAATAAAATTAATTTCAATTAATGAAATGTATTTCTGATTTGTTTTTTGTAGATGTATTTTTTTAAAAAAAAAAGAAAATTTCACCTGAGTCATTTATCTTTTTCTTTATGTTTGTATTGTTTATAATCTAAAAAAGAAATATTTATTTCCCAGTTTTATCAATGCCTATTGTACAGGTAGTCCTCAACTTACAGCAGTTCATTTAGTGACTGTTCAAAGTTACAGCACACTGAAAAAAACTGATGACTGTTTTTCACACTTATGACCATTGCAGCACCCCATGGACATGTGATCAAAATTCAGATGCTTGGCAACTGACCTATATTTACAACGGTTGCTGTGTCCTAGAGTCATGTGATCACCTTTTGCAAACTTCTGACAAGCAAAGTCAATGGGGAAGCCAGCTTCACTTAACAACCATGTAATTAACCTCAGTGATTTACATAACAACTGGCAAGAAACGTCATAAAATGGGGCAAAACTCAATAACACTCTTGCTTAGCAATTGAAATTTTGGGCTCAATTGTTGTAAGTTGAGAACTACCTATATTTTCTCAGGATTATTATGGTAGGCATTCCTTTTTATGATCAATAGTGGACATTCAGGATAATTTTTCTTGAACCTGTATGATTATATTGTTTCTGTTTCATTATCTAATCTGTGCTCCACATCCTGTATTCCTTGTACTTCTGTCATTGTGTTTTAGAGAGAAGGATAAGGGCTTGATTGGGGATGTGTCATTAACATCAACCGTAGAATAGAACATCTGCCCTGTATCCACTATCTCCAGATACTGGTTATGTATAGAATATATTTTGGTTTACTCTTTGTGATATCTCTGAGATAGATCCCTTCTTAACAATATAGCAAAGAAAGTATAATATTTTGAAGAAATATATTTACATTTTAAACATAGATTTTAGTTATTTAAAATCCTCGTTTTTATTTACCTGGCTTATGATACAACAGTATCAAAAAGCTACAGGTACTTTCTACAGTATTAATAGGAATTTCATGCCTTTAGACACAATAACATGTATTTGGAATAAGATAAATAAAGAATGGTGTATGTCTGTTCCAAGGAACTATTAAAAATAAACCACCTGCAAAGAATAAAAGATTGCATTCTGAAATATGAACAGAAGTGAAGACCATTGTCTGTCTTCCTTATAGCAATAAACCTTATTCATATAAAAAGTTCTATTTATTTATTTGTTTGTTTGGGCTTGACTTTTGATGGTCCATGTTACATTCTGAAATATTAATAGTTTTAGTTTAATATTCAAAAAAGCTTATTGCTACTTTTTAAACTGGTCCATTTTTAGTTTTAGGAATGGGAGATAGTGCTTAAAATAGGTCTAGATATTCAAATAGCGATTTGTTTGCTGAAAATGAATAAGACATCCACTGAACAGATTTGAAACTGGTGCTTTTTTGCCTAGAGGGGAATGATGGAAGAAACATTTTATTTAGTTTTAATTCAAATTTGTGAATATAATTTGTGGACCTCTGTTTTATTTTTGCAGGAAGATGAAAAATTCTTGACAGACCTATTTGCACAACTTACAGATGAAGCTACAGATGAAGAGAAAAGACAAGAATTGGTAGGAACGTTTTTATAAATGATCAAAAAGACAGTTGCTGCATTCTCTTTATTGATAAACATGGTTCTTTTTTCTGTGTTTCAGGTAAATTTCCTTAAAGAGTTTTGTGCATTTTCTCAAACATTACAACCTCAAAACCGTGATGCTTTTTTCAAAACATTGTCAAATATGGGCATACTTCCAGCACTAGAAGTCATACTAGTAAGTTTCCAAACTAGGTGATCTTAATTTGTGTAACTTTTCAGTCTTCTATAATGCTAACAATTTAATTTTGGGTTGGAAATACAATGTATATATGATTTATATTCTGTCCTATCATGATCTAACTGAGAAATAAAAGAGAGCAGAGCAAATGCACAGGCAAATAGAAAAAGAGAAAGCTGAAAAAAATCTGAAGTTTTTAATCAAGAAACACATTTTGTTTCAATCTTATACAAAACCATAGAAAGAAACTTGAACTGTAATATCAAACTGGAGAATATTTTAAGATTGAGGCAGTACATAGAAAATAAAATGATAAATAAGTGAATTAAAACAATGAAAAATGAATTTTAGTCATGCCTTTCCATCATATGTAAACAGTCTGTTTTTCTTTGTTTGCAGGGCATGGATGATGCCCAAGTACGTAGTGCGGCTACTGATATATTCTCATATTTAGTTGAATATAACCCATCTATGGTACGAGAATTCGTTATGCAAGAAGCTCAGCAGAATGATGATGTAAGTAGATGATCTTTGGTGATGCATCCATTAATAAGGAATATGAATAAAATTTGTTTAAAAAGTGTTAATTGAAAGAATTACTTTTCTATAACTTTACAAGTGGATAACAGTTATATAAATTTGTTGCTCTCAGTTTTACATAACATACAGTAAATCTGTTCAAACGTCTTGAGATGTGTTGGATTATAAATTCGATAATATCTATTTAACTCGAAACCTGATAGAAAAATATCTCATCTGAATAATCTGTCACTGCTTCCTGCAAGTGAGTTTACAGTTTAGGATTTAGTTTGGGGGATATAAAATCATCTCTCTTCCCCCCCACACACCTCTTTATTTTCTTAGCACATATTTCTTTGTTTTCTCCCAGGTCTACAATTGTGGTTCAGTGTTACTTATTTATCAGCACTAACCATTATTGTTACAAATGAGATTTCCTTATAGCGCTAGCATTTGCAAATCAAATCCTTTAAATTATTATTTGAGAATTCTACTTATTATTAACCCTAATGCTAATTATATTGTAATCTTATGAGCAAGAATTGGGCTATTTTTTTCCCATCCATGCTGCCAAAAAAATATAGTTAGTGACATTTAACGAGTTGTTTAGTAAATAAAATTCAGTCTATTCAGAACGTATAATTTAGATTATTTCAATTAGTATTAGCTTTTTGGGGAGCAGGGAATAGTTATCCCATGGAAATGTTGCTATACTGAATATTGTATAATTGGATCAGCAACACTCATTTTTGTGTAAACTTGCCTTAGCAAGTTAGATTTGATACTGATCTGGTTTATGTCATGCAGTTGTAATTTGACTTCTTGGTTATAGCTTAATGTACTGTGAGAACCCAGCCTGTCTGTGCAAAAGCCCTTTTAGCCATGATTCTGTCTGTTTGAGCAGTAGCTGAACTCCAAGTGGACCTCCGTGCTATGAGTCAACTCAGTCTGGGAGACTACAATTGTGTCCAGAGTTAAGGGCTGACTATCTTCCAGTTCAGTTGGCCATGAAATCCATAGCCACTGTGTGTTACTAGTTTCACTCTGAATGTGCTTTTTGCCATCCCACACTTAATACTCTTTTAAGGACTGGATCAGAATCACGCTACACCTCCTGTCAGTCCAGGAGTGGATAACAGTATCATCAGTATATTGACGATACCTGCTGACAGATGATCTTCTCCAGCAGCTTTCCTCCCCCACCGTCATTGATAGGAAAGCAGCCACTCAGGAAAAATAACTGCAACTCAGTGCCCCCAGTCCCAATCCTTACATCATATCCAGGAAAATATCATGACCCTGGTATTGAAAGCCACCAAGAGATTCTATAGGACCAGAGAGCTGAACTCCCCCATCTCAGTCCTAAAAATGGTCTTCCAACAGAATTGCCGCTATGGCTTTTGTTCCAGGCCTAGGCTAAACCCTTGCTGATAGAGGTCCAGATAATCAGTTTTATTCAGGATTCTCTGTAATTCTCTGTTGATCAACTTAAAAAAGGAAAATTTGCAGACAAGACTATATAGTTGTCTAAAATAAGCGATTTTTGAGGCTTCTTGAGGAGGTGGAAGAGAAATGCTTCTTTCTCAAAAATGTGTTACTGTTGTCAACACTTAAGTATTTCAGGCCCTTACTGCATATTTCCTGTTATAAATATATTACTTGTCAAATTCTGAAGTTAAAGTGTCTGTGGGTCATTGGCCAATGACATTACATAAATATTTTTGCTGCCTTCATAGATCAAGCACTAAAAAAATAATTGTAACTCTTATTGGGATCCTTATCTTCTCTTTTTGGATGGTCTCTTAAAATCTTTTTATGATATAAAATATCTACATTTGGACACGTACTTTTTTTTAAAGTGCATTATTAGTGAATGCTGATATAGAAACACAGTTCCATTGGGTTCACAAGTTCAGACCTCATTAACTGGAATTGCTTTTTGGTATATTTCACCTTTTAGGGTATGTTTAATGTTTTTGGCGTTTTGTATTTTTAACTAGGACATCTTGCTCATTAACCTCATCATAGAACACATGATTTGTGATACAGATCCAGAACTTGGAGGAGCAGTCCAGTTGATGGGCCTTTTGCGTACTTTAGTGGATCCAGAAAACATGCTAGCTACTGCAAATGTAAGCAAAAACATCAATTTCTGTGTTAAATTTTTTTGCTGTTAAAGCATTAAAGAATTAGTATGCATTAAGTAAAAATTGGTTTCTTTTTATTCTATAGAAAACAGAAAAGACAGAATTCTTGGGATTCTTTTATAAACATTGTATGCATGTTCTCACTGCACCATTACTGGCCAATACTACAGAAGAAAAGCCTAGCAAAGGTGAGCCTTCAGGAGGTTTTCCCACTGTTGTTTCTGAACAAGTAATAATTGCATGTAAGGAAGAATTCTGTTGTAAGGATTATTATGTTGCAATATTCTGTTACATTCGTATTAGGCATTGGGTCGTAGACCTGTCATTCCAAATGTGTTCCCATTTTAAAATAATTTGATGTTACAGCTTGCTTGAATGTATTTCAAGCCCACATTTCTTGCTTATAAACATGTGAAGTTTATTGAGCTCTTTATTCATATTTTATACTCTATTCCACGGGTGTCAAATTCACCGTGTCACGTGACATGTCGTGACATATCACGACTTTGCATTGCCGGAGCTGGGGTCTCCGTGTGATGCAACTGGCCCATGGGCCGGCAGTTTGACACCCCTGCTCTATTCTAAAGATAACATCTGCCAGTAAAAGAACTAAAGAATTAGAGATGGAGGGGAGGAATCTTGTGTTTCCGTCCCTTTTTAATGGTGTTAAATTCCATAAAGTATTTGCTTCACATGTCTAACAATTGAGAGGAAAATTAAGTGATCCAATATAGTGCCTGTTTATGTTTTATGTTTAGCTTTTGCAGGTAGTAAAATGTGAGTTATAAAAGGACATCTGTTGAAAATAATGGAAATGTATATCAGCAAATACATTATTTGTTTTGCTTTTAGATGACTTTCAGACTGCCCAGTTATTGGCCTTGATATTAGAGTTATTAACTTTCTGTGTAGAACATCATACATACCATATAAAGAACTACATAATTAACAAGGATATTCTTCGAAGAGTACTAGTTCTAATGGCCTCAAAGCATGCCTTCTTGGCACTATGTAAGTACGATGTAGTGTAGACCTCTGCCTTTATGTATTCGCAGTCTTTTTAGATATTTCGTTTGCCTATGAAAACAGAAAACATGAAATAAAACATAATTTGTGTTGGTTTTTTTAATAGCGCTGTGCAGCACTTTGAAATTCATCTCTGAAAGATACTCCTAAGCACAAATGTAATATCTGTCTGCAAAACCTTGAAGGAGGCATATCTTTTCCCAGAGTTGTGTGGTTGCCTGTACAGCTGCTTTTCTATCTTGGGAACAGTGTTTTAGCCAACTGTTTTTATATGGTCTTAAACACACTTTGGACATTGAATCCCAATGTTCTGCACAACCTTATTTTTCCTCCCTAGTTTCTAGCTATAAGTTCATTAATACAGAGGAGGAAAATATTTACAACTCAAATCATGATGAATGGACCTCAGAATATTCATAGAAAGTATTTTACTACAAAAATACCTAATATTTAAAAATTTGGATAGATTTAGAATTCCAGGAATATATAGAAAAAATTGTCAAAAGTTACGTCCAAAATAGTCTATGTTACCTACATAGACTATTATCCTATACATTCCTAAAGAAATTCTATGGAGCTATATGTAGATGACATATTTTTCCTTTTTATATAACAGCTTAATAATACATGTTATGAGTAGTGTAAAGCAGCGTTTCCCAACCTTAGGAACTTGAAGATGTGTGGACTTCAACTCCCAGAATAGCTGGCTGGGGAATTCTGGGAGTTGAAGTCCACACATCTTCAAGTTCCTAAGGTTGGAAAACGCTGGTGTAAAGGACAGGGAACCTGACATTGAGATGCTTTGGGGTGTAATTTGCAGATTTCTACCTTTCACCATGGTGGTCAGACTGATGGGAAGTGTGCTGCAAAGGCTTGTCCTTTCTGTGTACTTTTGTTTTTTCCTCTTGTTAGTATATTTCCAATGTCAACAAACATTGCTTCTTTGCTTTTTGCTATTGTATCGCTACATTAAGTTTTAAAAAGACCCTCTATCTACAGGTAGAATAACTTCTTTAAAAAATTTAATTCACTCTTCCCTTCATATCGCCCTTCAAATCCACTTTGCAGAGTTGAGTGATGTTTCAGTGTAGAATTTGGCAGGGCATAGGGGCACAGATAGAAGAGAGAACTTTCATTGCACAACTAGAAGTCCATTTACACAATATTACATGTCTGTTATATACTACTTTTTGACAGAAGAAGAACCATCACAAACTTCTTGACCAAAGAGTGGGCAGTTTTTATTCATCAGTATTGTAGCTACAACTGGAAATTAGATTGGCATGGCCAGTTGTAAAGTATACATTTACTAGAACTCAAATAAATGAGGTTATGCACAAACATTTTTGGAAAATAAAGCATGCATTGTTTGTAGTTCAGTCTTTTTTTGGGATTTTGTCTCATATACAAAATTTTAAAAAGGTAAAGAAAGTATACTGTTGAATCTCCAGTGTGCTTTCTTTTTCTTTTTTAAAATTCAGAATAGAGGTTAGAATTCCAAGAAGCACTGGACAGCAAAAAAACATGGTTTATTTTCTAAAAATGTTAAAATAGACCTTTATGTAAATAAAAATGCTAATCAATTCTTTAATTAAAATAATCTTAAAATATTAAAGTCAAATGAAGTATATCTGTGAATATGTAGGAAGTTGTCTGCAGGTACAGTGTTACCTGTCGATGATATAATACTAGGACTCTTTTTGTACAAGATGAGTAAAAATAGCTGTTTTCACTATTGAAAATATGTATTTTCTCCACTAGGTGCCCTACGTTTTAAAAGAAAGATAATTGGATTGAAGGATGAATTTTACAATCGCTATATAATGAAAAGTTTTTTGTTTGAGCCAGTTGTTAAAGCATTTCTCAACAATGGATCCCGCTATAATCTAATGAATTCTGCTATTATAGAAATGTTTGAATTTATTAGGGTGGTGAGTATTTCTTTTTCGAGAGGAATGAATGTTGATACTTTGAAATTAAAGTGAAGTTGTCTTGCATATATTCACATGGAGGGAGAAGTTCACATAGTCAGAAATATTAGAGATTAGGAATAATGGATATTCCCATAATATTGATTGTGATAGTATTATGAGACTATACGGATTCTTTGAGGAAAACATTCACAATAACTTTCACCTAGAAGTAAGACTTATGGGGAAAGGACCATTAATCATTGTTATGAAATCAATGGCTCAGAAATACACAAATACGTAAAAATGGAAATCTGCAATGTATGTGAATCAAAAGATTGTGATCAATTTTTTGCCACAAAATAGGGTCCCATAACATTAGGCCAGGAATATTTGAACTATCTGGTCTGGACTGAGGGGTTTAATGTTTTTAAATTGTGATTTAATTTTTGTGGCTAGACTTAATTTAATTTATTCTAATTTATTTTAATTTTATATTGGATTGTTTTTAAATTTTGCCTTGTAAACCGCCCTGAGTCCTTTGGGAATAGGGCGGTATATAAACCAAATAAATAAAGAAAGAAATAAAGAAATAAAGAAGATAAAGAACTTAGTTTGATTGTACACAAGGAAATCACCATTCCTGATTTAGAGAAAAATAATGTGTTGGGCTAGGGATTCAAATGAATTTGGATCATTCACCTGGGTTGGGTGCTGCTCCCAACAAATTTTAGCTAATATTCTCTTCTTCCATATACACACAAAAAAGTCTTAAGCAGAAGAAGATTGCACTTATTTTACATGATGGCCCTAATATTTTTTGAAATATTTTCTAAATTAAATCTCATATTATTCTAAAAGAACTGAAGTCTTTGAAAAGTACATTTTCTTTTATTGTCTTATGGAATGACCACAAGACCATGCTATAAGTTTATCAAGTTCCTTAAACATTGAATTATTTAAAAATGGGTCTCAAGACTACCTGAAGCTCATAAAACAGTCACATTCCTCTGTATCCAGTAGGTCCAGTCTGATGAATCTTCATGTAATTCCATGAATTTTAATTTTACCAAATTAGAAATTACCCTGTCAGTGGAATGTAGATGGAATGAAGATAATTCTGATCTAGTACCTCTTCTTCTGATCATCACTGACATACTAGCAAATAACGATATTTAAGATAGAGGCTTATACTTTTTTTAAAAAAAAATACTTGTATTACCAGTTCTAGAGGACAAGTTTGATGTAGTAGTTAAAGGTTCTGGGTTAAAAGTGGGGAGATCTCTGTTGAGTGGTTTTGGACCAGTCATTTTCTCTCAGCCCTAGCTTGGAAAGTGGAAAACCATCCCTGAAGATACTGACAAAACCACTTATAAAAATATTGCAAAGAGAACTCTAGGTCTGTCTTTGTAGCCACCAGGAGTCAGAATTGATTCAGATGGCTGTAATAAAACCTTTATCACTTGTGTTAAAAATGATACTTTGAAGCCTAGATGTTTTGAGCAAAAATAAAATGAACAAGAAGCAATTTTATAAAATTTGATGGACGTTCTTTAGTCCACCATGTTATTACTATGAATTGGGGCCATGGGCTCTTTTCTGCCTCCACAAATAGCACTGGTTTATTTGATTTTATGTTGCCATGACATCCAGATGTAGCATGTTGGATTCTTTCAAATAATTTGTTTTAAATTTCTTTTTTCAATTTGTTCTGCTTGAAAGAATTACAAAATGCTAAGATTAAATGACAAAATACCAAGGTAAATAGACAGTTTACAACTATTCTACTTCAGTGCAGTAGACCAGCTTTTTTTTTGCAGTGATAATTATGTTAATGTGGCTTATCTGTTATATACATGAAAAACTATCTGACTTATGAACAGATCAAATATGCTCTATTATATGTTTTTGAGCAAAATTGTATAGTTTTTAACATTTTAAATGGATTAAAATAACTTTGTTTTCCAGGAAGACATAAAATCCTTAACAGCTCATGTAATTGAAAATTATTGGAAGGCACTAGAAGATGTAGATTATGTACAGACTTTCAAAGGTTTGAAATTACGTTATGAGCAACAAAGGGAAAGACAAGATAATCCCAAACTTGACAGGTTAGTGCACTCTGAAATTATTATATCTTTGCCTATTGAAAATTTATTGAAAAATAGAAGAAGATTCATAGTCCAGTTATTGAAATGTCTTTTCTATGGACAGTCGAATGATCATTTATTTTGAAACGGCAAGAATGAGAATGGTGTAATACATCCATTGAGACTACTGGGAGTTGGATTTATGTAATGCTGAAACTGGAATTATCTTAATCTGATCACAATTAGGCTTACTGACTTAGGAGAATCTTTGTTTCTTGTTGTATAAAAATAATTCAGGGTTGATCTACAAAATTTTAAACATATATTACAAATCAACACATGCAAAATATAGCTGAAGTGCTTTATTTTTGAATAACTGTATGTTTCCGTGCGCTTTTGGCGTCTAGTCATGCCGGCCACATGACCACGGAGACATCCTCGGACAAGCGCTGGCTCTTCGGCTTTGAAACGGAGATGAGCACCGGCCCCTAGAGTCGGAAACAACTAGCATGCATGTGCGGGGGAACCTTTACCTTTTACCTTTTATGTTTGTGCAATGGCTAAGTAATTAGGTTAGAAATGATAATGTGCCACGTTAACACATAAGCACCTTCTCTTTTTCATTAATGACTGCACATCTAGAATTAGTTTTTGGGAAAATGTATTAAAGTAGTGAAGTATGTTCTAGAAATATTAGAGAATTAGGATTCAGCATGATACTCATTTTTGGCAGTGTACATATATTATAACCTCATTACAAAATCATCCTTTTCTAGCATGCGATCCATCTTAAGAAACCATAGATACAGAAGGGATGCAAGGACCTTGGAGGATGAGGAAGAAATGTGGTTTAACACTGATGAAGATGATATGGAAGATGGGGAGGTAGTAGTGCCACCCGCTGATAAAAGTAAAAATGATGAAGATATTATGGATCCTATAAGTAAATTTATGGAAAGAAAAAAATGTAAGTAACTTAGGGGAACATGTTACTAGTTGCCAGCTTGTCCCCATCACTAATCCCCCTGGCCAACATGAGGTAGAAAAAAGCAGGTAAGCTGCAAGGAGAGGGAGGCTTCAGTAGTTAGAAAAGCCTTTAGATCATTTGGAGGACCTGTGTCTGCTGTTATTTCACCCCATTTCACAAGATAAGACAGGGTAGTTATGCTCCAGAGATCTGTGCTTTTCAAACTTGATAACTTCAGGATGTGTGGCCTTGTAATTCACAGAATTCCCCAGCCAGCAACAACTTCTGTTGTTCAGTCCCTGTGTCCGATTTTTCATGACTTCATGAACCATAGCGTGCCAGGCCCCCTTGTCCTCCACTGTCTCTTGGAATTTGCCCAAATTTATGTTCACTGTGTCAATGATCTAACCATCTCATCCTCTGTTGTCCCCTTCTCAATGTCTTTTCCATTGAGTCCTCTCATCTCATTTGGTGGTCAAAGTATTTCAGCTTCAGCTTCAGTATCAGTCCTTCCAAATAGTCAGTGTTGATTTCCTTTAGGATTGACTGATTTGATCTTCATACGGTCCAAGGGATTCTCGAGAATCTTCTCCAACACCACAATTAAAAAGCAACCAATTAACTACTAGGGTTATGTTTCTAGCACAGGTCTCTCCCTGCTTTTCCTCTGTTGCCCTTTATTGTGATTACAACTTCTATTATTAGCAGAGGGATAGAATCAAGATATGTGAAGTGTTAATACCACATTACAATGTCTTGGTAAGACCACACTTGGAATATTGCCTTCAATTTTGGTCACACGATATAAAAAGATGTTGAGACTCTAGAAAGAGTGCAGAGAAGAGCAACAAAGATGATTAGGGGACTGGAGGCTACGAAGAATGGTTGCAGGAATTGGATATGTCTAGTTTAATGAACAGAAGGACCAGACAGCAGCAGTGTTTCAATATCTCAGGGATTGCCACAAAGAAGAGCGGGCCAAACTATTCTGAAAAATCACCTGAAGGCAGGACAAGAAGCAAAGTATGGAAACTAATCAAGAAGAGAAGCTAGAACTAAGGAGAAATTTCTTGACAGAACAGTTAATCAGTGGAAAGAGTTGCCTCCAGAAGTTATGGTGCTCCAACACTGGAGATTTTTAAGAGGAGATTAGACAGCCATTTGTCTGAAACGATACAGGATTTCCTGCTTCAGCAGGGGATTGGATTAGAAGACCTCCAAAATCCCTTCCAACTCTGCTATTCTGTTATACTGTTGTTGAAAAGATTATTGTAATCTAATTCCAACTTGGGTTTATTATTTTTACATCTGGTTATGGCACACTGTTCAATCATAAAAGCACATTAGCAAGAAAAACGTGTCTGAGTTAAATTTACCTGACTCTGTTTTTGGATAATAAATAGATATTGATGTTATCAATATAATAGATAAATAGCTATTGTCTATCTACAGACAGAATAACTATTGTATTTATTCAGCAATTCTTCTGTGAGTCAGTTTCAGCAATGAATAAGATATAAATTTGTAATAAATGAAAGTAATGCAAAACATATCAGTAGTCAGCAGCAGTGCATAAAGCAGGTAAAAAGGGAATAATTAAATCTTTACAGCAGAGCTAAAATTTAGTCAGTTAAAATTCAAAGATTTAAAAAGCTTTGGAAAAATTAAAAACCTGCATCTAGTACTGAAAAATAATATAAAAAAATTGCTAGGCAAGCCATTCCACTGAAGAATATTGTTACCTACTTGGTAAATGTGTATCTCTGTATTAGTTGTTACTTATACTTAGTCACAACTACATAATGTATGTAGTAATGCGTAGGTACAGGTAACAACTAATGTTCTTTCCATTTGAGAGAAAGGTGGTGATAAAATGTCTTTGAAATAAGCAGAGATACTTCAGTAATTTGATCAGATTATATCTTTATCTAATTTGCTTAATAGTCCAACTTGTTACAGCTGTGTTTGTTTTACATTCTAGTTAAAGAAAGTGAAGAAAAGGAGGTCCTTCTGAAAACTAACATTTCTGGTCGCCAGAGTCCAAGTTTTAAACTTTCCTTCTCAAGTGGTACAAAGACTAACCTCACCAGCCAATCATCAGCAAGTAATTTGCCTGGGTCTCCTGGATCTCCAGGATCTCCTGGGTCACCAGGATCTCCTGGATCAGTTTCTAAAAGCACATCTCAGATGGCAGCTATAACTACAAAGGTACTTTTTTTCCTTTAATCTGATTGTGCCTCAGTGTTATATTTTCAATATTATTCAATCAATCTACACAGTGCAAATAAAATTTGCCATTTATTCAAATAGAGTTTGTGATTTTCTCTCTCTATTATATCTGCTTAACAATAAAGGGATAAAATAATTATTGTTATTTTGTGTCTAGTTCCCCTTTATTGCTTTTTATTATCGACTTTTGGAAATGTAAAGAATAATTTACATTTGCATCTCCAGCCCTGGTCCCAGCCCGTTCAGAACCAGGCTGTGGAAGTGGTGGGCAAGCGCTTAAGCACAAAGCTGCATTTGTGAAAGTGGCTCATGTGCATGCGAAACCATCCCTCTCCCTCCTGCCAAAAAGGTTGGGAACCGCTGGAATAATTGATAGAAATTAATCTAGTAATGATTAAGAGATTGGGGTCAGGGCTCTCTTTTAACATGATGGTTAAAATGCATACTTTAGAAAACGGATACAGAAGAGCAGTTCCCCTGAGGATGCTGCGTGAAAACTGCCTTCCAATTTACCTTCTCCCCTCCGTTCTTCAATTGCCAAATTATCAGAGATGTTGAGACTAATCTATACTTCTCTTGAGATAAATTGCTTCATCTTTGCTTTGGCTTTCCCATATATCTTCATCTACAATAAAGCATTTAAAGAATTATGAACTCTTACTGGGGAACATGAAATCAAATTGAAAATCATTAGCTTTCCCAATGGGCCTATAGCTATTAAATCTTTTGAGGAATGTGACAAATGTAATAATAAGCTGGCATCTATGGATGGGCACTCAAATGTGCCTTTCATATCAAATATTTGACAAAACATTTCAGACATTTCTTATCAATAAATTACTAGAACTTTCATGGAAAATTGGTTTCCTGATAGCAGTCTTAACCCTTTGGTTGAATCAGTCTTATTGGTTAGTAGTTCAACAAGAGCACTGTAACTTTCCTGTTGAAGTTATGAAACTCTTTCATAAAAGTTAAGGCCAATGTAATTTTTCCATCCCATTCAATGTATCTAGGAGTGACCTTTCCATTCTCTCAAGATACACTGGCTTACTTTGTAGTTTGGACTGTATGTCTCCACTGGTTTTGGCATTTATTCATTTGTTCTTGAAGACTTAACAGTTTCACCTAAGTGTATCTGCCCATACAATCAGATCGGCTAGAGTAGATATATTCTACATTCCTTCTCTTGAACGTTGATATCTTGTGGCACTTAGGAATCACTTTTTCCCCACAGTAGTTCCTCCCTTGGGGAACACCCTTTCCCTTGAGATCTGGCAATCCTCTATCTTCTTGAACTTCTAGAAAGTTGTAATGAGTTGGCTCTTTCCTCAAGTACTAGAATACAATAAATTTGGACTTGATGTAAAAAAAACCTATATTTGTCACACTCAGTTTTTAGGACAACATGTTGTGAATAGCATTCATTTAATAATAAAGGCAAGAGAAAAAACTAAGAAATAAATATTCCGAGTTTGCCTTACCTGAGTGCTAAAGAGACAACATTGTATGTTTTAATAAGTGGATAAACTCAGATTAGACAGAACATAAAGCAGAGTACCAATTCATAATCTTTAAATTTCAGGCACATTTTTTAATATATTTTATTATTTTTTACAATAACCACCTTTAGTGCTTAGTGTTGTCTGGGTTCATATATTTAAAAACAATAATTATTAATTTCTATAATTGATCAAATGTTAGTTGATAATATATTTCGATCCTCTCTTCTTCCCATAATATTCTGCTTTTGTCTACATTAAACAAATATAATTCTTAATACTTTCAATACATACTGAGTTGGGTATAAACATTTTTTAGTATTTATACATATAACAATGTCAACATATAACATCTTTTCTAATCCGCCTATGTTTCAATTGTATTTATAGAAGTCATCTTATTAAATCATTATATGTCTTGTTTTCAAGATTTTTTATTTAAGCTTAATTTCCCCTCAGTATTGAAACCACTCTTATCAGTCATAATTTTCTCAAAATTCATTACCTTTGAATATCCAAATTTTTCATATACACTGTGTCAATATTTTTATATTTATTATTATTATTTACATATTATAAAAGTATTATACTACTTATATATCTTATCCCTCTTACTATAAGGCCCCTTTATGCCCAAGCTTTGTCTATTCTTTTAACCATGTTCAAACAATTATGTAATCATATAACATACCATCTAGCAATCTTATTATAGGGCTTCTTTACATCCAAACTTTATATTTTTTAACCATATTCAAACAAGTGTTTAGTCATATAGTATTCCATCTGGTAAGTTGAATCATATCTCTTAAATCTATTTCTAATCTTCTTCCTTTGCCAGGTCGCTTTCCAAATCAGTAGGTTTAGCTTGGCAGATTGTATTTTTGTAGATACTGTTGGAGATAAAGAACAAATTAAGTAGAATATTCGCTTTTTGTCTCCCACGCTTTAATGATTCTCCTGACAGCTCTTTAATCCATTTTATTAAAAAAAAATTTGTCCTCAAGTTTGTTTTGAAGTCCTGGAAGGTAAAACATCTTTTTTGTTTCCTTTGTTGTAGCAAAATTTTGCAGATTTTCGTTTGTTTGTATTAAGTTGTAGTTCTTTTCATTTGTAGCTTCCATATTTAAGTCATTTTCCGCTGATTTGTATTATATTGTCCGATCTATTTGTTCATTCTTTATCGTCATTTTTTGATTGTTTAATTGTGAGTTTAGGTTAGAGATATGTTCATTTATGTTATCAAAGTTGTTTTTAATTTTGCCATGATTTAAGACGATTGTCATTTGAATCTGTGGCAGCATTGCATATATTTTCTCCAGGAATGTATTTGCTTTGTCTTGAGTCATAGTTCCTGCAGATCTCTGATATTCCACGCTAGGGTCTTCAGCAGGAGGTGTTAGGTGTGGCTTTCTGTCACTTTTAGATATACAACATCCATTTTGTCTCCCTCTTCTAAGTAGTTTTTCACCAGTATCATAGTCTCCTTAATTAGCTTTATCAAACAACCAAAATCTTGTGTAGTTCTTACCTTTATATATGGTTTTTGTAATCCAATATGTTTCCAATTATCAAAGCACCACTAAAAACAGTATTTTGTAACAGTTCTTTTCAGGGGTCTTATAATTATCAGCCAGCCAAGATTTCAGTCCAAAGTGTTTAACCACCTGAAAGCTTTCCAGTAACTTCCCCTTTAGAAGATTAACAAAAGGCCAAGGTTTTTCTTTTTCTGCAAACAGTTCTTAAACTTAAAAAAGCAGCTCAGTGTGTTTATAATCCCAGAAGGTCAACAATTTCTAAACATATATAATTTCACTCTGTAGTAGATAGCCCAATGCTTTGTTTCCAGATGTTTTTTGCTATCTCTGGGCGTCTTGCCAAATTCTGAGTAAATGCACTATAGTTTTCTCTAATCCTCCACTAGGTATCAGTAGCTGTTCATTTTCCAGCTTTTAAAGCAAAGAGTTGTTGTTATTACTATTAAAGGTAAAGGTTCCCCCACACATGCGTGCTAGTCGTTGCCAACTCTAGGGGCTGGTGCTCATCTCCGTTTCAAAGCCAAAGAGCCAGCATTTGTCCGAGGGCGTCTCCATGGTCATGTGGCCGTCATGACTAGATGCCAAAGGTGCACGGAACGCTGTTACCTTCCCACCGTAGTGATCCCTATTTTTCTACTTGCATTTTTACATGCTTTCAAACTGCTAGGTTGGCAGAAGCTGGGACAAGTAACAGGCGCTCACTCTGCTACACGGCACTCGGGATTCGACCCGCCAAACTGCCGATCTTCTGATCAACAAGCTCAGCATCCTAACCCACTAAGCCACCGTGTCCCTATTACTATTATATAATTTCATCAATACTTTTTCAGATATGGAATTTTAAGAGTTTTCTTAGTTTTCAAATTTATCCAAACTGTAGTATTTTTAACCTCATTTCAATATATTTTTGTTCCCCATGAGAGTTTAATTCACGACTTCCGTCTACGGGAGGGTGTGGACGTAGTCCCCTTCCATCTCAATTTGGGAGGATTTTTGCTTCTTGGGAAACTTTTCCAGGAAATCAGATACAAAATAGGAGAGAGAAGATGAATTCCTCAACTAGTTTCAAACACATTCACAGTTGTTCTGGTTACTGCCTTTGGACTTCGGCTGCAAGTAGCTTGAGCTGCTCACCGAGGTGTAGCCAGCCTTTCTCCTGTCTGGTTAGAGGGCTTCCCCCAGATCAAGCGGGACAACTGCCGTTGTTCCTAGATCATCTTTCTTCGTTGCCTCTCTGGGGCGACTTTAGACCCATTTAGGGTCCCCTGGCAGGGCGAAAGCAGCCATGGGGTGCGGAACTCGCTCTACGGCGCAAAACCGGAAGTCCTAAATTTCAGGCACCTTAACTCCTTACAAATCACCTAAACATTTCTTAGTTGTAATAATGATAAAGCCATTTAAATAGTTCATGCATTAATATTACTTGGTGGTAGTTCAGTATATTCATAATTTGTAATTTAAATACTGTAAACTTTTAAGTATTGTAAATATAATTTAAATATATTGTAATTAAATATTGTAAATAATGTGTTTTACAATATTTATCAAAGTACTATAGTTCTACATGAAACAGTGCATTTAATTGGTAAATTAAATTTGTGAATGAAACTCAGTTCAATTTACAAATGATTTTTCATTTTTTCAGAGAGGACTAGTTGGGCTTGTAGACTATCCTGATGATGATGAGGAAGAGGATGAAGAAAATCTACCTTTGACACAGAAAGCAAAGCTAGAGTCTTCATAATGACAAGTATGAAGACCAGTATCGATTACAATACAAACTAGGTTTCCGGTTTTCCAGAGTGGGAAGTCCATGTTATAAAAATAAAAATAAACTCATTACTGTGTATAACACAGATCAACTTTAAAACAGATTTCTGCTAATCAGTGCCAATTTGGCGGAGCAGAAGAGGAAATACTACGCTTTATGGAAAAACATGCCTTTGACCTCTCCAGCTTGGACCACACATTGCCCTTTTCTCAGGGAAGGAAATGGAAAATACAACGCCAACAGGGCAGGAGTTTTGATGGTGGAATTCTGGATTGGCTGTTCAGTTGTTACAATCAAATTATGATTTCTTGGACCATGTACGAGATTTTGAAGAAAAGGCTTTTCTGCCATAATTCTTCATTAGCTAAGAATGCCAGCAGTTTCTTTATATAAAGAGACCTGCCTTTAAAACCACACATTCTGAACATTTTAGTCAAACTACAACAGATTTTAAAAAAACTTTTTTGGGGAGGGCTCAACATGTTTCCTCTTTTTTTAATCTGTTCCCTTTTGCCCTTTAAACTGCAGATTTTTGTTTGGAGAAGAGGGATATATCTGTCCCTTAATTAAAAGATTGAATGGAATTCTAGATGTCACTTTTATGTCATAATTTTATTTTTATTTTGCCCCGAGTGTATGCTTGGTTGTTGAGTATATATTTGGGACCATTAAAATTTTTTGATGTAATATAATCTCACTGTTGTGCTGGTACCTGTTTCACATGTGTAATTCTGTTCTACATCACATTTCCTAATGTGTTTAGAATTTTATGGGAGATGGTATAGTTTTTATTGAAAAAGAGCAAATTAATCTTGCCACAGTGAGCATACAAAAGCAATACTATTTTGTGACTAAATATTTTATATTAAACTTTACATCATCAACTGTCTTGAAACAATTCAGGGAAATAGGTTGATTTTTTTTACCAGAAAAATAATTTTAAGTAATCTATAAATATGAAATTAGTATTCCAAAGAGATTTTGAAATTTCTTAACTCGGAACATACTGGTATGTTTAAATTCAATTTAAAGTGGTTATCAAGAGTACAGTCATACTAACATTTGAATTTTGAAAATAAAAAAATAAAATTAAGGACTACAGCATTAGTGGTATTTTTTAAAAAGTGATTCCCTTTGGAATACCAGTTTTAATGTTGCACTATTCTGGGCTTATAACATTTTTATGAGAATTCAGTTAAACTCATTCTTGGGGGGAAAAGTAAGTTATTCAGGAGAGGTAATAGCTATCATTGCCTTAACTGCATACTAGACTAATAGCCCAATTACAAGAACTGTTATACAGATTTTATTTGAATGCATTTACTATCCTAGTCATCAAAATACATCAATTTTTCTGTAAAAGTACAGGTTTCAAGTATGATTTATATCCAGTTTCCTCATTTCTTCACAGATTAGAAGATTTATTCATTAGGTTAAAACTTCACATAAAATTCCAATGCCCAAGTATTGTGCTGTACAAAATTGTCTTAGTTTTTTTTAGATGTAGTAGCTGCTCAGTTTAGGTATATAATACAGTTCTCCAACAATCTACCAGGGAATAGGGAGACATGCATATTATTGCTTTTAGTGATTTACTATCCATACCATGGTTAATTGTGAGTTACGGTTGATGGCAAGTACAGGACTGCAGTTGCTGCTAAATTGATTTCTTCCTAATTTTATCTACTCAATAACAATCATCTTGTTGTCCTCATGAGATACTTACATACAGATCAGGAAGCTATGCTATGGTCAAAACATGGTGAAACAGACTGGTTCCAGATTGGCAGAGGAGGATGACATGTCTCTTCCCCTTATTTATTCAACTTACATGCTGAAGCTGGATTGGAAGATGAACATTGCATGCAATTTAAATGGGCGTGAATTAGACTACCAATGCCTATGTTTCTCCATCAATGATGCTGTCCTTATCTCAACCTTAGCCCAACATTTAGGTAGTCTTATGTCAAATCTTTACATTCCAGAAAATAAGTAGTTTCCTGCTTCTTCACAGAGCAAGGAATATAAACTTTATTTAATTACATCTCCCTCCAAGGAGACCACACCAGCTTTGAAAATCATTGAGAGATTCTTAGGACAGAATACAGATAATCCTCGTTTATCAAACACATTTGGGACTGGCAGTTCCATTGCTAAGTACCACAGTTGCCAAGCAAAAAAAACCCCATACGATCGTACTGGATTTATGACATTGGCCAGAATATAGGATCATGTGGCATCAGGCTCTTCTATATTTTTAACAAGAGTTACATTATTTCAGAAACTACTTTTTTGGTTTCCCCCCAATTCCTACTTCTAATTTAAATCTACAAAATGCTTAAGAAAAAGGTTGAAACCAGTTGCAAATAGTGCTTGCCCACTGATTACATGGTTATATGTATAAACGACAAAATATATCAACTACAAAATAAACCAGCTTTATTTTTATAAATAGTAATCAGTTCATAATCTGGCCTGTGTTTCCAGCAATGTAGTTTTTGAAAAGCTTTTTTTGCAGATTTAAACATTTACTTTAAAAAAAGCTACGGTTTCTTCATGCTTGTAAATCATCAAGAAACATTTTGTGTGTTTTCTTTTTAAATTCTGAGAATGGCAGGACTTGCCATCCCTTTAGTTTTGCCCAGTCATTTTTTAAAACCAAAATACTTTTACCATCCCCCTAGTAAATAACTTCTAGAAATGTATGAGCAGGGAACCTTTGTTGATGCTTGGAATGGTTGCTGAGAGACAGTCAAAGGCAGGCAATTACGGTACTTTGTGGACAATCGGCATTTGGTATATTTGAAATGTTTTCACACAGGAAATTCCACTCAATTCCACAACTGTTTGAATATGCCCAGGGAAACAGCAATACTAAATCATCCACATCTAGAGTTAAGAAATCTTCAGTGAAAAAATGTTACCAGTAAATGGCAGGAAAGCAATACAGAAAACTCTTTGCTTTTAATTTTTCAGACTTTCTGATTTGAAACAGCATTAATGAAGCTTGAATGAAATGTTAATTTTAAAAAAGGGAACAACTGATTTAAAAAAAAATGGTGGATACCACTGTTGTGTTGCACATACAGTAACTTTCTTCAAATCAGAAAACTTAACGGTTCAATCCTATACAGGTCTACAAGTAAGGTCCATGGTGCATAGTAGAATTTATTTCAAGGTAACTATGCTGATTTGAGTGGTCCTTGGTGCTCTCTGAGCTTGGTTGTTTTCTTACAGATGTTTCATTACCCAAACTAGGTAACATCATCAATGCTAGTTTTTGCTAGCACTGATGGTGTTACCTAGTTTGGGTAATGAAACGTCTGCAAGAAAACAACCAAGCTCAGAGAGCACCAAAGACCCCTCATTTCAACCTTGAGCTACAAATATTCTCCTTTATTGCTCTGACGAT
This sequence comes from Vipera ursinii, assembly GCF_947247035.1. Taxonomy (NCBI): domain Eukaryota; kingdom Metazoa; phylum Chordata; class Lepidosauria; order Squamata; family Viperidae; genus Vipera; species Vipera ursinii. The sequence goes on from NC_139512.1 coordinate 42,114,824, forward strand.
TTTCTTGAGGTTTAATAAAATGTACCCTGTAATGTTTCCGGATGGTTGATCCCCAGTCTAAGTTGAACTAGTGTGTTAGCAGTTTACTTGAATTCTCTTTATATGCACAATTGTGCATATATTAGGTTCTCAGTTGGTTCTGAACAATGGCTTAATGGTACATCAAACTAAAAAGATACATTCTCACATCTAAGTAATTATTTATACTCGACATAAATAAGTAATCATTTATACTCTGTATAAATAACTAATCATTTCTTTATATATATATGGTGTACAAGGGCTAACAGCATGACAAATAACAAAAACACAAGCCAGCAAAGGCAGTGATGAAAGTGCTACAGTTAAAATGTGTTTGTTAAAAGCAAACATTTAATGTAACAAAGCAACCATTCAGAACAGAGTAAGCAAATACTTACTGAAACTGTTTACTCAGCTGCAAGAAATGCCTATTTTCAATCTTGGGTGAGGGGTGGGGATGTTTGCATCTCTTTTGTATTATGTGTGTTTTGTTTTGAAATTCCCCATTTACTATGGTCACTAGGATATTTTTTCTGACAACCACTAGATGGTGCAAATATACTATTGCAGGGTCTTTTTAGTTACTGTAAAATGCAGTATATTGCCTTTTGTAAGCTAAATCACCATGTTTAAAGCTTCAGTTTCATGATGTTTTAGTTTTTAAGACAGCAGAATTATATTTGCATCAAAGTTGGTAGAAACTATGTATAAAATCGAACCACTTGGTATATCGCCACCAAGCCCAAATGTTTATGCCATATAATTTTTCACTCTTTCAAATTTCTCCTGATGTTCTTTCTAACCAGGAACAAAAAAGACTAAATAAAATTCATAGAGACTATTATTAATCTGCAGGAAAAAAATTGAAAATTATCCACCCTTATTTAACAACTTTTTTCTGAAACATGGAGAAATGTCAAATAATGTCATCAAAGAAACAACATTGCTTGTTTAAAGGGGAGGAGAAATGGAAGAAAGAAAAATTGATGCAGTATGCTTGAGGGATACCTCTCATATGTACGCTTAAACCTATTACCAGGGGTCTTCAAACTTGGCCCCTTTATGACTTGTGGACTTCAACTCCCAGAATTCCTCAGCCACACTGAAGTCCACAAGTCATAAAAGGGCCAAGTTTGAAGACCCCTGCCTAATACAGTGCCTGCCAAACTTAAGTTCCTGCCCCATTTATGCAACTCACAATGCTAAATAGCAATGTGGTAAAAGCAGTGGCCCTTTCCTGCTTTTCTATGCTCTGCAAAACAATAATTTATAAAACTATGCCGTGGGGGGGAGTTCCTTCTTTTAAAAAATGTCAGTTCCACCAATCAAAACTAAGCATAACCTTGAAAATAAGGCAAACAATTAGCTGATAATACCTCATCACAGTCCACTTGTATATACAGGCATTTCCTGATGGTCAATTAGACTACAGTTTCCAAAGCTGTAACTATTTCCGGATATGCATACACAATAGTGCCTCTGAAATGTTAGAAGTCTGGCTGTTTCACTGCACTTATGGAAAATAATGCAGATTCAAACTCCCAACACTACTGACTTGGCAAAACATGTTCAGGGTCAGGACTATATAAACAAAGTGACTTCTTATTTGATTAGCATGTATTTATTAAGAGAAGAAAAATACACTCTTCTCAGCTTCCAGTAACAAATTACCCACCTTTTCAGTACATAGCTTCCCCCAAATGCCTTTACTCCATCTTTTAAAATCTTTTTTTTTCAGTCAAACTATATTGCTCAACCGTGGCAACTTGAAGAAGTGTGGACTTCAACTCCCAGAATTCCCCAGCCAGCATGCGGGATACCAGGTGTTGGGGGAGGAGCAGAGCTTTGTGCTAGTCGTGACACCTTATTTTTTAAGCTCTTGTCTACAGGCATCTGGCAAGATATTACAGTAATTAAAAATATGTCAAATGAATATACTTTTAATCTATGCTATATTCCTATTAAATCAAAATATCTTTTGAAAACGTTTGTAACAAATCCACTGGGTGGATTGTGATTTATACAGTAACGGTAAAAGCATTTGTTTGTGGGAATACTGGGAGCTGAAGCCTACCTATCTTAAACTTGGCAAGTTTGAGAAGCTTTTATCTAAGTTTTCAAAAGTGCAATTAATACATCTCTGTTCTTATCAGCTAATTTTAAGGGAGAGGTCACAAAGAAGGACAAAATAGGGAACATTTGAACTGTATCCCAACAACCAATAAGTCAAACACTGATTGAACTTCCCTGTTACCGTATTTTCCGGCGTATAAGACGACCCCCCAACTTTTGAGAAGATTTTCAGGGGTTCAAAAGTCGTCTTATACGCCGGAAAATACGGTAATTGTTATGCTTCCAAAGGTTAAACATCTCAGTGAAAAGAAAATTGGAAAGGACTTTCTTCCTACTGAAATATCTGGGCAATCATAGATAGTTAACTCATCCTCATGTCCTCCAGATGTGTGAAGATTATACCTCTTACTTAAACAATATGTTCATTAACTCTGCTGACTGGAATGATGAGTTTGGGCTGAAGGCTGCCCTAGACCAGGGCTTTTCAACCTTTTCACCCATTGTACCACTTTTAGGATATGGCAACATCTGAGTACCACCAGTCGCCTAGCAAGGTGTCAAAAACTTGATGATCAAAAAAAAAAGGAAAAAAAGTTCGCTTAGTGACTATTCGAAGTTACAATGCCACTGAAAAAAGTGCCCCCCAAGCCACAGCCGAGCAAGACACCTGCCTTGCCACCCAGCCGCACTCTTCCTCCTGTCCGAGGTTTTCATTGTGAGCATTTCTGTTGAGGATTGGTAGCAGGGGTGGGGGGGTTGGTTTTTATTTTCCCCCCTCAGCTGGGTGGTTGCAGCAGGTTTTGGCCAATTCTCATGACCCTGGGACACTGTGACTGTCATAAATATGAATCAGTTGCCAAGCATCTGAATGTAAATCACAAGACCCTGGAGATGCTGCAACATTCCAGCTGATCGGCGCTTCTTCTGGGCTCAGCAGAAGCACCAGGATCAGTGCTGCTTTCCAGCTGGAGCCTGGCGCTGATCCTGGCGCTTCCGCTGAGCCCTGACAGCCCTGCAGCTTCAGCCATCTCTCACTCAGGCTTGTGCAGTGCTGCCACCGGTTCAGCTCATTCCCTTCCCCCGCTACCACTTTTCTAGTATGGTCGCGTACCACCTGCTAGGTGCCAATGTACCACAGGTGGTACCCATACCACTGGTTGAAAAGTCCTGCCCTAGACAAGCTTCTATTTTTAGCACCAATATTCTTCTCAGCAGTACCAGAGTAGTAAAAAGAATGAGTTCATACAACATACTAAGTTAAAAGTAAGTGAGCTGTTTATAGCTCAGTTATTTAATTTAGTAAACCAATGTTAACTATCCTGTGTTTGAGCAAATGTAATCCTTGTGATCTACTATGTAGGTGTGGGGAAATATGACAGATGTTCTAAACCACTAACACTAGTCTTATCAAGCTTTATAAGAGCACTTTATTTGTAGTTGTCAATTTACAAGGATTAAAGCAGACATGTCAAACTCGCGACGTCACATGATGTCGCGCAACGTATCAGAGCCTTTTCACCATTGCCGGCAATGGGGTGGGTACGGCTTCTGGATGACACATCCGGCCCACGGGCTGGCAGTTTGACACCCCTGGATTAAAGCAAAGCATCAATGGCAGTATTTCTTAATCTTAGTCACTTGAAGATGTGTGGACTTTAACTCCCAGAATTCCCATGCTAGGGAATTCCGGGAGTTGGCCACATCTTCAAATAGTCAAAACTGAGAAACTCTGATCTATGGTATGATATAGAACTTGCATGTAATTGACTTTTCAATTAAAAGGACTGTCCGTTTGAGTTCTAAAAGAGATAATCTAGTTACTTTGCTTCAGCTAAATCTATTAAGACCTCATAAATATATTTGCTAGACTGTGTTTCTATCATATCCTAACCATAAGCTAATTTATATTTGTTGCATGAAGCAACTTCATTGTTTGATTCTGTGTATTACTCAGATCCGGACATTTGATTTCTACAACAATCCATCTCAACAAGTGACTCTGGGCAGCATATGTCAAACATAAATTTGTATTACTACCATAAATCACAAGGGAGTGAGTGTATTGTGTGAACATAACCACGATTATCCCTTTTTGCATATTAGTCTCAATTTCTTCTATTAGCTGGCTGTCTGACTGAAATGTGAATCTTACCACTCCCATAGAAGATAGGTAGCAGCAGGTAATAGTAGTACATTCTATATTAACAAGAAGAAAGCAAGTTATTGAGACACTTTTATATGTTTTTGTTACTGAAAAACGGTTTCTGGAGATAATAACTACCACTAGGAGAACGCTTCACTGAAGATAGCAAAAAAAGCCAAGACAACCGGATGTTGTCTTTATGGTTCCCACCACTAAGAGCTCCAGTCTCAGTAACAGGTATAGTCCCCGTTCTCCATCACCCTCCCTAAATTTCTTCCCAGGACTGTGAGTTTAACTCCTCTACCTATCTAAATGATCACTTGCCCATTTCCTCCCCCTTCCCCCCCCCCTTTTCTGCTTTGGACGTTTTTTGGCATCAGTTCATGTTTAAACACAATAGGGAAGCCCAAAGCCTGTTAGCAAAGGCCCTCAGAAGAAAAACACAGAAGAAAAACATCCTGGAGCGCCAAAGGAAGACACGGGACGGCGGGGGGGGGGGGGGCGATGTTTCTTCTGCCGTGGTGGGTCTCTTTCCACCCCCCACCCACCCACCCACCGCCCGTCCCTTCAGGCACAGAGGAGCTCGTTTCTTTCCTCTCCGGACAGAGCGGACACCCCCAGCGAGGCCCAGCCGTCAGAGGTGCCAGCCAAGGAGGCTGCACTTCCTTCACCGCCATGGCAAGCTCGGTGGCACCCACGCTCTTTTCTGCTCTTGAGGCAAAGCTCTCTCTTTGTGTGTGTGTGTGTGTGTGTGCGCAGTTGTGCTTGTTGTTAGCTGCGAAGCCGTGGTGACCCCATGGACAATGTTCCTCCTGTTAGACAACTACTTAGACATGAGCCAGAGGGTGCAGCAGCCACCAAAAAAGCCAATGCAATCCTAGGCTGCATTAATAGAGGAATAGAATCAAGATCATGTGAAGTGTTAGGTGTTGTTGTTGTTGTTGTTAGTTGCGAAGTCGTGTCCGACCCATCGTGACCCCACGGACAACGTTCCTCCAGGCCTTCCCGTCCTCTACCATCTTCTGGAGTCCCTTGAAACTCAACGCCTACTGCTTCGGCGACTCCATCCAGCCACCTCATTCTCTGTCGTCCCCCTTCTTCTCTCGCCCTCAACCTTTCCCAGCATTAGGCTCTTCTCCGGCGAGTCCTTCCTACTCGAAAATGGCTGGTTCTGCCTAGGACTTGCCCGAACTTCTCCAGTCAGAGGGCTCCCAGGATCCCGTCGCACGCCGAAGATCAGAGCGGCTCCTCGATGCGAGACCCACAGTTCCTGTACACGCTTTGCCCCCCCCCCCGCGCGCTCCTCCTCTAAGGCAGCGTTTCCCAACCTTAGGAACTTGAAGATGCGTGGACTTCAACTCCCAGAATTCCCCAGCCAGCTATGCTGGCTGGGGAATTCTGGGAGTTGAAGTCCACGCATCTTCAAGTTCCTAAGGTTGGGAAACGCTGCTCTAAGGGCTTCATTAACGCCGAACACCTTTCCAGCCCAATTCGACTGCCATCAACTTCTTATTGGTCACTTCAAACTTTTCCCCCAGATTGTCATTTGCAACCCGCAACGTCGATCAACACGTTTTTCTTCACATCTCCCCCACACACACACCTCCCCGCGCATCCGACTCCTCCCGCTCGGCTCGGCTCGCTCTTCCCCCCCCCCACCCCTCCTTCCTCGTTTCCAACCTAAGAGAAAAGCGCGCGTCCTTCCTACAGGTAGTAGCTCTAAGCGCTCGGCCCATCCCATCGCCCTTGTAAGATGGGGGAGGAGGGGGAGCTGGAGCGCGGGAACGCGAAGCCCGGCGCGCCTTCGCTTCTTGCTTTCGACCTTTCCTGAGAGAGAAAGAGACAAAACTTCCGAGAGCTCGCTTTTACTCTTCGCAACGAAGTAGCAACTCTTGGGTGGCGGCGGCGGCGGCGGCGGCTGCGCTATTCGCCGCCACCGGAAAAATACTCGCGACGACGACGACGACCAGAAGCCAGAAAAGCGTTGCAAAAAAAAAAAAAAAAGCAGTTCCGTCCCGTTGCTACTCTCCGCTAGCCGACTCTACTCGGCCGTCGCCGACTCTACTCGGCCGTCTCCGCCTCACCCCTCGGCAGGTTGCGAACCGGCGGCGGCCTTTGGAAGAGAAAGTGAGGGCGGCGGACGGGAGGGCGCGCTGCTGGCGCGTCCCTCCCCACCCTCGCCTAGAGGGGAGGGGAAAGGAGATGAACCTCGCATTGTTCCCCTAGCAGGCGACTCCTTCTGGGCCGGGGGGGGGGGCTCCGCGCCTTTGTTCCCAGGCTGAGCGTCGCCCAGCCGCCGCCGCCGCCGCCGCCTCCGCCTCCGCCGGCTTTCGGATCCGAAACGAGCGCGGAGCTTCCCTGGGACAAGATGGAGGTGACCGTTTCCGAGCTCCTGGAACTCTTTCTGCAGAGCCCTTTGGTGACCTGGGTGAGTTCGCCAAACGGCCTTGGCCGTTTGCTTGAACCGTTTTTCTGGGCGGCGAAGGCAGGGCGGACGGAGCGCTTGGCTGCGGGGGGTGGGGTGGGAGGGAGAGAGAGAGAGAGAAAGTTTGGGATGGGATGCGCCTTCCCCTCGTGGCGCAGCGGGCCGGCCACCTGGCCAAGCGCGCTGGCTGGCCAGCCCAGGGGCCGGTGCGTCGAGTGGCAGGCTCTTGAGCGGCGACCGTCAAAAGGCGGCCGTGCCTTGGTTTTGCTGAGGCTTTTTTTCCCTCTGGGCTTCCGAGTTGGGGAGCAAGTTAGTTGGACGTGCTGCGCGGGGGCGGGGGGGAGGGAAACGGTTACTTCAGCGGAAATCAATTCGAAATCAATTGGTTTTCCCCCGACCGTAAGTTATATTGCCAATGCGATAAAATATCACTCGCTGGCAATGCTGGACTAGCCGGATCAAAAAGGGCAGAGAGCAAAGAGGTGTGTGTGTGTTGTTGGAAGGACCGCCTTTTGGTTCTGAAAGAAAGTAGTTTCTGTTTTCTTGGAGACCCGGCGGCAAGGTGTTAGGCACGGGATTAAAAGGAGGGGGTCTCACCACCACCACCCCCTTTTTTTTTTAACTAGATAGGCTTCTGCTTTCTAAATACGTGATTATATGAAACCTTTGTCGGGACAAATATTTCAATAAATGTACGAATCTTGTGTAAATCATTAATGATTTCGGGTTAGTCATTGCGTACATTGCACTTGGAACACTTTTGTAAGACTGTATGTGATTATAACTTCCTTTACGCTGCCTCCTGTACTGCAGTCTCTCCTTACCATAGAATGGTGGGTGTGCATGCATGCCTCCTCGTTGCACGTACGATTTTTATGTGCTATGTGCTAGCCACTTTGTAAAAGTTTTACTTGTACAGGTATATTCCTGCATTGCACCCACTTAGGAGGAAATGTTTCTGAGGTTAGTACTGGGATCCAGCACATTTTAAGGACACCATAGATTTTATAAAAGAAATTATTGAAATTGGTGGAGCAGATGGAAGGATGGTGAGGTGTGGATAGGCAATTAATTTTCAGGTGTTTATACAAAACTTGCACATTTGTAGGAGAGCGTAAATCAGTAGCATATGCTACATACGATGCCAGGCTTATAAATGTATATTACCTCTTCCTTTGATTTTAGCTAAACTTGAAAGTGCCTTTACCAAACCAGCACGGTCATGCCATGGGAAGACAGGAAAAATGCAATCCGAGGTGGTTTTATTTTAGCTCTGCTTTTTGCAGTCAAACTATATTACAGATTAAACCTGATTTTGCTACATGGTGCAGAAGTAATGATAATAGATTAATGAAATTCCCTTAAATAGTCCCAATAAAAATATACACAATACTGAATGAAGTAGCTAAGTGTGTTTTTCCTGGTTGTAGTTCTTCTTTGCAGGAAATTCTTACTCCAAAATTCAGTAATTTACCTGCAGTCTGACTTCTTGTTCCATGTTGTGACGTGTATAGATCCGGCCTCTATAGAATCTGATATGGAAGCTCTTAATAAAGTAACAGGAGCGAGATAAGGGTGTGCTGTGTTACAAAGTTACATTGGTAGAAACCAGACATGTTTGTATTTTAGCAGAATTGTTCTGCTTATAGTGGCTGACAAAAAAATCATGATAAACAGATTCTTTTTAAGGAGCAGTCTGTCGTGTTGGTCTGTGTTGAGAATTTAAATGAATTTAAAGATCTTGGAAGAAAACTCGATCTAGTTCAGATGAATTTTGAATGGATTTATAGCAGAGATAGAGAGTCAGTTTGGTATAGTGGTTCAGGCAGGCTTCAAAAATTGGGAGACTGTGAATTCTAGTTCCACCTTAGGCATGAAGCCACCTAGATAACTTTGGAGCAGTCACTTTCTCTCAGCTCTAGGAAGGTGCAATGGCAAACTACTCCTGAAAAACCTTGCCAAGAAAACTGCAGGGATATGTCTAGGCAGTCTCTGAGAATCAGACATAATTGAACTGAAGGGGGGAAAAACAGCAGAGATAATCATGGACATTTCTTTTTCTGTAAAAGAAATAGGAACGTTTTGTGTACCTTCACCTTATCTACTAGTACAGCTGCAGATATCATGGGTAAAATAGCAAGGAGAGTACACATTTCTGAATAGTCTGCTAAGTGGGATTCCTGTTCTATTATAGAAGGAGATGTGGGTTCTTCAGACCACTGTTAATAGCTGGGGAATGGATCCCTTGCGGCCTAACAGAACCAGGTTTTTTTTTGCCACCAATAGGAGTATGATAACCATTTTCATTATGAGTTTATAACCCTCAAATTATTCAAATGCATGTAAATACACAGTTTCCAAAACAAAATTAGAAAGTATGTTTAATCTTTGAAATGCATTTTCTAAAATGTTTTAATTTGTGTTTTCTGGCAGGTAAAAACATTTGGACTACCGGGGAGTGATAACGAAGACAAACTTGCAGTGTACATGAATCTAGCAGATGGAGTCTTCCTGAATAAAATAATGTTGCAAGTGTAAGTTGACCCAAAATGGCAAATCGCTTTTAAATTGTATAAAATATATTTGTATTGGAAATCATTGTTTCCATGCTAGATAATGTAGTGCTTTTACTTTTGGAAAATTTAATAAATAATCATTCCTAGCCTCTGTTTTTGAAGGGACGCGGTGGCTCAGTGGGTTAGGACGCTGAGCCTGTCGATCAGAAGGTCGGCAGTTTGGCGGGTCTAATCCCGAGTGCCGCGTAACAGAGTGAGCGCCTGTTACTCGTCCCAGCTTCTGCCAACCTAGCAGTTCGAAAGCACGTAAAAATGCAAGTAGAAAAATAGGGACCACTACGGTGGGAAGGTAACAGCCTTTGGCGTCTAGTCATGCCGGCCACATGACCACGGAGACGTCCTCGGACAAACGCTGGCTCTTCGGCTTTGAAACGGAGATGAGCACCGGCCCCTAGAGTTGGAAAACGACTAGCACGCATGTGCGGGGGAACCTTTACCTTTAGCCTATGTTTGGTTTTGGAACACTTTTTTGCTTTGTGTTATATATTTAAAAAAGAACAGCACAGAAAACATAATCTGTCATATTGTGCCAATTATTAAGCAAAAGGGAGCTTCTTGTTCCATAACATTAGAGCACATCCTGACATACACATGGTCTCTCTTGAAAATCTTAAATCCTCCAGTTAAAGATTTTTAGAAAACGGGCAGGGAAAGGTTTTCAACTGAAAGTTTGGAGAACAGTTGACACTTAACCTTTATTCCAAATCGGCCTCCAGAAACTTTAAACAGCTGCTCCCATTATTCCTGATTTGCTAATTGGGCTTATAGAAAATAGAAACTGAACGTTTTGGAGGTGTTCAGTTGTGAGAAAAACTGGTGCAGGTAATAATATGCCTGACGGTCATAAAACTAAGGTATAATTTAGAAGTTGGGAGTGGAGTCACATGTTTTTTGAAAATAATTCTTTAATATTTTAGATGGAAAAGCCCATTGATATTTACTTTCCCCGATTCGTGTATGTTAGAAATTGAGTACATAAAGGAGATCAGGACTCCTGTCTATCCCCAGGATAACTCTGAAAATTGAGCAGAGAGGGACAAAATTTGGAGTAGGAGAGAAAACAGTAAAATAAAGATTGAAGTTCAAAAATGGGCTAGATCCAGCTGGGAGCTGCAGTGCATCATTACCATTGAGGTGGCAGACTGCCTGTTGAGAATAGGCCCTCTACTTCCTTCTTCCTGGTCACATGACCAAGACGGGACTGTCCTTAAGGGATCATAAAGATTTTCATATGCCAGGCCTGCTTCCCTTATTATATTTAGCAAGTATATTTCACAGCTATGTAAGAAGTATCTTAAACCTTTTCATTTTAAGTTACATTATTTATCACCTGTTCCAAGCATAGAAATATCACAGATTACAAATTAACCTAAAATGGTAATGGATAAGAAATGGTAATGCCCAGGGTTAATTTAAATTTGTGCATAAGTCTTTATGTTTTAGCTCAGTGAAGCCTGACTGACCACATCTCTTCCTGTTGCAGAGTTTATGGCAGGATGAAACAAGGTCTTCCATTTGAAGTTTCATGATTGGGTTGAAACAGGCACTTTTCAAAGACTCTTAAGTCATATAGTTTTCTCAAGCTTGAGGTTTTCTTTAAAGATGTCCTTATTCTGTTCTTATTGCACAGTGATGCCCACCAATCTGAAAAGTTCATTGATTTCCAGAAATGAACTTTTTACACAGATGTGACGTGTGTTTAAAACTGGGACTGTTGGAGCAGCTCAACAAAGCTGGTTTTCTTCTTCCGTTACAGAGGGGATTTTTTTTTTAAAAAAATAGAACTGTGTTGGCAGAATGCCCAGTTGTGCCTCAAGATCAATGAAACTAAAACCTTTATTCAGTAGGGTTGGGTCTGTTAACACAAAACCAGAATGGTAGCATTTGTGTACAGTCCAATCTAGCTTCACTGTAAGGTGATCGTAGTGACGGTCTGTGACCTTTCTGGCAAGCTGTTCGGGCTTTTCAAAATGCTTATTTCTCCAGTGTAAAGCACAGGCTTACATTTCTTCTCTTCCTCATTTCTTTTCTGTGTCTGACCTTTTAAAATAAGAATAAAGCTTTTTTTCCCCCAGGGCAAACCTGTCTATTCTTAAGGTCTGTGATAAAAATTCAATATATTGTGTAGTCTTTTGCAAAGTTTGATAGCACATTTTGCAATTTTTTTTTAGAAAAGATATTTTCTTGGCATGTAGCTACACCCTGCGGTTTTCCTGTTGAGTCTCAATAAGTATTCTGATAAGTATTCTGACAGTTATTCAAGTTATGGTTGAATAACTATATTCTCTCATAGTTCAGATTATTCATCCATGTTATAGTGGAAAGCAGTAAAAAAAATTATCCCTCATCTAAGAAGTGCTACAGCTGAATGTTTAGCAAAAACCAAGTTAACCATTACTTAAGTCCTAAACGTGTGTGTGTGTGTGTGTGTGTGTGTGTGTGTGAGAGAGAGAGAGAGAGAGAGAGAGAGAGAGAGAGAAGGAGGAGGAAGGAGGATTGGCTAAAAGATCCAAGTATAGAATTCTTTTATCCATCATGATCATATTTGTTTGTTTGTTTTTTGAACTTATTTGCTGCCCAGTTAAAGTTGAATTATGCAGAATTTAGAGTTGTCTTTCCATATATTTTAAAGAAGTCCAGTAGATTGTAGAATATGCAAATTTCAGTTTTATGAGAATGAGGTTGAATGACTGGAGTGCTTGCATGAAGATGTATGGGTTTGTCTAACAGTAATGGGTTAGGCTTTAATTAAAATTTAATTAAGATAGAAAATTCAAAGTTACTTAAATGGAGTGGAGACTAATCAGATGTGGGTGTATGGTCTATCGTAGGGCTTTCCATCCAGTGGTACAGTTACCACCTATGGTACACTGGCACCTGGCAGGTGGTACGTGACCATCCTAGAAAAGTCGTAATGGGCGAGGGGAATGAGCTGAACCAGTGGCAGCACCGCACAAGCCTGAGAGAGAGATAGCTGGAACTGCAGGGCTGTCAGGGCTCAGTGGAAGCACCAGGATCAGCGTAGGGAAGCGCTGATCAGCTGGAATGTTGCAGCATCTCCAGGGTCTTGTTATTTACATTCAGATGCTTGGCAACTGATTCATATTTATGACAGTCACAGTGTCCCAGGGTCATGTGAAGTGACCAAAACCTGCTGCAACCACACAGCAGACGGGGAATAAAAACCAAACACCCCACCCCACCCCCGCTGCCAATCCTCAACAGAAATGCTCACAACAATGAAAACCTCGGACAGGAGGAAGAGTGCCGCCGGGTGGGAAGGCAGGTGTCTTGCTCGGCTGTGACTTGGGGGGCACTTTTTCCAGTGCCATTGTAACTTCAAACAGTCACTAAGTGAACTGTTGTAAGTCGAGGATTACCTGTACTTCACTTTTTTTCCTTTTTTTTTTTTTGGGTCATCAAGTTTTTGACACCTTGCTAGGCGACTGGTGGTACTCGGATGTTGCCATATCCTAAAAGTGGTACAATGGATGAAAAGGTTGAAAAGCCCTGCCAGGGGTGTCAATCTGCCGGATGCATCGTAGCAAAACCACGCCCACCCCATTGCGGCAATGGCAAAAAAGGTGCGATACATCGCAACACATCATGTGACGTTGCTAGTTTGACACCCCTGCTCTGGCAACATTTCCCGATGTTCCCACTTTAGAATTAGAATAATTCCTGATGATACTAATTACAGGTAGTCCTTGTTTAACAACCATTCACTCAGTGTCCAAAATTAACAACAGCGGTGAACAAATGGAATTGAAGCCCGATCATCAAAGTTGCGACTGTTGCAATGCACTGGCAGTCATGTGATCAAAATGTGGGCACTTGGCCCCTAGCCCGCATTTACAACCACAGGGTGCATGTCGGCTCCCCCTACCTGCCTGTCTTCCCCACCTTTCCCCTTTTGGCTGCCCTCTACTCTGCTGCTCCCACAGCTGTGCCCTCTGCACGGTACCCCTGCCACCCTGCCCTCTTCTGATCCTAGCTGATTTTGCAGTTTACGTCCTCCCACTGCTGACAAACCCCACCCCCACCCCCCAGCCTGGCCATTCTTGAGGCAGCTGTTGGCCACATGCAGCCTTCCTGAAGCCTCATGAAGCCTTCCCAAGGCCATTGGTGACAGTGGGGCAGAGTTGATGTTCATCCTTCATCATTGATAAAGGCCTTAACACAGCATTATGTTAAAGCTAAATGCGGTGAGCCCGAAGATGAGTGGTTAGGCCATTTTAAGCATAGAATGTTCTGGCACATCTTGGGGAAATATGTAGACACTGCAGGTGTGGCACTAGCAGTTTACGCTTATATTGTGCTTCCACAGCTTGCCTTACTTCTTAAGCTTGACAACCCTTATGGTTGATGCCAAGCCAAGTAGAGCAATTTTGTGCCAGTGTTTCCCAGATGGTCGTGTCTAGTCAAGCAACTTCAGGAAGACCTTTAATGTATGTTTGTGATATCTTTTTCTGCCCTCCATGTGAGTGTTTCCCCGCAGGTAGCTCCCCAAAAGGAGCTGCTTGGATAGGCACTCATCCACCATACAGATGTCATGATCTGTCCAATGGGTCTGTGCTCTCACAGCAGTGTGTGAACTGATGGTAGACTTGCTTTAGAGAAAACTTCAGTATCTGGTACTTTATTTGACCATCCGATGCCTAATATTCTACGAAGAGAAGTCATGTGGAAATGGGTGAACTGTTTTGCAGGAATGGGTTCTTGCCTCCAGAAACACTGGAATAGCTTATGAGTTTCTCTATAAGTGCCAGATCACAACTTTTTGTATCTCTGCAACTATGGCATCTAATTCTTGGGCTGTGTCATTAGATAGCAGGCTGACAGCTACTCTCCATGTCAACTTGGGAAATCCTTCCTATTGCCTCATCATGAATAGGTGAAGGTCAGTGCCTGACATCCGTGTTGCTTAGTGGCAGAAATTTTGGTCCCACTTAGGGTCACTAAGCAAGGACTGGCTGTGGTGTATTCCCACTAAATCTAGAGGCATTCTTACAAGAAAACTTCCATAGGGATTGATTAGTTTATGATGATTTTAGGCTGTTAAGGAAAGTTGTTTTTTTCAAATTCAGTAACAAACTCAAATAATATATGCAATAGCAAATTTGAAGTGATAATTGATAATGGCAGTCTCCTACACACACACGTACACACACACAAATCTTTTTCTGTTGCAGTTAATCAAGGAAACTATTTTCAAGCAGCTGATCTAACCTGCAAAAATTGCATTTCCTGTTAAACTTAAGCCATTTCTTTCAAGTCCTTTTGTGTTAACTGGTTACACAAAGGAGCAAATTATGCATGATCATTAATTGTAGAAATAGAATAAGCTCTGGGTTCAATATTCCTTTCTTTAGCAAGTGTCAGATTCAGTGGAGGTATTTTCCTTTCAGACACTACTTCCATTTAACAGATTGTGTGTCTGTTAAATTTGGGGGATCTATTAATTACTGGGTTTATTCCATAAATGGCTTGGTTGCAAAGATATATTTATGACTATGACATAATTACACAAAGATATAAATTGAAGCAAAATATGTAAATTTGGATTTAGTGGACATTGCCTTCTTCTGGAAGATCTGTTAAATACTGTAAAGATTTTATTAAAACAACACCAGCTGTGAATTGGACTTTTCATAGTTATTCCACCCTGACAACGTTTCTGAGTTTATTTATAGCTGTACTTTAAGTTCCAGTAAATTAATTTCCAATCTATACTGCATTTTTAGTTTATTGCAATGAATTGTGTTGATTTTGAATACTTAGGATATTATGACTATATGACTATAACTACTTGAGAAGTAATAAATGGTATAAATAAACTAACCCTCCCAGAATTGGTTGAAAGGTAGACAGCTACATAAATGTTTTAAATGCATACATGGATACATACATACATGACTAGCGCAGGGGTCCCCAACCTCTGGGCTGTGGCCCCCTACTTGGCCATGACTGGTTTGGAAGCGGGCCACAGAAGCGGCAGGTGAAAGTGTGCGCACATCCCCACTTGTGCAAGCAGCAGGTGAATGCGTGCACACGGGCTCCATTTCTGCGAGTGGCAGGCACGCTTTCCCGATACTTGCACAAATAGAGCTGTGTGCATGCACCCTTGCCAGCTGCTCACACGGAACCATCCCCTCTCCCCCACCCCCGCCCTCCAGTCCGCAAAGCCGGAAAGATTGGGGAACTGTCCTACGGTATCTGTAGATTAAGCAGTCCCGAATTTCCTGACAGCCATATTATTTTTCCAAATGTTTTCCTAATCTCAGTACAAATTAAATTATATTACCCTTCAAAGGTACGGCATGTGCTGTGTTAAAACATGTTTTAGCCAGGATCCTTATGTCTGAGTCGATTTGACTTAATAGTTTGAATTTCAATAATAACAGTTTGAAACCCATGTGAACCTGTATTAGGAATGCAGTAATGGCCTATTGTTAATGGCCCAGTCCTGTTCCCTGTTTTTGTGCAATGATGTGTCTTCAGGAGGTATACATTACAGTGCAATCAATACCACTTTACCAAAACAGCATTGTGCTACTCTTGATGTTTGTAATGACAGGAACTAGCTTTGCTTCCTTTTCTGATTGCTGTAGGTTTATTCTTGTTTGCACTCTTCATTTAAAATAGTATTTCATGTCTTATCTGTGTTTTCTTTGGTCTTGGCTGAAAATTAATACCCAGACTGTAACTCCCCCAATCTTTTTCTTGCTTTTCCTCTGTCCAAAAGTTATATTCATAGCATGGGGCCTGTTATCTGGAGGACCACCCATCTCTGTTTCTGTCTACTCAGTACAACTAGATAGACATGCCAAGTCTCCTCAAATGTTGCTATGTTGTGGGACTAAGGAAGCACAGCTTCTTTGTTGCTACTCCAATCTTCTGGAACAGCATCACCATCCCCCCTACTCTCTTGGTTCCAGAAGGCTCTTAAGACCTGGCTCTGTTTCCAAGTCTGGGATAAGTGTCCTTGTGGAGCCGTCTCTTTGTTGCTTTTGTTATTTTTAGGGTTTATAGGAGCTCCATGGTGAAGAAAAGATTGGGAACCTCTGCTTTAAGCAACTTTAATTGCATACTATAATAGTATGATATGAGCTGCAAGGTGGCCTAGTGTGAAGAACTCACCTTCCACCCAGAAGAAGGTTGAGAATTCAATCCTAGGTAGCAGTTGATGTTTCTCTCCTAAGGCACAAAGAAAAAAAAATATCTTCTGCAAACTCTGGCGTTAGGAAGGGCATCTGGCCAGCAAACACTCATCTCCATCTGATTACAGATTGTAAAAAGGGAATGGTTTTTTTAAATTGTACAGTTTGATGTAAACTGTCCAGAATGGGTGGCCATAACAAATTTATTAATAATATAATCCAGTAAAAAAAGTTTCAAATTACTGATGACAGCTTTGTGCTTCTTGATTTATTGCTCTTTAGAACGTACAGAGACTCTCATAAGCTCCAGGCTGGGGCTGCTGGGATTTTGAGTCCAACAGTATCTCACTGTCTAGCCAAGTATTTCTACTAGTACTTAGCATATGGACCCCACCTATACTGATATAATTGTGCTTGTCAGATGGATACATTAACATTTTTTGCCTATGCCAGATAACAGTATTATATAAAGTGACATGAAATTTATCACATATTGGTTCATTGCATTTATTTTTGCTAAAGGTTCAAAGTTTACATAGAGGTTCCTCCTAATTAATCTTAATTACCTTACCTCAATCTGGCTGAGTGTTACTAGTCAAAGATGATCCAGTGATCACTATAGTGAAATGGGAAATTTGAATATGAATTACCTCAATCTTAAGTCAGCACCCGAGCCACTGCAGTATGCTAATGGTATATTAATGTACATACATTAATGTACATACATTCAGCTGGCTTATTAAAAGAGTTGGTCTTCTTTAAATCCTCCACTTTCAAAATAGTCTGTATAGAATAGGTTTGAGAGCCAGTAAAGTATGGCTGTTTTTCTACTGATCTCTTTGTGTTGTCTACAAGAATGGGTTGGAAAAAGCTTGTTAGAGCTTTAAGCTGAACAAGCAGTTCTTACTGTCTCAGAGACAGTACAACTACGGTGGTACAAAACTGCTCAACCCAGAATAAAAAGCTGCAGATAAATTGATACTGTAAGATAATCTTCTAGCCCTCCAGTGTTTCAGAGTCATCTGTATTATAAATAAATAAATAAATAAATAAATAAATAAATAAACCTTTATTGTCAAAGTACACACAGTGACAACAAACCCTCCATCCTACCACACCATGTGAACCAACTACACCACACACCGGTCTCCCAAGTCAATTATGATAGTATCAGTTCTTAATCTTTTATAAATAGTTCCTAGGTGGTGAGCTGAAAAACTTAAAACTCCTTTATTGTTTCCAAAGAAGAGGATTGTTAAACTCTTTGAATAATAAGTTATTTTGTTTATCATCAGGAATCCCTACCTTTCGGAACTTTTTTAAGAGTCTTATTATAATCAATAATTATTGACTTATTGGAAAATACCCATGAACTTAAGCTACATGCAAGATGGTTAATTCTCAGTTTGCACTATGAAGTAGTTGAGACAGGGTCATGTGCTCTTACTGTTTCATGGGTTACTCAGAGAACAACATGGCTATCAATTTTTTCAAGGTTTAACAGAAGATCAGTTGTGTGCAATGAATAAATGTGCTGCTAGAGATAGTTGTGTGGGTTCCATAAAACAGTGACAACTGGAGCTAAATGACTAAGATGTACAACTTCTAAATAATGCTGAATCAAAAATGTTCTGAGGTTACCAGTTGTCTTAACATCAAATGAAAGGTGGATGCTTTCAACTTTTATGATGCCACAGGTTAATACTGATTAACTCTAGGTTCTGTTCTTAAGTTCACACGGGACTTTAATGGAAGCTAGTAGACCCTGCATGGGCCTGTTTGAAATAAATGCTAGCTTTTTATTCTTATATTACATCTTGAGTGCTTGTTTGAGCAGAAAGACTTGATGTAATAGTAAATTTTAGAAACAGAAACTTTATTTGCAGAAAATGCTTACTTTCTGCTTTTCAAGCACAGCTGGAACAAGGGTACTAAAATATATCCACAGATGATTCATCGTACAAAGAATTCCTTGAAATATATATGCACTTGGTTACAAGCTTATCTAATTATGCAATGAGTTCTAAGAAATTGTAAATTGAAGGCAATTGGGGTTTGCTTGGCTGGCTGGGGAATTCTGGGAGTTGAAGTCAATCCATCTTCAAGTTGCCAAGGTTGACAAACACTGAGATATCTTATTAACTTACCTATTGATACGTCAGTGTTAATGCTTTAATATAGAGGTCCCCAACCTCTGGGCCGTGGCCTGTTCAAAACCGGGTCACGGAAGCAGCGGGCACACATTTCCTCTCTTCCCCCCACCAGTCTGCAAAACTGGAAAGGTTGGAGACCGTTGCTTTAATACAAACATTAGACATATTTGTCTTTTTAGAGTATTTTGTACTATGATATTATTAGGAGCAATAAAAATTAGCTATCGGAAATAATTTATTATGAGAGGATTATATCAGCAGAAGCAGAACCGTTTATATTGGCTCCTTATTCGGTCCTGTGCTATTGTGTTGCATTCTCGCTCCCTCACCTCAGTACAGTCAACCATCTGAGTCTGTTTAATAGCCAGCAGAACCCACAGATGCACACTGGAAAATAATGAATGATTCTTTGAAGGATGCTGTCTCCTAGTTAAGATTTTTATTTTATTATTTTATTTTATTATTATTTTATTTTTATTCTTTAAATAACTTTTCCTGACATGATGCAAAACACAAATTCCTAATCCTGAGGATTTAGGTTGAACTGTATTTATTTACTGAGAGTTTTGACAGTTTGAATTAGGGTGGTGCATATTTTGAAAAGGGACGCGGTGGCTCAGTGGGTTAAGACACTGAGCTTGTCGATCAGAAGGTCAGCTGTTTGTCAAATCCCGAGTGCCGCGTAACAGAGTGAGCGCCTGTTACTCGTCCCAGCTTCTGCCAACCTAGCAGTTCGAAAGCACGTAAAAAATGCAAGTAGAAAAATAGGGACCACTACGGTGGGAAGGCAACAGCGTTTCATGCGCCTTTGGCGTCTAGTCATGCTGGCCACATGACCACGGAGACGTCCTCGGACAAGCGCTGGCCCCTAGAGTCAGAAACCACTAGCACGCATGTGCAGGGGAACCTTTACCTTTTTACCTTTATATTTTGAAAATGATTGGGAAGAAAAATGGTGACAAGCAACAGCGAGAAAGCAGAACTATTTAATTCGTTTTTTGCATCTGTCTTTACACAAAGGGAAAAAACAGGCCTACCTACCAAAACCAGTGCCATAAAAAACAGAATAGAAACGCAAGTTAAGATAGGCAAGAAAATGGTAAGTGAGCACCTGTCCAGCCTAGACGAGTTCAAATCACCAGGACCAGATGGATTACAACCCAAAATTCTCAAGGAACTTGCAGACGTGATCTCAGAACCACTGAACTGTATTTTTCAAAGATCCTGGAGCACTGGGGAACTACCAGAGGACTGGAAGAGAGCTAATGTAGTTCCCATCTTCAAAAAAGGGGGGAAAAATTGATCCAGGAAACTACAGACCTATCAGCCTGACCTCAATACCTGGGAAGATTCTGGAAAAGATAAACAACAAATCAGCGAACATCTTGATGCAAACAAAGTCATCACTAAAAGTCAACATGGGTTTGTCAAAAACAGATCATGCCAGACAAATCTTATTGCATTCTTTGACCAAGTGACAAAATTAGTGGACCAGAGGAATGCTGTAGATATAATTTACTTAGACTTCAGTAAGGCATTTGATAAAGTAGATCACAATCTACTACTTGATAAGATAGAAAAATGTGGGTTAAATAGCATCACCACCAGATGGATTCGTAGCTGGCTGACAGCCTGTACTCAGCGTGTCGTCCTCAATGGAACTGCATCTACATGGAAGGAAGTGTGTAGTGAGGTGCCACAGGGCTCTGTTCTGGGCTCTGTGCTCTTCAACATCTTCATTAACGATTTAGATGAGGGGATAGATGGGGAACTCATCAAATTTGCAGACGACACCAAGCTGGCAGGAATAGCCAATACTCCAGAAGATAGGTTTAAAATGCAGGAGGTTCTGGACAGACCCGAACACTGGGTGCTATCTAAAAAATGAAATTCAATGGTGAAAAAAGTAAGGTTCTACATTTAGGCAGGAAAAATCAAGTGCACAGGTATAATATCGGTGGTACCTTGCTCAATAGTAGTAACTGTGAGAGGGATCTCGGAGTCCTAGTAGACAGTCACTTCAATATGAGCCAGCAGTGTGCTGCAGCTGCCAAAAAAGCCAACACAGTGCTAGGCTGCATTATTTATTTTATTTATTTATTTATTTTATTTAGTTATATTTATATACCGCCCTATTCCCTGAGGACTCAGGGCGGTTTACAGGAAATTAAAAAATCCAAAATACAAAAATTAAGAACCAAATTAAAAAATATTAAATTAACCCTGTAGTCAGTTAAAAAGAACCCCAAATTAAAAATTCCTCCTCAGTCTGGGCCCGAGAGCTCGAAGAGCCAGGTCTTCAGGCCCCGGCGGAATGATCGAAGGTCGGGGGCAGTTCTCAGCTCCACCGGCAGCTGGTTCCAGAGGGCAGGCGCTCCCACCGAGAAGGGAGCATTAACAGAGGGATAGAATCAAGATCAAGTGAAGTACTAATACCACTTTACAATGCTTTGGTAAGGCCACACCTGCAATACTGCATCCAGTTTTGGTCACCACGATGTAAAAAAGATGTTGAGACTCTAGAAAGGGTACAAAGAAGAGCAACAAAGATGATTGGGGGACTGGAGGCTAAAACATATAGGGAACGGTTGCTGGAATTGGGTATGTGTAGTTTAACGAAGAGAAGGGTGAGGGGTGACATGATAGCAGTGTTCCAATATCTCAGGGGCTACCACAAAGAGGAGGGACTCAAGCTATTCTCCAAAGCACCTGAAGGCAGGACAAGAAGTAACGGATGGAAACTAGTCAAGGAGAAAAGCAACCTAGAACTAAGGAGAAACTTCCTCACAGTTAGAACAATTAACCAGTGGAACAACCTGCCTCCAGAAGTGGTGAATGCTCCAAAACTGGAAGTTTTTAACAAGAGACTGGACAGCCATTTGCTTGAAATGGTATAGGGTTTCCTGCCTGAGCAGGGGGTTGGACTAGATTACCTCCAAGGTCTCTTCCAACAACAACAACTACTACTACTACTTCTACTACTACTACTACTACTTCTACTTATTATTATTATTATTATTATTATTATTATTATTATTATTATTATTATTATTATTATTATTATTGCCTCTGAATTCATAGGTGTGCTATACTGATTATAGCAAGCACTTTTTTCACCTTCTGGAGGGAGGGAGAGACTGAGCTGCTTTTAAAAAGTTGTCTCCTTAATGAATTTGCATCTTTAATGTAGCTCTTGGAAACCGCATTGAATTTTTTTTAGCTTGCACAAATTTCATATTGGATGCTTTTAATAGTAGCACTGATGTGCACACTTGTGCTTTCAAATTTCAGACGACTGCTTCTCGGTCATGTTAGAAGTATTCATAATCTCAGCCAAAATGTTGGAAACTCATACTCCAATTAGGAGGAATGTCTGTAGCCTAAAATTTTAATTGTGTTAACATTCTGAAAAGCCTGGATGCAGAATGCTCACTTGAATCTCACTCCACATATATCTTTTTATTACATTCTTTGTTAATGATAGTCTTTCTTAATTTGAAAAAATGCTAAATAGCTTTCTTAGATATAATTTATTGATAATAGAATTAACAGAAAAAATAGATTAAACTTGTATATCTTGAAATATAAAGGCACACTGTTGGTGTAATACAAGTAATATAAACAAAAATTAATCATAATGATAGTGTGTTCTTGCTTGTTACCATCATTCCACATCAAGAGAATATATGACTTGGTAATTGTTTAGAGTCAGTTTAATTGCAGAGGCATAGACTTCTGATTAGTAATTCAGTACAGATATTATTCGCCATCCCTTTCCAAGGTTTTCTGCCTGTTCTTTTCTTGCAAAGTTCAGCCCAGACAGGAGCTGTTGCTTTAGAGCAGGGGTCTTCAAACTTGGCCCTTTTATGACTTGTGGACTTCCACTCCCAGAATTCCTCAGCCAGCGTGCCTGGCTGAGGAATTCTGGGAGTGGAAGTCCACAAGTCATAAAAGGGCCAAGTTTGAAGACCCCTGCTCGATAAGCTAGAGCCATACACAGACTTGGGAGAAGGTGCTTCAGAGCTTGCAAGAATGCTAACCGTGACACATTTCTCTATCTTTTAAAACATCTTCTGTACTGTGAATTATTTCCAAAGTGCTATACATCCCAGTAGATGTCACATAGAATTTTCTAGAAACGCTACCATTTGGCAACATATAAAGTAACTTGGAACACTTTAAGTTTGATGCAATAGTGTCACTGCACATTTTTTCCAGTTCATCCGGAAAGTTCATTTCTAATTCTACATCTCTTTCTGCTCTGCACCTGTGTTAATCTTATCATGTAACCATAGTGAATCCAGCTGTGTCCAGCTATGTTATGGTTTTAGACTGTTTTGTGCGCATGCCTAGAAAAAGTTTCTCACAGTTACTTCTTTACTTTTCTCTTCTGCCTGATGAGAGAATATAGTCAGTTTAGGTCTTTTTTTTAATCCCATTTATATCCCACCCTTCTCCGAAGACTCAGGGCGGCTTACAATCTAAGCACAAATCAATGTGCTTAGCAATAGCCTTCATTCTATGTATATGCCTGCTTATTAGGGCTTTCGCCCCGCCCCCCAAGCGGCATTATTACAAAGTCAGCTTATTGCCCCCAACAATCTGGGTCCTCATTTTACCTACCTCGGAAGGATGGAAGGCTGAGTCAACCTTGAGCCTGGTGGGATGCGAACCTGCACTAATTGCAGGCAGCTTGTGTTACTTAAGGAGGCATTAGCCCACTGCTCCACCAAGGCTTTTGTTTTCTCATTAAAAGTTTTACAATAGAATATGCCTCGGATTTTCTTTATTTGACATTCACCATGCAAATGAACCACGGTCCATCCTCCTCTGGTCAGAATATTAATTATTCCACGACAAATAGGAGCTGAAATAAAAATCAAATTGAAGTCCTTTTTTAATTACAATGCTGTATAGTAAAATTTACTAAAGCTAGCACTAATGGCAGAATTTCAGGTCGTCCTTGACGTATAACAATTCACTTAATGTCCATTCAAATTTACAATGGCACTAACACAAGTGACTTATAACCAATCCTCATTCTTACAACCATTAGCAGCATCTGCTTGGTCATGTGGTCAACTTACTTGGCAACTGGCATGTGTTGATGGCAGTTGCAGAGTCCCTGGTCATGTGATCAACATTTGTGACCAGCTCAAGAGGCTTCTGACAAGCAAAGTCTATGTGGGAATCTGGATTTGTTTAATAACCACATGAATTACTAAACAACTATGGCAAAAGAGAGGGTAAAATTTGTAACAACTACTTTACTCAGCAATGGAAAATCCCAGTTGTGGTTGTAAGTCAGAGACTACCTACATAATCTTTCAAACTCTCTGGGGGAGGGGATTTTTTGATTTAGTAACTTCTGAATTTTATGTTAAAATATTTGAAAAGGGCAAGAACGTAATAGTGGTCCCGCAAGCTGCTCAAGGTAGGAGAAAGTAATGATTTAATGGTCATAAGTTAATTTTTGTAGCTCAAACAACAGGACCAGTGATTCATTAAATGGAATGTATGTGGGAATTCAAAATATTAAAATATTGCTAGATCCTTGATTTATATTGTAACTGGTTAGTTTTATCATCTTGAATAAAAAGAAACATTTAAAACATGAAGCTATTAGCAATGTGTACATTTAATCGACTTAGGAACAGAATAATCTGGAGAATTCTAGAAGGTTGCTTCTCCTTCTAGGTCGGGGTCCCCAACTCCCGTTCCATTGACCAGTACCTCTCTGAGGCCTGTTGGGAATCGAGCCATGCACCCAGCAGACGAACAAGCAAAGTTCATCTGCGCATGCACGGGATCTAGATTGTGCCCACAAAACTATCCCACCCGGTTCGTGGGAGAACATTTTTCTTTTGAAACCCGGTCTCTGGAGCCAGCAAAGTTGGGAATCTCTGCTCTAGGCCTTGCTGTTCTAGGGGCTCTTCAAAGTATTTCAGGGTGTACTGGCTTTGAAAGAGGACATTTCCAGAACATTTCAAATTACTTGTGGTTTGGAAGTTTTACTTTTAGAAGTGCCAAACTGGCATCAGAATTGCAAGGTCTGGCAGGATGCAGTTAACATAGTCAAAGGCACGGGTGTCAAACTTGCCATGTCACATGATGTGTCGCGACGTATCGTGTCTCTTTTTGCATTGCCGGCAATGGGATGGGTGCGGCTTCAGTATGATGAAACTGGCCCATGGGCCGGCAGTTTGACAAAGGCAACAGAAATAACATGGTATTCCATATACGGATCAATGAATTTTGTATTGTAAGTCTATGACTTAAGCTTCAGTCCATGGGTGTCCAGCCTTTTGGCTTGCTTGGGCCGCATTGGGCAAAGAGGAATTGTCTTGGCCCACATATAAAATATATAGTTAATTTATAAAAATCACATAATAGTGTTAATAGTTTTTGATCTTATGGGACTGCATTACTAGCTGTCCAGGGCCTCATGCAGCCAATGGGCTCCTGGTTGGACATGGCTGCTTTATATGAAATCACCTCCAATTTCTCCTCCTCTTGCACCTCTGTTGAAAGACTCTGATTGTAGTCCAAAGTTTACTTGGTTGCATTTGTAAATATGATGTATTTATGAATCTCTAACATAAGTGGTTCATGCTATCAAGGACATTTCTGCCCTTCCCCCTGCCCTCTTTGTGAGCTTCAGAAGAAATCAAGAGATATTAAGTCTTTAACTTAAAAAAAGAGGATTTATAGGAATTCAGCAGTGTTCTGTGGCTTTCCTAGCTACTTTTTCTAAAAAGAGTACTGTAGCTATCAGTTTTCCAGCAACTTTTCCAGCCTTGGGGGCCACCAGTAATACAGATGGAAGAAAGGTTGTGATATTTACAAAAGACCGATACGGTGTGATGAAGAGATTTAATGTCACACTTGACTTCTGTTTATTTTTCCTCCATGTCCCTGCCCCTGCTGCTGTTATTAAAATATACTTAATGCCTTGAGAGTGCGAGCAGCCCAGCACCTGCTAATACTTAACAGATTTAGCAGCTGTTCTGAGACAGCTTTGCAATAATCCATAGAGGTTTCTTCAAACATCTGCTAGAAGGACCCTGCCAGCAGCTGCATTTTTGACAAACAGGAGAAAAGCAGGGAAGACATGAACCACAAATAACTCTATCTGATTGCAAAATTGGTGAATATGTGCAGCCTTAAAATAGTCCACCTTAGATCTGATCAGGAAGGAAGGGAACAGGAAGGAAAATGTTTTGCTCCAGTTTGTCTGGGGTGGGGGGCATGACAGATGTGAAGTTTTATGTGGAGAGGAGCTGGAAAGGGTGAAGCCTCAAGCACTCAAGTTCCAGTTGTGGGTGCCTCCCCCTCCTTTCCAAAACAGGTCCTGGCCAGCCCCCTCCCCTGTGCTTGTACAATGCCTACGTTGGGCTTGCTTTCTGTCAGTTCCATCTGCCACAGCAGCCCCTGTTGGGGCAGGTCAAGGGGCAACTGCACAGGTCCTACCAGAATAGATGAAATGGACGAGCTCCAGGTCCTTTCCCTTCAACATTGGCATTTTTTGGGCCCTCAGAAAATACCTTCTCTATGGTATATCCCCTCCATCCTCTCCCTGGAGGACTAACAGGCCCCCACCCTTTTAATTTTTAGGAGAGTACTTCAAATGATATTCTTTTTTAGGTTTTAGGAACAGGAGTGTTTCTCAGACTTGTCAACTTTAAAATATACAGACTTCAACTTATACTTCAACTCATCCTGGCTGGAGATTTCTGGGAATTGAAGTCCAGACATCTTCAAGTTGGCAACTGAAACAGGGGTAGGAGAGAATGTTCATTTTCTCTGGGAGGTATGGCTATATTGCCAGACTTTTTCTTTTTCTTTTGTTATTGATTTTTGGCTTTTATTTTGTGTTATATTCTTGATTGTAAGCAACCCAGAGTTTAAGTTGAGTAGTTACGCAAAGGTTTTAAATAAAATCATATGGTAGAATATGAAACACAAATATTATTATAACGTTATTTTTATGAAGAGAAGGGTCCATCAAAGCAAAAGTGTCAACAAAAGTCATAACCCGTCTCTTGATTGTGTGGTGCAGTTCCTTCCTACAGCTTTAGCCTATTCCACCTGGGTATGGAGCCATACTTTTCACCCTAAAGCTATAGGGGGGGGAGGAGGAGGAGGAGGAGGAGGAGTGGTATTGTGGGCAGGACGTAGCTCGAGTTGAGATAATGCCAGGTGGTGCAAAATTTTCCATGGGCCTCATGTTTGAGAATGCTGATATTAATGAGTGGCAGACCCTTGCTTTTTGGAGCAGAGAAGCAAACCCCAGAATTTGGGATGGAATCAATCCACTCTTTCTATTGACTTGTTAATAGAAAAGAGATGAGATAGCCTTCCTTCGCTGCCAGACTGCCCTGAATGCTACTTTTCCTTTTGTATCTAATGCTTTCCTAGCTGATATAACAGTATGAGAGGAGTCTTTCTCCCTTTTTTCAAAGATTGGTTGTTTTGGTTTGGTGGATGATAAAAGAAATGACAGGTTTAGAAACTACTCTTTGTTCCATACCTTACATTGCCCACAACACCACTGTTCTTCGATTTCACTTTCGGATACGGCAGTCCTTTTGGCTAGAATTTAATAAAGTTGAGGTCTCTGAGAGAAAAGAGGAATTGCAAATTTTGGGTTGACAGTCAATTTTGCTGCTTCATGGTCAAGCTGTATCTTTTGCAGTGAAGCTTCTTCAACAATCTAGAATCCAGAGTTTTAAGTAGAATCTTTTTCAGACATCTTTTGAAAGCCTGAGGCATCTGCTTTTCCCATCTCTTCCTACAAGTCTTTAAATTATTATTTTGCATTTGATTTCTGTCATGTAGATGAATTGCATTAAATGTCTCTTAATTACAGCTTTCCTTTTGTTAGTGAATAGCTGCCTTCCTCGCTTGTCTGCATACTTAATGCCTCCTGTTAAGGCAGTGGCCTGAGGCAGGGCAGGAAAAAAAATTTCTGCTGCCAGCTCTGGGCAGGTCTCCATCCTCACCATTCATGTAGCTACCGTGGTTGCAACAGCATTTCTTTCTCCATCATCATGGAAATTGTCTGTGAATTATATGTGCTTAGCTTGCTCATATTTGTCCAAGGCTAAACTTTTATAGAGTTCGTAAATATTTTTTGTAAATTAGCAACTAAATTACTAACTTGAGTTTCATATACTTTAGTCAGTAGACTTGGTGAAAGGATTATAACAAGAAAGTCTGTGATTAAGTAAATTTTTTGAATTTACATCCCATCTTCTCTCAGATTGCAATAATGGAACAGGTTGGAATGAGAGAAATTACTGACCCAAAGTCATTCAGTGAATTTTGTAGCTGAGGATTTGAACTTGGGCCTTCACAATCATAGTCTAGCATTCTAACTATTGAATGAAAGTTCCAAATAAGTTAGAAAAAGTGGTTTAACTTAAACCAAGCATTATTCAAAGTGAATATCTGCCATTATTATACAAATTGCTCTTAAGCTTTACTACTTAACTACAATTGTGATTAGGTTTTGTGCATTGTAAATATACAGGGAGTGCAGAATTATTAGGCAAGTTGTATTTTTGAGGATTAATTTTATTATTGAACAACAACCATGTTCTCAATGAACCCAAAAAACTCATTAATATCAAAGCTGAATATTTTTGGAAGTAGTTTTTAGTTTGTTTTTAGTTATAGCTATTTTAGGGGGATATCTGTGTGTGCAGGTGACTATTACTGTGCATAATTATTAGGCAACTTAACAAAAAACAAATATATACCCATTTCAATTATTTATTTTTACCAGTGAAACCAATATAACATCTCAACATTCACAAATATACATTTCTGACATTCAAAAACATAACAAAAACAAATCAGTGACCAATATAGCCACCTTTCTTTGCAAGGACACTCAAAAGCCTGCCATCCATGGATTCTGTCAGTGTTTTGATCTGTTCACCATCAACATTGCGTGCAGCAGCAACCACAGCCTCCCAGACACTGTTCAGAGAGGTGTACTGTTTTCCCTCCTTGTAAATCTCACATTTAATGATGGACCACAGGTTCTCAATGGGGTTCAGATCAGGTGAACAAGGAGGCCATGTCATTAGATTTCCTTCTTTTATACCCTTTCTTGCCAGCCACGCTGTGGAGTACTTGGACGCGTGTGATGGAGCATTGTCCTGCATGAAAATCATGTTTTTCTTGAAGGATGCAGACTTCTTCCTGTACCACTGCTTGAAGAAGGTGTCTTCCAGAAACTGGCAGTAGGACTGGGAGTTGAGCTTGACTCCATCCTCAACCCGAAAAGGCCCCACAAGCTCATCTTTGATGATACCAGCCCAAACCAGTACTCCACCTCCACCTTGCTGGCGTCTGAGTCGGACTGGAGCTCTCTGCCCTTTACCAATCCAGCCACGGGCCCATCCATCTGGCCCATCAAGACTCACTCTCATTTCATCAGTCCATAAAACCTTAGAAAAATCAGTCTTGAGATATTTCTTGGCCCAGTCTTGACGTTTCAGCTTGTGTGTCTTGTTCAGTGGTGGTCGTCTTTCAGCCTTTCTTACCTTGGCCATGTCTCTGAGTATTGCACACCTTGTGCTTTTGGGCACTCCAGTGATGTTGCAGCTCTGAAATATGGCCAAACTGGTGGCAAGTGGCATCTTGGCAGCTGCACGCTTGACTTTTCTCAGTTCATGGGCAGTTATTTTGCGCCTTGGTTTCTCCACACGCTTCTTGCGACCCTGTTGACTATTTTGAATGAAACGCTTGATTGTTCGATGATCACGCTTCAGAAGCTTTGCAATTTTAAGAGTGCTGGATCCCTCTGCAAGATATCTCACTATTTTTGACTTTTCTGAGCCTGTCAAGTCCTTCTTTTGACCCATTTTGCCAAAGGAAAGGAAGTTGCCTAATAATTATGCACACCTGATACAGGGTGTTGATGTCATTAGACCACACCCCTTCTCATTACAGAGATGCACATCACCTAATATGCTTAATTGGTAGTAGGCTTTCGAGCCTATACAGCTTGGAGTAAGACAACATGCATAAAGAGGATGATGTGGTCAAAATACTCATTTGCCTAATAATTCTGCACTCCCTGTAATTAGCTAGATATAATGATGTCACTTTGCCTGATCTACATGCTGATATAGTGGGGTGATCGAGGACAATGTTTTTCAACTTTGGCCACTTTCAGATGGCCAACACCTAGAACTTTGGGAGTTAAAGTCCACCCATCTTAAAGTGGTCAAGTTTGAGAAACACAGATCTAAGAACTTATATTCAGACTGTAGGTGTGAACTAGCTGTTCAGTGATTTCAAAAAGTGGGCAATAAGCACCACTATTGCTTGTTAAGTGGTTACTAGTTTGATTATTTTAAAAAATCACATCCTTTCATCTGCAGACTATCATTAATGTTGATCTAGACAATGTTACCCAACCCTGAAAAATCCAGATGTGTAGCCTTGAAGTCCATACATCTCAAACTCAACAAAGGTTAAGAAATACTGGTCTAGACCAGAGATCCCCAACCTTGGCAACTTTAAGCCTTGTGGACTTCAACTCCCAGAATTCCTCAGCCAGCTTGGCTGGCTGAGGAATTCTGGGAGTTGAAGTCCACAAGGCTTAAAGTTACCAAGGTTGGAGACCCCTGGTCTAGACGAAAGCTGGAGCCTAATGTGAATGATATATGAGCCAATATACATAAAGGGTGTATAATTAATTATACAACTTGTATGATTTATAGTGCGTAGATGGGAAATGGAATTTTACAAGATAGCCCCTCAATGAAAATTCGGTCTATGTAGTGAAACAAGTACACGGGGAAGAAGATTGGGGCAGCCTTGTGAGTTTAGAAACCATTTAAAGTTGAGCCTGTTTTAGTATTTGGATGGGAAATGACCTGGGAATGCCAGGACTGTAGATTAATTTGGGAAGTAGTACAAATACTATGTACACAGTGAAACTACCACGTTGAGAAAAAGACTAGACTATACTAACATTTCTGAACTATCATCATTCAGTGCCTCCTACATTGATACTTTTCAGCAATAACAGACACTTGGAGAGCACGGGAGTTATATTGTAGCATATTTAAGGTTGGATATCCAAGTTCTCCAGTTGCATGTGTGCAGTAGTTAGATGAAGTGGATAAGGCCCATGAGTCTTACCTCCTTAACTATAACCCTATCACTTCATTCTGTGAACTTTCCTAGAAGTTTTGAGCATCAGGTTAGAGTGAAGAAGTTTAAGCCAGGAAATGTTTTAATAATATTTTAATCTGTTTAATTTTCAAATTGGTGTAACTGTTCTAAATCTTAATCTTTTTCTTATAGAGATCCACGCCCAACAAACCAGCGCTTCAATGAGCATGTCAACAATGATGCAAACCTACGAATTCAAAACCTCACTATTTTGGTCAGGAACATCAAAACCTATTATCAGGTATATGCATATACAAGTATTTATCTTCAATACCACCTTCCAGAAAAATATTATAAAACATTTTTTAGAAAGAAAGACCAGAGAAAAGCTGTGTTTGCTGAAATTTTCAATTAATGTTCTGATCCTTGAAACATACTTAGGAAAAATACTGAGTCCTGTAAAATTATACACATTTGCTTCTACCATGGGAATGATTTCAGGTAGATAATGTCCACTGACTAATTTTAGAAAATAATACAGAATAATAAAGCCAATATTAAAGCCAGTCTGGAAACATTGACGTTTTGGCTTACTAAAGTCCAAGAATGGTCTATCAGAGCATCCGTTGTTGAGCAAGAAAGTAATTATTTCCTTTGTTTTCTTAGTTAAGTCATAATGTGAATTGCATTTAGACAGAAAGACTACATGGGAAATCACATATCAGTAGCAGATTAAGAATGTGAATTTAAGGTTTCTTGTATGTTTTTAGATTGTGTAACTGGTCCAGTTGAGCTATAGACACAGTTTCAGGCTAAATTTACATAATGAATAATGTCAGTCTTTTTCTGTAAAAGTCATTTGAAGTTATATATAATTGTCAACTATTAATATTTTTTAAAAATGTTAAAACCTAATGTCAAGTCTAAAATAAAACCTACATAACTAATGCCTCTGTGTGGAGGTGGTATTGGCAGTTTAAAGTTAAATAAAGTATCATAATGACATATTATTAACTAGAGCAAATCACTGTCCTTATCTAACATTTACTGTTCACCTGGATGAGCACATCTAGAACTGGAGAATTATTTTATGGTTGAACAGTCTTAAGTTCATACCACTCAAATTATCCAGCAGTGTATATTTTAGTTTCAGACTGATCAGGAGATTAATTGCTATAGCACAGTCTACCATTATTTTTGATATCCAAAAATAACCCACATTAGTTTTATGCTACTTTACTTGTAATTAATATGCACATGCTTAATTTTAAATCTGACTGACATTCTCTAATTTTGGATTCTAAGTAAGGCTTGTGTTTGGATGGGAAACTGTAAGATAGGAGTAGAAGCTGAAAAAAATACAAAAGAAGGCAGTAGCAAGCCACTTTTGTACTGTTATCTAGAAATCTCCATGGATATTTTCAGACATTCACCCAAAGTTAAACATGAATCAAAGATGTCTTTGCTTTTTTTCATTTAATTCACATATCTGGGGATGTAGTTCTGTAGCCAGCTAACTTTGAAGCTTCCATATTCTGAATTTCCAATATATTTTGACAAACTATTTTATTTTATAGCTTTGAATATCATACTCTGCCCAAATAATAAAAAATGCAGTTGCAGTCTTCTTTGTTCATGAAGAAAATATTAGTATGTCTGGGTACCTTGTATGCTGATGTTTCATCTTGTTATTCCTTTTTTCAGTAACGTTACCCTTTGTTAAAACTCTGTGTCTTCCTCAGGGTCAATTTATATTCTGCAGAAGAATAGTTAATCAAGAAAGGCAATATGTGCTAAACTCATAAGTATTAAAATGTGTATTTTCTTGCCTTGTAAAATTTCTATTGATTTCTTCATCAGTAAAAAATCATAATTAAAACAATATAAGTTGAATATAGTGCTTGAAAATATAATTGCAGGAATGCTTTTAAAACTAACTTTTAAAGCAGTTGATCAGAGCTGATAATAAATAATACTATATATAGTAACTGATAGGTTGAAGAGTTAATTTTTAAGTACGCATGGCAATAGTAGATGAATTTTAGTTATATGGAGAACTCCTATTGTACAGTCTCTGGGAACAAGCCTATTCTTCATTGGTAGTTTACATTTATTATAAGTGTTCCTATAATGCAGCAGTTGTTGGTCAGCTGATATATCTTTTGGAAATTCCTGGTTGTTTGGACTTTAAGTGTAAATTAATTCTGGCCACAGAATTCTGTCTCTCTGAAAAGATCACATGTGTTTTCTTGTTTCTGCCATACAGTAATTGAGAAAACAGAAATAAGAATGGAGTGATTTAATTTATTTCTGGATCATGAATGCTTTGTATTTATTCCCTGAGCTATGCAGAAAAGCAAAATTGAACAGTGGGAACAATGATAATGTGGACCAAATTGGTTAAGGAACAGCAATCCTGCAGTCAAGATTATTATTCTGCACTCAAGGATGCTATCAAAGTAATGTATCATGGAGATTCCGCTGCACTATTTCTGACCAATACTACCAAAATTTTGACTTTTATCTCAAGGTCAACTTGAGTTCCAGCATCTTGCCAGTTCCAGGCTGCTGCTGCCCTAATTTTTACAATCTCATAAATCTAGTAGTTGTAAAGTGAATAGAAAAATCTTTACTTTGTAATAGCTGGAGGCCCAATAGCAAGATTGGGCATGTTTTTCTTTCTTTACATTCCCTATCTGTCTCCAAATGTTTAATTATATTACTGCTTTGTCAGGCTGGTGCCTTTCTCTCTGAAATGGCTTTTTGTTTTCTCAGGCATTATCCGAAGCAAATATTTTAGCCCCCTCCTTTTTTTTAAGCAAAGGGAAGATATGGGACATTTTTCAAATTCTGCATCCAGTTTTGTTTCTTGAAAAAAAAAATAACGTTTTGCACTACATGTAAAATAATTGTGCCATTTGCTGCTTTCTTAAGCAAATATTCTTTAACTTTTTCTGGGATCTTTAGTCTTGTTTCTAAAAGAAAACTCAGAAATTTTAAAAAAATATGTTTTATTATTATTTTTTTTACTAGCTAGAAGTGAACCGATTACTATGTGAAAATGTGCTTGATTTAAATTGAAGAATAGAAATAGTTTTGGGAGTTCTTAATCAATAGAAGTAGGCTATGTTACTTCCTCAAGGGAAGTTTTCACCTGCAATGTATTTGAATGGTGGTGTTTTTCCTGTGTCTGATTTATTGCTCAGTTGGGCAAAGAAAATGAGACCTTTCTAACTTGTGTTGTTCTGTAGTAGGTGAAATTTAACAGTAGTAATTTGTAACAGCCTCTTTATATTTTAACCCCTCCTAAGAGAACAGTTTTAGTTTTCCTAATATGTTAACATCCAGAGTGATAAAAGGTAAAGGTAAAGGTTCCCCTGCACATGCGTGCTAGTCGTTTCCGACTCTAGGAGCCGGTGCTCATCTCCGTTTCAAAGCCAAAGAGCCAGCACTTGTCCGAGGACGTCTCCATGGTCATTTGGCCGGCAGGACTAGATGCCAAAGGCGCACGGAACACTGTTACCTTCCCACCGTAGTGGTCCCTATTTTTCTATTTGTATTTTTACGTACTTTCGAACTGCTAGGTTGGCAGAAGCTGGGACGAGTAACAGGCGCTCACTCTGTTACGCGGCACTTGGGATTCGACCCGCCAAACTGCTGACCTTCTGATCGACAA
Organism: Vipera ursinii; assembly: GCF_947247035.1. Classification (NCBI taxonomy): domain Eukaryota; kingdom Metazoa; phylum Chordata; class Lepidosauria; order Squamata; family Viperidae; genus Vipera; species Vipera ursinii. Next base: position 42,149,186 of record NC_139512.1, read on the forward strand.
GCTCAGCGTCCTAACCCATTGAGCCACCGCGTCCCAGAGTGATAGAATGCCCATATTTAATATTTTTCAGTATGTATGCATTTTAAAAACACCAGCATGGCTATGAAATTAAGTAACTCCTTAATTGTAAAATTTTGGATCAGAAATAGTACACCTTAAGGCAGTGGGTGGCAGTGCCTGGCTGAAGAATTCTGGGAGTTGAAGTCCACAAGTCATAAAAGGGCCAAGTTTGAAGACCCCTGCCTTAAGGTTACTAGATCTGTGCTGACGTAATACAGGTATCCCCTAAATGGCAGCCAAAAATTCAGAGAATCCCCTTTGCTGCCATCTAGTGGTTGTCAAGAATTTGGAAGCTTTAATGTATAGGTCTACAATACATAGAAATTTGGAGCCGTGTTCATCACTAACTGGGAAATTCTGGTTCTGATTATTATATGCTATTAATAACATGGCAGGGATTTATAGAGAACAAGGTTATACTTGACTTAACAACCATTTGTATAATGACCATTTGAAGTTACAACAGCACGGAAAAAAGAGATTTATGACTGTTTTTGACACTAATGACCATTGTGGAAATCCCTGTGGTCACATGATTAAAATTCAGATGCTTGGCAACTGCCATGTATTTATGATGGTTGTGGTGTCCGGGGCCATGTGATCACCTTTTGCACGTTCTGACAAGCGAAGTTAGTAAGGAAGGCAGATTCATCTAACGACCTTGTCGCTAACTTAACAACTTCAGCGATTCACTTAATAACTCTGGCAAGAAAGATTGCAAAATGAGGCAAAATTCACTTAACAAATGTCTTGCTTAGCAAGACATTATGGGGCCAGTTGTGGTCATAAGTCAAGGACTGCCTGTAGACGATACCCCCTAAGCTAGCTGTCAGTTCTTAGCTGTGTTAGATAGATGGATGTGGATGGGCTTTAGTTTTTGCCTCAACCAATAAAATGACCTGGGCCATCTCTGGCTGGCACCGTTTACCCCATCTGTTGCCTGATTTACAATAAATGAAAAACAGATAAAAACACAATATTTTGAATGAAAGGCCATCTTGAATGTTAGATAGCTGCCCCGAAATTTGGAGTGAAAACCAGGGTTTATTGAACCCTAGACATGGTTGAGATAGGTTAAACTGTTCACACTCAATCTTCCTTTAATCTGGTTTAATAAGGAATGTATTCTGCCAGCCAAAACTCTCTTTTTGTGGTGGTGTTCCTGTCTGTCAAATTTAATAAACATGAGCTAACACAAATTAATTGCATTGAATTACAAGAACAAGATAAAAGCAAACCATTTAGACACATCTATACATAAAACAAATACTGTACAGGATTACTTGGAGGATTGCATTTGAGATAGGATGCAGTTTATAGTTTGTATTTAACAAGAGACTCTCATTTGATTAGAAAGGGAAAAGGTCAGTTTGGGGTTAATTCTTTGCTTATTTGGAACAGCTGCATTGTAAAATATCAAAGGCTCTATTCCCCTGGGAACTACAAATAGCCATGATTAGAAAGTGAAACCAGGTGAATCTTTCTAGGAATCTGTTCCCTTAGGGAAAAGTAGCACATTTTGCACATTCCAAGTTCATGAAATGTTAACATTTTATACACCTCATAACAATCATTCTAAGAGTTAAGATTGACATGGTTTTGGATTAAGCGAAAGTACTCCTCTCTGTGTTACTACACTATGCTGGCTGTTGGGCCATAATTAGATGTTAGTTTGGTCTGGGAATTCAACTTGACAGCAAGGTCCTGTTATTTCTGTTCTTATCACCAGCCAGAGGCCAAGGACCAGAAGGGACCCTAGTCCATGAAGGTCCATCACTAAGGAGCTTCAGTTCAACACCCAGAGAATAGCAGGTGGTAGGGCAAGAATAGGTTCATTATCTGCACCTGAGCAGCTTTCAGCAGCAGCTTTCTGTATTTTTAAGAGCTTTTTATAGGTCTGATTCTACAAAGTCAGGCATGAACCAATCACAGACTTTTTTAAATTTTGTATACCGTACTTCAAATATAACCTCTACGGCAGGGGTGTCAAACTCAATTTCATTGAGGGCCGCATCAGCATTGCAGTTGCCCTCAGGGGGCCAGGTGGGTATGGCCAGGGTGGGCGTGGCCTACTGGGTGGGCGTGGCTAGAGTGCGTATGACCTAATGGGTGGGCGTGGCCAGCTCTACAACGTTCGCATCAAGGATGCCTATGGGGGCCTGGGCAGGAGTGGGACAGATCTGAGGGTCTCTGGCAGAAGGAGGGTCTCTGGGCCAGGGCCAAGGCAGTGGGGGCCATTCCCTCACTGTTTCCAGGATGGCTTCACGGGCCACATGAAACCACTTCGCGGGCCGGATCTGGGCCCCGGGCCTTGTGTTTGACATGTCTGCTCTATGGTGTGTTTCCAAGGAAATAGTGTCTGGTATTGGAATAAGCAAAATCAAAAACCATTTTATTCCTTTTATGTTTTGTGTCTCTAAAAATATAGTCCCTGGCATTGGAGATCATGATAAAAGAAAAGATTAAAAAGTACTTTTAAACGCTATGTTCCATACACTCAAAATTCTGGGAGGAGAGCCATATAAATCTATGATAGTGAAACAATATTATTTCTGACCAGCAAATTTTATTTGAAGTTATAAGTTTTCATGAGATGCAGTACACTTTGTTAGAGGTATATACTGGCCTGACTGATGTAGGTAGGTTAAATTGAAGTAGATGAATAACTATTTTTCATGATGTAAGTAACTTTCATTTCCATATAACAAATTAGGCAGAATGCCCTTATATACATGCCCCTGTATACAGCTATCCTAGCTTCTTTTAATATTCATTCTTTGCGATGCACAATTATTTATCTTTCTGCCAGCGTTTCTCTATTTCTGCATCTTTGCTGAACCATTGTACTGTCTTTAGTAAATATTTTACCATTCTGGGTTTTTTCCTGTTTGACTTGTAATCTGTTACTTCATTTTTTTCTGTCAAGCAGCTAGCTTGGTCTTCAGTGGATTAATTTTTAGATCCATTCACCTTGTTGTATCTCTTGTATCTTTCAAATTAGAATTCTGCTTAATATTTTCCCAGAAACAGAGTAATGCCTCTGTAATTTTTGCAGGGATCACATTCTACCAATCATCAAACACAGATCATAGTCGTCATACACAAAATAAATGTGTCTCTACACTTGCAGCCTTACCATTTGCAACACTCTCACACCATTTTAGTTCATTATTTGATGTCACTATCACATGCTAATCTTAAAATATTATTTCCAATGTTCCCAGTATTCAGTTTCATGTCAGGATTAGCATGAGTTAGTGATGTCCAAATTTGTTTAATCACTTTTATTTTTATTTCCATTCACACTGCTAGGAGCCTGTTGATTAGCCCTATTCATCTAATTCAGACATGTCAAACACAAGGCCCGGGGGCCGGATCTGGCCCGCAAAGTGGTTTCATGTGGCCCACGAAGCCATCCTGGAAACAGTGAGGGAATGGCCCCCACTGCCTTGGCCCTGGCCCAGAGACCCTTCTTCTGCCAGAGACCCTCAGATTTGTCCCACTCCTGCCCAGGCCCCTATAGGCACCCTTGATGCGAACGATGTAGAGCTGGCCATGCCCACCCAATAGGCCATACGCACTCTAGCCATGCCTACCCAGTAAGCCACGCCCACCCTGGCCATACCCACCTGGCCCCTTGAGGGCAACCGCAATGCTGATGCGGCCCTCAATGAAATTGAGTTTGACACCCCTGATCTAATTCAAAAGTAGTATTTTATGTCGCTCAAAAAATCCTTTGTATTTTCTCTTCTGATTTACCATGACAATTAAAATTGATCAGAACTATGTAATCCAATCCTTCTGGACAGTGATAAATTGGTATTAGTATTTCTCTCATAATATAAAGTGTAATTTATTGCATTTTCTGAAGGTTGTATTACTGACGATTTTGAAGATGAAAAGAGGCCATACTTTTGTAGTATTTGAATATAGTAAATTGTAATCCAGTAATATTTTATTGTGTCCCCAAAGATGTATATGTCTAACAATTTCGAGATGGGTATAGAGTTTTCCTCCCAAGTATAGGGGGCTTCATGTCTGGCTAGGCAACCATTAGATAAGAGCAAAAAGCTACCAAAACTCTGACACTATCATAGGATTGCCATGATTTTTGCATTACAGATATGTTAAATCTACTGAAGTATGAATAGGGAATGATGGAAAAATGATCATAATATAAATGGTATAGGAGAGATGGTATAAATATGAGAGATATGTAGCTCCTGGCACAAGAGAAGTACAGCTCCACTGGTTCCTTCTAGAGACTTCTTGTTCTATTTCAAGATTATTGATCAATCATTTAAGAATTACCGGATGGGCTACAGCTTTTACGTATACAATGAGTTCAATAGCAGATAATTTATTTCTTTTGAATAAGTAAAAGCCACAACAGATTTCAGGCTTTCACCTAAAAGAATCATGATTTGTGGCTAAGGCTTTATCTAAAAGGTTCATGCCTATTCTTCTGGCTTTTGGAAGCAGAAGGCAAAGCTGATAGGATATACAGACAAAAGACTTTATATTCAAGTTGATTGGTGATTTTGAGTTGGGCAGTTCTTTGATTGTGGAGCTGTTAGATGGGGATTTTTTTTAAACAGACTGTGTTTCCTGGATTGTTTTGAATAATGTTGCTGAATATATGCTGTTTTTCAGGAATTTTTATCAGTTTAGAGGAGGGGTGTCCAATCTTAGCAACATTAAGACTTTTGGACTTCAACTCCCAGAATTCCCAACCCGGCCATCATCTACCATCATCATTGCCAGAGGACCCAGATTGTTGGGGGCAATTAAGCTGACTTTGTAATAATGCCGCTTGGGGGGGTGTATGAAAGCCCTAATAAGCAGGCATATACATAGAATGAAGCTAAAACTCAAATACTTTGGCCACCTAATGAGAAGGAAGGACTCACTGGAGAAGAGCCTAATGCTGGGAAAGATTGAGGGCAATAGAAGAAGGGGACCACAGAGAATGAGGTGGCTGGATGGAGTCACTGAAGCAGTAGGCGTGAGCTTAAAGGGACTCCAGAAGATGGTAGAGGACAGGAAGGCCTGGAGGAACATTGTCCATAGGGTCGCGATGGGTCGGACACGACTTCGCAACTAACAACAACAAAATACATAGAATGAAGGCTACTGCTAAACTTGTAAGCCGCCCTGAGTCTTCGGAGAAGGGCGGGATATAAATGGAATTAAAATAAAAAAAATAAATAAAATTGCCATCCTGAGAAAACTTCACTGGAACACAGTGACAAAAAGCAAACATGGAGTTGCTATATATTCAGAGAGTTTAATAGTGTGGGTACCTTGACTTAAGACCAGAAGCCTGGTCCTGGTTGCAATCATAATTTAAGGACTACCTCTTCTATTTGTCTTTGGCTCTTTTCCTTGATACTGTGTTCACAATTACATATGTATCGTTGTCTCTGATTGTCATTGTTCACCTTATTCCTAATAAAAAAATACTTGCAATTTATAGTTGCAAAGAGAGGTAGCCTATTTTCTACCAAAGATGTGGTGAAGACTGAAGAACTGAGCTATTGACAATCAACAGGCATGTGTCAGGGATTCTAGTATTTGTTTTTGGCTGATCAGAGACCTTAACATGCTTCTTTTTTTTGTCCTATATTTAGCATTTCAAGCTAATCAATGTAAAATGGTAAAATGTAAAAGAAACAATAGTACAACACAGTGATTTAACATATTTGTTACATTTATATTTCACTTTTTGTAAAAGGTAGCAGGGCAGCACACATTCCTCTCCTTTTTTCTTATTTTTTCTCTACAGCAGGGGTGTCAAACTCAATTTCATTGAGGGCCGCATCAGCATTGTGGTTGCCCTCGGGGGGGCCAGGTGGGTATGGCCAGGGTGGGCGTGGCTGGAGTGCGTATGGCCTACTGGGTGGGCATGGCCAGCTCTACATCATTGACATCAAGGGTGCCTATGGGGGCCTGGGCAGGAGTGGACAGATCTGGGGGTCTCTGGCAGAAGGAGGGTCTCAGGGCCAAGGCAGCGGGGGCTGTTCCCTCACTGTTTCCAGGATGGCTTCTGGGGCCACACGAAACCACTTCGCGGGCCGGATCCGGCCCCCGGGCCTTGTGTTTGACATGTCTGCTCTACAGGAACAGCTACATGATGTAAATTGGGCAGAGGGAAAGTGATTCATAGTCACCCAATAAGCTTTTGAGACCGAAGGTGACCAATATCCGTTCATGTTTTAATGAATGAATACAGTAGTCTAAATTGCATTCTTTCTTACTACTTTGCATGTTAAGTTCAAAGGCGCCAGTTCAAAAGAGCAGAGCAAATGACCTGAGGTTATACATAATACAGACTGACAGAAAACACCATTGATAAAAGAATCCATCTGGTTTATATGTTTATAAAACCTCATTGAGCAGAACACATAGTTCTTTTCCTATTTTATCTTTATAATAATCTTTGAAAAAACATGGTAACAACTGTAACAACTTTTCACCTGCATTGTATCTTTCAAAAGCAAGGCAAAAGTTAAAGCATGAAAACATATGTGTTTATTCAGCATGTACCTACACCGAATAAACAGTCTAAATCCTTGTTTTAAATCCTAAATCCTGTTCTGAAGGTTGTATATAGGTGGGCGTCATCTTACTTCTGTTTGAGCAAAGAATTACTTCCCCAGCTGCTCTGTCGTGCGCATCCCTTGCCCTTCAAGGAATGAACTTCAGGAATCTTTGGCCCTTGAAATAACTTTTGATATTTTTATAGTTGATTGGGCTGGCTATGTACTTCATGCATAACAGCACAATAGCCTGTTTCCAGTGCTCTGTTGATCAGACTGTACTGATTCTGTAATAACACAATTTAGTGACACTTTAATAGCACTTTTATTTGTAGAGAAAGTCTGGAATCAATTTAGTAATAATGTTGTGGTTTAAGATTACTATCCTATATATTCCTATTAGATGTTGCTTTACTTTTTTTTAAAAAAAAAAGCTTGTGAGGGCTTCCTTTAAGTTTGTTTTTGACACAGAATGAGCTAATTCTCAGTTCTATGGTTTCTTACCAGCCTTTTATTAGAATCAACTACCTCATTGTCTTCTCTTTCAAACAACAGGCTTGATAGGGTAAACTGACACCTTGACCATAGATATTCTTATGTGGTGACATGAAGAGTCTTAATACTGCTATATCTGAACAAGCCCCATTGAAAGAGGTGTCCTTCCATGTTGATTTTATAAAGCTGTTTATAAAATGCTTGTTATGCTTCATGAAAGGTGTAACAGCAGATGTTTCTGAATTCAGCATTTATTACTTTTTCATACCGTCTGTCTGGAAGAACTGCATCTGAGGAAATGTCATCGTGAAATTTCTTGGGTTTTGAAAATCATACAAGGTAAAACCTTGCTGTTGATACCCTTTTGAAAAATACCACCCACCCCTCAGTTCCTTAAACAGATTATAATCCACCAAATCAACAGAGCCTATCACATGCAACCTTAATACTTGGATCCTCTGAAACTCACCTAGCAAGGCTATTTTGAGGTTACTTATTTGTGAATGTTAATTAAAGATAGAGAACATTTACCTGTGGGTTTGTTACATGTCAGGACAAAAGCATCTTCTTGATGTGGGTGCACCTGTTAATTTTTCCCCCCATGACTTTTATAGTTAACTCCAGGTGAAGTAATAATTACCTCATGATTTCTGAGGTATATTAATTAAGTGATTTGCAGGAGAGAGAGAGAGAGAAATTAACAAGGCAGAATATTGATGCAGATAAGGCATTCCGTGATCTAGTTCTGTTCTTAACAATTGTATTTTTTAATGCTTGCTGATTTTCATCAATGCAAAGAATCCAGAATTGGTTATTGGTTCTTACAGCGGCCATTAAGAACAATATGGGGATCGCTTAAATATCATAAAGTTATTTAACGTTAGCCTAATGTTATTTAAAGCAATCTATTGTAAAATAACAGTAGATTACAGGTAGTACTTAACTTATAACATACAACAATTCATTTAGTGACTGTCCGAAGTTACAACACCACTGAAAAAAGTGACTTATGACCATTTTTCACATTTAAGACCGTTGCAGTGTCCCCAGGGTCATGTGATTTACATTCGGATGCTTCACAACTGGTTCATATTTATGACTCTGGCAGTGTCCCATCTTTTGCGACCTTCTGGCAAGCCAAGTCAATGGGGAAGATTAAGGTTAAGATTCACTTAACAACCGTGTTACTAATGTAACAACTGCAGTGATTCACTGAACAAATGTGGCAAGAAAAGTTGTAAAATGGGGCAAAACTCACATAACAATATTTTTACTTAGCAACATAAATTCTGGGCTCTGTTGTGTGGTCATAAATCGAGGACAATCTGTACTTTAAACCCAAATTGGTTGTATTCACAACTCAGATTATTAATGGTTCCTGGATAATGATGAATCTTGAAAGCATCATCCAGAATCAGTGCCTAAGGTAGCATGGTTAGGTGATTGTCAAGGCCTGTAAAAAATGGAGTCTGTGTAGAAGAGGACCAGGGTGAACCTGAAGGAGGGGTCAAACATGTCATCAGTGACGAGTCTCTGTGTGCTTGCAAGAGATCTCAGTCCAGCCCACCTTGAATGCCTCTCTTATCTCCCACTCATTTCCTTTGACTGCTAGTTGATTAGATTCTTGTAGAGCTCTTAAGCTTGCAATAAATCTTTATACTCATTTGAACTGCCTGAATCTCCTGATTTATCTGATGCTTGGCAGCCTGGTCCTCTGCTCTTATTGCTGTTCATCTTTCTATTCCTGCTTGTTCAAAGGCTTTTTCTGAGTTGGTGGACATTACAGCAAGTTAAGGGAGGTGGAGCAGTTTCTATTCTCCTTAACTTCTTTGGTTGACTAACTAAGCATATTGGCTCTAGTAAGGAGGAAGATAAAATTCAACAAGATGAACATTTTTACTTAGGGAGTGTTTTTTTTAAAAATAAACTATTAACATATCAACTTCTCTTATTATTCTACCTTGAGTAATTTCACATACTTCTTAGTGTTTGATTTGGATTTGGGAGGTTTAATTTTTTCTGATATATGTACCGGTATTACTAAAGATTGAGTTATTATAAAGTTTATACTATTACATAAATCATTTTGGACTACTTTTACTGAAAGGAATAATATATCAGTTTTGCAATTAGTCATAGTTGAATTTTGAGATTAATTCATTGTGTACACAATTCTTAGGTTACCTGGAAAAATAGAAATAGAAAATACAGATATCTTGGAAAAGCTGGAATGCTTAAATAGCATTTATAGTTTAATTACGACTAAGCATTCGAATTAAGCCCATAGTGTTTGTAGGACATTTTGTAAATAGTCCAAAATTGCCAGAACAATTATAAGATTTGATTAAATAAAGTCCTAGTCAGTTGCCAGTGCAAACTGAATTATAACATTCAAACTAGTCTCTTGAGACTTTAGCACTTCTAGAAAGATGGAGTGCATTTTAACCATCTATGTAACTTTAAGTGACAGAAATTTAATATATTATATTTTCTTATTACCAGTTACAGCAGAGAAACCATCAGTCAACTATTTGATAGTATAATCCAAATAAACTCTAGGTTAATTTGCCTGGAGAGCATTATAAACATGGATGATTGGTTGCATATGATTTGATATTATGGTGAAAATGATCAGGTTTGTTGTTACCGTATAAATTTCCAGTCAGGGAATACGTTGGTAAAACATGCTGCTGGCAATGTATTTGCTTCACTAGATTTGTATTTGTGTAATAACAGATAATTTGATTTGTGGGAATCAACATACATTGGTAGGTTTTGTGTCTCATGTTTCCTATGGCAAGAAACATGGCTTTCTGTGACTATCAGCAATAAAAAAAGTGAGCGTTGAAGCATGAACATTAAAAGCAAACAGCATAGATTCACAGATGTTGATTAATAAAGAACATATCTACTGTAATTTAAGAACTAAAGTTGTGGTAAAATGTAATCCTAAGGTTCTCTTCAATTATATAAAATTGTATGAAAAAAAATCCTGGAAAAATGCAATGAAAAACTATTTCCATATCAGTACCATGAAGACTGCATAGAGATGCAGTCACTAGGAATCTGTTTAGGTTTATGGTCTGATTTAGGACATATTTTTGCTACTGAGCCAACATGTAGTTTGATTATAAGCAGGTAGTATTATTTTTTTACATAATAATAAAATAAAAATGAATTTAAATTGCACAAGTACACATTTGCATACAACTATATACAACTTTAAATTGCTGTCTATTAATAGGAATATAAATCTTATTTATACAAGAAGGGAAGAATTTACGCCGGAACAACAGAACTTGTAGACATTGTTGTCCAGGCAATTAACATATTGAATTAACTTTGCATATTGAATTTCATATTGAATTATTTATTTGGCTACTTTTTCATAATGAGACAAGGCTAAAACCTGACACTATGTTCTTTCTGTGATGAATGTGAGACACAGTTCTGATTTAACACAGAAAGAGTGTGTAACTTTAAGGATCCAGATGAATTTGCATTTAGTACGAAGACTATGATTAAGGCATGATTTTGAAATAAAAGCAAAGGTTTAAAATCAGCTTTTTCACAACTTTTAGTGGAAATATGATGATGGTGCTGGTGATGACCTATAAAGCCCTAAATGGCTTGGGTCCGGGATATCTCAGGGAACACCTGCTGCCAGCATCAAGTTCCCTTCATCCAGTGCGCTCCCACAGGGAGGGTCTTCTCAGGGTGCCGCCGGTAAAAGATTGCCGGCAGATAACACCCAGGGGGAGGGCCTTCTCAGTGGGTGCACCTGCCCTCTGGAACCAGCTGCCCGTGGAGCTTAGGACTGCCCCCGACCTCCGTTCATTTCGCCGGGACCTGAAGACCTGGCTCTTCGAGCTCTCTGGCCCAGGCTGAGAATTTTAATTTTAATTGGGGTTTTTATTTTTTCAGGGATTGATGTAATTTTTTAAAATTGTTTTTAACTTTTGTATTCCTTGTTTTAAATACCCTGTAAACCGCCCTGAGTCCTTCAGGAAAGGGCGGTATATAAATCCAATAAAATAAAATAAATAAAATAAAATAAATAAATATGTATTGTCTGGGACAACATTTATTGGTTTGATTCTATGTTATAACTCACACTGGACATCTTAAGCATTAAATACACAAAAACATAGGATACAGCTGGATGCCCAAAGATAAATAAAAACCCTACTTATTGAAAAAGGGACGCGGTGGCTCAGTGGGTTAGGACGCTGAGCTTGTCGATCAAAAGGTCGGCAGTTTGGCGGGTTGAATCCTGAGTGCCATGTAACAGAGTGAGCACCTGTTACTCGTCCCAGCTTCTGCCAACCTAGCAGTTCGAAAGCACGTAAAAATGCAAGTAGAAAAATAGGCACCACTACGGTGGGAAGGTAACAGCGTTCTGTGCGCCTTTGGTGTCTAGTCATGCTGGCCACATGACCACGGAGACATCCTCGGACAAGCACTGGCTCTTCGGCTTTGAAATGGAGATGAGCACCGGCCCCTAGAGTTGGAAACGACTAGCACGCATGTGCGGGGGAACCTTTACCTTTACCTTACTTATTGAAAAAGGTCCCAGATGTACAATATAACTAAAGAAATATTTCCCAGAGGGAGGAAACAAGGAACATCACTGCTCAAAAAGAATTAGATAGACACACAAGAGACAAAACACTTATTAGAGTTGGGAGGAGGGAGGTATAGAATATTCTGAGGGAGAATGTAGCTGTCTGAAGGGTTATGCATCTTATTTATGTATTGTATTAACATGCCACCTATCTCACACTAAAAAGCCACTCTAGTTGGTTTACTGTTAAAATAATAAATATTAAAATATTAAAAACATTAAATACAGACACAAGAAGCAAGAAAAGCAAAATCAGTATGGCAGTCATAAATCACATTAATTATCCTTAATCATAAAATCTGTAATACTTTGCAGAGTGAAATATTCTGTTTGTCCTCCAAGAGCTCATATTGCCTTTTCTGAGTATATTTTTGTTATTTTATAATAATATTTAATAAAGATCTAAAAGTGACTGCAACAGGTTTGCTATACTTTCCAGAATAGTTCAAAGATTATTCCAGAATGCATTGCAGTTCTCATACTTTATATCCATTGTTTTCTGCTTGAGATTTAAAATCACCTCTTGAAGAGATCCAGCATCTTATAAATGTCAACATTCTCATAACATCCTTTCTACTTTCCTCCATTCTTCTCTCAGAGATGGTACAAGATGCATTGGTGGCTTTAAACAGTCTCTGTGGAGAAAATGGAGGTCCTTTTTTTAAAAAAAATAAATAAATCACTAATTACAGTTAACACTTTTAATTATACAACATTCTTGTTTTTTGCATGTAATTTTGCTTTGGGCCTTCAGAGGTGTGCAGAGTCAAAGTCTATTGCTATGCTGGTGAGGAAGCTGGAATAAAATGAATAGCACTTGCTTAAAGTCTGATGGCTGCATTTTAGAGTTCTCAATGATGGATTAAAGCTGAATCAGCTGGAGAGAGATTCTGTCAGCAAACTAGTATTAAATTAGGATTGAATAGCCAGACTTCATCCACATATGCCATTAGGTCCATCACAACCCTTAGCTCTCTTCTTTCATAATACCCCAAGATTGTTCAATGGTGATATAAATACTGAATCGTAATAGCTTTGTCAGCTTAAGACCACTAATAGACCGGTTACCTTTTCATGATAGGCACTTTTTTTTACTCCCAATATGAAAACTATGATTGAGTGAGATATACTTTGCAATACGTGTCTCAATCATTCTATATTCTACTGTTCAGCAAAACAAGATAGGGTATGCAAGAGTAAATATAATATATAAAACATGCTTCTGAATAAATCTGGTAAGCAGATTACCTTGCGGTAAAATCTGATTCCTAAAATGTATGTTAGATCTTGAATTTGTACCTCTTGGAATCCATGCTGAACAAGATGTGAATTTTAATTATTGATGTTGAATTACCATTAGAATCTGTTGGCAGGAAGAATGTTCTTCTTTTCAAGAATCATCCATAAATATCAAAATGTTTGTCATCTAGCTCAAGCAACAGTAAAATCATTGATCGCGCCAATGTCATTAGTGAGCCAAATGTTAAAATTGACTTTGTGGGAAGAATAGTAGAGCATTAGGAACAAGGTCTGTATTCTGCAAGTTTAATAAAGAGGCTCATTTATTTTGTGGGCTTTCCACAAGTCCAGTAGTTTAAATGAAAATTGGACAGTCACTCATATGCCCTCTGAGTTACATTTTCTCCTAACTTTTGTTTGCTAACTCTCCCCTCTGGCCATTTAAACATTCTACCACCCCCAGCACTATCCCAATATACACAGAGCTGAGGCTGACTTTAAAGTACCGGTAAGTTGTCTAAACAAATGTTACTTCTTTAACTCTCTGACCCCGATTGATCCTGACAAGTCATATCTAAATTGGAAGGAGGAAGATAAGACTCTTTGCTTGTGTTACTGCCTCTTCCTCTTCCATTTAAATTGTTCATGCCTACTATAATGGCTTCCTGATTTTGTTCATTTTTAAAAAAAAGGTTCATATCAAACTAACAGGAAGAGGAATACATAGGAATAACAGATTTAAAAGGGGCGAAAGACATGAGTTTATATTGTGAATAAAATAACTCCAAGTTTTTTCTAAAATGGTCTAAATTTCTTTCCCTTCACTCTGTCAAAACAAAACAAAAGTCTGAAAATTTGACAACACACCCATTGCTGCAAGTCAGATGTAAATTCGTCCTTCCAGTGACGTATAATAGTTTTGGCCATTGCCTACATTCTTGATCTCCTGATAAATTACATATATTGGGGATATAACCAAGAGGAATATAGACACCTTGCTCTGGGTGCCAGCCTTCCACCCAAGTAAATGACCAGAAATAGCCTTAATACAAATTGAAAAGTATCTTCCAAGAATTTTAAAAAGTTCAGTGTCACTTTTTAACCAAAAATGATGAGTTTTTCTACCAATATGACAAGTCAAGCACACAGAAATTGAAAGATACCAAATCCCTCTCTCTGGAAACAAAAAATACTGGATCTGCCTGTATATTTGATGTGCTGTAACCATCCACATTTATATCATGGCCTCCTGTGACTCTCACCCCTTCAGAAAATTGCCTATCCCTTCCTAAAGAGTTTTTTCCCTGAATGAAGAAGCAATTGGTTACCTGAACCAAAGAAAAGTGGCTGTTTCAAAAGGGTGGTGCTACATGGTTGTTCTGAAGCATCTTTTGAGAAACAGAAAGCAATGCGCAATCCTTTTTGAGAGTTTTCCAAAGAGTAGGAACAAACAGCGGATGCATTTCATTTCAGCTTACAATACTCATATACCAGATATAAGTCCCTAAATTAACAATGTGCAAATGTACCATAAGTGATTTTCATCAAAAACCTGGCTTTTTGAGTTAGCTGGCCTGGACTGAGTGGGTTTTAATGTTTTTAAATTCTAATTTTAAATTTTGGGGCTATTGATTTAATTTTATTTTAATTTTTATATTGTATTGTTTTAATTTTGCCCTGTAAACCGCCCTGAGTCCTTCGGAAAAAGGGCGGTATATAAATTGAATTAAATAAATAAATAAATATGCAGTTTAATACTGCATATGATTCAATTCAGCACGCATTATTCATGGCCAGATTAATTTATTTTCAAAGTTAAGGATTTTAGACAAGTGAGATTTAATGACATTTTTTAAAAGTTTATATTTCTTTCCTTTTTTTTTAGGAAGTCCTCCAGCAACTGATCATAATGAATTTGCCAAATATTTTAACAATTGGCAAAGATCCTCTCTCTGGTGAGTACCTTGGTAACATCATAATCCCTTTTACTTTAAGCTAAAAGTTTTGCTGCATACTGTATAACCACATAAATGTTTTATATGACTGTTTTATTGCATATAACTTAACATTAATTTGGCAATGAAGAACAGGATAGGCAGAGTAACAGCACAAATTAAAAATGGTGTATGTTATTCGTGTACTGTTTCCATCAAACAATAGAGACCTGTGCTCCAAGAGTCATTTGGGGGAATGAATGTGCTTTCCTGTATGTCAGCATTGTTTTATTGCACTCATCCCAAAAATGAGACCAAGGGACTGGGGAGTTGTGATTTTAGCTGCAGCTCTTCTTCACTGCTGTTTGCTGCCAGCTTAGGCACCAGAGGGATTGTCTATGTCTAAAGTGAGGTTACCATGGCAATATTTTTGCCCTTCTGTATTCTTTCTATAGGATTTTGCAGTGTCAGAAATATTTTCGTGCTTGAAAAACAGGAAACTGTTTTCTCAGAATTATGTTTTAGATACCAGCATATAGTGTAAGTTGTCAGTAATAGGCATATTACACTGATAAGTATTTTTTTTCTAGGCTAATCAAAGAAAACAGTACAGGTAGTCCTCAACCATTTATTTAACCATTGTTTAAAGTTACGACAACTCTGAAAAAAGTGACTTATGATCAGTTGTTGCACTTACAATCATGCCAGCGTCCCGACAGTGACATGATCAGGTGCTTTTGGCAGCAAGCATCTATTTACAAGGGTTACATGGTCCCAGGATCATGTGATCACCATTTGCAACCGTTCCCAGGAGGTTTCTGACAAGCAAAGTCAGTGGGGGAAGCTGGATTGCTTAATGATTGTGTCATTTGCTTAATGACCAGAGTAAAACAAATGGTAAAGTTGGGCATGACTGACTCACTTAATGACCCCATCACTTAGCAACATAAATTCTTACCCGAGAGCCTTATATAGAATATTTTCTAATACAGATTTGAACTTTTCTGCATCTGGGCATGCAATTTTTAGTCATGGCTCTCTTGATAAACATCCAAAAGTAATGCCAACACCTCAGAGCAGAACTAAGCAGAATTAACCCGGTTACTACTTGAATATGCTAACAAATTATCAGGATTATAGGCTGGCCTCAAAAAGCAAGGTCTTTCTTCTTCTGTACAATTGCCAAGAAAACTACATAGAGAGGTAACCTTGAACTTAGCAGAAATCATGTTTGACTCAGTAGAAGATTTTATTACATAATTGGTCTTTCTAACTTGTGAACCAACATAATAATCCCTTAGGAAGGTGAAATTAAGACTTATTAAAGCCTAATAATGTACTGAACATAACTTGTGGACTCAGTTCTGTTTTGTAATTCACATGTCATAAAAGAACTTCTATTAATAGATGTGAGATGGTGGGAAATGGGCAGGAACATGTACATACACACAAACATGCCCACACAGAGTTACTTCTACAAGGTAAATTCAAATCAGTAATCTGTTCTTATTTCTTATTATACAGTGGCCTTAGCTTAACAAACTAGTACAAATATAAATGTACATACACATACATTCATAGCAATAGTGCTTTACAGCCCTTTCTAAGCAGTTTACAGAGTCAGCCTATTTCCCCCAACAATCTGGTTCCTCATTTTTACCAACCTCAGAAGGATGGAAGGCTGAGTCAATCCTGAGCCACCCAGAATTGAATTTCTGGAGTGAGCAGTAAGTTATCCTGCAATACTGCATTCTAACTACTTCACCACCATGGCTCTAAACATGCATATGGTTATATACAAAGCTTTATATTTTTTTTACAGTTTCTTATATATACACTTTTTCCATTCCCATAGGTGCTTTGTTTAGGTTTCACTTTTGGCTTGATTTTTGTCTCCTCTAAATTAGAGGAAATTTTGTCTGGGGGGGGGGAGAGAATTCTCTTGAGACTCTTGGAAAGCCAGCAGCTTGTCTCCAAGCACAGCTCAAGTCCTTTTCATCAGCCAATCCACTATGGTGATCTTCCTTTTTGGATCCTGTTTGCTCCTTAGTCGCAGATGCTTAATTTCTGAAGGGAACCTGTCTTCATTAGTGCAGCCGACTCCTTCTGCAATTCCCGTTCTTGATACACATTGCAGTCCATAAAGACGTAACACCCATGGCCTAATAGATCTGCCCTTTTTATGAATTTTTACCACTAGGCAGACATGCCTTTTTTATAAGTTCTCTAATCGTTCTGAAAATCTTTTAGGTTTCATTTTGAATAGAGCTGACATATAAATAAAAGTCCTTCACCTTGAGATTAATTTCAACACTTGTCTCAATCAAGGAAACTCCCTCTGCCATAAAGATATACTTGACTGTGTGGACCAGTTCATTGGAGCATGCTCAGATCTAATGTCAATTGCTCAAGTGACTTGTTAAAAATAAAAGCAGATTCTTGTTGAAAAAAAATGAACAAAATCTAGTATTTTTATATTTAAAAGATTTCATCCTGAAGAAAGGTTTGTTTTATGAGAATGAAATATCTTACATGTTTCAACATGTACTCTTAAATTTATTTTAAACAGACTTGTTTCTTTCATATTTGTGTTTCTCATCTTCCATGGAGGATTTGAAAGGGGTGTTTTGACTCATAGAATTAGCCTTATCTTTGATAAAACCTGGCATATACAGGTGAAACTCGAAAAATTAGAATATCGTGCAAAAGTTCATTTATTTCAGTAATGCAACTTAAAAGGGGAAACTAATATACGAGATAGACTCATTACATGCAAAGCAAGATAGTTCAAGCCGTGATTTGTCATAATTGCGATGATTATGGCGTACAGCTCATGAAAACCCCAAATCCACAATCTCAGAAAATTAGAATATTACATGCAATCAATAAAACAAGAAGTGTACATAGAACAATATCGGACCTCTGAAAAGTATAAGCATGCATATGTACTCAGTACTTGGTATGGGCCCCTTTTGCAGCAATTACTGCCTCAATGTGGCGTGGCATGGAAGCTAACAGCCTGTGGCACTGCTGAGGTGTTATGGAAGACCAGGATGCTTCAATAGCGGCCTTCAGCTCTTCTGCATTGTTCGGTCTCATGTCTCTCATCTTTCTCTTGGCAATGCCTGCCAAGGTCAGGCGAGTTTGCTGGCCAATCAAGCACAGTAATCCCACGGTCATTGAACCAGGTTTTGGTGCTTTTGGCAGTGTGGGCAGGTGCTAAGTCCTGCTGGAAAATGAAGTCAGCATCCCCATAAAGCTCGTCTGCGGAAGGAAGCATGAAGTGCTCCAAAATCTCCTGGTAGACTGCTGCATTGACCCTGGACTTAATGAAGCACAGTGGACCAACACCAGCAGATGACATGGCTCCCCAAATCAACACAGACTGTGGAGACTTCACACTGGACTTCAAGCATCTTGCAGTGTGTGCCTCTCCATTCTTCCTCCAGACTCTGGGTCCTTGGTTTCCAAATGAGATGCAAAAGTTGCTCTCATCAGAAAAGAGGATTTTGGACCACTGAGCAACAGACCAGGTCTGTTTTTCTTTAGCCCAGGTAAGACACTTCTGACGTTTGTTGTTCAGGAGCAGCTTGACAAGAGGAATACGACATTTGAAGCCCATGTCCAGGATCCGTCTGTGTGTGGTGGCTCTTGATGCACTGACTCCAGCCTCAGTCCACTCCTTGTGAAAGTCCCCAACACTTTTGAATGGCCTTTTCCTGACAATCCCCTCCAGGCTGCGGTCATCCCTGCTGCTTGTGCACCTTTTTCTTCCACACTTTTCCCTTCCACATAACTTTCTATTAATGTGCTTTGATACAGCACTTTGGGAACATCCAACTTCTTTTGCAATTACCTTTTGAGGTTTTCCCTCCTTATGGAGGGTGTCAATGATGGTTTTCTGCACAACTGTCAGGTCAGCAGTCTTCCCCATGATTGTGATTCCTACTGAACCAGACTGAGAGACCATTTAAAAGCTCAGGAACCCTTTGCAGGTGTTATGGCTTAATTAACTGATTAGAGTGGGACACTTTGAGCCTAGAATATTGCACCTTTTCACAATATTCTAATTTTCTGAGATTGTGGATTTGGGGTTTTCATGAGCTGTAAGCCATAATCATCGCAATTATGACAAATCATGGCTTGCTTTGCATGTAATGAGTCTATCTCATATATTAGTTTCCCCTTTTGAGTTGCATTACTGAAATAAATGAACTTTTGCACAATATTCTAATTTTTCGAGTTTCACCTGTAGAGATAGCCAGTTAAAGCTGGCTGTTTTGAAACAGTCTTCAGAAGATGTGGCTGCTTTAATGATTTGAATAAGACACTTTATATTCCTACATGTTGCAAAGCACCCTTTCAAACGCTTTGTGCAGTGGTAATAATAGTACAAAAAGCCTTCCTAAAGTGGTATCTTAGCCAGTTTTTCTTTATTGTCATGTAGTCAGCATCTCTCTTGACCCTAATGGATTATTTTGAACTATTGCTGAGAAGTGATTCAGAAAAAAGACTGGCTTGTCCTAGAGCAGGATAGATCAGGGGTGTCAAACTGGCGGCCCGTGGGCCAGATGCATCACAAGCAGGCCATGCCTACCCTGGCTCCACAAAGGCAAAAAAATGTCGTGATACATCATGATACGTCACATGATGCGATCGAGTTTATTTATTTTTTATTTTTATTTTAATTCCATTTATATCCCGCCCTTCTCTGAAGACTCAGGGCGGCTTACAAACTTAGCAGTAGCCTTCATTCTATGTATATGCCTGCTTATTAGGGCTTTCGCCCCCCCCCCAAGCGGCATTATTACAAAGTCAGCTTAATTGCCCCCAACAATCTGGGTCCTCATTTTACTTACCTCAGAAGGATGGAAGGCTGAGTCAACCTTGAGCCTGGTGGGATGCGAACCTGCACTAATTGCAGGCAGCTGGTGTTACTTAAGGAGGCATTAGCCCACTGCTCCACCAAGTTTGACACCCACTTCAGTTGATAGCAATGGAGGAATTGGTAAAAGGAGTAGTGGTCTGAATGATTCAGAAGGCAAAGCATTGAACATTTATTGCAAAGGATTTAAATTCATTTTGCCAACAGTAATTGATACTTATAACGTCTTCTATCAGACCACACACAATTAATTGACGGATCCTCCTTAAATCATTCAAATTTACCACTGTTTGTTGTAGATTAGCATATAAGATGTTGAAGAATGAGGAAATTAATCAAGTAAATATTGGATTTTTCATTCCTTTTTTTTGACAGGGTTAAGCCTATGCAGTTGATAATTTCTATAAAAATTAATTCTTCCTCCAGCAATCTGGGTGCATCAAATGTCTTACTTTAAATCAGTGTTTCCAACCATTCTTTTCTTGTTTACTCTCCTAATCTTATTTCTTTGCCTTTTTATCTTTGTTTTGTGCTGTAATCTCTTTGCTGTCTCCCACAAAATCTTACCATCTGTTTCTTCCCTATTTCTCACACTGTGAGAGTGGGGGCTCTTCTCTGGTTTTGTACTATAGAAAAGCTTCTAGACTAGATTTTATTCCCTAAAGATCTAAAGACCTTAGCCCCATTGTGGGGAGCAGATGGGTGTACTACAAATCCCTCCATTTTAATTACCTAGTTAGCTAGTGTGAAAGCAGTTGCCTTGGAATTTTTGGGAAAGGAAAATGCCACTGAGTTAATTTTTAAAAGCAGTGGTCTTGTATGAGATCTGTTCTTCAAATTTAAAAGATAGAGCATTCTGTGGTGCCTTCAGTTTACAATCCATTGTGGCAGGTAGCTTTTTGCAAGGAAAACAGTTTTTACTTCATCAGATGTGTAAAGTAGACCCTGATTCATATATAGTTAAAAACCTGGGAGTATGTGAAGCAGAGATATAAGAAAAGAAGGAAGGACTTAAGAGATGATGCATATAATGCTGATGAATAAATTATTAATGGAAGCATAATCAAAAGGTGTGCTACCCTTTTCATATAGAATGTAAATACTAAAGAGCTACTTCAACACTATTCAAAGGACATGAATAAGGACAGTAAGGACATTGCTTACTTTTTTTAAAATTTATAGCCAGAATCCTCATTTAAATAATGACATAATTTGTTGAATCTGTTAACCCAGATGCATATTTCTCTTTCACAGTCTCCATACAAACCTGCAAACTATTTCAGTTTTAATGCCAGAATGATTTCTGGAAGGAATTATCTAGTTTTTCTAAATATATAGTTGAAGTTAATAAAGAAAAAAAAGCACTTTGTATGTGTGTGTATGTGTGAGAGAGACAGACAAACAAACAGACACAGTAATCATTTTTAGAGGCAATAGATTTTCCCAGAGTGAAACATCAAGTCACAATGGATATGTGGTGCCCATTAATTCTGTGTCAGATGAGGGTATTTCATCTTTGTTCCCACCATGCCCATCTATTCAGTGTTCTGTGGAGAAAGCTAAAAATAAAAACTGCTGCTTTTTCTAAAAACCCTAACAAGTGAAAGGGTAAATGTTGAAATAATGGCTAGCATCTTGTTTTCTTTTTAAGGTGACCTAGAGGGGAATACAATTATCATTATGTCTATGCCAGTCCCATTTTATAAAGGCCTTTTACTGAATGACTTCTGATATCTCCCAGGAGGACTTAATAGGCACAATTATTTCAGGGAACATGTAATTGTTTTAGCTTGACTGGAACAAGGAGGATGAATTTTAGTCATACAAAACTAGACATGAAACAGTGTTCCCCTAGAGTAGGTCAATTTATAGAGTCCATAATTTGGGAAAGAGACATTTATTTTTAATTTTACATAAACTAAATTTAACAAACAAATATTTAACAAATAACACCTAAGTTAGATATTTGTTATGATTAAAAGATGTACTGTATGCTGCAATTCAATCAGTATGGATCAATGATCAATGATCAGTTGGGTCATAATGAATTATTTCCAGCCTTTTAATCATGCTAAGGGGACGCGGTGGCTCAGTGGGTTAGGACGCTGAGCTTGTCGATCAGAAGGTCAGCAGTTTGGCGGGTCGAATCCCGAATGCCGCGTAGCAGAGTGAGCGCCTGTTACTCGTCCCAGCTTCTGCCATCCTAGCAGTTCGAAAGCACGTAAAAATGCAAGTAGAAAAATAGGGACCACTATGGTGGGAAGGTAACAGCGTTCCGTGCGCCTTTGGCGTCTAGTCATGCCGGCCACATGACCACGGAGACGTCCTCGGACAAGCACTGGCTCTTCGGCTTTGAAACGGAGATGAGCACCGGCCCCTAGAGTCAGAAACGACTAGCACGCACGTGCAGTGGAACCTTTACCTTTACCTTTAATCATGCTAAATCAAATTATATTTATAACATTATACATTGTTCTAAAACTCCATTATATAACTTAGGACAATTATGAAAGCTACAGTTATAATTTCAAGTTATAAGCAGTTTATATTTCTTAACAGAAAATGCAACATAAAACCACCTTGTATACTGTGATGCAAATTTGTTTAGGAGATATGCAGTCTCCTAAACAGCAGTCTGCCACTGATTCTACATTGTACATATTATACTTTTTAAAATAAAAACCTTCAGAATTTTTTATTAATGGCCAATTTTTGTCTCTTAGGTAAAAGTATAGATGAAATTAAAAAGCTGCTACTTTTGGTATTGGGTTGTGCTGTACAGGTAAGTTTGGGTTTGATTGCTACTAATTCATTTGAATAAATTATTTTCCTAAGAGTTGTTACATAAGGCTGTCAGCCATCTTTGATTGAACAGAGTCTGCAATCATCTCAAAGGTGTTTTTTCTCCCCCAAAAGGCAATTGGAGTAAGTGTTTTTTTCCCCCTTGAGGATGAAGATGTTTCACGTCTCCTCCAAGAAGTTTCATCAGTTCTGACTAGATGCTTTTTTTTGGTGGGGGGTGGGGGGACATGGAAGGATTATGGTCACAACTAATCGTTTCATTCTCACCACCACCATCACCATCCAGCATCTTTGAGACAACTGTGACCTGGATGATTGAGAATCTCCATTGTCAGTTTGCAATCTGAGATAATAAAGTTCTCTGAAGGCTAAGTCACTGATTGTCATGCCTTCCACGAATTCGTCCAACAATTTTTTGAAGCTAGCACTACATCTCATGGTAATGAATTCCACAGTTTAATTACACATTGTGTTACAAAAATGCTTTTGTTTGTCCAGATTCTACATAGATATCATTTTATTGGATGACTTTTGGTTTTAAAAATTTGGGAAGTAGAAAATAGCTTCTCCTTGTCTACTTCATTCACGCCATGCACAATTTTATACACCTCAATCATGTTCCTTCTCATTCATTTCCTTTCTAAATTAAGAATATAAGCCCTTATAGGAAAATAAGCTCTAATGCGTCTTTTGGAGTAAAAATTAATAGAAGACCTGGTCTTATTTTGGGGGAAATATGGTAACATGAGCAAGTCCTGCACTGGTTATTTTCTGCATACAATTTGAAGTTATATCAGAAGAATAAAATAGAATAAATAGAATAGAACAGAACAGAATAGAATAGGAAGGGACCTTGGAAGTCTTCAGTCCAGTGCTCAAGCAGAAGAATCTATACCATCTCATACGAATGACTCTCTAGTCTCTTTTTGAAAATCTACAGTGATGAAGCACCCACAATTTCTGAAGACAAGCTGTTCCACTGGTTAACTGTCCTCCCTGTCAGGAAGTTTCTCCTTAATTCCAGGTTGCTTCTCTCTTTGATCACTTTCCAACCATTGTTTCTTGTCCTGCCCTCTGGTGCTTTGGTGAATAACGTGACCCCCTCTTCTTGGTGGCCATCAAATACTGGAATACTGCTATCGTGTCTCCTCTATTTCTTCTTTTCTTTAGACTAGCCAAACCCAAGTCCTGCAGCTGTTCTTCATATGTTTTAGTCTCCAGGCCTTTGATCATCTTAGTTGCTCTTCTCTGAATTTTTTCCAGACTCTCAAAATCTTTTTTGTGATACGGTGACCAAAATTGGCTGCAGTATTTCAGGTGTGGTCTCACTCGGGTTTTATAAAGCAGTACTAATACCTCGCGTGATCTTGATTCTGTGCCTCTGTTTATACAACCCAGGATTACATTAACTTTTTTGGCTGCTGCTGCACACTGTTGGCTCATAGTCAAGTGATCGTCCACTAGGACTCCAAGGTCCTTCTCACAGTTACTGTTTTTAAGCCAGGTCTCGCCCAATCTGTATTTGTACCTTTGATTTTTCTTGCCTAAATGTAAGACTTTGCTTTTCTCCACATTGAAACTCATTTTATTGGATAGGGCCCATTGTTCAAGTTTGTCAGGATCTTTTTGGATCTTCTGGAGTTGTTGGCTACTCCTGCCAGTTCGGTGCCTTCTGCAAATTTGATGAGTTCCCCTTCAATTCCCTCATCTAAGTCATTGTTTGAGATACAGTATTTAAGAGTACTGGGCCTAAGACGGAACCTTGTGGTTCCCTACTGCTTACTTCTCTTCATGTGGATGTAGTGCCATTGAGGACTACTCATTGAGTATGGTTTGCTAGCCAGCTGCAGAACCATCTGATGGTGATGTTGTCTATTCCACCTTTTTCTAGCTTACCAAGGAGCAGGTTGTGATCTACTTTATCAAATGCTTTACTGAAGTCTAAGAATACTATGTCCACAGCATTTCACTGGTCTACTAGTTTAGTCACTTTATCGAATAATGAAATAAGATTGGTTTGGCATGATCTGTTTTTAACAAATCTGTGCTGGCTACTCGTTATAACTTTGTTTGCTTCTAGTTGTTCGCAGATCTGTTTATTGATTATCTTTTCTAGGATCTCCCGAGGTATTGATGTTAAACTGATTGGTCTGTAGTTTCCTGGGTCCATTTTTTTCCCTTTCTTGAAGATGGGAACCACATCAGCCCTTTTCCAATCCTCAGGTACTTCCCCTGTTCTCCAGGATTTGTGAAAGATACGTTGCAATGGTTCTGAGATAACATCTACCAGCTCCTTCAGAACTCTAGGATTTAGTCTGTCGGGTACCGGCGATTTATATTTGTCAAGGTCGGATAGGTGTTCTCTTACCATTTTCTTGCTTATTTTAATTTTTGTTTCTAGTTTGTCTTTTGCAGTGGTTTTTTGGTATGTTGAGCTATGGTTTCTTTTTGTGTGAAGACTGATGCAAAGTATGAGTTAAACAGCTCTTTCTCCCTGTTGCCTGCTATTTCCTTGCCATCTTCTCTCTTTAATGGGCCTACAGTTTCCTTGACTTTTTTCTTTTTGTTAATATGTTGGAAGAAACTTTTTTTATTATCCTTGATTTCTGTTGCAAGTCTTTGTTCGTTCTGAGCCTTTGCTTTCCTGATGTCATCCTTGCATGTTCTGGCTGTCTGCTGATAATCGGCCTTAATTATTTCCCCTCTTTCCATTTTTTGTATTTGTCCTTTTTGTCTTTCAATTTGTCAGAGAGATCTTTGTGCAGCCATGCTGGTTTCTTCTTGAATTTCCTGTTTTTCTTTTTCAGTGGTATTGTGCTGGTATGGGCTTTTATGATTGCATTTTTCAGAGTTTCCTACGCTTCTTGAGTTGTTTTCCCCTTTAGGATTTTCATCCATGGGATCTTTCCTAGGTTCTCTTTGAGTTTGTTAAAGTCAGATCTTTTGAAGTTTAAGACACTGGCTGGATTGTTCTCTACTGCTAGTGTTTGCATTATATTAAATTCCAGTTTGACATGGTCACTTTCACCCAAGGTTCCAGCAACTTCAACTCCCTCTATCACTTCTTCTCTATTAGTTAGAAGTAAGTCCAGTATCACTTTTTGTCTAGTTTCCTCCTCAACCTTTTGGATAACAAAGTTGTTGGCTATATAAACCTATAGAGCTCTTTATGGCTTGTCACCTAATTGTATACATAACTGGGGAATGTGTTTTTCTGTGTCAGTACTGGTTCTTTGAAATGGCCTCCTGATTGGTTTTCTGGAAAATGTTAAAAAAAACAGTGGATTTTGCAGAGGCTTCTCTTAAGTTTATCCCTGATACCACCTTATTGTCTTCTTGCTTTGTGTGTCTTTATGTGGCAATTGAAGTGATCGTTGTTATTGTGATTTGGACTGGTTTTCATTGAACTGTGTATGTTTTAAATTTTTATGCGCTATAAGTTGCCAAGAGTCATTTTGATTTCAACAGAGTAGAAGTATAATTGAGCGATTGTGTCACGAGGTACATACACACCGATAAATTAGTGTTTATAACAACTACATGGTAACAAAATACTCACAGTCTGACTTCCTCTTAATGCTGTTGATTCACCAAAAAAAATAGAATTGCTCATTTTTGATACAATTTGGTAAAAAATAATTTGTCAGATGAAATAAAATACCAAACCAAAGCAAACCATTTTCTATAACCTCTTCCATCCTAGTAACCTGTTTAATTAAAAAAAATGCATAGTGGTACAAAGTACATAGTGTAGAATTTTTTTCCCCAAGTTCAGATAATTTGAACTAAATGACATAAGCATTTTAGAATTAAAAATACTATCGTGGGTCTTCCCCACTCTACAATTAAATAGAAGATTACTGCTATAGTAATGTAAACTTATGCTTAGTCAAAGAAGACTAGAATATAGGAAATAGGTCTGTATAACATTTTAGAGTTCATTTCCAAAAGATACTTTTTACAACAACAGTTTTATGATGTTTCAGACCGATGCAACATTCACAACAAACACCTTTAGGGGGTCAGATCAAAGTACCACCCAGTTGTAATAGAGAATTAAAACTAAAAGTTAATTTTATTTATTTATTTTAATCCCATTTATATCCCGCCCTTCTCCGAAGACTCAGGGCGGCTTACAATTTAAGCACAAACCAATGTGCTTAGCAATAGCCTTCATTCTATGCATATGCCTGCTTATTAGGGCCTTCGCCCCCCCCCCCATGCGGCATTATTACAAAGTCAGCTTATTGTCCCCAACAATCTGGGTCCTCATTTTACCTACCTCGGAAGGATAGAGGGCTGAGTCAACCTTGAGCCTGGTGGGATGCGAACCTGCACTAATTGCAGGCAGCTGGTGTTGTTACTTAAGGAGGCATTAGCCCACTGCTCCACCAAGGCTCCTTTTATCCTGTCCATTAATTTTATCCTGTCCATTAATGTTAAAATCAACCTAAAATCAAATTGAAGCTCATGGCTATACAGAATTTTGAAATTAGATTTCTGTGTCTACTATATTACAGTAGCATGTATTAGTAAAATACTAGTACAGATCTTGCTTATTCACTAGCTTCTTTCATACAGTATGCATACATATATTAGTATTAAAATGTAAATGATGACTATTTTAGCAACTCTTTCTTATATATATGTAGGAATTTCAGAAGAAATACCTTATGTTCCAATTTCCGGGTTTATATTACGAAAGTTGAGATTTATACTTCAACCATCTGCAGGGTTAATTTGATGTTATAACTATTCAGGTGCTCTTAGCAACATTTACCACATGTACATATTCATTCAGTTGTGTTATATTTTATTTCCAATTATTCAATCTTATGTTAAAATGCCAAAAGTCATACATAGCTCTGCTAAAATAACTATGGAAACCAGGATTTAAGGTCAACCCTTTTGTCACATGGTTAGGACTTCAGCAGTTGGAAATAATTTATTAACTACTTAGATCATACTTGACATAAACTTTCTAAATAGTGATGAAATTTCTTACCCCTCCCTAGTTACATTAATATATTATTGAACTTCTAAATGCTGGTAATGACCTATAAAGCTCTAAATGGCTTGGGTCCGGATTATCTAAGGGAACACCTGCTGCCGGAATCAACTTCCCATCGTCCTGTGCGCTCCCACAGGGAGGGCCTTCTTAGGGTACCGCTGGTTAAGGAATGCCGGTGGGTTACTCCCAGGGGAAGGGCGTTCTCTGTGGGTGCGCCGGCCCTTTGGAACCAGCTTCCCACGGAGCTTAGGACCGCCCCTGACCTTGGCTCATTTCGTAGGGACTTGAAAACTTGGTTTTTTTGAGCTGTCTGGCCCAGACTGAGGGGTTTTAATTATTTAATTAATGGGGTTTTAGCTAAGTCCAGGGATTAATTTAATCTTAGTTTTAATCATTTTTAATTGTATGTGATGTATTTTTAACTTTTAATTTTCCCTGTAAACCGCCCTGAGTCCTACGGGAATAGGGCGGTATACAAATTTAAATATAAATAAATAAAATAAATAAATAAATATTCAGAATAATAAAAATGCTTTGTATTTGTGATCCTGATAAACTTGTGTGAGATGCATTCATTGTTATTTATTTTTTTTTGCTTACAGTGTGAAAGAAAAGAAGAATTTATTGAAAGAATAAAACAGCTAGATATTGAAACTCAAGCTGCCATTGTTTCACATATCCAGGAGGTGACATTCTAATTACCTTAAAATTCTAATAATTTTTTATAATAAGACTTCCTTTCTGTTGTCCAGATTATACATTTTCTCCATCCTGTTTATCTAACCTAGCTTAGTAGTTAATTGTTCTGTCGCTATAATTCAGTTCATACCCAACACCATCCTTTTAAAAAGAATGTCAGGAGACTGAATAACAACACCAAGGGTAATATTATATATAAACTTCGCATCTGAATGTTGCTTTTTCCAACATTTAGCTATTCTTCAGGGTTGGATAATACAAAAACATTTTTCAATCACTGCATTCTTGTCCTGTAATTCTTATTATTGTATTTATATTCAGCTTTTCTCCTGAAAACTCCAGGCAGGGTACATGGGGAAGGGGTGTTTCCAGTGGTGGGATTCAGCCAGTTTGCACCACTTCGGCAGAACCGGTAGCTATTTTTTTGTTGGCCAGGTCCAGAATGGACTTCCGGAAGTGGCATCCACAGAGAGAACTGGTTGTTCACATGTTTGAATCCCACCACTGGGTGTTTCCCCTCATTTTATCACCCCCACAGCAACTCAAACTGGTTTGAGAAAGAGTGTGACCGGCTCAGAGTCACTCAATCAGCTCACTGTTGAAATGGAGATTTAAATCTTAGTATCCCTAGTCTAAATTCAACACATTAACCAGTATACTAAATTGATGATTAATGTTGTTTGCATCAGTATGTTGATTTTTTAAATATTTACCATATCAGGAAAAACTTGCATTGCGTAGATGAAGAAATAAGACTTTACTGCAAAAGATCATTATTTTTATTTTTTATAATTGCTCTTTGATTTTTAAATAGATGTTCCAAAACTACAGCTGTATTTAATTTCATAATGTAATTTTTTTTTATTTTGACCACTGGCTATTAGTATAAAAACAAGCATAGCCTTGAAACATATCTTTTTGGCTGTTTTATTAGCTGTACTAAAATCCTGGATTTTTCTTAGCAACTATAATTTTGTTAAGGAAAATCTAATCAAATGATTAAAATAAATACAATGTTTTTTCACTGAAATAATGCACATGTGATAGCAATGGATTTCAACTACCAAAGGCAGGAGCAGATCAATAGGTTTTCAGCTTCCCTGGTAACTTGGATTCGCCAACATTTTGGGTACCCTTCTCAAGTCTCTTCATTTTCTCATCCAAAGCCTCCCCAGTTGTTGTTTTCTGCTGCTGGAAGTCAAAGTGTTCGGGTTTAGGAAGAATAATTTGATAAATCAAGATAAAAGTATTCATATTAGTATAAACAAGTATTGCAACAATTTATCATAAATTATACTGAAAAATTATTAGAATCTTAATTTACTTAATTGGCATTCTTAAACATCACTTGCTATGTAGAACTACAAATGTGTACATTGGAACTTAAGTGGAACAGTCTGGGCAGGGATAACGTGCAGATGGTTAGCAAAAATAGAGTAAGGCAAGAGAAAAGATCATGGAGAAAAAAATCTTAATAAGGCTTTCTGTCATTGAAGTGGGTTGCCAAACAGCAGGCAGTAATCTAGTACAATTTCTTATGCAAGCTCCTTATGCTAGTGGCTAACAAACCTGTACATTTTGGTCTATTGTTTATTTATTATACCAAGGCCAGGATCAGACTTGTTGGTTGAATCATCTATTATTCATATCTAGAAATAAACATGGCTTTTAACCCTTCTTACTTTCAGGTAACCCATAATCAAGAGAATGTATTTGACTTGCAGTGGTTAGAGCTACCAGATATGGCTCCAGAGGAACTAGAGTCTCTTTCCAGAAATATGGTTTTTCACCTTAAGAGGCTGATTGATGAGAGAGATGAGTGCACAGAGGTATGTATAATATGCTGGCATCCTTTAGACTTTCCTTTTCTCTTAACTTCAATACTCTCATATTGAATTATTTCTTATATATAAATTATATTATTATATTATATATATATTATATTATTATATTATCTTATATATAAATTATATATAAATTAATTTATATATATATATAAATTAAGGCATCCTTAATCTTATTCATTTTTCTCAAAATTAACATAAGCTAGGTAGTAGTATTCTTTTGGTCTGCTTATAATATTAACATTCAGAAGTTAAAATCTAAAAGATTCCTTTAAGTTAATTTTGACTCCTGGTTGAGGAGGATTTTGCGTTGTTCACTCTCCTGTATTTGAGCCATTCTGTTTGTTCCTTAAATTTATCACGTATTCTGTATAATAAAAGGCTTCCCTAACTTATTTTCACTCATCGTTTTTTTATCTGTGCATTGAGACACAAGAACCTTTGCCTTTGCTATCAGCTTTTTTAAAAACCTTCCTGTTTTCTGCAAGATGGTCTCACGTTAGGGATGAAATTAAACATGACTATAGGAGGCCTGTCTTGCACCTATGGGCCAGTTGTGATGATCCAAGAAATGGAGACGAGTGGGAAGACTAAGTGTAATAGCAAAATATTGTGTTGATGAGGAACTCACAACAATTGTTCGTTCTTTCTTATTTCCCGTCAGTCTGTCTTCTTCCCCTTGCAGTTTTCTCCCAGCTGGAGTCACTTGGTACAATTTGAATTTCATGGACAGAAAAGTGCTTGGGAATAAGCAATGCAAATTAAGATACAAAATGCAGGCAGTTTTTTTTTTATTTTTGCTCCCTACTATACTCTTTCTTGCAAAAGGTTCACTAGAGGCTCATGGAGATGCTTAATAAGGAAATGATGAGCTTACATTGGTATATCAGAAAATAACTTTTAAAATGTTTTTGAAGCCATTGCCCCATGCAATTGTCAGTATATTCTAAGATTATTTCCATACAGTTTTTGTTAAAAACATGTCTCAAATACACTTCAGTTTTCACTAACACATATGCCCTTATAAGGAAGCACTGTACATTTCAGTAATGCATGTTAGAATAGTGGAAAGGAAAATAATAGAAATAGGCAGTTTCTAAGATTTCAAACTGAGATTAGGACTTTTTAATCTGTAAATAATTGAAGAAACCAGAGGGAAATGGTGACATCATAATTCTCAAATTGGGCAGCAGCCAACTCCAGACGTTCAGGATACTGGAGAAGGACAGCTGGTCCTGGGCCCCCTATCCTGAAATGTTCAGTCAAGTCAATATTTTTCTTTTAAGACAGTAAAACTTCTAAGTACCAGCATGAGCCTTGTATTTCTCCTTCATATTTCAAGAAGTAAAACCTAAGAATAAGTAACTGAACTGAAAGCACTCTATTTTCCTGTAATCTTACTGCCTTCTTTTCCTCCCATAAGTATTCATGTCAGATTTGGATTACAAATTCCTCAAGGTGAAGATATGACTCTTTGTTACAACCCCATGAAGGAACACGTGCTAAATAAATCCAGCATCTTGGGCCTGTTTTGTTAAGAGTTCAACTAAATGTGTTGTAACCTCTTGTATTTTGTGCCACAACAATTTTTTTATGTCCATATGTTGGCCATTTTCTTTTCATAAATAATTTCCTTGTATGGGTGAAGTTAAATATATGGTGCATTTTTTTCCTCATAACATTTCATTTTCATTATTTTTCTTCCAGTTAATTATAGATCTCACTCAAGACAGAGATTACTTGCAGTCCCAACAGCCGATGAGTCCTCTAAAAACATCAAGTCCAGCTTCTTCCCCAAATCTTGCCAGCCGTCTCTCCAGTGAGGACAAGCAGCATTTGTCTGTGGAGCTTGCAGATGCAAAAGCCAAACTAAGAAGGGTCAGGCAGGAACTGTGAGTACTAAGGCAGAAGTCAGCACTTTGATCTGTATTGGTAGTTTTTCATTTAGAAGTGTTTCAGGATAGGACACCATAAAAAAACAAAACATTGTGGGGTTGGTACATTTCTCTATCCCTTCTACTTGTGTATATAGGCAAACTGCCATACACTAACCATTCTTAACAGTTTGTGTAAAGAAATAATACACACTGGGAAATGTTATGAGTAGACATAAATACAGGAGATCCTAACTTAATGACTATTAAGTGTACAGCGGCCATTCAGATTTGTGACAGTGCTGAATGAGTGCTACTTAAGACCAGTACTCAGAATTCTTGGCATTGTAGTGTCCTCATGGCCACATGATCATCATCTGCAGTTTTCTTTACTGTCTTTGGAATAGCAAAGTCAATGCAAAACCTTGCAGGAAGTGGCAAATGGCAGCCATATGAGATCACTTAGTGACCTGTGATTATTTGCTTAGCAATGGCATTGATGGAATTACTGTTGCAAAGCAATTTATGACTGAATTGCTTAGCAAGAAAATTCTGGTCCATTTGCCATTGTAAACCAAGGACTACCTATAAGACAGGGGGTTGTGAAACAGCCTGGCCAGTGCATGCACATGTGTGCGTGCACTCATCCCCACTCACACTAGCGCCACTGCCACTATGCAAATGGTGCTGTGCAGCAAAAATGGGGCACCATGTGGTGAAAATGGGACACTGTGTGGTGAAAATGGGGAGATGCTAGTGAGTGTCACATGGGCACTAGCACCACCCCATTTGCGTTACGCGTACTCGCAGTTCTGTGTATGTGCACACACATGCACATAAAATGCTTCCCCCTCCCTTTCCCTCTGTTCCGCCAACCGAGAAAGGTTGAAACCCACTACTCATTAGCATTTTCCCTGTGTTATGATGCCTTTAGGTGCATTTCTCCACTTTCTAATAATTGTGACTTCTTTTTCATTGGTCTATGGTCATTGCTGATTTTGAGGATTTAATAACAAGAAAACTCGAACCATTTTATGTTCCTCTTGCTGAACTTCAGTGATTTCCAAATTTGGCAAAAGAGGTACTAATTAACTTGTATGAAATCCTCAGGGAAGAAAAATCAGAACAGCTTGTTGACACCAGACATGAAGTAGATCAGCTAGTCCTGGAACTACAGAAAATAAAGCAGGAGGTAATAATATCTGTTAAATTATAAAGGAGAGCTATTAACATACATTAATGATACATTAAAGTGATACATATTCTGTTTTAGGCTATGTATTTATAGTTATACACATATTCACATACACCAATGAGAAGAACTTTAGAACTAACTAGACAAATCCATGAAAGTTTCTTAATTATGTCTGGAATCTGGAAATTCATAGCTAGGATAACAAATGTTATCAGTATCAGAACAGCACTATTTGAGGGTTTATTGCCACCAAGCTCTGTATGTAGGTTTCCTAGTGGTATCTGATGGACTAGATAAGAGGAGAACTTTTTAGTACTTAGAGGCCACATTTTAATCTTTCAATAAATACATTTTTGGCCTCTAAGAGCCATAGGGGACATAAGTAGCAATGTAACTGCATCACCATAGTGGATGCAGCTAGCATTTTGTATGTTCTTTGGCTAGGTTGGAGGTTGTGTGTGAGGATCTATGGTACCCATTTGTTTTCTTACATGTAGGACATCAACAGGATATTTATAATTTCTCTAGTGCTGCCTGTTATTTTTATGACACACAGAAACAAACATAGGTTTACAACATTTATTGCTAACTTCCTAAACAAAAATCCTTCCTGATTCATATACTGTACATTCATCCATATGTATCCATCCAATTAAAAGTTCAGGTGGCCAGGTGGAAATTGAGAATTGGAATTGTAATATTTCTAAGCCAAAGTAATGACCCTCAATCTGGATTTTGGCTTTGAAATGTTACAATTCCAATTTCTTTGATAATTTCTATCAAGGTTTAGCCAGTCTCAGATGATTACTGTTCTCATACCTTCTCATACTTTTCCGTACAATGTCATAATCTTATCCAGTTCACATGGATTTCTTATTTTAAGAACCACTTCTTGTTTTGAGAACTATCTCTTATTTTCAGAACTACCCCTTGTTGAATTCTTAGAAATCTGTATTCTGGAATTTTCCCACATGCTGCATGCTAATGCCCTGGATGCTAAGGAGATACTGAAGATCTTCTTGAAGGCTGAGGGTTAGCTATTTTTGGCCTTAGTGGATCTCTGGGCTGATCCAACAGTGATCCAGTTGCATTATTTAAAGAAAGAAGGATTCACTGATAAAGAATAGTGAAGTATGTTTTATCATTCAAATGTTTACATGCAGAAAGGGGGGGAGTGTCAATAAGCTTTAGAATGTGATACCTTCTCAAAAACATTTTTTATAAAATAAAGTTCTCTAGTAAGTTAGCACTGAAACCATAACAAAACTGAAGTGATTGATAGTACTTCCCAATTTGGGGGCTGGTTATCTTTATCAGGAGAAGAAACCTTCCTTGGTGTCTTTAAGGAATGAAAACTTAAAGAGTGAGTAGAGAGGTCTGAATCTGCAGATCAGTTGGCAATTTTAGATCATTTATTGCTACGTTAGTTGCTAAGAGTTCCTGGGCATAGTAATAACCCACAGGTTTCATAATTTCTGGCATAGACTTATCTTTGTTTTGTGGGAATGAGCAGACATGCAACACAACTTTTCCATACTGAAAAATAGAATAGAATAATAACTTCATTGTTACTTTGAATGTACACAAATTGGCATACATTAAAGTGAAATTTGTTGCATGCAGCTCTCAAAGGGTCACCACGTGCAATATACATTACATACATACATACATACATACATACATACATACATACATACCAGATTATGCCTATACCCACATATATTATATGACACAGAGAAACAACACAGCCTAGTTTGGATTACGTATACTTGTGCATGGCGAGAAAAATGAATCTTGCGAGTTTACCAGACAGATGGCATAGTTTTATTTCTTAGGCTTGCTCTCCTTATTGTGTTCCTTTATTGTTAATAAACCATTTCAAAAGTTTGCTGTACTGATTTTACTTTATTCAGAATATTAACCTCATAGCAGATGCCCGGTCTGCTCGGGCCTACAGGGATGAGTTAGATTCCTTAAAGGAGAAAGCAAACAGAGTGGAGAGACTGGAGATGGAGCTGGTCCGGTGTAAAGAAAAGCTTCACGATGTGGATTTCTACAAAGCACGGATGGAGGCAAGTTGGGGGCATAGTAAGAGCAGGAATTTTGGCATTTATTGCTAATTTAATCTGATGTATAATGTATTCTGTAATTGATTAGATGACCACTTACTATGTAATGGCATCATACAATGGTAACAATACAATTCTTATAAGAACCAGCAGCCTTTGGACGCTTTGATAGTCATTGTTCTATATAAAAGGTGGTTATGAACTATCCTTTTTCTGACTGAAGACTCTTTCTTATACCACTTGTGAGCTGGTCATCCTATATTCTTAATTGTATCCTGTCCTGGATAAAGTTTTTGGAAAACCTGAAAGGGAACATATCATTCCAGCCCCCTCTGCCAGCCTACAAATATAAGTCCACTCTAGCTTTCTCCTCTCTGTAGTGGAAGGCACTGGTAGAAGAGTATGAATACAGTTAACACTCCAGCCCAGGTTGCTTAAAACTGCAGTGTAATGACACTCTTCCTCTCTAGCAAAAGACCTGGCCATAGGTAACAGATCACTGTTAGATTTGGAATCTCTGCTTGCCTTAAGTCCAGATGGTTAAGGATTTTAGTAATCAACAGCATACGTTGCTCATGCACCCTGCCTGACCACTCCCACTAGGCTGTATAGTGCCCAGTTGCTCCCGGAAGTACTCATATTCAGATTCTGGTGTCTCATTTTTCTAGGAAATCAACCTCCATATGCCAACTCCAAAATCTGCCCTCAGATTTTCATTTTTGAAAAAGTGCCAGACCAGAAGTTCAGATCTGAGTGTAATGCTCCATATATTTCTCTTTTTAAGTTTACCCATGCCCAGCAAAGGAGGAACCCACCCTAAGTGATCAGGGAGAGTTCTCCAAAATATTGCCCTTTACTAATAAATTAGACTGATAAACAGTTATGGCTTTGTGTTTTGAGCAAACACTACTACTTTTTCTGAAAATAATAATAATTATGTATCAGTCAAGCTGTGATCAAAAACTAATGATGCTGAATACTAGTATAAAATTCATTTCTTAAGGGGAACCGATAGTTTCAAAAGTGGTACAATTTAATAAAGCTTTGTTCATAGTTCCATTTAATGTTCTTTTGGAATGTCTAAACTGCCTGCTGTGTAATCCCAGCTTATTGTGCAGTTTACTCAGGCATTTAAGAAGAGGAGCTGCAGAAACAGAATCTGGCTATAGTACCTCTTTCCTCCCTGATGCTCTTAGAAAATTATCAACTCATGCTGCTTAGTAAAGTGCTGACTGTTTCTTTGCTCTCAAATTGATTAAGAGATTAAAACTTTTCATCTACATAGAAAAGGACACGCTTGGAAGAAGTAATAAGTGGTCCAGCATTGCATCCTGTCGTCTTATCTATCTGGACCGGGATGCCTTGTGTACGGTCACTCATGCGCTCGTGACCTCTCGCCTTGACTACTGTAATGCTCTCTACATGGGGCTTCCCTTGAAGACCACTCGGAGGCTCCAACTGGTACAGAATGCGGCAGCGAGAGTTGTCTTGGGAGTTTCCCGGTACTCCCATGTTACACCTTTGCTCCGCGAGCTGCATTGGTTACCAGTTGTCTTCCGGGTGAGGTTCAAGGTCTTGGTTATGATCTTTAAGTCCTTACATGGCATGGGTCCGGGTTACCTCGGGGACCACCTGCTGCCGGCGTCAACTCCCCTCCGCCCTGTGCGTTCCCACAGAGAGGGCCTCCTCAGGGTGCCTCCAGTCAGGGAATGCCGACTGGTGGCCCCCAGGGGGAGAGCCTTCTCTGTGGGCGCTCCGGCATTATGGAATCAACTGCCGGTGGAGCTCCGGATGGCATCAGACCTCCGAACCTTCCGTCGCGGCCTGAAGACCCACTTATTTGAATTAGCTGGTCTGGCCTGATGGGGGATTATGGGTTTTATATTGTTGTTTTAGAATTATATTATTGTTTTAACTGGGCATTGGTTTAATCTTTTTTTAACTTTTGTATTGTTATTTATATATGCCCTGTGAACCGCCCTGAGTCCCTAGGGAGAAGGGCGGTATACAAATTAAATAAAACTAAACTAAACTAAACTAAACTAAACTAAACTGCTAATTGCAACTGTCAATTGCAATTGCAACTGTCAACAGAACCTTGAGATAATTTTTAAGATTTGTTTGTTTGTTTACTTATTTCACTTGTTTGTTGTCCATTTCACCTAGAAGCAGTTGCTAGAGTTTCATCAGGCACAATTGTATTTCATCCTTTTTATCTTACGGTAATTATTTTCATAGGAATGTAGGGCAGGGTTCCATTCTTGTAGAAAAATGCACATAAAAAATACTTTTACATTCTAGCTTTCAAATAATACATTTGCCGATCTAGCTAAATTCTATGTTTTGAGCTCAATATTTGAAGAATTTTATAGATACAACATTACTTTTCTAAGTTACAGTAAAATATTTCGTGGTATGCCATTGTTGCTGATATTAAACGGATACTATCAAAATTGTATGATGTTTGAAACCCTGGTTAAATCACTCAGTTTTGTGATTTTTTTTTAATTGCAGGAGCTTAGAGAAGACAACATTGTATTAATTGAAACAAAGACAATGTTGGAAGAGCAATTGATGTTAGCAAGAGCTCGTGGCGATAAATTACATGAGATTGAAAAAGAAAATTTGCAGTTGAAATCCAAACTTCATGACATAGAACTGGTACAGTCTGATATTTTTAAACATTGGCAGAAATTCTTTTTCAAGCTAATTAGTTTTCAGGAGACTGAACAGCAGTCTCATACCAAAAAGATTAACTGTCTTTGAAACAGTGCGGTATTTTTTAAAAATGCTGAGAGTTGACACTAGCTCGAAAGTATGAAGTTATATGTTAAGTTTGTATAGTTTAATGGTAGCATATATTTCATAGAAGAAACTAAATGTTTAATTGTCACATTTAGGATTTAAGGTCTCACCAGATTGCAATCTTTGTGGCTGGAGAAATCTTTCTAAAAGCATAAAATATTTCTCATAGAATCCAGTTCCAGCCCATAATCAAAGCCTTACTCTCAGAATGCTCGTGTGAGACAAAATATTTTCCAGAATATATTAAGCTTAGGAGGTGTGGGAAGGCAGAATGGGTTTGTAAGAAGCTATGGAGTGATCTGAAGCAATATGATAGGAATATAGGAGGCAAATGATTAAAAGGGAAATTAACTTTTGCTTTGTACCTTCTTTGTGAGCTCTCTAATTGACCAAAATGGGAAGTGGGATGTTGGCTAAACCAAATTTTATTTACAATTTATTGTGGGTTTCTTTTGTTCTGAAGTTAAGAGAAGCATTGTTTTTAAAACATAGTAATAATTGCCTGATCTGCTCACTTTGTCACACATCACTAATGTAGGCATTGGCATCCTTTAATGTACATTTGAGTTTTACCATTATCTTTCCTTTTTATTCTTATGTATGTTAGATTAGTTCTGCTGACATTTACATAGAGAATTAATCATCTATTAGAAAAAGCCAGATGAGATGATTTTAGAGCCACAATTTCAGATGTTTTCAGACTGAGTATCCACCAAACTGGTGGGAGATGAACCTTGATATTTTGATCAGGATAAACTTCATCCCCCTATTTAGACTGAAGAAATTTATTTATTTATTTATTTTAATTCCATTTATATCCCGCCCTTCTCCGAAGACTCAGGGCGGCTTACAAGCTTAGCAGTAGCCTTCATTCTATGTGTATGCCTGCTTATTAGGGCTTTCACACACACCCCAAGCGGCATTATTACAAAGTCAGCTTAATTGCCCCCAACAATCTGGGTCCTCATTTTACCTACCTCGGAAGGATGGAAGGCTGAGTCAACCTTGAGCCTGGTGGGACTCGAACCTGCACTAATTGTAGGCAGCTGGTGTTGCTTAAGGAGGCATTAGCCCACTGCTCCACCAAGGCTCTGATAAATGTTGCCTTCACCGCATAGCTTTTTTTGTAAACACAAATGTCCATCATCCAAGCTAGATGATAAAACTATGTGCCTTGTTCTCCATCAGGACAGGGATACTGACAAAAAGAGAATTGAAGAGCTCTTGGAAGAAAATATGGTGCTAGAAATGGCACAGAAACAGAGTATGAATGAGTCAGTACACCTTGGCAAGGAACTGGAACAGCTGTCAAAGAATACAGATCTCTCAGATAGTAAGTACTACAGATCAGTTTGCTAGTCCTCATGTCATATGTATTTGATTTTTGTATATTAATTCAGAATTAGTGGAAAAAAGGAAGAATTCCCATAGTGATCTTGGGTTCATATATGGCACAGTAAACAAAAATAATTATGTATTCCAGTCTTATGAGATATTCTTCCTTTCCTTTCTCATTTTTAAAAATGACTCATTTTACTTCATTACACAGAATGATTCATTATGCAGAATGAGATACTCTCTGTTAAGCTGGGCTTCCCTTAAAGTCCACGTTAATGGATTTAAAGATGATTATTTTTTATTAGTTGTATAGAATGATATTTTGATAAATTAAGACTAGCCAGGGTGTACCATGGCCCCTTGTTTTTAAATGGATATTATTTAAATGAATTAAAGTTATTTAATATAAATTAAAAGATTTTATTTAAATAAATTAGTTCTTTTTTGATGTTTTATTGATTTTGAACAATTATAATCTTTAGTACTTAGTAAACAACATGTTTACATATTTAACATTAGCTTCTTCAATGTAAATCTGTTGAGTACTGCACAATCCAGTGTTTTTCCCCTGATCTTCCTTTCTTCCCCATATTTTTCCATTTTCCCCTCATTGCATAGTTACAATTCTTGCTACTGTTGATGGATATAAAGTTAAATATAAACATCCTCATCATATTTTATTAATATACAAATAATAATATCAAATCGTAAATTGATGTCCTGTTTTTCATGCTCTTGTTAAAATTTGATTTCCCGTCAATATTTGAAATATCTTTATCAGTTATAATTTTCTCAATATTAATTACATTTATATAGTTAAGAATTTTATTCATACCAGCCACCCTCTTGTTTTCATATTTCCAAATTGAAAAAAATAAAAAATGCTATTTTAATTCTAAACCATATCTTTCATTATAAAAGTCTAATTATAGCTAAAGGTCATCCATTCTTTTAATCATATTCAAACAAATATTTAATCATATAATGCCCCCTCATTCAAAATCCATTTTCCACTCTTAAGACAAAGGGTTGATTTCTTATATTTCACCTCAAGATTTTTTTTCCCAAAGAGAAAATCTTAACAATTATTTCAGTTCTCAAATTTATCCAAATTGTAGCTTTATGTTATTTTCAGTTCAATATTATGTATTTCTGTCCCTCATAAAAGAAATTAAAATGCCGCTTCCGTTCCTCTGGAAGGCTGGGCCTACAATCCCCTTTCTTCTCATATTTGGAGATTTTTAGGTTTTGGGGAGCCTTTCCCAAGAAATTCAGTTGTAAAATAGTAAAGAAAGAATCAATGTTCTCACCCAGTTCCAAACATGCTGTTTACGATCTGCTAATTGGTGCTTTTCTTCTTTGGTTGTCAGTGGCTAATGGCTGGCCACAGGAGGGCTTTCCTCAAGTCAAACGGAAAGACCGCCATCTCTCTGTGATCGACAAGGCACCCCTCCTTCTTCATCGCCTCTTCAGGGTGACTTTAGGCCCTTTTAGGGCCTCCAGCAGGGAGAAATCAGGCACGGAAGGCAGAGCTCTGCCTTCCTGCATCCATCTCACCATGATGCCAAACTGGAAGTCAATAAATTAGCCAGTTCTGATCACC
Organism: Vipera ursinii; assembly: GCF_947247035.1. Classification (NCBI taxonomy): domain Eukaryota; kingdom Metazoa; phylum Chordata; class Lepidosauria; order Squamata; family Viperidae; genus Vipera; species Vipera ursinii. The sequence goes on from NC_139512.1 coordinate 42,190,202, forward strand.
AGATTAAGAAATAGCTTTATCAGTCTGGAAATGGATCCAAGTTTGCAAATGTGTTTATAGTTGGGCATTCTGGATATTGTATTTCAACAGCAAGGAAATCTTTTGTCTTTGAGTTGAATGAATGTGCATCAAGTCGCATCTTGAAACTTGAGAAGGATAACCAGAGCCTGCAAAATATCATCCAGGAGCTCAGAGATGCATCTATAGTCACTGAAGAGAATACCCTCAAATTTGTAGAACTACAAAATGAGAATCAACAGCTTGGCCAAAAGGTAAATAACATAATTTATATTTACAGTCACCCAATCAAGTGTATTTGGAAGTTATCTACCAGAAGACATACTGTTGGCTACCAATTTAGTTGGCTTCCAAAAAAGCACTGGACAATCTATAGCTGTTGCCCTTGAAGGCAGTGCAATGCCTCTGAAAGCAGTCTGCTAGGAGATAAATTGTGCCCTTAATTGTGAGAAAAGATTGCTGGACTAGACAGGCCAGAGGTCCTTCATTCTGTCACTTATACTTTTTACAGCAGTGTTTTCTCAACCTTGGCCTGAAGATGCATTGACTTCAACTTTCAGAATTCCCCAGCCAGTGGGGAACACCCAGTCTGGCTGGGGAAATCTGGGAGTGGCATCCACACATCTTCAAGTGGCCAAGATTGAGAAACACCTTATTAGAAAAACTAATTAGATTATTTGGTCCTCTTAGTTTCTGTTGACTGATTGACAGCATCCTTAGAAGATAGGAACACATCTTAACATTTCCTACACTCATATTAGTTCTGCATCTGCTTTGCACTGAGAGTGTAACCAACTTGCAAATTCTAATTTATGTGTGGTTTATGTAGGACAATTTTCTGGTGTTTTTTTTAAAGAACAGAATGGCGTGTTAGGATTGGCAACCTTTGGATGACTGTAACTGGGCTGTCCTTGGAGTGCCCACAGTCTTTGGTAACTCTGATGTAAAGAAAATAGTGCTACTATGTGTTGAGGAGTGCATGTTTTACTAGTATTCACTGTCATTGGGTTTTTTTTCATAATGTTGAATAAATTTTTCAGCCTAGTGCAGAATGTTAGAAAGTCATAACATATACTTTTGGGTAGAGAGGGCAGATTCATGACATATGCAAAGAAGGTTTTGCTGTATATTTGGTAGTTGTTTATAATCTATTACATAATTGAAGTAGCAAATGACAGTTGCACATGCCTCTGAGCCTATCTCATTTAACCCTTCTTAAGGTGATACCCAGATCTTGTGAACTCAGCATGATTCAGTTCACTTGTTTGTCTTCTGGCTTGAAACAGAATAGTATTTTCAGAGCTCTGGGATTATGATTGACCAAATGCTGAAGGGTGTTAAGAGGATGCCCCCCCAAAAAAAAAGAATGCAGAAAGATAAGTAATAATGGCAGCTGCTAGAAAGGGTAAGACCATCTGAAGAACTACTGTTAAAAATAAAAGTCATTGGTTAATGATCAGCTTCATTTTGCATCATTGTGGTTGACAAAATAGGCCACATCATCTGACCAAGCTTATTTAGGAGGAGAATTGGGTAAATAGAGGTGGCCAGAAATGAAGTTATAAGCCTGAAAAAGAAAACAAATGTATAACCAAGTTTAGTTGTCTAGCTATATCTTAAAAATATGAAAGTATTCATTTTCTAATAAAATATGCAGCTTATCTGTAGTCAAGGAATGGGGGAGGGAGACAATGTGGTTCTATTTTTTTAAAAAGGAAATGAGTGAGAATGCATCAAATTTTAGGCCTGTTAAAGCTTCACATCCATTCTTAGTAAAATGATAGAAAGTTTTATTAAAGAGTAAATAAACATACAGAACTTGGCTTAAAAGCTTTTTCAAAGAGTAGACTTCTCAAAACCTTTGACTTGTAAACAAACATATAAGTAAGGATAATTCTGTATGGTAACTTCAGACTTTCAGAAATTTTGAACATATATTTAGTAGACATGATTTTGAGATGTCGTAAAATAGATTAAATAATCTCTGATTTTCAATAATTTGAGCAAGTTATATTTTTTAAAAAATACATGTATTAAATGAAATTGTAACATTTTACCCTGAGAGTCTTTAATTAAATCTTCCCATTTCATTTCTTGTCCTCTGACCTGACATTCCTGCAAGTTGAATTTACTGCTACAAATGATTGATATTCCGACCTTCAGCAAATATCCTCTTGGGAACAGTAAAGCCTGTTGTGATTATAGGCTTCTTAAAGTAAAATGTTCTTGTCTACATATTGGATGAGCCCCTTATCTAAGCTTTCCTGTCATGTAAAGTAAAGTGTGTTCTTGATCCTCCAGTCTTCACCCTTTTCTAACTCATCCATCCTTAGTGACAGTAACTGTTAGTATTTGGATATAGTATTTGGATATATTGCCAATTCATTCAGAAATCAGAGCTCAGCACTGTCATGGCCAGTTAATTTTTTATATGCCAATAATAGTTTCAGCAGGCTTGTTGGATGCTCAGTCAAGACTGGATATTCTGTTATGCAATTAGAACTTGTAGAGTATTACTTTACACGTATGCAAACTCTCTGTGTTACATTCCTTGTGTATTATTGAATTCATGATAGTCATGATTACATAACCTGGGGACTACCTACATTTGGTACTTTGGGTGAAGGGAAGGAGTTAGAAATAGTCATTTTAGTAGCATCAAAGAGCAATGTTGTTGTAGATGCTCATTCAAACATGCAGCAAATATAGTTTAGAAATGCCATCTCCTCCCATTAAGTAGCTGCTATATTGTCTTTGATCCATTGCCACATCTAAAGAAGGTAGAAGCCAAAATATTTAATTTCTGTTGTGTTATATTGCTTTGGCAAACTTATTGACAATAAGTTTAAAATACTTAATTTCTCAAAATGTTCTTCTATGTGAACAATGTTTCTTCTAAGTTACATAAAACCTTTGCTATCCAGATTGAGAAGCTGCAAAATCAGATAGAAAAGGAGAAACAAAGTAATCAAGACTTGGAGGCTTTAAGTGAAGAACTCTTGAAAGAAAAGCAAGATCTTAAGGACACAATGGAGGCTTTAAAAGCTGATCAAGAAAGACAGGTAGAGATGTGGGTTTTGCCAATGTTATTCCTAAAATAGGACCAAATGGTTGTTAGAAAATTGTTGGCTTACAGATATAACAGAAGGAGAAACATGTTTTTGCTGAATTCAAGGACTGAGCAGACTAAAAACAGTAAGCAGTTCATCCTTTTATTTTCATACTCATAATATATTTAAATTGGTTGAAATGTTGACTTATCCAGGAACCATCTTTCTGGTTGAGTTACCTCAATATAATGATTTAGAATGATTATTAAGAGATGTCACATCAGCTGACATTGCTAAAGGTGTAAATGAGTTGCATGAACTATTGTACACTGACATTGAGAGAACTGTAGCACCAGCCCTGCTGCTATTTTAAATGGTTTCAATTATTAATTGATATAAAAAACAGCGTCAGAGATCAAATCATTGCCAGTTCAGTAAATACAGCAGAAGTTATGGACCTGGTACTTTTTGAAGTGCAACACTATAATAAGGTTGGTTCTTCAAAATTCTTTGGATTCTAATAAGAATGTTGGTTGTGTTTAATTTTATTTCATTTTTTTTATTCATGCCTTTAGACCATTTATTCTCTTAACTTTGCCAAGCTTAGTCTTCCATGTGCCATAGTCCTTATCAGATGAGTGTCTGCTTTAGTCAACTAAGGCTTTCCTATTATGTTGATTAATAAATAAAGAAGGCATAGACTATGTTTCCAGCCTTGGTTGTACCAATACAACAGACAGCATTCCCTGTTAATAGTAAGGACAGTACTGCTCAGTTTTCATATAGTTTGGTCAGCATGCCATAAGCAGTGTCATCTGCCAGGGGTAGGGCAGAAGAGGCAAAGTGAGGATCACAGCAGTATAATAGAAATCCTGCCCCTCTAAATATACATTTAACCTCCACACACACACAGCATGCAGTAGTGGTGAATATCTGTAGCTCGGGTGTAGGATGAGGTAGAAGGTTTGTTCTCTGAGCTTGTGAGTTGATTTCTAAACATTTCGTTACCAGGCTAGGTAACATCTTCAGAGGAGTTTAGGGGATGTGTTTAGGGGATGTCCCCTAAACTCTGCAGATGTTACTTAGCCTGATAATGAAATGTTTAGAACCAACCCACAAGCTTGGAGAACGAACCTTCACCCTCACACATACAAATTCTGGGTTTTCAGTTACATTGCCGGGACCACCATCTTTTATTTATGTATTACATTTCTTTGCCACCCATCTCACCATGAGGTGAGTCTGGATGGCTAACAGCGTCACTTATTTTGACATCCTGTTCCGTAGAGGACACCACTGACCCTAAAGGCAGCAAAGCCCGCTTTTATCTCAAGGGTACTCTCACTGTGTCCCCATATGACCTTCAGCCATTCCTCTAGCATTTGTGCTAATAGACATGTTCCAGTTGGAGGAAGACAAATGTCATATGACTCATTGTGTTAGCTATCATTTAAAAAATAGAGTAAAAGTATGGATCAACAATAGCTTTATTTTTCTCATATACATTTTGCTGTAATGTAGTTTAAAACAATCCATTTCGTTTTATTAACCCCGATTTTCTACTACCTAACATGAAATATTGAAGAGTGCATATTTGGCATATAATGAATCATCTTTTTTTTTTTTTTGCTCTGACTCTAGATAAAAGACCTAGAAAAAGAAACGGAGCACCTGAATCAAATGGTTTTCTCTCTCAGACAGAGATCTCAAGCCGGTACAGAAGCCAAAGTGAAAAACATTGAAATAGAAAACAAAATACTCCATGAGGCAGTCAGTGAGAGCAACAGCAAGCTCAGTAAGCTTGAATTTGAGAAAAAGCAGTTGCAAAAAGATTTTGAGCAAGTTAAAGAAAAAGTAGAAAGAGTAGAAGGAATGGACAAAGAGCTTCATCGGCTAGAAAGGGAGAATGAACAGCTAGCAAAAAAAATTGCGGTCATGAAAATTACCACTGAAAAAGTAGAAGTCCTTGAACAAGAAAACAAGGACCTGGACGTAGAAAACAGAAAGCTGAAAAAGTCTCTAGATACATTGCACAATGTTTCCATCCAGCTGGAAAATTTAGAAAAGGATAATAAACAGCTAGATGATGAAAACCTGGAGCTCAGGCAAATTGTAGAGACTATGAGGTTCACCAGGACAAAATTAGAGCAGACAGAGGCAGAAAACAAAGAGCTGGAGAAGGAAAAGGAGGAACTTCAAAAAAACATAGTCATGCTGAAGGTTCTGCTCAAGAAATCAGAAAGGTTGGAGCTCGGTTACCAGAGTATGAATGCTGAGAATCAAAGACTGCAGCAAATTCTAGAAAATAGCAATAAAAAAGTTCAACAGTTGGAAAAAGAACTCCAGGGCGTTGAAGATGACAATCAAAGTCTTCAAAGAGAGTTGGAGGAATTGAAGATCTCAAGTAAGCAGGTGGAATTGTTGGAGAAAGAGAAGAAATTATTGGAACAGGAAACGTTTCAATTGGATAAAGACAAAAAGATGCTCGAAAAAGAGACAAAGAGACTGTGGCAGCAGGTAGAGCTAAAAGATGCAAATCTGGATGAGAACACTATAAAATTAACAGCAGTTGAAAAGGAGTACAAGATTTTAGAGAGAGAACTTGCTAGAGTCCGAGATTCATCAAATAAGATGAAGGAATTTGAAAAGAACAATAAAGATCTACAGAAGCAAGTTACTATTGATCAGAGAACTCTAGCTACACTAAGAGAGGTAAGCATAACTTCCCTGTTTACAATCTAGATGAGGAATTAGGAAACCAGGATGGAATGATTAATAGCTTTACAACTTCCTCAAAAATAGGATGAATTTTAGGCAGTCATTGCGGTCGTTCACTGTATAATCCATGGAAGCCAATTGTTGATTCAAATACACCAGAGCAAAGGCACAGATTTATCTTACACTAAAGTTCAGTTTAGTTTATTATGCTGTAGTATAATGTAGTAGGACGCAGTGGCTCAGTGGGTTAGGACGCTGAGCTTGTCGATCAGATGGTCGGCAGTTTGGCGGGTCAAATCCCGAGTGCCGCGTAACAGAGTGAGCGCCTGTTACTCGTCCCAGCTTCTGCCAACCTAGCAGTTCGAAAGCACGTAAAAATGCAAGTAGAAAAATAGGGACCACTACGGTGGGAAGGTAACAGTGTTCCGTGCGCCTTTGGCGTCTAGTCATGCCGGCCACATGACTACGGAGACGTCCTCGGACAAGCGCTGGCTCTTCGGCTTTGAAACAGAGATGAGCACCGGCTCCTAGAGTTGGAAACGACTAGCATGCATGTGCGGGGGAACCTTTACCTTTTTTAGTATATATAAGCCAATTGCAAACTCTTTATATGGTGGGACATAATCAGTTTTTTTATGAGTTATGGGTATTTCAGATAGGGCAGATTATTATCTTATACAATCAAGTTAATTTTAATATATTCAGATGTTCCATAACTGATAACATTTCCCTTTATTTGAATGAAATGAAAGATTTCAGTAGACTTCCTCATTTAATCATTGCTTGGCATGGAATAGCTGCTTTATTTTAGGAAAAAATCATAAGTATTATACAGAAGCTGAGAGACGATAATTCAAATTGTCATCATGTTGATTATCAACATGAAGATCATGTTGCAAAAACATCTATTGCTCTTCAGGTATGTTGAGCTACAACGGTTTGTGAGAAAATGAAGTCCAATAGATTTGGAAAGTACCAGATATCTATAGAAGATGTCTGAATAAAACCATTGTGCAATTAAGATTTCATGAGAATACAGCTACATCTAAAACCTTGATTAAAACATTTTGATTTTTGTTACTTCAGAGTAAAATTGTGTACATCTTCACGACATTTTTTCCCAGCAGCCTTGGAAGTTATTTGTTTTGTTGTCATTGTTCCTATTTGCAGGAATTAGTTCTTGAGAAGTTGAAAAACCAGAAGTTATCTAGTGACATGGATAAATTGGACCAGGAACTAGAGAAGATGGGATTAAATAAGGAACTGCTTCTGCAGGATGATAACGGCAACAGTGATAAGTGAGAAGATAGTTTGTTTCTGAGCCTGTATTTTTCTGTATTTTAATTTTTGTTCCTTTAGTCTCCTCTAGGTTAGGCTTCTTTGCCATTGGAAGTTATATTTGTCAGGTAGCTGGAAGAAAGTCCCCAGTCTAATTTAAATATGTTAAGCAGGTGGCTTTCTCATTTAAGCAAATGGACTACTGTTGGCAACAAAACTACCAATTCAAAAGCATGTGGGGCCATCTTGCAATTCATTGCGCATTGAAGGTTAAATTGTGACTCCTTGGAAGTTAAAATATTTTTTTCTTCTAACATTTATCTTTTTATTTACTCTTGAAACAAGTTTGCATAGATTTAGGTGTGTGACTATTGGAAAAATTTGTCAGATAATAAGTTTCTGTAGAAGCATTCTTTCTTCCAACCACTGCTTGAAGAAATGCGAAAGCTTCTTTGGATAAAGGATTGCAGTTAGTTTGTGGATAATGTCCAGGTACCACATTACAACAAATGGAGAGGGCCAAAATAAAAACAAGAGGGTCCAGGACAAAAATGAATTTAAGTTTAATACATGTGTAAATCAATTACGATCAAATTATCCAAACACATGTACACTTAATACTCTCCCCTTGTATCAATTAAAAATTCTAATCCTATTGCAACCCTTATGGGTACACTGGAGGTTGTACCCAGGGATTTCTGATCTGACATGTCATAATCACTATCACAGATGTTAGTACTTTTCCCCATTCTGGCTTGTCTCTGGGCAAAGCCCATTTGCATGGGACAAGTTTTACCCCTAATCTAATGCTTGCAATTCTATACATTGTTCCTTGATTGCATTTATTGTTTTTCCCAGAGGAGAAAATAAAATACTGATATAAAGCGAATCTTAAGCACTGAGCTAATATTTGCAAAACATGGGCTTTGTCCTTTTGTATATTGTCAATTACTAACATGCTGTGCTTAATATCCTCCAGGAAATATAAAATCTTGGAAAGCCAAGCTGAATGTATTCTGAAGACAACACTAGCTTGTAAAGAAGAGAAAATTGCTGCATTGGAGACCAAACTGCAAGAGTTTGTTAACTTAAACCAACAGTTACAGAATGAACTAAACATGGTAAGACAAAAACTCAGAAACAATGCTCAGTAGTAGCGAGTGACCCATGACTGATCAACTGTGAAATAATGTAAACTTTGATATATACAGAAGTTCTTCATCCTGATTTTAAAAAGTGCTTTTGACCCTGTGCTTTCTAATCTGTGGATGAAGGTCTCTGTTTTTTGTGTATGGCTTAGATTTCTATTCAGTTTCATTTTACAATTACCTAAAAGGGTTTCTCCTAAATAATTACCTGTAATTTGGAAAGGGGATCACCTTACATTTATTGAGAATAGAAGCTGCACTGTTCAAAGTGAAGGAATGGTTGGGAGGTACAAATTATGAAAACCTTCTTCTTCTGAAAACAGGAGGAGCTGCTAGCATTGCTTCAAGGAGCAATGGAGGTGAACATGCTAAACTCTGTTCTCTTATTGCTGTCCACATGTAGAAAGTGAATATTTACAATGGATATTTTTTTCTATTTATGGAAATTCTGCTCATGAATGAGAACTGAATCCTCGGCCAAATATTCTGGTAATCCATTTTTCCATAGTTGAGAGGTTCTCCATTTCAGATATTTACTCATTTCTACACATGGAGGAAAAAGAAAAGAGAATTGATTAACATATGAACGGAACAGGACTAACATTTTATGGATTCTTACCTCCATAGTAAGAACTTCAATCTCATTGGGATTTAGCAACAGAGTTTGCAGTTCAGTATACCAAAGATCACATTTCCAGTTTCTACCACTATTTACCTAGTGTAAGCTGCTTAAATAAATCTGTCCTTGGTACTGCAGTAGTTTAGGCACACTTGGCTTGGCAGCAACAACTATTAAACGTCTTATGCTTACTAAGCCCAAATTTTTGTTATCCTTTGTGAGTGAGTCATTAGTTCGTGCATGAAAATATGGTTTGTATGTAGAAGCTCAATTAATTTCACTGATGCAGGTTCCTTATTTTATTTGCAGAGACTTTTAATCAGTAGTCATGATTTCAGTTAGTATTATGTTCTTTTTTCTGGCCTGGCCTAGTTTTGGCTGTGGCTCTGGTCAATAGATAGATGGATGGATGGATGGATGGATGGATAGATAGATAGATAGATAGATAGATAGATAGATAGATAGATAGATAACACACAAACACAAACATGCATATACATACACGCATGTGTGCGCACACATATGCACAAACCCCTGTATAGATGAGTAACATGTATGCGCTTCTTTTGGAGAGAAAATCTCCAGAACTGATTTCAGTGGAAGTTGATAAAACATAGTTGACCATGTAGGGTTTTGGTCTGTATTTGTGAAGTTTTTTTTCCCTATCTAATGCTGCTTTTGTTGGAGGATTATCTTATATTTTGTGTCATCTTTTCAAGTAAATATTGCACATGTTACAACCTTTGCTTACATTTACAGATGAGGAAGCAGAAGCAAGAAGAGGGAACTTTTATTCAGAAGCTGAATCAACCATTGGAAAATTGTCAGAATGAAGCAACGATGGAGCTTCTCAAAGTGAAGGACAGAGCTATAGATCTAGAAAGAAATGTAAGATGTCAGCTGTGTGTGCTTATTTCCATTTTGGATTACAAACAATTCACATCTTTTAATTCATTATTGGGTTCTATTTGGACAGGTCTATGAGCTGATTAAGTGGTGTCTGCCTATTCCACGCACCTGTGGTTCTGAACACATTCTGTGCTAAACATTTTTATATAACTTTTCCTTTCAGAAGCATATTATAACATATTAATATATTATTCATATGAATAATACCTAAAATTATTTTCCTAATTGCGTTTCACCGTTCTAAACAATTAACCTTTCTATTAAGTTGGCAATCAATGAAGTTGCCTAAATAAAAAGGGCAGAGAAGGCCTTTCATGGAATGGTAGCATTTTTCATAATGACTGGGTTTACAAGAACTTTGCAGAGAATGCTAGACCACTTTTATGGTGGCTGTTTGTTCAAGAAGAGAAATGGACTGTCCTGTACAGCCTCGCTCTAAGTTTACCTGTAACTGCCAGACATACGACAGTTGTGAACGCAGTTGCCAGTAGACCACAGGAATAACCAACAGCCATCCTCTTGTGCAGATTGCAGGTGCTGCCATTTGAAAAGCCACCAAATGATAGATGCTCTCTGGCATAAACGTAACAACAGTTAACTACCTCTTCCCCCCACCAACCTCCCACTTGTGGGATATAGAGCAAAACCTCAGCCATTTCAGATCTTAAGGTATATTTCAAAGAGAAGCTGGACTGAGGGCAGAGCAAGGGGTTGGACTAGATGACCTCCAAGGTCCCTTCCAACTACTACTACTACTAGTACTTCTTCTTCTTCTTCTTCTTCTTCTTCTTCTTCTTCTTCTTCTTCTTATTATTATTATTATTATTATTATTATTATTATTATTATTATTACCATAAATCATCTCATATCTTCTAAAGAATGTAGAGATATCAAAAAGACAATTCCTAGCTCACCATAAAAGTGATCCAGCACCCTCTGCAAAGTTCTTGTAAATCCAGTCATCTTGCATAGCAATTTTACAAAAAGGAAAAAAAAAGATAAGAATATAGGCAAGTGAAACAAGTACAGTCTCTGTGGCTGATGGACAGAAGCAGATGGGTTTCTTCTTTGCTGAATTGAACTTCCAGAGATAGCGGTGTGGCATCCCTGTGACTTTTTATTCCTTCACCAGTTATCAGAAGTCTATTTCTCTTTCCTCTATTGCTCTGCTGTCTTAGAACCAGGGCTTTTTTTGTCATAGAACGTTCAGAACGGAGTTCCGGCACCTTTTTTGGATGGAACATTGTAGGGTAGGCAAGGCGGGTTGCATGACATGTGTGAGTTCCGGCACCTTTTTCTTTTACAAAAAAGCACTGCTTAGAACAATTAGCTGTTATAGCCAAATATTCTTTCCAGGAACAGAAAAAGAAAGCAAACCCTGCAAGTTCCTTCTGCCCTGAATGATACAGCAGTTATATATAGCAGTTGATCTCAGACGATGTGAGCATTTTATTCTCTCCTACCTTACCAATTATTTTTTTTCTTCCTTTCAGAATGCAGCCCTGCATACAGGGATACAGCTTGTTAAGGAGCAACTAGCTTGTTTGGAACTGCAGAATGGCTCTCTCAACAGCCAGATCCTGACACTACAGAAGCAAAATGCTTTCCTTCAAGAGCATAACACTGCAATGCAAACACAAACCGCTAAACTCCAGGTCAGAAGAAATCTGTCTGAAAATTTCTAGGTAGTTTGTTTTAGAGGAAGCAGAAAATAACTATTTTCTATCATTAATCCAATATACTTTCAAATAAAGACCATCTTATTTGTCTCTTGAGAAACCTATATGCGGGTCAAGAAGCAACAGTGAGAACTGGACACGGAACCACTGATTGGTTCAAAATTGGGAAAGGAGTCCGGCAAGGCTGTATACTGTCGCCCTGCCTATTTAACTTATATGCAGAGCACATCATGAGAAAGGCAGGGCTAGATGAATCAAAAGTTGGAATTAAGATTGCCGGAAGAAATATCAACAACCTAAGATATGCAGATGATACCACTCTAATGGCAGAAAGTGAAGAAGAACTAAAGAGCCTCTTGTTGCGGGTAAAGAAGGAGAGTGCAAAACTTGGGTTGAAACTTAACATTAAGAAAACCAAGATCATGGCATCTGGCCCTCTCAATTCCTGGCAAATAGATGGGGAAGAAATGGAAGTAGTGACAGATTTTATTTTCCTGGGCTCCAAGATCACTGCAGATGGGGACTGTAGCCAAGAAATTAAAAGACGCTTGCTCCTGGGGAGAAAAGCCATGGCAAATCTAGACAGCACACTAAAAAGCAGAGACATCACCCTGTCAACAAAAGTGCATATAGTCAAGGCTATGGTCTTCCCAGTTGCAATGTATGGCAGTGAAAGTTGGACCATAAGAAAGGCTGAGCGCCAAAGAATTGAGGCCTTTGAACTATGGTGCTGGAGAAGACTCCTGCGAGTCCCTTGGACTGCAAGGCGATCAAACCGGTCAGTCCTAGAGGAGATCAATCCTGACTGCTCTTTAGAAGGCCAGATCCTGAAGCTAAAACTCAAATACTTTGGCCACCTAATGAGAAGGAAGGACTCACTGGAGAAGAGCCTAATGCTGGGAAAGATCGAGGGCAATAGAAGAAGGGGACGACAGAGAATGAGGTGGCTGGATGGAGTCACTGAAGCAGTAGGCGTGAGCTTAAATGGACTCCAGAAGATGGTAGAGGACAGGAAGGCCTGGAGGAACGTTGTCCATAGGGTCGCGATGGGTCGGACACGACTTCGCAGCTAACAACAACTTTCAATGTCAGTGTGATGTATCTTCCTTTCCCAACCTGCAAAGCAATAAATCGAGTAACCTACTTTTTGAGAAAATTGGAAACTGTTTGGATTTGATGCGTTAAGACACGTTATTTTGCTTTTTCTAAGGGCAAAAAAAGAAGTAAAAAACAAAAAGAGGAAGGGATGGAAATTGTATTTTAAATTATCTTTCACTAAATGGAGTTTGTGTCTGTTCCTGATTAAATTCCATGCAATGTACTTCTAATAGTTGGAAGTAAGTCGGTTGTGGTAAGAAAATTCTTAAAGAGGTAGAGCAGAGAAGAGGTATGGTAGGAAAGACAAGCAATAAACATATGTTTTAATAGACAGCTTCAGAACTGGAACGCTCTTTGTAATAGTAGATTTGTCATTTTCTTTGAGAAACTATAGGTGGAGAATTCTACCCTAAATTCCCAGAGTACATCCTTGATGACCCAGAACACCTTACTCCAGAATCAGCAGCTGGCCAAGGAGAATGAATATGACAATCTGCTGAAGCGGAAAGAGCAGCTCAAAGCAGAATACGAGTCCCTTCTTCAGGATCATGAACACCTTGTGTTGCTGCACGAACGGCAGTCTACAGAATATGAAACACTAATAAAACAGCACAGCAACCTAAAAGCCTTGCACAAAAATCTTGACTTGGAGCACAAAGATCTAGGGGAAAGGTACAGGGTTTTACTTCATAGTAGAGGCTGGTCTCCAACTAATAACAACAGATGGTGGGAAGAAGCTTATCATATGGTGAAATTAAACATCTGAGTTTTATTATCATTACAGCCAGTGATGTTCAGATGATGTCTCTAAAGCAGACGTGTCAAACTCGCGACGTCACATGATGTCGCATGAGGCATCGGAACTTTTTCCCCATTGCCGGCAATGGGGTGGGCGTGGTTTCCTCGTGATGCGTCCGGCCTGCAGGCTGGCAGTTTGACACCCCTGCTCTAAAGCATTAGTTCCTAAGTACAATAAATATCATTCAGAAACTTATCTTTGGGGCAAAGTTAACAACATAACCATCACCTCCATTCCAAACAACTTGTTTTGAAATGGAGAATAAATATTTTTATAAAGCATCACTACTGTGCCCTCTTTTGTTAAATTGGCTTTGTCTGAACATTTCATACAATGTATATCATTTATATACCCAAATATATTTGGATTATATATGCATAATGAAAACAAAATTCAATACAGGTATTCCTCGATTTACAAGAGTTCATTTAGTGACCATTCAAAGTTACAATGGCACTGAAGGAAGTGATTTATGACTGTTTTTCATAGAACCTTTGTAGCATCCCCATGGTCACATGATCAGAATTTGGACACATGGCAACTGACTCATAGTTATGATGCTTGTGGTGTCCCAGGGTCATGTGATCGCCTTTTGCAACCTTCTGACAAGCAAAGTCAACGAGGAAGCCAGATTCTCTTAGAAATTGTGTGACTAACTTAACAACTGCAGTGATTCACTTAACAACTGTGGCAAGAAAGGTTGCAAAATAAAGCAAAATTCACTTAACAAATGTTTCACTTAGCAACAGAAATGTTGGGCTCAATTGTGCCTGTAAGCCGAGGACTACCTGCAGTTTATGTTCTGTTGATTTGAATGGGAACAAATGAAAAATGCTTAACTTTGGGTGAAATGGTATGGAAGGAGAAAAGAATAAAAATTATTGTTAAAGAGAAATCTTTTTAAAGCTTTCTGATTGTGGCAACCCAACCATCATATTCATTCAGAATATCTTCATAAAGCATGGGTATTGTCCCCTCTTTTGTTGAGTTGAATTAGTTTGAAAATTTTATAAAGGCTTTATAATGTGTTTTAAGGCAAAATTGTACATATATATATATATTTGTTTCACACAGGTACAGCAGTTTAATAGAACACAGAGTCAAATTGGAAGAGATGGAGATGATTTTAAAGACAGAAAAGGATGTTTTACAACAGGAGAAGAGAACAAGCGCAACAGTAACTGCAGAGAACCAGAAGCTTAAAGAAGAACTAGAAAGGTATCTATTTTCAGAAATGATGCTGGCTGATAATGAATATTAATGGGATAATTTGGTTGACCCGTATCACTGTTAGGAATGTATACAAAAGACTGCCTATTAGTTGAGTATCCATAAAATTTATGCTACAGTGGCTGCACTTGCTGACAACACTGGAGGTTTTTAAGAAGAGACTGGACACTTATTTGTCTGAAATGGTATAGGGTGTTGGACTGGATGACCTCCAAGGTCCCATCATCATCATTATTATTATATCATTATTATCATTATCTGTCTGGGTATGGAGGAGAATGTTATTTTATATTAATTCATTAACTGTGTACTTTTAAAAAGTCTTGAACTCTAGTATAAATCTGCTTTCCCAGTTGTGGGAAAGGGTCTTCTACCAGACAATCCGTAGGCTATGGAATGTTCTCCTAAACACTCCATCCTTTTAAAATGGCAACGCCCATCTTTTTAATCTTCTGTTAGTTGAATTGATCTCGATTTTAATTTTGCATGGATTTTAATTGCATTGGTTCTGTTATGCTTTATCATTTACATTTTTAATTCCTGAAAGTCACTATGAAAGGCAGTATCTAAGTTCAACAACAACAAAAACGTACTTTAAAAAAAATTATATTTTAAAAAATCTAGATAAATCCATCTTTTACATATTAACACTTGCCCCATACCCCCCCTTGCTTTGGCCTCTGGATCTTTCCTCTAGCCACAGATAGAGGAATATTAAATATTGTGGGACTGAAGAAATACAAACAACAGAATCCTAGTACAGTGAAACATATTTAATTGTAAGGGTGCACATTTGCATCAAGTCATTGTCCCTACAAACAGTGGACTAAGTTGATTGTATCCAAAGTAGTCTGTGTTTACAATTTAATTATTTCTGACAATTTATGTCACTGGAATATTGATGCATTTGGGCAATGATTCTATTGCACAACTTTATGTTATTGCAAATTTTACATCAGTTTGTAATTTGATACAAAAGATTAATTTGGTTTTAACAAATTGGGAAATAACAGACACCCCACCCATATAATCTTCTTAAATCAAGGTTTAGTAGAGTATTTGGTTTTAAGTCCTCAAACAACAATAGTATTTCTCAATAGGACAACATATACTGTAATTAGGGAATTTATTCTAATAAAATAAAGAATGTGAAGCCATAACAAGCAACTCTTGCCACAGAATTTTGTCACCCTGTCATATTAAGTTACTTTAATATTAAGAACTATAATAGGATATTAAGAAATTGAAAAAGATATTCAAATATATCTGTCAAATAAATTTTAAAAACAATGGATTAAACCAATGTTTTAGTTCTTGAGTTTACAACAGTTTATACCGTACAGAAGTCCCAGAATTAACAGTACTGTTATGCATTTGAATGGGAGTGTTTTTCTTTTCTATTTGAGGATGAATATCTCACACACCAAACTTAAGGCTGAGTACGAAGGGCTTCATAATCACACTAAGGAGCTGAAAACATCCTTGAATAATTCTCAACTAGAGCTGAACCGTTGGCAAGCTCGTTACGATGAGCTGAAGGAACAGCACCAGACTATGGATATCACCTTAACCAAACTGGACAACCATTGTGAGGTAAATTTTAAGGATTATGAAAATCCAAAAATATTACAGCCTTGGGAAATGTTTCAGCAAATCAACAGACATAGTGTGCATAATCTGTTAGAACTGATTTGCTCTTAAACCCATAGGACAGGATTAGAGTTCATGTTAAATCCTTAAAAAAATTGAATTGTGAGAGAAAGAGATCTTTAAAGCTAGGTGGCAGTTGGGAGAAAAATCTTTGTAACCCTTCCTAGAATTGCTTTTACTTTTTCTAGGCTAGCAAAAGAAGAGAATAAAAATTCAACTCCATACAGATAGTTCTTGACTTACAACCACAATTGGGACTGTAATCTTGGTCACTGAGCAACGTGGTCACGTAGCTTCGCTGCTTCGTGACCGCAATCCCAAAACTTGTAGTTGTGGTCATTAAGTAATCTCACAGGCTGTTAAACAGAGTTCCAGATAAGGAGTGTGGGGTGTTCAGGGGGCATGAAGGAGACCCTGGGAGGCTCTGCTCTGAAGCTGAAAATGCTCCCTGCTTAACTCCAAGCAAGATTTTCAGCCCCCAAGCAGAGAGACTTTTGTGCATGGTCTGATCCTGGCCTCTCCAGGCCTCCCCTGAAGCATCCTGCACTCCTTTCCTTATTATGCTGCCTCCCTACTGTCTGCTTAGATTTCAGCTTCCTCTCATCTCTGAGGGCTAGCTGAAAGAACTGCTTGCTGATAAAATGCAGCTCTGCTGTATGAATGGAAGGGAACTCTTTCAGCGGTTCAAATCTTCAAGATTTGAGCTCTGTTTCTGCACCTCACTAAAGGATTTTAATTCCTCATCCTGGACAGAAAGGAACTCCTTCAGTGGGGTTCAAGAACAGATCTTGTTTCTGCATCCTGACAAAGGAGTTCCACTCTCCTCTGCAGGCTGTTCTTTTAATCATGCCCCAGAGAGTAGAAGGTGTCTTTTCAGCAGGTGGCAGCAGCTTGCAAACTTCCCTGTTGGCTTCCCCATTAGTTAATGGGGCAGAGAAGATTGCAGATAGTTTCAGGGTGTTGGCAACTGGTTGTAAATATGAACAGGTTGCCATGCACCCAGATCACCATCGCATGACCATATTTATGGTGGTGCAAATTTTGCAACCTTTTCTGAGCTGTTACAGTTCCAAATTGTTGTTAAACAGTTGTAAGTCAAGGACTATCTGTAATGTCCCTTAAAACTCTCTCTGACAACATTTAAAATGGACTATGTCTAATTTTGCTCAGTGCTAATTGTGTATCTTAAGTGCTGGTGGTTGTATTACAACTGGCTGATATTGAAGTTCAAAGAACTGCTCACTGAAAAGAGAGTTTCCATAAATAAGAGTTTTTGCTTTGGTTGCTTCATAACATGTAGACAAATGTGTGCAAAAAACCTCATCCATGGTATGTTTCTTAAATAGCTGCTTGCTCGACTAAAAGGAAACTTGGAAGAAGAGAATCATCATCTCCTCAGTCAAATCCAGCTATTAAGTCATCAGAATCAAATGTTGCTGGAGCAGAACATGGAGAATAAAGAACAATACCACGAGGAACAAAAGCAATATATGTAAGAGAAGGGATCCCTTTGCATACTGATCTTGGCCTATGAGATTAATATTAAGGGGATGAGGAAACAGGAAAACATTTTAAACTATTTCAAAGAAATAATTGAGGGCAGCCAAAAAGCAATTCATGAAATTTCTTTTTTTTATTAAAGAGTTTTACAAAAACAGAATTTTACAATATATCCCCAAATCCCTCCCACCCCAAACCCACCCACTTCCCCCCCCCACTTCCCAGAGCTAAATACAGGATTATAGTTACAATAATCATATTCTAAATAAAAATTATGCATAATATACAATTAACCAAATTCATAATGTGCTTTAACTCCCCTTTAACATAACTACAAACAAAGTACCAATAACAATATCCCACTAAAATCTACTCATAAGCTAAATGGAACTTTTTAGTCCCATATTTGTTCTGAATATAATTTATCCATCTCCTCCAAACTGAAATATATCTTTCCTGTGACTGATCTTTCAAATAAGCAGAAATCTTAGACATTTCTGCAAGATTCGAAACTTTAAACACCCATTCTTCTATAGTGGGCAAACTATCCTTCTTCCAATATTGTCCCACCAGTAACCGTGCTGCTGTTATCATATTCAACATCAAATTAGTTTCTTTAACATCACAATCTACAACAATACCCAATAAAAATAATTGCGGAGAAAACTTTATCTTTCTCTTAAAAATCTTTTGAATGTTCCACCAAATTTTGATTCATGAAATTTCTCTGCAACTGCAGAATGCTTTTGGTAACCCTAAACATACATTTCATTGTGTGCGTTTTAGTATGGTAGTTGGGTATGGAAATGGCTGCAAGTCATTGGACTTGTTAAATGAAAAAAATGGAAGGTTTATCCCTAGTCGCTGTCGTTGACAGCACCAATAATGCATGAAGTGTTCTCCTGTATGAGCTTTGATGTATATTTCTGCTAGGGTCCAGTCATATAATGGTGTATCATATTCTTTGTCTCAACAAGCAATGATACCCCCTTCTTTGGTTGCTAGGTGAATGGGTGGGAGAGAGAGGGAGGAAGAGACAGACAGACAGACAGACAGAAGCAATCATATTTGTAGGCGTATTTCTTGGACAATATATAATGTAAACATACCTGTATTTAAGTATGTTTAAATTATAAATTAAGTTAGATACAGTCTAAGAAGGATTTTTCATCTTGCTATCAGGAATAATGACTTTTTTTGCCTGGAAAAATATGATAGTTCAATTTTAGCATTGTATTGCTTTCCTTAGCAATGTGAATTTTCTCTTCATTGTTATGTTTTTAACAGTGATAAATTAAATGACTTAAGGAGACACAAAGAAAAATTGGAAGATAAAATAATGGATCAATACAGGTTTTATGATCCAACTCCAAAAAAGTAAGTTTTATATAGGAAAACATGTCTTATTATCATATCCCAATCAATTTATAAGATACAAACTGTACTTCACATTTTGACTTACTAAGTTGACATGAATAAACCATGTGCTCTTTCTGTAAGTAAAAAAAAGGAGAAGTCTTCATTTAGCTATAGGCTTCTGTTTCAGAATCAGATTATACATAGTAGACAGTACATTAAATCACTACTGCAATTTATACATCAAATTAAGGTATGATTTCTAAAACCCCAATTTTGGATGTAGCACAATTGCATGTATAAGAATGGTTTCCAATTAGAATTAAATCCTACATTGGATTTATTTTTTAAATACAGAATTAATTTAGACATCAAAGCATGCTCACACAATTTAGTTAGACATTCTCCTAAAGAGGGGATTAAAAATATTTTTCCAGTAAAATACAAATAAAATCCTTCCAACCATTAACACAGTCAATATTAATTCAGTATATTTCGAGGGGGTATATGGTTTAGTGCAAACTAAAGGAAAATATTTGTAGCTTATGGTTGAAATGAAGGTCCTTGGTGCTCTCTGAGCTTGGTGGTTTTCTTGCAAATGTTTCATTACCCAACTTGGGTATAACATCACTGATGATGTTACCTAATTTGGGTAATGAAACATCTGCAAGAAATCCACCAAGCTCAGAGAGCACTAAGGATCCCTTGTTAGTGCAAGTTAATAAGAATCTAAGTTTGCAGGGACATTGCAGCTTTCCAAATTTGTTCTATTCTACAATAAAACATTTTCTGCTACTGTTAGGTTTTACAGCCTAGCCAACATACACATGCACACACAAAAGATCCAACCTGTTTGTTACATTTCCAACTATCTTTTGAAAATATTTGCTTTAGCAGTCAAGACTGGCATGATATACTAATAATAAAACAGTGAAAAGTTGAATGGAATAAAAATATGAAATTTACTTTGAATGCTTACTAGAATCTAAAGTCACCCAATTCAATAGAATCCTGGAATAATCAGCTAAAGGGGGAAAATATAAGCTGTAATTAAACTTTGGAATTTGCTGCCACAAAATGTGGTGCTGCCTACCAATTTGGCTGCTTCAAAAAAAGGTTGGATCAGTTCAGAGAAGACATAGGAATCAGGGTCTGTTGCCTTGATGGCAATGTGAGTGCCTTTGACTGCCATCTGCTGAAAGACTAGTGGGCTTCCTTGTGCAGTTAGGTGACCACTGTGAGAACAGACTGCTGGACTAGATGGATCAAGAGTCCAATGGAGCAGGGCACTGCTTATATTCTTACTATCCTCAGAGCTAGTAAAACGTTTCTTAACTTGTAGGTAGGTTGGGTTATAAGGACTTCTAGTTTTCTACCAAAAAGATTTTAAATAGATCTTTTATACGGAACCCCATTCATTTTTATGGCCATAATAAAAAAGCCCTTTATAAGCAACAGAATTCAGAAATATTCTATTTGTATCTATTTGTTTTAAGTCATAAATCTTCCTGATTTTCTTGCTGTAGAGCAGTGGTCCCCAACCTTTTCGGCTTTGCAGACTGGCAGGGGGAGAGGGGAACAGGATGGTTTTGCACGCGCCTGCTGCTTGTGCGAATGGAGCTTCGCACGCTTGTCTGCCACTTGTATGGCCCAGTTCCCAACAGGCCACGGACCAGGGTTTGGGGACTCCTGTTGTAGAGAGTGAGAAATTAAGTGAAGTAAATATTGTTTAATATGTAAGAGGGAAAAAATATACAGCTGTCCTGTTAAAAATTTCCAGGAAAAACCACTGGATAGGAGCTAAAGCCTTGGCTAAATTCATAAAGCCAAAGAAAGAGCCAACAAGAGAACGAGCGAAATCTTCAGCAGACAGTTCTCCATCTCAATTAGAAAGCATGGAGACAGCAGGTTCCCAATCTGCATTACAGCTGCCCAAGCAACAGAAGAGTCTGGAAACTACCTCCAAAGAGTTCAGCTTTGTGGAAGACAAAGAGCATAAGACGGGAACCATGGTCAAAGGTAGGTGTTGCATTTCATTGGAGAGTGAATTAGCTCTGTAGCAGTTAGCTTTTGCTGACAATTTTTGTTAACCAAGAGCATATTCGGTTTGTAATCCAATTAATAATCACTTCTGTTTGGCACTAATACTCTTTAGACTTTTTAACAAAATTAGGTATCTAGTTGAAAAAGCTAGCTAAATAATCCACCTTATGTAGAGAGAACAGTGGCATATTCTGTTTTCAGAAAGATGGTCAGATCTTGTCTATTTTGTAGAAGAAATTTGAGGAAGTGGGCATTTCATGCTGGAAGTATAGACTTATGGATGGAAACTAATCAAGGAAAGAAGCAACTTAGAACTAAGGAGAAATTTCCTGACAGTTAGAACAATTAATCAGTGGAACGACTTGCCTCCAGAAGTTGTGGATGCTCCAACATTGGAAGTTTTAAGAAAAGATTGAACAACCATTTGTCTGAAATGGTATAGGCCGGGTTTCTGCTTGAGCAGGGGATTGGACTAGAAGACCTCCAAGGTCCCTTCCAACTCTGTTGTTCTGTTAAGGTGTTTTATCTTTCCCTTCATCTATTTTTAAATATGGATTAGAAATATGGACTAGAGCAGAGTTGTTGACACCAATTTTGTGCATCCATTGGCATGGGGTTCCTTGTTAGCTTCAGATCCAAGCTTGCCACTTTGGAATTAATTCTGAAAATTAAGCAGGTGTTTCTTTCACATGGACAAAGATCTTTGGTTGTTGGGGTTTTTTTTTGTTTTTTTTTGCAATGCAGCCTTATTTTTTTTATAAAAAAAAGGTAAAGGTTCCCCCGCACATGCGTGCTAGTCGTTTCCGACTCTAGGGGCCAGTGCTCATCTCAGTTTCAAAGCCAAAGAGCCAGCGCTTGTCCGAGGACGTCTCCGTGGTCATGTGGTCGGCATGACTGGACGCCAAAGACGCACGGAACGCTGTTACCTTCCCACCGTAGTGGTCCCTATTTTTCTACTTGCATTTTTACGTGCTTTCAAACTGCTAGGTTGGCAGAAGCTGGGACGAGTAACAGGTGCTCACTCTGTTACGCGGCACTCGGGATTCGATGCGCCAAACTGCCGACCTTCTGATCGACAAGCTCAGTGTCCTAACCCACTGAGCACAAAATGCATTATAATTCTCAGCAACAAACAGGGCTTTTTTTCCTGGTAACTTTTGTCTTTAGAACCCTTGCTATACTGAATATTTATTTTTATTATGGCATCATAGATGTACCAAGTTATTTTTGTTGCCATTTTCTTGTTTTGTGTATTATTTGTGCATTCTTTTATGATTGTAGTGCTGCTCCTAGACTTGTATTTTAATGTTCTGTTTATTCCATCAGTCATGTGGAGCTCTTATAACTAAACTATAACTGAAGTATTGCACAATTGTTATATGCCATAATATACATGCTAATTCTGCATATTTTTCAAGTGTTAGTTGCTTTACACTACATAGTATCGGTGCATTCTGTTAATAAGTTAGGTTTCTAATTGCATTGATGAGTGGTTTTTGTTTTTTGTTTTTGTATTATGGGGCTTTTCCACAAGCAGAAGCATTCTCCAGAGTTTTTAGCCTGCATAATTTTTCTGCATTGAAAAGTGGGGTCTGACTTAGTGACAGCAGAGGGAGCAAAGAGAAAGGAAGCAACAATATGGATTCAAATATGAAACATGTGAAGGATCCTTAATAATATATGATCATTCCTTATGTTTTTGTTACATAATATGTCTCGATAAAGAATTGAGTAGACTTTGTTGGTAATGATGGGTAATAATTGCTTCAATTAAGAACATTTCTGAAATAGACCTATCTCTAATTCTTAACTTAAGCCCCACAAAGCCAGTAAATTATGTTGATTATCCTAACACGTGCCCTTGATCTATAATGATACTGTACAGGTAGTCCTTGACCTATGACCACAGTTGGGACCAGAATCTCGGTCATTGAGTGAAGCAGCCATTAATTGAGATGCCCTTGTGACTGCTTCTTTCAACAAACTGCAATCCTGACTCTCCCAGCTGCAGTCGTTAAGCAGACAGAGCGAAACAACTGCCTGTGAAAAGAGGGTGGGCAGCTTCCCTTCATGCTCAGAAGGAAACTCCTGTGCTGGGTTGGAGAAACAAAGCTGAGATCTTTGGGATGCAAGCTTTGTTTCTCCATCCCAGTTCAGAATTTCTTCCTTCCTTGTGCAGAAGAAAACTCTGGCTCTCGGCTAGAGAAACAAAACTGGAATCTTCAGATCTTCACTTTCATAGCCCAGTGCAGAAGTTCCCCTACCCTCCCTTGCCCCCCCCCCAGTGTGCGGAAAGGAACTTTTGCAGTAAGCTGAGAAAAACAAAGCTGGGATCCTAAAGATCCAAGCTTCATTTCTCCAGCCCAGAAAGGGTTTTCCACACTTTGTGCAGTCCATTCTTTGTGGGGTGCTTCAGGGCTTGGTATTCTCTCCTTTCCTATTTAACATCTACATATGTATGCTGATGATATCCAGCTTTATATCTCTCCCCCCCAGGTCACCTGACCGATGCCATGGAGAGTATGAAGGCCTGGATGAGCAAAATAGGGTTCAGCTCAACCCAAGCAAGACCAAGTGTCTCTTGGATCTCTGGTTTCAGGGACCTTTCATGGGTTCTGGATGGGGTGGCACTACCTCCCAGACAGACCCGGTGTGCAAACTGGGTGTCATCCTGGACTTATGGCTCTTGCTCAGAGGGCAGGTAGCGGCCATGAATAGGAGGGCCTTTGCACAGCTTCATGTTATGTGTCAGTTGAACCTGTTTCTGGACTGGGGAGGGGACTGCTCCTGGTCACTCATGCCCTTCTAACCTCTAAATTGGATTACTGCAAGTGGCTTTATGTGGGGCTGCCCTTAAAGGGTTTTCAGAAGCTTCAACTGGTGCAAAACAGCAGCATGGGCAGTTCCTGGTGGCAGTTACTGGCAGGAAAGGCATCCCCAGGAACCATCAGCTAGGGAGTGTTGGCTGGTGAGACCCAGAAGGAGAGCCTTTTCTGCCATGCCAGCTGATCTATCATTCCCTCCCCTCTGAGATTAGATTGGTCCTGTCCTTAGTGGCCTTTTGTAAAGCCTTGAAAACGTAACTTTGTGTTTGAGCCTGGGGTCCTGACCATAGGCTCGAGCTGATCTCCTGGTTATATGGATGATGCCCAGTTGCTATGTGGTTTTATTTTTGTTTTATATTGTGTATTTTGTGTTTTTATTTTATTGTAAGCTGCCTTGATTTTTATAAAACCCAAGTAAATAAATATGTTTATCTCATATATGAAATTATAATGTACATTTAATCATAAATACTAGGGCAGCCTTTCCTAACAGTGTTGTACTCTGAAGGAACCCTTGAAATACTTTTCGGGCCTCAGGGATCCTCTGCATAAAAATTAATGTAGGTACAGATGTGCAACGTTCAGAAAATGATGTGGAGGTTTTTTTCAGTCACAATCTGTTGTGGAACTGCACTGTTCTAAAGGCTGCTGCCGTAGATAGTTATCTATCTTATGTAAACTTTATCTGGTTAGTAATAGCTGTAGAAATGCTTAGTCCTTGTTCATGTTAACAGTTTTCTTGGATATTTGAAATTACATTTTAGTTATTTCTGTTACTTTTTTTTTCTCTTTTCTGGGGTCTCTGGGTGATAACACTTAGCAGCTCAACGTAAAAAGATTGGCTTTTTGAGAACCACAAGCAAGCCCAAGGAAAAGTCTCCTAAGTCTCCAACGAATAACTCATCTCTCTCTAATCGTCTCCGGTTCTGGTCATCTTCTGACATCCCATCCTCTCCTAATGAATCATTTTCCTTCTCAGAAATAAAAGATTTCTAACCTCTCCTCTTATCATTCATTCCCAATGCATTTCCAGTGTTTTATTTTTAAATAAATGAAATCTGTAGCCCTTCTATACACAGTCGTAGATGCTCAGCGTATAACTGAGACAGAATAAATCCAAGATCAAATCAAGTCAACACGGACAACATTTTCCCATCAGTAAAATGAAGGACCTTATTGCACAGTGTGGAACATTTCTTCAGTGCCATACACTTTAATGGGGCATATGACACTGTGCCTATACTTTTGCAAGTACTATTGGTGATGGTGCACATACCGAGTAAGTGAACTTCTTGTGTGCTACACTAATGCTTTGCAGATTTGCCCATGTGCCTCATGTCCTGTCCAGATGTTAAAATAGATTTTTGTTGCTGTGTCACTGGCAATGCATCCTTTTAATAATATTCTATTCTGCGTTAAAAAAATAACTCCTAACAAATTTTGCAATTTCTCCTATATCCATTGTGCTGCTTGTCTGTGGCCTAATATTATTGCAGGGTCAACATGAAAATACAGATACATCTGCCATTGATGAAAATAGTTGGATAATAATCTGTGTTGCTTTTTTAAAATGCTAAGCCAACAGTATCTTCAAAACACGCATTAAAGTTGATTTTTGTTCTGATTAGCAAACACCATTATAGTTTGATAGTAAACAGCCATAGTTGCAGCTGTGCTTAGCCAGTTAACATTAAATCGCATAGCAGTGCATCAGAATAAACACTATATTCAACAGACGCTTATGGAATTGAAACTACATGAAATATATTTGTCCTCTGTTGCTTCAGCCATGGTGTGCTTTATTAATTTAGCATGCTACTTTAATAGCATGGAATGGTTTGTGCCTTTTCTTTGCCTTTTTCTGCTGTTTTAGTTGACTTCAAACCTTTATGCTGTTAGACCAATTTTGCGATGAGTGATTTCAGGAGCTTCTACAATGCAGGAGAAATTTTACTTCTTGAGTTGTCTGTACCACTTCTACTTTCATGGAGAACAACTTTGGCCACTTGAAGATGTGTGAAGGTTTTCCATGGTGGCCAGAGAATTCTTGGACTTGAAGTCCACACATCTTCAAGTGGATGAGATTGAGAAACATTGCTCTTGAAATAATTGGAATGTGAATGCCTTCTAATCAGAATTCATTCTTTAAAAATTCAAATAGGACACTTTTTCCAGAAAAGAAGGCATTCTGTTCTCCCCCATATTACTGAATGAATCTTTGTTCATTACTACAGCAAATATATTTAGTGGAGTGGAATGGATTATAGCATTAAAACATGTCAGCAACAGAAATCCCTAAAGGATATGATATGTTGCAAGCATTGAATAGAAATATCGAACAGAGACTCAGAATCCAAATCCTATTCAACTAACTTTCTCTTTTTTTGCAATAAATTCCACTTAATTTGATACAATTTACTTCAAAACAAGTGTGCTTAGGTTTTTAGCCTTGAAATGACTTCAGTTATTCCTCCCCTCCCTAAATCATATGATCCATATATATAGCTCCATATATATATAGCACACATGTTCCGTCATGTGTGTAAAGTGCTATTCATTCCTCTGTCACTCATTCTTGCTGATCTGAAATTAGGTTAGAAAACTGGATAGAAATAGATAATACCTGATCATAAATGAAAAGACTGTAAAATCAGCAGAACTTGATGGCACTGTTTTTCCCTGAGTGTGTATTTCTAAGGTGATGAGTACTTATGCCTCTCTCTCACTTCTTTGAATGTTTCAATGTTTTCCCATTTGACATTAGGGGAGTCAAATCTGAAGAGAGTTTCACACTGTGGAGGCAGCAATGACCACATTGAAAATACAAGAGATCCTGCTATTAAACAATGTTATGTGGACTCAAGTTCCAGGATTTTCTCTGTTCCAACTCCCTATTCAACTTTTACTTCCATCTCTAGACAACCAAACAGACAAAAAGGTAGGTATATAGCATGCCTATCTTCATGGGGATTATATTTCAGTAAGATACTATTTTTCCTGAGAAATAACATTCAGAAGAAATATTTTTTTAAAAAAAATTAAAAATTTAAAACAGTTACATAGCCACCCAACTTAAAAAAAATTGTGGTTTGCAGCCAGTTGCAATAGCAATAACACTTATATACCACTTCATAGTGCTTTACAGCCCTCTCTGAGCGGTTTACGGAGTCAGCTTATTGCGCCCAAACAACCGGGGGGCATTTTACCAACCCCATAGGGATGGAAGGCTGAGTCAATCTTGAGCCGGTGAGACTAACTGCCAAACTGCAGAAGTCAGCAGAAGTAGTATAAAACAATATAAAGGTAAAAGCAGAAAAAAGCTGACATCATAGTCACACTTCGCTGATGTATGGACATTCTTGTCCCACCCTGACCTTGCCCTATCCCAACACTTGGCCAAAGAGCCAGGTTTTAAGTGCTGCCTGACCTGTATGAAAGGGTGGAGATCTGTTGGACATCAAGAGGGGAGAGTGTCCCATAGGACAGGGCTGCAATGGAAGAGGCATGCTTCTGAAGATCCACAGATGATAATGTTTAAAGGAAGGGAATCTACCTACTTTATCTGCTTTGGTGAGACAGACAGACGTCCTTGAAGACAGGCGATCCTGCAGATAATGACTGTCATTATACTAGCCAACTGAATATATCACATACCAAAGCCCAAACATCACTTTAAAAAAATGTTATATCTTTCAGGCCATAATTCAGATGGTGACCTGTATGAAAATTCCTCTGCAGCAGAGCTTTCCAATAAGCAGCACAGTAAGTTAAAACTGGTTTCTTTCTCTTTGCCTTTGATTATGATCCTGGTGTTGGATGAGAGTGATCCTCAAATATGCAGGGTTATTTTCACAGAAGAAGATGGCTACAATAGGGTGAATGAAGTCAAAAAGTCCTATTTTAAAGAGAAGTTTTATCCCCAGTTCTTGGGCTTCAAAATAACATAACTTCAGAAGAAATACAGATTCCTTTGCTGCTACCGAAGAAGTTTCTTGGAAGATAAGCAGTTGTTTTATACTGAGTCCCTCTACCCTTTGCTGTCAATACTGACAGGTAGCAGTTTTCAGACAGGGATTTTGTTGCTCCCCAACTTGGAAAGACTTGCCTGCAAAGCATTTGCTCTACTGTTGATCCATGTTCTTCAGTAAGGTGATTTTAGAGGGTGATTATTCCAGTGAAGAAACACCACCACCTTGAGACTCCTCTCCATCTCTGATTTCTGTTCTTTCTTCTTGTGTGTATGTCTCTGTGTTTAATTTCCTGCAGTGTCTGGATCAGATAGCTTAGAGAACAGTGAAAATGCATCCACTAACAGCTCCCCTTTAAACCTGAAAGGTATGGTATTTTCGCTATAATATTCATTTACTACTGTCCCTTAATTATTGGATGGGAATGTGCATCAATTAAATCTTTTATCTTTGGGGCAAGGCTTGCATTTTTTTGTATATATGACTTAGGGTGCCCCAGCCCTTTTATAAGGATGTGTCAGATATTTTTAATAGAATAAATGAAGGTGATTTTGATATCTTTGAATTTCTTGATACAGGATCTTATGACTATATTCGTGACAGATCAGAAAGCTTTAGCAGTGAAGACATGATGATGATGAAAAACATGCCTAGCACATCCAGAGATGGTCTATTTTGTTCCACCTCTTCTGCAGTTGTGGCTTCAAACACTAAACAGAGTTCCTCATTTAATAAGAATGGAACATTATTATATGATATGTCTCAGAAAAGCAATCATATACAGAAGCAATCTGTTAAGCACCGATCTGCCTCTCCGGGTAATGAGATGGTAACCTTAGAAGAATTCCTTGAAGAAAGCAACAGACTATCTCCAAAGAAAGTAAGTAAATTATGTAGAAAATACATTGTTGTCTGTATGGGAATAGAAGATCATCAAAGAGAGATGCTAAATTGCATATTTTGGGACCCTGGTTGTTAGTGGAACTTGCAGGTGTATCCAACAGTCAGACCTAGTTATCCCACAGGCTGAATAAACCTTTGTTTTCCACTAATAAGATTCTCTCTCTCTCTCTCTCTCTCTCTCTCTCTCTCTCTCTCTCTCTCTCTCTCTCTCTCTCTCTCTCTCTGTGTGTGTGTGGGGGGGTGTTCATAGGTTCTGTTGATAAAAAATCATGGACATTATTGTTAATTGGAATGATAAATTAGAAAGCAGAATAGAGATAAAAGTGAAGCGTGTAAATTATTGGACTATTATGGGTTTATTTGCAATGTTTGACACGTATGGATCTTTTACGACTGCAGTATACCTTTCAAATGGACATAACAAAGACTAAACTGCCAATACAGGCAAAGCTCTGACCTTTATCGTATTTAGTACAAAAAAGCACTCCATTGTTTGCTTGTTTGTTTTGTGAGGGGAAGACAAAAGTAAGATGGGATGCAAATTTGAAGGCTAGAGTTCTAAAGCAATTTTATTAGTTTTTCTCCTAGTAAATAGATGTTGTGACATGCCCTCCATGGCAGGATGTTTTTGAGAAATGTCCATCTTCAAAAAGAATACCCACTCCTTAATTAGGATGAAATGTATTTATTTCTTATGTATTTGTAGGGGTGTGGGTCTGTACATATGTTGTGTATAGTATGTTTAGGTGTGTGTCATGTATGTGTTTCACTTTGAGAGTGGCCAACTAAATTTCATTTTTGTTGTGTGTTGTTGTGCCCACAGTAAAAAAATGACAATAAAGGTTATCTTATGTCTGATAGCCCTTTAAAGAAAACAACCTCTATTTCTTGTTCTCATTGTTTCCATTAGGTTGTAATCCTTATAAGGAATCCACTTCTATGTATAATTAAAATGAACTTGCATTTATATTAAGATTGCAATCCCATTGTCACTCTAGGCAAACTCAGATGCACTGTCAGACATTAATCTCAATATGATTAGTAGGCAACTCAGTTCTGAAGCCCAATTTTTATGTAAGCTTATCTTATATTAATATATAACATTTTAGAGCCAGCAGCCTTATGAATTCACTAACCTTTCTGCTGCCTTGCATTTTGAGAGATGTAGCCTAAGATTGTTTACTAGAAGGGCAATTCAGAAATAAACCTCTGGTTATCAATGACAAACACTCTCAGATACAGAACTTTTATTATACACATTAGAAAACTACAACATTACATTACTTTTTGACATAATCGCCATTCAAATTGAGGCACTTGTCATAACGTCTTACAAGGTTTGAAATTCCTCAGTAGTAGTCGCTCAGCGCCAAATCTGGGCTATGGAGGGGTGGTGGTGATCAAAACATCCCAACAGAACTGCGTTAAACATTCTTGGGTGTGTCTAGTCGTGTGCGGGGGTGAGCATTATCGTGGACCAATACTACACCGGAAATCAGCATACCCTGATGCTTGTTATGGATGGCTCATCTTGAGTTTTCGTAACTTTTCACATTAGATTTCTGAATTGATGGTCGAACCATGCTCCTTTGGCATCTTCACATTTGGTGGGATTTTCTATGACACCATTCCCAGTGTGGTGTTGATTCACGATAATGCTTGCCTGCACACCGCTAGACGCACCCAAGAACTTTTGAAGCAGTTCTGTTGGGATGTTTTTGTTGTTGTTTTTTAAAGAAAATTTTATTGATTTACATTTAATTATTTGAAAAGCAATGTGGCGGCTGAGTTGGTCAATAATTCAGTAACATACAAATATGCCCAATGCCTCTATGAGGGAGATGGGTATTTAAAAATTTTAATATATAAACAAATAAAATTTTATTTAAATCCTCTTTTTAGGATGCATCCAGTAAAGATGACTTGCTGAGTGACTATTTCAGAAAAGCCAGTGGGCTTCCATGCCCTGGAGGTCACTTTCCACAGTCACACAGGAAGGAGCCAAGCAAGACACCCACCAGTTATGTCACTCCAACTATAAAGATTCCTGGCACTGCTGAAGATGGAAGACCAGCTAAATCAGGTCACTACACGAAACCAAATCCTGGGCCATCAGAACCTGTGGCAAACTCCAACAAGCTTACCCATGGACCTCGAAGTCAGGCCAGTCGAGCATCAAAGCCAACCTCTCAACAGAATAACAACATGGGCAGGCAGAGTGCTTCACTGAACCGGGCCTATAGCTTGGCTTCAGCAGATCTTCTGAGAGCCACTGGTCCCGATGTGTACAGACGGTATGACAGTCTTCCGAAGCCTGTGGCTGCAGATAGCCAGATAGGCAAAGACTCAGACAGCCAGACTTCCCAGCTGCCTTTAGCTTCTACTTCTCAGAGCTTTTTGAGAGAAAGATCACAGCCTACAAAGATAATGGGTTCTTTGCAAAGTGTGGATTCTCGCTGTCGACAACTTGATGTTAGGCGCCTTTCTCTTGCCCCTCCGAAAGATGAGAAGTCACTCTTGTTCCCTCCATTTTCTTATTCTTCCACCACTTATAAGGATGATCTTTCATCTCAGCCACAGGAACGGGCAAAAGTAGATTTAGAGCAACACTGTTCTCCACAATATGCATCTAAAACCAAATCCAAGTCATTGTTGCAAAGTGGGGAGGTCTCCACTGGGACTCCTGTCAGAATTGTTCCTAACAGTACAGAAGGCAACAATCTTCATGGAGCTGGTTCAACTGACATTCACATTGCCAAATGCCCAAATCCATCGCCAGAAAATAAAATTTTGGCAGAGGGCATTGAGGAAACAAATAGAGGGCTTGGTTCCAAGAACCCTCCTTCATCAACAGATCCCCCTATTGATCAGCAAACTGTTTGGTATGAATATGGCTGTGTGTGACTCCACGGTTCCACTTAGCCAAGGATTGTATAAGATGTGTTTCACTACTGAAAATTGGGTGACCCTGGGAGATTTGCTAAATACTGTTGTCTTAATTATCTTCTGGATGCTTTACACCTCAGTAGAAACATGTATGGGCATACTTGAGGTTCAAAACTAACAGTTCCAATGTCTAAAAGAGATTCAAGAGATTCAACCATCTCTCCTTCTTTCTCTTCTTCAGTTCAGGGTCATATTTCTCATAGTCTTGAGTGCCTAACATTTGGTTCTCTTGTGCCTTTTGCAGGCCTTTTTCTTTTACTATTTGGGAAATTGTATCTGTGTGTTTGTCTACTGAGCTCAAATCTTAGTTTACGCACAATTGCCTGTTATTTTTAAATAGCATCTTTTTACGATTCTAAAACATTCTTTTGGATGTTAAAAGCAGCATAATGCAAGTGTGTTGTCTTTGCACTGGTAGTTATTACCATTTAGAGACTTTTTAAAATATCCTGACTTCTTTGCTGCACTTAACACTAATGTGCAGTACAGATGCTGCCATTTTATATGTGTGTAATATTTTTTTATTGAAAACACTGGAAATAATATGCCTTTGTTGAGGGGCATGGTCTCCTTTAAATGACAACTGTTCATGCACTGGACTGATCTGTTTACCATTCCATGCATTCAATTGCTTAATGGCCCCATTGGTTGCCTAGAAAACCTTCTCTGTAGTGAGTCTGCCCTCCTAATGTGTACAGTTCTTTTGTCTAAAATATACATAGGAGCTCTTTTAAAATGATGTCCATGGATATTGGAATGCTGAAGCTTACAAGCTATCTCAATAAACAGTTTGCAAGTTCAGGCCTTGTTCTAATTTGGTCAGCATGATCTGTGTAGAAATGAGGTTCCATTTATATACATATTTTTATGAAATCATATTTATATCCAGATTAAATATTTTATTGTATGGATTTCATTGACTCCTTGTGCACATCTCCTGTTCTATTGTTTGATTATAAAGAGATCCTTTCTAACAGATTGACATAATCATAAAACTTTTCTGGATGTGTGATTTATGAGAAAAAAATTGAATCTGTAACAGATTTCACACAACCAGTGATTAGAGTGTATCATAGTTTGTAGCAGTCACATTGTGAGAAGAGCAAATTTGTAATAAAGACTTTAAAATACAAATATCTGTCAAAACTGTCACTTTCTCCCAGAAAAAGCATTGCTCCAAAATGTAGGCTGTCACAATACATACCCTTTGTAGCAAAGCTTTAATATGTGTGAGTGTGCAGGGGTGGTACCACCTTCTTGTAACTTCAGAATATGATTCTCTATCTTAATATTTATAGAAGTGCTTGAGTTTACTTCTATAGTACAGCAAAACCTTCTAAATGCATTTCATAAATATCTAACATTGTACACATTTTTCCAACATAGACAAAGAAAATGTTTGCTTGGTTAATTCTGAAATCAGTTATAATCTCAACCTATGTGGAAGCAGACATGTTGGGAAAGACAAGGTGTTTGTAACTTGTTTGTAACAAAAGTTCTGTAAACATTTCTTGACAGATTCTTAATGTAAGCTTACTGTAAGAATTCTCTTTGAGGTGATGGATGGTTAAGAGAAAAACCTGAGTTATATTTAATGGAATGAATGCAATACGGTGTATTTTGGTGGAGATTATCTATCCAGTTTATATGGAAATGGTTTTGTGAATTCATGATAAATCATGATACAATCCTGAATAGAGTTGGGCCCACTGCCTCCCATGAGCACATCTCTAAATCATTCACTTTAAAACATTAAAAAATATCTTCACAACACTATTAGGAAGAAATACAGCAGTAATGCTGCCACCAGCCACTTCCTGGAGACATTTCTCACTGTTTTGGTTTACTCTGGAGGTTGCAAGCAGCAATTTTGTTTCTATCAGTAACTTGCCCATAGGAGAGAAATGTGGTTAGCATCAGGAATTCAAGTATTTATTATGTATATCAAGATTAAAGAAGTACAAGAAAGTTAAAAAGGCACACAAGTAACAAAAAGACGTGAACAATAAATATATGAAAAGGTTGAGATTCTAATACAGAAGATGATGAAAAAAGCCAATGCATTCCTAGATTGCATCTATCATAGACTATTGCCAAGAGAAGTAACTGTTCATTTACTGCATTGGTTATGTACCTTGAATGGTTATCTATAGCCAGCAGTGGACACCACATTTTAGGAAGGGCATTATTAAATTAGAATGTGACTAGAGGGGGCAACCAAGATAATAAGGCACCTGGAAGGAAAAATATACCAAGAACAGTTAGAGGCAATAGGTTTGCTTAGTATGGAAAAGAGAAGAAGACATGGAAATATACTTGATGATAAACTGTATGTTTCCATATCATAGGAAGTAGTAGTTCCACTCTGTTCTGCTAGACTGATTTGATCTCAGTTGATGTGTCCAGTTCTGGGCAACATATCTTGAAAACAATTTTTTGAAAGAGATTAGCAAACTGAATTTATGTTTAGCTTTGAGGAAGAAAAAACCCCAACTGAGATCAGGTGTAATAACACTTTCATATGTATGTGCAAGTACTCTTCTCTGTCATCCCAGAGTGCAAGACATGGAATTAACTTACAGAAAGGAATATTGTAGAAAAAGCTGTTTGACAATGAAACTAAGGGCTAAGTGATACTGCACAGACATTCACTGGAGATGCTTGAGATTGGATTTGTAAGCTGATTGAGGAGTTACACTCAGTCCTAAATGTCAACTTTCTATATTGTGATTGTCCAAGATATGCTACGTGTGTCATATCCTTCGACAAACGCAGGTCTGCTCCCAAAGGAGCCACCGATAGAAGGGAGATCAACAATAGAATATGGAAAGAGGGCAGGAGTAAGATGGAATGGGGGCAGCTGTAAGTTTGTAGTTGTGCTTGTCATCTATCCTGCGAATCCATCTGTCCTGACTTTGCATTGTTAATTAACATTGGTGAAAAACAGGGGGCAGACTTTCCTCTCTAAGTTTAAAAAATATTATTGTAATGTTACTTAAAATGCACATTGCAATATCAGACATAAAGACTTGGAGAAAAGAATAGTTGCTTTAAAATAGCCTATCTTTCATTGGTATTTTCAGGAAACTTAAAAAATACAATACTGTAGTTTTATTCTGACATTTCCAAAGTTAAAGCGGAGAAAGGGGAATTTCAGATTGGGTATGTAAGTTGAGACAGTTCTATTGGGTGAGACCTAGGAGTCCTAGTGGAAGATTACTTGACTATGAGCCAGCAGTGTGCAGTAGCAACCAAAAAAGCTAATACAATCCTGGGTTGTATAAACAGGGGCATAGAATCAAGATCACATGAAGTATTAGTACCGCTTTATAAAATCCTAGTAAGACGCCACCTGGAATACTGCAGCCAATTTTGGTCACCATATGTCAAAAAAGATGTTGAGAGTTTGGAAAAAAAATTCAGAGAAGAGCAACTAAGATGATCAAAGGCCTGGAGACTAAAACATATGAAGAATGGCTGCAGGACTTGGGTTGGCTACTCTAAAGAAAAGAAATAGGGGAGACATGATAGCAGTATTCCAGTATTTGAGGGATTGCCACAAGGAAGAGGGGGTCACTTTGTTCACCAGACCACCAGAGAGAAGACAAGAAACAATGGTTGGGAACTGATCAAAGAGAGAAGCAACCTGGAATTAAGGAGAAACTTCCTGACAATGAAGACAATCAACCAGTGGAACACCTTGCCTCCAGAAATCGTGGGTGCTCCGTCACTGGAGATTTTTAAGCAGAGACTAGAGTAGGCAATTACCTTTCTGAGATGGCATAGGTTCTCCCGCTTGAGCAGGAGGCTGGACTAGAAGACCTCCACGGTTTAATAATAATAATAAGTTGGAAGGGACCTTGGAGGTCATCTAGTCCAACCCCCTGCTCAGGCAGAAAACCCTATACCATTTCAGGCAAATGGCTGTCCAGTCTCTTCTTAAAAACCTCCAGTGCTGGAGCATTCACCACCTCTGGAGGCAGGTTGTTCCACTGGTTAATTGTTCTAACTGTCAGGAAGTTTCTCCTTAGTTCTAGGTTGCTTCTCTCCTTGACTACTTTTCATCCGTTGCTTCTTGTCCTGCTTTCAGGTGCTTTGGAAAATAGCTTGACTCCCTCTTCTTTGTGGCAGCCCCTGAGATATTGGAACACTGCTATCATGTCCCCCCTCACTCTTCTCTTCATTAAACTACACATACCCAATTCCAGCAACCGTTCCCTATCTCTATTCTATTCTCTATTCTCTTATTCATATTATGTTTTTCCTCATGACTTTTCAAATGTAAGGATTGTTATTTTTCCTGCCACCTGACAATTTTGAACCTTATATTAAATTCTTATCAATTGTTGCAATATTAATCAATCCTACTGCCACTACGGTGGGAAGGTAACAGCGTTCCGTGCGCCTTTGGCGTCTAGTCATGCTGGCCACATGACCACGGAGATGTCCTCGGACAAGCGCTGGCTCTTCGGCTTTGAAACGGAGATGAGCACCGGCCCCTAGAGTCGGAAACGACTAGCACGGATGTGCGGGGGATCCTTTACCTTTACCTTTACTGCTTCTTAAATGAAACTCTGAACACTGAAATCCCTCAAAAATAAAGTGCAGAAAATACATAGTGGATTGTCCCCTAACATAATTGTGCATACATATATGCCTGTAGCTTTAGGATAATACCTTGTCAGACACATAAATGAAGTGAAATCCACAACAGGTTATGATGTTTTATTTATATAAATTATGCATCTCAATACAGTGGGTGCAAAGGTGTCTTCATTCCTTGCTCAGCCAGTACAATCTATAGAATAGAGCCAGAGGACTTTTTAAAAGGTATCCAAGCAACATTTGGAGGCATTCCAAGGAGGGGGGATTCCAGAGAATACTAATTGTGGGGGAAATAGGAGCAGGGAGGTGTGTGGGATATGTTTGCCCCCTTGAGTTATTTGTAAAAATAATAAAGGTGGAATACAAACAAGCATAGTTAAACAGGTAAACGCCGAGATCTATACTGTAATGAGGTGGGAAGAATACATTGCTTAGGATGCTGTGAGAAGGGTGTCTCTGAGGAATAAGTGTGTCAAAAGGATGTTTTGCTTTTTGGCCTTTCTGGACCATTAAGAGACCCTCAGATGACAGCTAAAGGGAATGCTGAGAAGCATCTGGTGGAGTTACCTCCAATTCATCTGGGCTGGGCAGGGCTGTGGTGTGGTACTGACAAACAAAGCAGCTGATGTGCTGCTGCTGCTGCTCCTCCTCCTGATCAGTCACTGACAGCTCTACTTTGGGAGGAGGTTAGTCAGACAAGCCTCACTTAAACTCCGATGCAGAAGCTCCATTTCACAGGCATGAGAACTTTCACCATTCCCAGGGAAACTCGGCACTTTTCTCTAGGTGAGCATCAATTCATTTTCTGAAATAGGTGTGAAAACCAGCCAGCAGCAGCTCAATGCTCTGTAGGTGTGGGTCTCCCTAAATAGTGACATCTTGATTTCTGAACTTCTTTTAAGAAGTTGGAAATGGCTGGGATTAAATAGTGTACCGATAAATATGCTCTTGACCCCTAAAACATCAAACAGAGCTTCTTTTGAAATAACTCAGCTGGGTTTGTGTTCCTTATTTGAACTATAAGGGTGGGCAGCCAAAGTATTGAAATGGATGAATACTGTTAAGTGGACAACTTTATCCACGCGTATCAAAAGATGGAACTTCATGCATAATCTACCTGGATAGATTCCTGTTAAACTGAATGAAGCTTTGAATAGACATTGATGGGAGTGTGCTATAAAATCCTTATTTAGAAGATGACCTACCTGGGGTTTTATATTCGGAGGCAAGCATACATATTCCTAATGCTGCAATCATGGTTCGCACTCAGAGGAAAGTGGGCCTTTAAAGTGTTACTTTTTGCTTTGTATTTGATTTCATGTCATTGGAACTTTATTTTGTTCATTTTTGGGGTTTTAAAAATATGCTGCCTTGAACGCTCAGATTGAACAGAATGACAGGATGCTAAGTGACTAAGTGAGTGAGCAAGATGTCTGGTGTGTTAGAATTTCGGAATTCAAGGGAAGCTGAGTTACTTTGGAAAAATGTCCTCAGGCCTTTGCCAAACCTTAGGGGAAACATCAGAAGTTGTACAGCTACTGGGCCACACTCCCCAGCATGCCAACCAGAGCCACTGATAGAGCAACAGAAGA
The DNA here is from genome assembly GCF_947247035.1 of Vipera ursinii. NCBI lineage: Eukaryota > Metazoa > Chordata > Lepidosauria > Squamata > Viperidae > Vipera > Vipera ursinii. The sequence continues at coordinate 42,228,137 of NC_139512.1, forward strand.
AGACACGGTTGGTAGAGCCTTAAGGAAGCTGAAACCTATTTCTCCACCCAATGAAAGGTCAAACATTGTTAAGAAGTCAATTTTGACTTAATAATGAAACTATTCAACAGCAGAACAGATAGTTCCCTGGAGCTATTTAAGCAAAGATGGGAACAGACTCGCAATGATTAAATCTGAATTAAGCAGATCATTTGGATCAAGAGATCTCTAGGGCAGAAAAATTATTTTTGCTCATAGCAGCAAAGTATAAGTTCAGATACTAACTCCCAGCCAATATTTTCTGACTATCTGAATTTTCCCTGCCTTAGCCATGAAAGCCAATTGGATGACTTTGGACCAGTCACTCTCCCTCTCTCAGCCCAACCCACCTCAAAGGGTTGTTGTTGTGAGGAAAATAGCAAGAGGAAGATGTGTTGGATAGGTTCATCATCTTGAGTTATAAGACGATATATATATATGCAGAAATACAAATAAAAATAAATATGTTTCTCCTTTTTTAAATTGTGCTATTTCTCTATGTCAGTTAAACAATCAAGTGGAAGGACTCTGCGTGTATGTACATGCAAATTCAATATTTATATCCATTTTAGATCTTGATGGAGATCTATGTTTGTCAACATTACTGCTCACATGTCAGATCTAAAATGTGTGTCAGTAATGGGTGTTTGTTTTGCCTGAGTTGTAGATATCACTGTAGAGCTGGTCCTCCTGCTCAGACAAATTCCTCAGGCAAAAGTCCACTTACTAAACTATTTTTTTTATATGATTCCTTTTTTTACCACAACACCCACGAGGGAGCTGAAGTAGTCATTTATTTGCAGTTTGTTCCATTGGACTGGAACAAATGTTTGCCAACTCAGTATTATAGGCTATATGCTATATATAGTTTTAAGCCATGCCTATCCTTTCAACTTAAAACTTCCCATTGTTTTCAACTCCTAAGAGCTGCTTCCAGATGTGACACATTTCCTATAAGAAAAATGCTTGCGTGCAGGAAATAGCGTGGAAATAATGCCAACCTTCTGCGGGTGAATATTTAATGTTTAACCCCTTATGCTAGTAACATTAATATGCATGCCATGGGACAGCAGATTCATAATGACTGTATGGTATGCATGCATTGTCACCATTTATATCATAAGCTATTAGCATGTCAAGTATAACAGAATCTTTGGTTTGGGTACTAAAAAAATTTCTGCAGTAAATAAACATCCCTTTAGAACTGTACAAAAGACACACATTGGTAGCATACAGGTAGTCCTCGACTTACAACAATTTGCTTAGTGACTGTTCAAAGTTACACAGCACTGAAAGAGTGACTTACGACAATTTTTTGTACTTATGACTATTGCAATATCCCCATGGTTATGTAATTTACATTTGGATGCTTGACAATCAATTCATGACGGTTGCAGTGTCCCGGGGTCATGTGATCCCCTTTGGCAACCTTCTGACAAGCAAAGTCAATGGGGAAACTAGAGTTGCTTAATAGTTGTGTTGCTAATTTAACAACTGCATTGATTCACTTAACAAATATAAAGCCCTAGTAAGACCACACCTGGCATACTGCCAATTTTGGTCACCATATCACAAAAAAGATGTTGAGAGTTTGGAAAAAATTCAGAGCAGAGCAACTAAGATGAGGAAAGGCCTGGTGACTAAAACATATGAAGAATGGCTGCAGGACTTGGGTTTGGCTAGTCTAAAGAAAAGAAGAAATAAGGGAGACATGATAGAAATATTCCAGTATCTGAGGGGTTGCCACAAAGAAGAGGGGGTCACATTATTCACCAAAGCACCAGAAGGAAGGATGAGAAACAATGGTTGGAAACTGATCAAAGAGAGAAGCAACCTGGAATTAAGGAGAAACTTCCTGACAGTGAAGACAATTAACCAGTGGAATAGCTTGTCCCCAGAAATCGTGGACGCTCCATCACTGGAGATTTTTAAAAAGAGGCTAGACAGACACTTGTCTGAGATGGTATAGGTTCTCCTGTTTGAGCAGGGGGCTGGACTAGAAGACCTCCAAGGTCCCTTCCAGCTCTATTCTATTCTAAATGTAGCAAGAAAACTTGTAAAATGGGTCAAAACTCATTTAACAAATGTCTTACTTAGCAACATAAATTTTGGGCTTAATTGTGGTTGTAAGCTAGGACTACCTGTGCATGCAAGGACCTTCCAAAAATTCTTGTTCATTTCACACATACACACAAACATCCTAACCTCCTTCTTTTTTACACATAGCATCCTATGACAATATAATCCCCTCAAAAATTTGTCCGCTGAAGTCAGTGGCTGGCAAACAGCAGTATATGGGAAATCCAAAATACAAGGATTTTTTAATTAATCAGAATTGCAGCCTTGAATAAAAAGGCTATCTTATCACTTTAAATGCTGACCATCTAGATGGGATCCTCTGTGAGTGAAGCCAGGATAATTGCCTATAAAATCTCTGTGTAGGTACAAGATCTCTGTAACTTAAACTCAGATGCTCAGAATGCAGACAGAAGGTCTGTTATCATGAAGCAGACAAATCAATTCCTTTACCTATTGAATTTCCTTTCCCCATCTTAAACAAATTCTGCCTGTCCATTAAAATATTTTAATGAGTTTATCTTCTTTAATATAAGCTACTGCTCAATAGCAATTGTGCCACTATGTATTAAAAATTTGACCAGCTATTTTGGCAGCTTTTTAGTATTTGTTGGTTTTGCTTTCCTAAAGAAAATGTTAAATTTCCATAGCTCTGTATCTCACTGCAGATATGGGGGTGCATCTTTGGGTTTCTCATTGATGTTTGCACAATTTCTAGTAAATGCAAATGGATTTTCCATTTACTTGTGCCTAAGCTCTATTAAAGAGCTTTTAAAGGTTAGTCATTTTTGATTAATCACCGATTTTAATTCTCTAAAGAACTAACTTCCAATGACAGAAAACCAACAATCCATCGATGGATATTTTTTATCATCCTAAGTATGGTGAAATATTTTCCTGGAAATGCTACAAGAGAAAATATGAAAGATTAAAAAATGAAGGAGCTGTCCAGCAAGGCAAAGTTTAGCAGCTGTACTTATTCTACTTCCAGGGTTATCAAAGTGCTGGTCTTCCGAAGCTTAGGATAGCAAAATTGTTTCATTAAAATTGGACATAGCTTCAAGGGGATTGAGTATCTTAAAGCCCTGTTCTTTAAAAAGCTAAATATTATGTGTACAACATCTGTAAATTCTCTTTCTCTTTCTTCCAGCAAAACATAATTGTGCGTGCATGCTCATGTGGTCTGAGTACTTCATACACATTGTAAAGCACATCTTCTGAATGCTTAGCAGAGCCCTACCAAATTCCATATCTATATCATCTATATCTATATATCTGCAGTATATCTGTATATCTATAACTGTCTATATCTAGATATGCTATTGCTTATAATTAATTAACAATATTTTAGAAAACTATAATTTTCACATTTTAAAACTACTAGATTATCCATTTGTATTATATCTTTTCATTCTTTTTTCATGTTCTCTCTTGTAATTGTTTATGATTTTTTTCAAAATGTTCAGTTAAAAAAAATTGAACTTGGTTGCATTGGCACAAAAATCCAATAAATAAATTTATAGAAAACCTAACAGAAAATGGAACTTAACCCCCTTGGAATTTACTTTTGCTTCCCATTGAAAACAGGAGCTGGATCAGGACATGGGAGACCCAGTCTGGCCTTAGCCAGGGAAACTCAGTGTATGATTTTGGATCAGTCACATTCTTTCAGCTCAGCCTACTACATAAGGTTGTTGTGAAGAAAAAAAGTAGAAGGAATCCAGCGTAGAATATAATGGGCTGCAAAAGAAAAGGCTAGATATGAAGCATAAAAGTATTGTTTAGAAAGACATCTGGCAAAATATTGGTAATAATTAATACAGTACTTCTGATGGATCATAATTACTGTTATGAGTAGTCTGTTTTCTCCGGATATCTGGGTTTCCCGTTGAGTGATTGAACGAGAAGGAAAAGAGGCACATTATGCCAGAAAAAAGCAAGATTTTTTAAAAAGAAAATAATTATGTGCAATTTTTGTCTTCATAAGACATGGATCATATCTTTCAGCCATTTTATCTCAAACATGAAAGAGAATGTTTGAGCACTTTTAATGCTAAAATACTGCAGTGCCCTAACATTTGCAAAGAATGTGAGTAATTGACAGTATTTTAATAATATCAGGAAACTTCCAGATATCTGGCTGAACACTAATTTTGCCCCTAGGTGATCTGCAGGAAACAGAAAGCTGCAGTTGAGAACCTCTGGTGTGATTTAGTAGAATTCTTGCTAATGCTCTTACACGCTGAGTAAATTTCAGGATTAGTCAATGTAATTGCACACTCTGTTTTTTTCTGAAACAGTATACAATTTTGAGGCTGTAGAAGGTAGTGACCCTAAAAGTTTAGCAACAAGTATGCATATATCTGCACTCTCACTCTCACACATGCATACATGCATGCGCACACAGACACATAACGCACATAAAGAAATAAGTGAAGATTCCATTACATAAATTTCTGTCTCCAAAGACCTAAGCTTTTCAGGGTTTTGCTGAATTTGAAATGTTACACTATATTAAAATATGTGTATTATGAGTGAGCATCAAAAATGTTTTTGTTCTGGAATCCATCCTTTTGGACAAAGGCACTAAACAGCTCATACATTAGAAACTCTTCATTGGTTATTCAAAGTTTTGCAAAAGATGCTGTGATTTGTAAGATATACAAGTTCATAGGAAAATCAGTCAGAAAAAAGAAAGGGACCTGATGATGTTGGTTTTTTTTTTAGATAAGACCATATTCAAGGCAAGTGAAATCTCAAGAAGATTAAGGAAAAGGTTTGAGGGAGGTTTTCTGTCTGCTGTTTTTTGCATATCTAAGATGCTTCCAAACTCATTGCCATTTCTATGTTGAATATAGCAAAATAGAAATACTGCACATGGTGGCACATGTATTACTTATGGCCTGTGTTTAATGCCGCACACTCTAAGAGCTGCCTTTGAAAACAATTAAACAATTTTAATTGTCTGAATTGAACCAGGATGCCTAATTGATTGCCCATAATTCCTGATATTTAATCCTAGTGTGCTGCTGCTACCAGCAGGTAACTTGTGACCATCAAAAGTAGATATGTAATTTTCCTGAACAGACTGCATGTATTGACAAAAGTGTTCAGTCACAGTTCCTGATTAATAAATTGGGAATAATGCCAAGACCTTCCAGAAGTATTGCATGGACAAACACAGTAACAATTCTTTTCTATAGTGAGAGCTAAAATATTGTACGTTTTGATCAGCTGTAGTCCCAGTCCTATTTGTTGAGACAGAATTAGCAGGTGGTATGTACTTAAAGAGCTGTTCTTTTTGCGTGTTTACTAACTAGCTATATTTGGATATAATCCAAGGTTCGTATTGCAAATTGCCAGCAGGCTTAAATCTATAAGAATAGAAACAACTGAGGAAATTATTGAGTTAAGCCGCACAATAGCATTTGAGTCCAGAGTAAACAGACTGAAGGGAGCTTATATTGATTCATGCATTGTCACATGATAGATTAAAAAGGACAAGGTACAGTCAATATATTTGGTTAAAATGCCCATCACTATATAAGATATAGGCACAGAGTTAGTTCAAATTAAATATGACATTTGTGGGAACTAGCTCTTAGGTAATGATTTACTCAAAATTTTATAACAACACATGATGTCATATGTCGTTGTTGGAGTAAACCATCACAATTATATTCTGTTTTATTTGTATAATTCTATTTTATGCAGATCAGTAATAGTGAGTTTTTTCATATTTTTCAAAGGAGAGAGAAAAGAGCTATAGCATCACCTATATTGGATTTAACATTTACCAACAGGAAGTACGGTAAGTTAAAGTGTAATGGTAGGGACCTTTGGAGAGCATGACCATGTAATCCTAGAACCCACCACTTTGGAGGTAAGAAAACTAAAGAAAGATTTCAGGAGATCTGACTTCAACAAGTAAAGAAAAAAAGTAAGAAAGATTCCCCAGGTGGAATCATATAAGAGCAAAAAAGTTCAAGAGAGCTGCAAGATTCTGAAAAATTAGATAGTCAAGATCCATCAATACTAAAGGGAAAAAAGGAAGGTGCTTGATAAAATGGTTTGTTTGTACCAAGAGCCTTCTGAAGAACTGAGAAACAAAAAGGACATTTAAAAAAAATGTAGAAAGTGGAATATAACAAAAACAGAATATCAGGAAAGGCACAGATCTGCATGGATGGGATCAGAAGAGCTAAGGTCAGTAGGAATTGAGGGTTTCTATGAATGCCAAAAGAAACAAAAAGTATTCTTTGGGTATCTCTAGAACAAAAAGAAGCAACAATATGGGGAGGGGAAGAGAAAGGCAGGCCTAAACAGTGAGGAATTGGTAAGAGAACACTTGGTAGCTTTGACCAGATGTATCACATCCCAGGGATTAAAGTAACTGGCCATGTCACATGTGAGCCAGTAATTGAAATATTTGAGAAATCCTGAAGCTACGACTATGTGCCAAAGGACTAAGAAAGAGCCAAAGTTTTCACAACATTTTTAAAAAGTGGAGAAAACTACAGACAACTGTCAGCTTGGGATATGGGAAAATCTTGGGAAAACATAATTAATCACTTTATTTGCAAGCACTTAGAAATAAACAGGGTATCAAAAGGCAGTATGGATCCATTAAAACAGATCAAGCCAGATAAATCTTATTGCTTTTGTGGGAAGAATCCAGAGAAAGAAATATTTTGGGAAATATTAAAAAGGCAGAATATATTTCCCCAAAGGATTTTAAAAGCAGAAACAACCCCCCTCCCCAAGTCTCTCTGCCCGAAACAGAAACCAGGTCTGCAGAAATGCAGATGTGATAATCTTGTCAGAAAGATTTGAGTCAGGAAGCTGGGATTAGAAAGAAAGGTCCCTAGAATCAACAATCCCTCACACCAAAAAATTCAACAGTCATCAGCCACAGCCCCAGGGAAGCAGGATATGACATTTGGGACATAATAGGATTAACCCACCACTATCAGAATACCAGAAGGAACAACTCCAAACAAAAGCCCAAGAAGGTATAAAAACCCATTCCCTACTAGATGTGGTCTCTTGTTTTCCAGAGCCATCTGTCTGTCTGGCTCTCCTCTTCAATAAACTACAACCTTCTTTCTAAAGCAGTCGCCATGTTGTTTATTCCCAGCTTGGACTGGACGCTGATAAAGATTTTTCCTTCAACACGTTATTTGATGATACGACCAAATTAGTGCATCAAGGTAATGCTGTGGATGTACAGAAAGTCCTAGGGTTCTGATGGCGATTAGGACCAGAATTTTTGCCATAGCTAAGCAATGTGGTTGTAAAACTCTCTCATCTGACCAACGTCACTTAGCAATGACAATGCAGACAGTCCTGATTGCCGTTGTATCCCCAAGATGGGTAGGGCACTAAGCAAGAAGTGGTAAAGTCCCGAGCAAGCAGTTCAGAGATGCTTTTTTTCCAGGAGGCAACTGGATTTTCTTGTGTTTCTTTTGAAGATGTTTCACTTCTCATCCAAGAAGCTTCTTCAGCTCTGATAGTGGGGAGTGGAATGATTTATTTTGCTTGCAAACAGATGGTCATTTGCATTCCTTTAGAGAGTCATTGGAACTATTTGGAAGTTTACCTGTGTCCCCAGGGTCACCTGAGTAGTGCAAATGTGTGTGGAGCCTTCTTGGCTGCAGGATGTTTTCTGCCCTTTGTCCCTTCATTGTTGAAAACAGGCACAAGCTGTTGGGGATGAGCCTGTGCTGTCTGAATTCCAAACTGAAGTTCAAATGATTGTATTTTCTGGAAATCCATTCATACTCTCTCACCATTCAAAGGGTGTTCATCCCAAAGTGCATAGCTAAATGTCTATGGAGATTCTCAGTCATCCATCCAGATGTCAAACTGCCAGTCCGTGGGCTGGATGCGTCACACCGAAACCGTGCTCACCCCGTTGCCAGCAATGGGGAAAAAGTCACGATATGTTGCGTGACATGATGTCACGAGTTTGACATGCCTGCCCTAGACAGTCCAGGGATGCCACAAAATACTGCTCATCAGTGCTTGAGATTTTACTGTCTGAGGTATTAAGTTTGAATATTGAAAGATGAAACCATAGTGATAACTGGATGTACTGTATATCTTCTGTTATAAAAAGTTTAGACACTTGAAATATTTGTATAACCTATAGTCCTGATGTTTTACGCTTCTTGCAGTGCTGACTTGAAATATCTGTATTGTGCTTTCTCTGTTGTATAATTTGCTTGTGTAATTTTCAAGCTGCTTATATTAAAATAAGTTTAATGTGAGGTAACTTGTTGTTCCTATTCTCTCTGCTTGAGGTGGTTCAGCTGTTGTTGGCTGTAGCCCAGTTCTCTTTTTAGTTGGTTTCCTGTTTAACATTGGTTATTTAATTGCATGTTGGGAGTTCAGCAGTCAGTGTTTGAGCCTGTGCCTGGTAACATTCTGGTTTTGTTTAAAATAACTTGTATAAATATAATATAAGCCCCACTTGGTTTCGACTAAAACTCGTATTTGGCAAAATCAACAACAGGCTTGGGGGAAGAATAAAAAAATATTTAATAGCTAGGAGAATAATTGTATTTATCTCTCATTTTTACGACGACTTATGAGGATAGGTTATAGCGACAGGTCAACTAGAACTCTAGCTATGTAATGCTCCATTAAAGCTACATAGCAACTGGGTCATGGTTAACAATGATTTCCATTATATTAACTTCTGGTGATAATCAATTTATTGAAAAACTATTCACTGGAATAAATGCTCTCTTTCTTTATCATTGTGCTTAGTCTTGTTTTCCACATCTGCTCTTTGGGATCATATATAAACCTTTAGCCTGTACTAGTCTATTGATCCATACAGAAACATCAATAATTTCAAACATTTTTATAGATTTCTCAGAAATTAAACTTCGTAGATTCTGCTGAAATAAGATGTATGCTGTCACGTTATTCACTTTCATTTTATTGGTTTGGCATTATTTATGTGGTATCATACCATAGAGTTCCTGAAATATTATACTCAGCAAGGTTTTAATTGTCAGCCAGTCAGTTACAATCAACAGGAGCCTTTATATTAAACTTTGTTACATATGAATTGCATATTTTAGATTTAATAGGAAATGAGTTTTGGTTGCATTCAAGATTTAGCCATTGTGATTTTAGAAAAGGAAAATACATTATTAATGGAATCATTAATGGGGAACTGTACCCTAAATGTATGTAATGTTCCTACATCTTTTAGATGAAAAAGCTGTTTTATAAATTATAGCCATACCTTTCATATGAATATGCTCTTTGATTAAAAGGAAACCAAGCAGACACAGAAATTCCAAGCGTAAATAAGTTCAGGCCTCTACTTGATGTAGTGAGTAATAAATGTCCTCTTTAAGGGGGAAATTGTGCATTGATGAGTAATTAGCCTATTGTTTATGTCTCATTTAAATATATCTGTTTAAAATGGCAATTTTCAGAGTAAACCTGTGCACAATTTTCCCCTTAAAGAGGACACATATTACTCACTAATGTATTATTGCTGTGCTACCCGGTATTCAAATACCAACTACCATACAATATAAGTTCTTCATATGTCTGAAAAGGTTTCATTTTTAAAAAAAAATGTAAAAAGTTTAAGATAAACAGCATTTGGAAAATTGGAAAGGAAATTCTGAAGCCAAAAAAAAAAAAACCCACCTCTCCTCTGCACTCTGGTCCGTTCTCTTTTCTAGGATACAGACATAGTAGACAAATCAAGGCATGTTGTGATCTCAGACAAAATGTTTGCCCTAACAATCAAATTAAAATCCGGTGAGAGGCTAAACCAGGCAAAGGTGAACTGTGAATACAGTACTGAAAAATCCCTGTCAATATAGTTGCCAGACGGGATCTGAGATTGGATATACATCTTTACCCAGGCATGGGCTTTAGCACATATGCTGAAGAGTCCTTCAATTCCTCCCCTCCTAGGTAGGCAAACTGTTGTTTTTTTTGTTTTAAAAAGAAAAGGGCAACAAAAGTAGTACTCTGGGAAAACGGCAAAATGTAGCTGTACTTCAGCTGTTAAAGCAAATGGAGTGTATGGTCTCCCCAACAGCTCTGATAATTGGTTAGAATTATTGCCATTATTGTCAGGGAAGGTCCAGGAAAAAGAAGCAGAGAATTTTGCTTTCAAATTTGACAAAATTGCATGCATTTCTATAAACCAGGTTTCACATATAATATGTTAAAAAAAGCTTTATTTTGTTCATCTTTTATGAGATTAATTGATTTCCAGAAGGGGGAAGGAAGATCTCAAATTTTAAATAGACACGTATAAGCTACAGGTTAGGGTCAACCAGATAAGTTGTTATTATTTCTCTGATGTTTACCTTTTTCCTGCAAGTAAAGTCACACAAGTCACAAGAACCCTATATCTCCCATACACCAGACAGAGGGGGATATTTTTACATGAGTGACTTCTTGGAAGATACTGTAAGTATTAGTAGCAGGAACGATCAAAGGCAAGGAAACAAGGCCAGGGTTATGTAGAACAAGATGTCTTTTGGGAAGAGGTTTGAGATCGCCAGTCTTTTACTCTATTGGCTCAGCCACATTATGTTTTCTCTGAACTGGTGCCCTTCACATACCATTGAAATTATTGTAGCTGACCTACAACACATCAAAAGAATACCACACTGGGAAAAAGTCCCAGTATAGTATAGAAGTGAAATAACTACAATATTTTGGTATGATGTTTGTGAAACTTCATAGTAATCTGAATGCATTAATTTGTGATTTTAGACAATATCATTGACAAAAAATGAGAATGTTATGTCCTGTTGCCTCTCATGGTTGTTTCCTGACATTGAGATTTGGAAAAATAATACACAAGTATTGCCCTGCAGTCCAGTCTGTTAACAATAGAAACAATGTCCAGCCTTTTTATGTTCCTTTCCCTTTGAACCAATGCCTTGCTTATTTTTAAAAAAAGGTTTTCCCTTTTCCCCCTTGGAGGCTCTTTAGGGATTTTTTAAAGTTCACTAGGAAGATGTTAACTTCTACTGACCAAACTGAAGACATCAAAGTGGTCCTCTTTCTATAGCACACTTAACAACTGGGTTAATGGTATGTGTCTGCGGTAGAATTAGTTTGTTATGGGAACATCAAAAAGGGTCAGGTGACCTGACAAACTATATATACAAGTTCTTTATAGAATTAAGCAAATTCTACTCCTTTAGCCATGCCATGGGAACATCAAAACTCAGTCAATCTAATCCTCCAAGAAAAAGAGTTGGAATGGAAGAAGAACTTAAAAAACAACCCCTCATTATGGAATTCACTAAGAAGGCCTAGTAGTACAAAACCACTTCCCAATCCCTGATTAATAGCACCAATTCAGCCTAGTGCTGACTACTTAACCAACGGGGACAGGACTAGTGATGCAATGCAGTATTGCCAGTACTTCCTGATACAAAACGTCAGTATAGTTGGAGCAGGAATGTCTTGGATTAAGTGATCTCTGTTTCTGTTTCTGTGTCTCTCTCCCACCCCTGCCCCCCTCTGTGTTCATGTCAGTTATGACTCCTGATGACTGTTTGGACAAAGTCTGAGAGTCTAGCTCAAAGTTGCCCAGCTGGCTTCATGTTGAAAGCAAGACTAGGATACAGGGTCTTCCACTCTGTAGCCTAGTGGGCTAACCATCACACCAGACTGGCTATCTTATATAAGTGAATAGGAAGCACATTTTTTAACAAAGGAAAAATGTTTGATTCACTGAATGCAATTCTGTGCTAGCAGAACCATCAATAAGGGCATTTGATGGGGTTAGTGGCTGATTGGGATAAGTGGGTTTTGGGAACAGCGCCAATGATCCATCAACTCTTCCCCCGGCATATTTCCTACCTCCAGAAAATCATATTTGCCCCTTTCAAATATCGATGTTTTTTCACTGGAAACCTCAACCAAGTGTGAATGAGGGAGACAGAAACAATTTTTCCCCATGGGAGGAATTCTTTCTTACGCTTTCTGTGCACTTACACAGTATTCAGTTTTAGCAATTGAAATCTATCTAAAACTAGACAACAGCATCTGCATGAGAGCATTAAACTTCACATTTTTCCCTCCTCTGGGATTTATCCTTTCTTGACATTCTTGGAGCAGCTACATCCTGACATTTGTATTTGGACTGTTTACATTTTCTTTTTTCTTCACTCTTTCCCTCAGTATGGGCCCAAAGGCCTTTTGTAATGGAGGCTTAAGCCCAGTGCCCCCATGATCTACAGCCACTCTGAAAGGCATCTCCTCATCATACATCAACTTGCTAGCATGACAGCAACCCCCTTGAAAGCATTTGCCCAGGTTTACTACCAGACCATGTGGTAGTAAAGTTCCCATACCCAAAGACTGTTCCTTACTTTTCTCACTTGATATTTCCTCACAACCATCCCCACAGAGTAACCTTACAGAAGTTGTGAGGGTTTTTGTTGTTTGTTTTTGGCAAATCTGTAGCTAACTATAGTAAAATATGTGGACCTTGGAGAAAAAGTTAAGTTATTTTTGTTAGTATATGATTCATTTGGAGTTTGGGCTGCTATTAACATTCTTTGCTTTGGGCACCAGGTGAAGGGCTTGGATTTTTGACCTGTATTGAAAGTTAACAGCCATTAGACTGGCTGTGTTCCTGATGAACATCTGGTTTTATTTAATCCTTATATTACAGTGATTGCTGTTATAATCTTTGAAAGAATTATCTACTTTGTTACATTTATTGTTTCATCTTAGGCATTTTGTAGCTATCAACACATTTCAAATTCATTTATGAGTTGACAGGTTATAGATATGTTAATAGATTAAACAAACAATTATGTATTTTTAAAAGAGACTCCAGTAAATTAGGCAGAAACTTTGAATCCCAGAGAGTAATAACTAATAGCAAAATCCTTGTACTTTGAAGGACTCATTTTGGAGGTGGCTAGTAAATTAGTAGAAGATCCAACCTCCATCCTGTGTTATTTATTTATTTATTTATTTATTTATTTATTTATTTATTTAGATTTAATTTAATTTAATTTAATTTAATTTAATTTGTATACCGCCCTTCTCCCGAAGGACTCAGGGCGGTGAACAGGGCAATAAATACTAAAATACAAAAGTACAAAAATTAAGAAGAGATTAAACCATGATGCCCAATAAAACAGATAAATACATAAAAACATAATAAAATCCCAAAACCCATCAGACCAGGCCGGCTTGTTCAAACAAATAGGTCTTTAGATCACGTCGGAAGGAGCGAAGGTCGGGGGCCATCCGGAGCTCTACCGGTAAACGGTTCCACAGATCAGGAACGCCCTCCCCCTGGGGGCCACCAGTCGACACTCTCTGACCGGTGGCACCCTGAGGAGGCCCTCTCTGTGGGAGCGGACTGGGCGGAGGGAAGTTGACGCTGGCAGCAGGTGCTCCCTAAGGTACTCCGGACCCATGCCATGTAGGGCTTTAAAGGTCATTATCAGCACCTTGAATCTCACCCGGAAGACAACTGGTGTACATATTGATTATTGGCTTTATTAATGTTTTAATTTTGATGCCCAATGATTTAATCTTTTGATACTTTGTTTTATATTATTAAGAAAACACTGTAATCCACCCAGAATTGCTTGATAGTAAGATAGGTAACATATACAATTAATTAATTAATAAACAGTAATATACATAATAATAACTGGCACAATTATATATAGTATATCTCAGAAATCTCCAGTAAAAGAACTATAGCATACAAGCCATCAAAATCACTGCAAAGCATTTTAAGTAAAACCACAGATCATGGACCAAAGATAGAGCAGGAGTTATTTACAAAATGAAATGCATGAATTGTGAACATCAAATAACAGAACAAATTCAGGAGTATGATGAGTAGTTCAGACGTGTCAAACACAAGGCCCGGGGGCCAAATCCGGCCCACGAAATGGTTTCATGTGGCCCGTGAAGCCATCCTGGAAACAGTGAGGGAATGGCCCCCAGTGCCTTGGCCCTGGCCCAGAGACCCTCCTTCTGCCAGAGACCCTCAGATCTGTCCCACTCCTGCCCAGGCCCCCATAGGCACCCTTGATGCAAACGATGTAGAGCTGGCCATGCCCACCCAGTAGGCCATACACACTCTAGCCACGCCCACCCAGTAGGCCACGCCCACCCTGGCCATACCCACCCGGCCCCCTGAGGGCAACTGCAATGCTGATGCGGCCCTCAATGAAATTGAGTTTGACACCCCTGAGTTAGAAGATACGACAGAATCTCATTAATTTCATTGTGCACAGACAAGTTCAACTATACAGTAAATTTGCCTCAGAAATAACTGAAACTCTAATTTGGGCCAAGTACAAGAATGCATAAAAATTCCTAATAGACTGGCACTCTAATAAATTATCAACCAACAAACACATAAACCTAGACCCAACCACTGACTATTTCAATAAAATAGCCAAAATTCAATTTGATAAGATGTTAAAAACATAAAATCACCACATCCCTTATCGTACAATTATTAGCCAACACTCAGATAAAGAAAAGGAGACAACCTATCAGTGAAGCAAAAACTAGACAATGAAGTATTAATTACATAGAAAACAAAAACACCTAACAGTAGAACCCACCCAATCATATATAAGTCCAGTAGGACAAGTACCGGTAAATATATATTTCACACCTAATCAGAAGACCTCAGTTCTCCAAGATCATAGTACTGAATATGTTACCAAGATAGACAGTGAAACATCTGCAAAAATAAAAACAGTCAGAACTCTTACAGTTTCATTCAAATCCTGAACTAAATATATTCTCCACAATGGTATCTGAACATTTGTGTTATATTTAAAAAGGCAGTGATATCCTTGGTTGAGCTCAGCTCCTAATGACTTTATCCGTGTACTTTTCTGGGGTCACATTTTAAAAGTTGCTTGCCACTATCTTCTTCCAAGAAGTTTTTTGTAACTTAATGAAGAACTCTTAGAATTCCCAGGGTTTCATCCAAGTATCAAGCAGGTAGTATACAGACTAAGTTTCTATAATACAGTAACAATATGCTAGTGAATTACAATTTAGCCTGATGTGGCATGTACTGTAAATTTGGTCACTATAACTTATTGCTCAGTATCAATGACCAAGTTGACTTTATGTAGAATCAATTCCACTGTTGATCATTATTTCCTGTTTTTTTAATTATGGGTAGTTGTTCCAGGTTTGTATATTGTTTTTAACTTGTATTTATTGGATTGTTCTCAAATACTTTGGTCACCTAATGAGAAGGAAGGACTCACTGGAGAAGAGCCTAATGCTGGGAAAGATTGAGGGCAATAGAAGAAGGGGACGACAGAGAATGAGGTTGCTGGATGGAGTCACTGAAGCAGTAGGCGTGAGCATAAATGGACCCCAGAAGATGGTAGAGGACAGGAAGGCCTGGAGGAACATTGTCCATGGCGTTGCGATGGTTGGACACGACTTCGCAACTAACAACAATTGGATTGTTTTTAATTTGTTGTGAGCTACCCAGAGTTGCTTAGATGAGATGGGCCACCATACAAGTAGAATAACAGAACTCTAGTATTTGTTCCTCAAAGTCTGCCTCTATGGAAATTTCCCTTCATATCCCCACAACTATCCTACAACCAAACTTGATTGAGATAGAAAATTAATCTGGGGACACCCAGTGAGTCCCATGGCTAGGACTCTCAGATTTGGTCTGCAAATACTAATGATAAGACAGCAAAGAGAGCTTTTTGTTGCCATTTAGTGAGCATCACATCTTGGAACCCCTGTTCTGATAGCCTTACTATGGATAAGGGTGAACGTATACTCTATCTTTCTAGTCTTAGGCCGCCACTCTGTCCCTCCTCCCCTCAGCACAAAGTGACAAAACAGGTTTAATTAAGTAAACTTAATCACAAGTGAGGATATTATGAGTTGTTCAATAAACCATTACTTGCTATATGGGGCCGGTCACTAAATTCAAGAATTTTAGGTATTGGAGTATCGCCTTTGTGTTCCTGAA
This sequence comes from Vipera ursinii, assembly GCF_947247035.1. NCBI lineage: Eukaryota > Metazoa > Chordata > Lepidosauria > Squamata > Viperidae > Vipera > Vipera ursinii. The sequence goes on from NC_139512.1 coordinate 42,244,233, forward strand.
TTACGAAAAAAACTGATTTATTGTTGAATTTAATAAGGATTGTTTTATGACTTTTTTTTCCTTGCAGGTGATTACAAGTACTGATAATGATATAAAGCAAATATAGAAATAGTGAAATGGCAGAATAAAGAATACCTCCACTGAGCTAGCAGACTGAAGAACATGGAGAGTCTTCCAGAAGAGGTGATGGTCAATAACACTCAGAACTGCATCACTGATCATAGCATACATCAGATGTTATCACCTGTGATATACATACTTGTCTTTGTAGTAGGACTCCCAGCCAATTGTCTCTCATTGTACTATGCGTACTTGCAAGTTAAGGTCAAGAATGAACTAGGAATATACCTTTGCAATCTAACCATAGCAGATCTACTTTACATTTTCTCTCTACCTTTTTGGCTGCAGTATGTTTTGCAGCATGACAACTGGACTTACAATGAACTCGTATGCAAAATTTGTGGCATCCTCCTTTATGAAAACATTTATATCAGTGTGGGTTTTCTCTGCTGTATCTCCATTGACCGTTACCTTGCAGTGGTGCATCCTTTTCGTTTCCAACAGTGTCGTACAATGAAGGCTGCTGTGGTGGTGAGCACTGTCATCTGGACTAAAGAAATTGTGACTTGTTGCGTGGTTTTTAGACATGGAGAAGTGAGTAAAGACTCGGAGAGCCATGTAGTGTGCTTTGAGCATTATCCCATAAAAAGCTGGGAACATAACATAAACTTTTACCGTTTTACAGCTGGTTTCCTATTTCCATTTTGCCTCCTTATTTTTTCCTACTATGGAATTCTACGTGTTGTCCGGAAGAGTCACGGTACTCAGAAAAAGAGGAAAATTCAAATTAAACGCCTAGTTTCAAGCACAATCTTAATTTTCTTAATTTGCTTTGGACCATATCATGTTCTTTTGTTAATACGCAGCCTATTTGAGAACAGCTGTGAATTTGCTGCCAGAATCTTTAACGTCTATCATATTTCTCTTTTGTTGACCACTTTTAATTGTGTTGCAGATCCCATACTATATTGCTTTTCAAGTGAAAATACCTACCAGGATTTTGCCAAAATAGGAAGATCTTGTTTAAAATGCCTAAGATGTATTTCAACAGAAAAGAATGAGTCCTATCCATTAAATACTCCAGTAACCATGAAAAAGGACAGTGAACAAGATGATCTGAACACAGGATTTATTAAATGAACTCTATGTTATTCTTAAAATAGAAGAAGTACGACAGTCTTTCTCACCCAAATAGTGATATAAACTCTCTATGTGTGGATTTGCTCACTTCACTTTTTTACATCTAAGTATAGATATGAGAATCATTACAGCCTGTAAAATGGTTCATAATTTAAAAATACAGTTAAATCTGCTATACTGGCATTCTTTCCATGTGGGGAGTTCCTTGCTTCCTTTAAAAAAATCAGCTTCATTCAATTCAGAACTTCACCCCAATGTGTTAGTTATGCAAAATATATTTGAAGTTTATAAGCTATTCAGATGCATACTCTTTGGATAAAAATAATATTCTATATTTAAATATTGTATTCTTGGAAAGTAGATGTCAAAACATATTTTTATAATCACGTGTTAAGTCTACCAACTAGCGTGTGTCACAGGGTCTGAAATTATTCAAATCCCTTCTACCATAAGAGGTTTACATATTGTGCTAAGCAGCTGGTATTTTTTTCGAAAACTAGCCATACCAATTTTTATTCCAGCATCTTGTGAAAACCAAGCTTATGCGGCTGGTTTATAGTTAGGAGTGTCATGCAAATCACACAACTAGGTTAATTTTTAATAATCCACAACTAAGTCAATTATTAGTAGCCTAATATAAACATAATACAGTGTATTTGATTTCAGCTCAGTATATTATATGAATACACATACAATACTGTGGTTTATTCCTGACCAATACTGGAACTCAAGTCAACTGAAGCTTACTTAAAAACTACCTTAAACAAATAATGCCATAGCAAGATATGTGGAAAAATAATTAAATGCCCGTCTTTAGAGGCATTTAAGAAAAATAAAGAAAAAAATAGTATTTATTTACAATTAGTGTTACCGGTATTTCTTCATTATACTATTAATGCAAAATAAACAGCAAAACTTTTTGTAACATTTGTACCCATCCTTTGGACTACGTGTAAGGAATTAATCTGATAACTGCCAAACCAGCTGTAGCAGTAATCTTATGTTTGTAAATGAACTAAAATGTTACAGTTGTTAATTCAAACACTTCAGTCATGTTTAGATCAGAATTATTGTTGATTTCTCAAACAAAAGCAATGAATATTAGGAATTTTAGAGAGAATAGTAAACAAAATGGGAGGTGTAATGTTTAAAATAAATGCAAATAGATCACAGAAGAAAAACTGAACCTGAAACAAATTGCATTGCTGAAATATACTGCTCAAAATAAATAAATAAATAAAGGGAACACAAGATAAGACATCCTACTATTAAATACAGTACATTGTGTTGTTTAAGTGTTCCCTTTATTTTTTTGAGCAGTATATATTCTGCTCCAAGGAAGACTTAGTTTGTTTAGGTCAACACTCAGTTTATTAGTAGTTTTATGCAACAAAATTCTATACTAAGCCAAACAGACATGCATTTATTTGTTGGTTATATTTTGCTTTACATGGAACCTTTATACTATAGTTCTTTCTCCAATTTATTCTGCTCCTAAATAAACTAATTTGTTCTTAAGTCAGGGGGCAAAATTCTCTGAATACAATAGTACTGATTCAGGATGAATACGCAAATGGTTTGGCATTTGTTATTGCAACAGAAATGGTAATGATACTCTAAAGCAGACACAGCTGAAGATGATTAAAAATTTGATCTGACTGCAGTGTAACAATGATTAAAGTAAGAAGTCATAACCTAACCTGTACGTCATATAGTTGTGGGAAGTCCATTCTAAGCATTCTTATAAAAACATTAATTTTCAGAAGTTGGAAATTGCATCGGTTTGTAATTTAATCTAATCTCATTGATCTAATTGAGTTCACTGGAATATGCTCAGCTATAAGTTTACAGAATCACAACTAATTTTCTATTATGAAATTTGCATTCACAAATCAAAATAACTTCAACAGTTGTAATAGAAATGGTCAATGTCTAATTCCCAGCCCAGAATTTAAGTGGACTTCTGCTATCACTTAATAAAAATGTATATAAAATATTTTTATGGACTGATTTGGAGGCAATGAGGTGAGCTGTTAATCTCCTTTCTTCTGGTCACTGCCACAGTTTTTACTATTTCTCTTCTAGCATTTCACCTCCCAAATCCCAAGATCTTTCTTTGCTCTCTGCTAACTTCTAAAGATCAAGCTTGAGTATGTTAGTGTCTGTCTAATTTATAATCCCTTGTTTAAGGCTGCATTTCTGAGTTAAGAAACCCTGGTTCTACAATTTTGATATTTAACTGTATACTGTTACTTCTCCTGAGCTGTTTCTCTTTCTGTTGTTCTACTTCATCCACTTTGCATAAGCACAACATCCCACCTCAACATAAATGGGATAATTTTAGAAAGGGATGTGATGGAGAACAGAGGGGTACTTTATGAGAGAGAAGTGTTCTGAATGTCCAAGAATTCAATTATTTCAACAGTTTTTTTTTAAAAAAATCTTAAGTCAATTTCAACTTCCAGTTTTTTGGACCCATACCATAAGCACTTAAAAAAATAACAAGGATTCACATGTTCTGATTTATGTGGGGATAGAAAAGGGCAGACAGGAACTAAGTTGAATTGATGCAAATACAAAATAGAGCAAAAAAGGACAAGTATAAAAAGTGGAAAGAGGGGCACATAACTAAGGCAGAATATCAGCAAATATCCCTGCAAAGATGGAGTGAGGAAATCTAAGGCTCAAAATGAACTAAGGCTAGGCTGCATTAACAGAGGGATAGAATCAAGATCATGTGAAGTGTTAATACCACTTTACAATGTCTTGGTAAGGCCACACTTGGAATACTGCATCTAGTTTTGGTCACCATGATGTAAAAAAGATGTTGAGACTCTAGAAAGAGTGCAGAGAAGAGCAACAAAGATGATCAGGGGGCTGGAGGCTAAAACATACAAGGAACGTTTGCTGCAATTGGAAATGTCTAATGAAGAGAAGGACGAGGGTGACATGATAGCAGTGTTCCAATATCTCAGGGGCTGCCACAAAGAGGGAGTCAAGCTATTCTCCAAAGCACCTGAAGGCAGGACAAGAAGCAACGGATGGAAACTAATCAAGGAGAGAAGCAACCTAGAACTAAGGAGAAACTTCACGACAGTTAGAACAATTAACCAGTGGAACAACCTGCCTCCAGAAGCTGTGAATGCTCCAACACTGGAAGTTTTTAAGAAGAGACTGGACAGCCATTTGTCTGAAATGGTATAGTGTGTGCTGCCTGAGCAGGGGGTTGGACTAAATGACCTCCAAGGTCCCTTCCAGCTCTATTCTATTCTACTCTACTCTACTCTACTCTACTCTACTCTACTCTACTCTACTCTACTCTACTCTACTCTACTTCTATCCTGGACATGGCCTTTAAGAAGGATTCAATTACTCCAAGAAATGGACAGTTTGATTATGGAACTAAAAATTACATTTTATGAGCAGCGATAGAAAGAACAGAATACAATTATTCAGAAAGAAAAGGCAACTGAGTGGGAATATGATACTCTGTGTTCATACTGGAAGGGTATCATAGAGAAGGCCACAACTCATTCTATCATTCTGGATGAAGACAGGACATGTAATAACTCAGTTAGTGGAAGGCAAATTCTGGTTCAAAGTTGAGAATCTCCTCTTAAGAAGAGCAGTTTGACAGTGCAACCAATTACCTATTGAAGTATTCAAAAAAAGCTAGATAGACTTTTGTGGATTTTAATTTGGATGCTTGCCCTGAGCAAAGATGAAACTCTTCAAAAGAACTTCCAAGGCATTGTTTACCTTAAAGAATCTTTTATTTGAGAAACAAAGTATCGGCACTACATAGTTAAAGCCAAAACCTGAATTCCCCTCCCCCGGACACAAAGTAGCAAAGCACAATTCCCTTCTCCAATTAACAGTCATAAATCACATTCCCCAATTAGCTTGAAGCAAGGGGTTTCTCCCCAGCTCTCCAGCCTGCCAAATCTTTATCAACCCTGGGTGCAATAACCTTGGATTCCCATGGCTGAGTTATTATTGTTTTGACTAACTGGACTCTCATCCACATCCCCCTTCCCAGCATCAGCTAACTCTAAAAGCGAAAGAGAAAAGATGGCTACATTTCCATCTGTTGTCAAAGCAAGAAGTGGCTGTTCCATTCTTATTATTTTATGGGAGAGAAGAAAGTATTTCAAAACAGTGTCTACAGCTTTCCTTTGGAGGCATCCTTGGATTGTGAAATTCAGAGAAAAATAGAGTTGACTCGTTCTTGCAATCAAATTAAATGACTACTGCCTGAATTACAGTTTTAACGTGGCATCTGGCAAATGCGGCACAGATGGATCTTGTCTAAATCTAAGGAAATACATTCTCAATTAATTTATTGTTGATATATTTTAGTCAAATAATTGAAAAAAGACATCATTCTGAAAAATCTATTCTGCACTGACATTATTCCAGTAATTTACTGTACAATCACAGGTTCTTCTACCTTATAGTATTTGGAATAGTAAATTGTGGCAGGATATCTGATCAGAGAGTGTAATGGTATTCTGGACTGAATGTGTTTAATATACCATATTTTTAGAGAGGGAATATTATTTGAAAGTTTCTTCCAGCAGCCTCTCTATTAAATTTGAATGAATGTCAAAGAATGGCAGAGCATCCACTTCCATTGCCAAACTTGCAGTGATCCCACTGCGAACGTGATGCCGCTGTAATATCTTCAGCATGTTTTCTTCCTAAATAGTAAAATAGACAGTACATTTTTTTAATTCCCTTTAAAATGTAGGTTTTTATTTTAATAGATGAAAGTGCTCAAAGTCAGGAATTTATTTTAATATTTACTGCTTAAGTAAATAATAAGAGTACCTTGTTAGGGAAGATGTTATTTCCTGTTTCCTTCGAGACACGTTCACATTAACAATAAAACAGCACTCTTGTCACTCAAATGTTAAAATGCATTTTTCGCTATCTAATTATAATAATCTGGAAATGTAGGAACAGAATCCATTTGTATTAGACTGTTTTAAGTGTCTTTATTAGAATAATATTATACTAACTAGAATTTCCAAGCTAATGTTTATAGTCTTGACATTTGGCACCATAATTTCAGTTTATAAAATAATCTATAATTACCAATGCCCTGCTTTCATAGTAAGGTGGTTAAAAAAAGTAGGAATTGAAGAAGAAGTTGCAAAAGCTGTCTGAAGCCAAGGTATGGCAGAGAGAGGATAAAAAGGATGAAGCAGCAAAGGTAAGTCAAACAGGGTCAAAAAGATGGACCAATGATGTTGCATATCCAGATGGTATTGGAGCATTGAAAAATAAAGAGAAAGAGAGCAAATGAAAGGAGAAATACCATCTGGAAACGCAACATCATTAGTATTATGATTCATAGTCATCTTGATGCCTGTTCCAGATCTGTGTCCAATAACACACATTAATCTTAATACATTACATTTCATCAGCTTCCTACACATAGATTCACTTATTCATGAATAAATGAATCTATGCCAACAGACTAGAGGTAGTTGTTGCTTATTGACCATTTGTTCAGTGAGCATTATGAACAAATAACATTTGTAAATATTTTATTTATTAAATAAAATATTAAATTAATTATTAAATTAAATTATTAAAATTATAAAGTTATGATGCTGCCGAAACAGGAAACTTATGACCAGTTTTTGAAGTTCTCGCTGTCGCAGTATCCCTGTGGTCGTGTGACTGCGATCTGGACATTTGGCAACTGGCTTGCACTTACAATGGCTGCAGTGTCCTGCGATCACATGATCACCAATTGTGACATTTGTTGCTGGCTTCACACAAACAAAGGCAATGGGGAAGCAGGCAGGGAAAGTTGCAAGTTGCTTCAGTAAGTTGCTCCCACCTTGTAGAAGCCCAGCAGAAGCCAACCCTGGCCCTGCCTGCCTGCCTTTGCTTAAGCATCTGTGACCCTTGCTTAATGACGGCAATGTAGCCTGCCAGGATTGCCATCACTAAGCGATGTTACCACCTGGCATTGCATTTTATGATCACGTTGCTTAGCAATGGAAATTCAGGCCCCAATTGTTAACCTTACTGTATTTCACAATATGAAAGACTCTGAAAAACTTGCATGAATTCAAAATTGCATTGCGTTGCACCGATCTAGCTCTAGTTCTGCATAAATAATGACATAAAACTGTTAATGGCCCTCATGAGAGTGAACACTTTCACCTACATTTACTTTACAATTATAAATTTGAGTTGTTATCAAAGAAATGGTTAATAGGCTAGCTATGACCAAGCTCATGCTAGTTTAAGAAAGTTTTAAAAAGGAATCATCGTGGAAGCCAGTTAGTTAAGCTAAGAAGACTTCAGTTACACACATTTATTTAACCTGTAACTTTCTTTGCTCTAGAGCAGACATGTCAAACACAAGGCCATGTGGCCCGCGAAGCCATCCTGGAAACAGTGAGGGAACGGCCCCCACTGCCTTGGCCCTGGCCCAGAGACCCTCCTTCTGCCAGAGACCCTCAGATCTTTCCCACTCCTGCCCAGGCTCCCATAGGCACCCTTGATGCAAACGATGTAGAGCTAGCCACGCCCACCCAGTAGGCCACGCCCACCCTGGCCATACCCACCCGCCCCCCTGAGAGCAACCGCAATGCTGATGCGGCCCTCAATGAAATTGAGTTTGACACCCCTGCTCTAGAGAACTAATAGGTGAAATCGGAACTCATAATCAGTGTATGGTATTTGAACACAGGTTTCTAGGGCTGGAAGGGACCTCGGAGGTCTTCTAGTCCAACCCCCTGCCCAAGGCAGGAAGCTTTACAGGTAGTCCTCAACTTATGATCACAATTAACCCCAACATTTCCATTGCTAAGCAATGGAAATGATAAGTGACTTTTAAGTCACATTACGAGCTTCCTTGCTTGTTAAGTGAATCCCTGTAGTTGGTAAGTTAACATGGTTGTTAAGTGAATCCTGTTCCCTCACTGACTTTGCTGGTCAGAAGGTTGCAAAAGGGAATCACCTGACCCCGAGATGCTGCGACCGTCATAAATACGAGCCAGTTGCCAAGTGTCCGAATTTTGATCATGTGTCCACAGGGATGGTACAATGGTCGTAAGGGTGAAAAATGGTCATAACTCACCTTTTTCAGCGCTGTTGTAATTCTGAACAATTGCTAAATGAAAATCTGTAACTCAAGGACTACTTGTACAATTCAACCATTCTAAAAATGGGTCTCTGGAAAGCTCTTCTCTCATGAGTCGCCTGGATGAAAGAGATGGACGTTCTCCCCCCCCTTATTTTTATTAGAATTAAGTTGGTCAAATTTAGTCATGGCAAACGTTCTTCATATGCTCTACAAAAGCTTTTTTTATAAAAAAAGAAAAAAGAAAAAAGCAAAGGCAACTCAATTTCAATAGCTACCCAGCAATTACTCAGTGCTGGCAAGCTCTGCATATTGCGTCAATCACCCCATATAGAAAACAGTTATTATTCCATGAAAAAGTTCTTCCAAAATGATACCTTAGCCACAGAAGGTAATGCTGACGCCCAGTTCTTATACTTGGAAAACCTGGGATATCCAACAGCTTTCCTCAGATAGCGGTCATGTATTTCACATGTATTGAGGATATATAGTCCACAAGCAACTGCATAGCCTCCCCAATTGGCAACACCTGCCACAGAAAAGTGCCATTAAATAAAATCTTTGAGCTAAAACAACTGAATGGTACTTAATAATATAAAAGACCAGCCTATAATTGAAATTTAGCACAAGTAATGCTTGGACAACAGGAGGAAATGCAGCTTTCCCCATCATTTCTAGGATCAACAGAATCCTGTTGTGCTTTGGCTTATTTGTTCAGAGAGTAATACGTTGATCTATGGCTGTTTTAGCAACAGTATAATTTGTCCCTGACCTTCTAAAACCTGGTTTAGATTATTTTCAAAACATGCACCTGTTAGAGGGGCCTAGATAATTTGGAGTCCACTTAGTATTAGTTCTACCCAGCATGAACAACAGTCAGGGCATGAAATTTTATTACTTATTTATTTAATTTAAATTGTGCTACCCTGATCCCAGAAGGATAATCTCTAGGTCCCAAGATCCCTAAAACCAACAATCACTTAATCTTGTAACAGATAAGTTAAAGCCTATGCTTTACCATCCAGACCTCCATAGCCTCCAGGCATAGGGAAAGAACTTTAATGGCATCACCTGAATAGACCAGGGGTCTGAGTAGCCTCAACATACTTAGATAATTAACTCCACAAGACTGTCTCCCCACTTCCAAGCTCTTAAATTGATGCAGAACGATATCATGATCAAAGGCTGCTTGAAGATTATGGAAGGCCACCCCCATTTTAAGCCCCACAGAGGTCATCAGCAAGTATGATCAGTGCCATTGCAGTACTGATCTGAAATCTGCCTGAAAACCTGCCTCTCTGTATAATCTGCTTCCTCTGGCACAGGAAACCTTCCACCTTCTCAGCCACTTTCTCTAAAGTAGGTTAGAAACCAGATGAAAATTGTCCAGATTCATTGAATCCAAAAATGGCTTCTTGCAAAGAGAGCAAACCACAGCTTCCTTCAAAAAAAAAAAGCGGAACCATCTCCTCCTTCAAAAAAGCATTCAGGTTTAACCTCCAAGAGGTTTGATTTAATCTGGATAAGAAAGCAGTGGAAGCCATTTTTTTTCCTGCTTAAAGGAGGGCTGTGCACTGATATAACAGACTCTGCTAGTCTTTCAGATGATCTTGAAAACCTGGCTATGTGCCAGGGCCTGGGGTCCCAAGTGTTTCCTGGCTATGTTGACAACAATGGCTTATAATATCTCTTGGCTGCCATTTGTATTTAATTCTTTTTTGTACTGTGTTTTTTTTGTAAAACTGTGTTTTAACTGTTTTGTTTTTATGTTTTTGTTTTACTCACTGCTCTGAGTCACTGGTTTGAGACAGGCAGCTACACAAATTGAATAAATAAATAAAATAGTGGCACAGAAGTATGTGGAAGACAGACTTTTATACTGTAGCACTTGTGGTTTGAAATACTTCGCAGAGAATTGGGGAAACAGATCAGCCTGAACCCTGCCAATCTTTTTGCAAGGACTTGAAAACGTGGTTCTGTTCTTGGGCAGGGAGGTAAGATTGTTAGTTGGAGCCCATGAGATGCTATTTTAATTCAAGTTTGATTTTTTTCTTACTTTGGCTGCCAGTTATATAATCTATTTTGATATTGTTCTGTTTTTAACTGTTGTTCAGAGTCACCATTATGGCAAGATCACAAACAGCTTATTTAATGATTTAGTTATCTAGGTGATGACTGAATACAATAATCAGAAAGGGTAATGAAGCTTTTTTTTTAGTTTCTTATGATTTTGCACATGTGCATATTTTGGCTTGTTCAAGCCTTACCTGCAACAACCGCAAAATCAGCTTCCACATCACAAACTATGATATCTCCATTTTTAATGTGCTTCTTTGTGGCTTCTTTTACTTTTCCCATTCCCAATTCATTTCCTCCATCCCCAATACCTAAATTAAAATGGAAAAAAATTACATTGGAATATTACAGTACTAAATGTAGATTTTTATACCAATGATCCTTGAAGAAAATCTAATGAAAAATTAAAAATCAGTGGAACTGTTAATATTATGTACAGTAAATAAACCTTTTATTTACAGAACTGTCACATTCCTACTGTGACAATTTCCCATGAAAACTGCACTCTGGGTAACCACTGAAATACCCCAGCTTTATTAATTGTGCATATTAAAATTTGTATCTGCTTTCACAGATAATTGAATGAAACATCATTGGAAAATTTAGACTTCTTCCATTTCTTTCTCCATCAATTTTGCCAGGATGACAAAATAATCAAAATTGTAAATGTGATTGGAAAATTGAACTGTTGCCTAAATTGCTGACTTATTAATATTAGCATTTGTGCATATTTATCCATTTGCAAGTTTTGGTAAAAAAAACTCTGTAATATCAGTATAGTTGGGGCAGGAGTTGATATATACATTGGCACCTGGCAGGTGGTACGCGATCCTCCCTAGCCTAGCCAAGTGTGCAGCGCAGGGCTTGCCATGAGAGTCATCGGGAGCTGCAGGGCTGCTGGGGTGAGACGTCCAGAAGAGAAAGGAGGAGAGGGTGGAGACAGGAGAGGCTATAAAAGGAGGAAGTTTGGGCGTGAGAATGGGAAGGTTTTTGCAGAGACGTGTACGTGAGAAAGAGAGAAAAAGCTTTTTGTGAGAGAAGCAGTGAGGAGAAAGGGAGAAGAGAAGAGAAGAGGAGAGGAGAGGAGAGGAGAGGAGAGGAGAGGAGAGGAGAGAAGAGAAGAGAAGAGAAGAGAAGAGAAGAGAAGAGAAGAGAAGAGAAGAGAAGAGAAGAGAAGAGAAGAGAAGAGAAGAGAAGAGAAGAGAATGGGAATGGGAATGAGAAAGAGGGAGGCAGGGAAACAGGAAGGAAGGGAATGAAGGAGATGAGAATGAGAAGGGAGGCAGGGAAGGAAGGAAGGGGGGGAGGGAGGAAGGAAGGAGATTGGTATGAGAGAGGGTGGGTCTGAGGGAAGTCCTGCCTTAGCACTTGTTCAACAGTAGCCCTTCTGCCCTTTCACCATCCCCTTGCCCCCTCCTCCTGGCCTATCCTGGTGATCTTCCATCCTATCGCTAAGGATGATTTGGTTACAAAGCTGGGTCTCCTCACATGGAGAGGGAATATATTTATATTTATATTTATTAAACTTATATACTGCCCTTCTCCCGTAGGACCCAGGGCGGTTCACAAGGCAATTAAAACAACATTACAATACAAAAATTAATACCAATTAAAATAGAATGGGCCTCCCTCTGAGCCACACACTTTGCCCTCCTGCACCCATCATGCGCAACATGGGCAAGGAGAGCGAGCACAGCAGCAGCAGCTCCGAGGAGAAGGTAAGTGCAGCTGGATGCCCCACTCGGGGAAGTTGAGCTGGACTCGGTTGGGCTGCAGAGTCCTGGTGCCCTGGGAGCTCAAGGGCTGGGCTGGGCACTTGTCCTCCGCTGCCCAGAGCTCTGGGCAGCCCTTACCACTGTCCAGGAGTCCCCTGTACAGCCTAAGAGGGATGGCTAGGCTCCTCCGGTGGACCATTTGTTAAATGGGTTTTGCCCCATTTTACGACTTTTCTTGCCACATTTGTTAAGTGAATCACTGGAGTTGTTAAATTAATAACATGGTTGTTAAGTGAATTTGGTTTCTCCATTGACTTTGCTTGTCAAAAGGTTGCAAAAGGGGATCACATGACCCTGGACACTGTGACCATCATAAATATGAATCAGTTGCAAAGTAACCAAATGTAAGTCACATGACCCTGGGGATGCTGTAATGGTCATAGGTGTGAAAAATGGTCATAAGTCACTTTTTCCAGTGCTGTTGTAACTTCAAACAATCACTAAGCGAACTGTTGTAAGTTGAGAACTACCTGTATTTTATCACTTTTTCCTTTTTTTGGGGGGGGCATTAAGTTTTTGATACTTTGCTAGGTGACTGGCATATTGTCATATCCTAAAAGTGGCACAATTGGTGAAAAGGTTGAAAAGCCCTGATATATACCATCATAGCCTGGCCAAAACATAACAGCCATTATCTTTAAGGATTATAAAGCAACAATTAGAATAGTTAACTTCTACAGTAATCACAAAAAAAACTAACAAAATAGACTTATATGTGTCTATTCTCAAAAAAAACCTCACAAAGATCAGTGGGGTTTATTTCTAAGAAGTTGGTATAGGACTGCCCTTAGAAAAACCACACAAGAAATTGTATTCAAGGAGCATGACAGATGCCTATTATTTGGGTCTTCTAAAAAAATCGCAGAATACATGTTTTCAAACTTGAACAGAACTAAATGTTAATGTATGAGAGAAATTCTATTTAAAATCCTATAAAGTTATTAAGGAGATACTCCCTCCCAGCATATTTTAAAATATGCTCCTGATACCATTAAATTTTATTACTTAGTTTGATCAATTGCGACACACATGGAGCATTGAATTTTATTTCACTATTGTCCAATTAGCTTTACTGAATTTTCAATTAAAATAAAATTCAGTTTTGCATGCAATGCTTCTGCTGAATAATTCCAATAGGCATGTAATTTTTATGTATTTATAGTTTTTGTACATGTGTGTACAAACCAAGCTGACCACAAAGCACCTATACTTTTTCACTTATTGTTTCTTTACTTCCCTTCCACTACATCAATATACTGAAATAAGACGTCACATCTGTTGTATGTTTGCATGTGCATTTTCTCCTCAAAGCTCAAACTGGGTGTGTGTTCCTGGTCTCCCCTTATTTTGAGGAGCATCGTTGACATGTTGAATCTATATGTGTCTACTTTTGTCCCAGAATCTAAGCAATCTAATGCATACAGGTAATCTTCAAGATATGACTGATCATTTAATAGCCATTTGAAGTTACAGCAAACCTCCCCAAAGCTCCATATGACCTTGTTTTGAAGTTACAACTCCTGCAGCACCCCTGTGGTCATTTGCCCTTATGACCAACTAAAAATTGCATTCTGATAGCTACAGTATATATATCATTGCAGCTTCCAGAGTTGCATCACATGGCTGTGTGATGAAGTGATCTGTTCCAGTGCTCTGAAAGGCCTTGGAGTTCTTCAAAAGTTAAGTGAGAAGAAAGGTGCTTGGCCTGTGGGGTATGAATTGGGGGTAAAGGCCTGTGGAGACCCAAGAGGTGGAAAGCAGAGCACGGGGTCTCTCTCTCTCTCTCTCTCTCTTGTGTGTGTGTGTGTGTGTGTGTGTGTGTGTGTGTGTGTGTGTGTGTGAGGCCATGGAAGGTCTGGGACAGGCCTAGGCCTGAGCTAGGCCTCCAAGGGCCTCCCCCACCCTGAGGCACATGTTTGTTAATGGCAACATCAGGGAGAGCTGGAGTGGAGATCATTAAGAGAGGCCATTTCACTTAACGGCCATTGTGACATGCAACTGAAATGGGCAGGCTCAATTATAGTTGTAGGGTTTGTGTTCATACAAGCGTAGAGCAGGGTTAGAATAAATTAATATATACTGCTCAAAAAAATAAAGGGAACACCAGTGGCGTAGCGTGGGGGGTGCAGGGGGGGCCGGCTGCACCGGGCGCAACATCTGGGGGGGGCGCATTAGATGCATTTTACTTTAATTACATCAGTATTTTCATAACAAACAATACATGTGCTTAGGGGGTAAGGGTTTCTTTAACTAATCTAGTGGAAGAGACTCGAGTGCTAAAATCCACGGGTTAGGGGGCGCAAATTACTTGCCTTGCCCCGGGTGCTGACAACCCACGCTACGCCACTGGGGAACACTTAAACAACACTATGTACTGTATTTAATAGTAGGATGTCTTATCTTGTGTTCCCTTTATTTTTTTGAGCAGTATATTTTAAAAGCATATTTTAGAAAATTTCAAAGAGCACCCGTAAATAATGATTAATTGGAAATTCCTATTTCCATGACTGTGAACATTTGAAACCTTAAGAGTGTTAAATATTGCTTATCAATCTGAGCACCATTTCTTTTGTCTCACCTCAGTTATTTCAGTTGCATAATGGACCCTGTTCTTAATGTCTCCAGGTAGTTCATAGTAACAGTAATACTTTTATCAGATCATTGAAGGAAAATACACATACTGTACCTGTAGTAGTAATTCCTGGGAGAGTTTGTGCAGCTATGAAGAGTTCATCAATGGGATCTACTAAATGTTTAATATTAACTTTTCTTGCATTATAGTAATTACCATCAGCAGCCATCCCAGCACGTTCTATTGCTATCAAATGATTAAATCTAAAGAAAAAGAATAAAAAAGAATTAAGATTCAATTCTAATGCTAATGATAGCTTGATGTACCCACCATTACTCATTAAGGCTTCTCAATTCAAAAGCCCATATACTCCATTTACTATCAGGGAACATGAGGAATGTTTTTTGTTATTCAATTTCTTCAACTCTGCGTCCTTGAGTTCCTATTCATCCAATCTTGTTCCAGTTCCCCAATTTATTACTTTAGTCTTCATAATAAGAGCCTTGGTGGAGCAGTGGGCTAATGCCTAAGTAACACCAGCTGCCTGCAATTAGTGCAGGTTCGAGTCCCACCAGGCTCAAGGTTGACTCAGCCTTCCATCCTTCCGAGGTAGGTAAAATGAGGACCCAGATTGTTGGGGGCAATAAGCTGACTTTGTAAAAATGCCACTGGGCCCCCCCGAAAGCCCTAATAAGCAGGCATATACATAGAATGAAGGCTATTGCTAAGCACATTGATTTGTGCTTCTTAGATTGTAAGCCGCCCTGAGTCTTCGGAGAAGAGCGAGATATAAATGGGATTAAAAATATATATATTTATTTTGGCTAACTCCACCTTTCACAGTCTAATGCTCCCCAGCTGACATGGATTACAGCACCATTCATCCCCAACTATACCTGGGAGTTAGGCAGGTTGAGGCTTATAACCTGAGTAAAATTCTTCCCTCCAAATAGGTCATATATTTTTTTCTTATCTTTCTCCTCATTCTGCTCACTTGTCCTTTATGCTCTCCTTCTAGCATTCTCTTTTATGCCCTCTGTTTATTTCTTCCTATTTCATGAGAGTACCTGGAGGAAAAATACTAGTCTCTTATCTTTTCTAGAGAAAGCTGAAGGCTAGACAGGCTCCCAGAGAAAAGTTGCCTTAAAGCCCTTCTGGTACTTGAAGTCAGCCAGATGATATCTAGCTAACATCTGTGATATTATATGAACCTCAGGAGCTGAGCCCCGTTCTTGTGCCCTACACTAGAGACTCTCTGAGATCAGAATAGATCACTATAGCCAACTCGCTGTGGGACAATTTACCACGGAACAATTCAACAAATACAAAAGCTAAATTGATTTTGACAGAACCATGGACAATGATAATAAAATAAACAAAGTCAAGTCAGAAATAGAAGTTGCAATAATTTTGATGAAAATGTGGTCACTAATAATAGAAGTAATTGAATGAAACGATTAATACCGCATTAAATTGTCCTGTGGCGGGTTGGCCACAGTGAGTTGGCTGCGGCAAGTTGTCCTAGACCCCTCTGAGATATGCTAGAGTTCGGCATTACTTTGCTTTTGGGGACATATACCTTGGTTTTTCTGGATTCCCATCTTCACATAAGAACTGCAGAGCCGAATCTGGAGAATTGCTTTGGTAACTGATTACAGGGACTGGCGTTTCCAGTATTTCTAGAATACGGAGAAAGACAAAGGTAAGTTGGATCATGACATTAATCATGCCATTGTTAGGCCTGTGGAGAGGGCTCCTCCAGGCATGCAGGAGCTGCTGTGCCTTTAAGCACCTGCACTTACTTCTCTCCTCCTACAGCCTGTGGATTCAGAGAGAGATGTTGCTAAAGAGCAAAGTTCCTCACCAAATAATCTGCACATGCCTGATCACTGTTTCAAAATTATTATTTTTGTCTTCCCAATATTAAATAGGATCAGTTGCGTGGCTGAAATTTTCAGGACATTCTTCTCCTTTGTAAAATAGGATGAATGTAAAGAAAGCTGTGACTAAGTCAAACCTAAACATGGGGAAATTCTACTGATTTCAATAGAAGTTTTTAACAATTTTTTTAAACCAAATTATTTCTGTTTTTCATAGCTTGATTAGATTATTCCCAGTTCATTTGCTCAGAATAATTAAATCCCACCAAATACTGGGTGAAATATTTAACTGCAATATAAGACACACCCCCTCCCATTTTAAAAGGAAATATTTTGGTGGAAAAAAATATTGTCTTTCTTTCAAGTAAACGGAATACTCACTACAAGAAAGCTTAATTATGTGTCCTAAATCCATCCCCATTGGTTCCCCCCTTCTCAAAAAAAGAAGCAAAGAAACAAAAAAACACAACAACCCCCAAACCCCAACAATTATGTAGGAAACGGTCATTCTAACAAGAGTAAGGGGGGACAACTATGGCCCCATTACAACCTGTGGACTTCAACTCCCAGAATTCCTGAGCCAACATGGTCGTAAAGGGACCATAGTTGCCTACCCCTGAACAAGACCATCTGCAGGGAAAAGGAGAGACTGGGACCAAGACAAACATGGCAAGCACAACCATGTATCAAAACTGTCCCTTTTGTACATGTATGCAACACTGATACATGTACAATGGCCAAAATGCAACTGCCATCTTGACTTTTGTACCCCTACCCTTATGAATACCTCTTCACTCCAATAGCATGAGGCTCATATTTC
Organism: Vipera ursinii; assembly: GCF_947247035.1. Taxonomy (NCBI): domain Eukaryota; kingdom Metazoa; phylum Chordata; class Lepidosauria; order Squamata; family Viperidae; genus Vipera; species Vipera ursinii. Next base: position 42,261,661 of record NC_139512.1, read on the forward strand.
TTGCTTATGGAACTCAAAAGAGTTTACCATATAATTAATTCTATTGGGGGTTCAGGGGAGATACAGATGCTAAAACGTCTTTCCCCAGATAAATACCTTTTACTGATAAAAACATATGATATATGTCATGATATGACATATTATATGAGAAAAACATATTGTACGTTCTATGTTCTAAGTACTGGAAATTAGAATTACTATAGGTATCACTACATTGAACTCTGACTGAGCTCCCAATGGAATTTGACCTGGCTCAGAGCAGTCTTGGGAATTCTGAACTGGTATAGCTTACTTCAGATTTTCCTGGTTATCACAACTTGATCCTTACATGGAACAGGCCAAATTCTAAACACTACTTTTATATATATCTAAAGGGATCTAATCACAGATAATACAAAAAACCCCCCCTATCAGCTCTCAATGGAGGAATGGAAGAGGAAAACATCAAAGATTCAGACTGTTGTAATCTAAAAAGTGCTGGCATCCTAGTTTTCCCTAGTTAGTTTTCTTTACTAACCACACGGGCTAGATTCGCACAATGCGTTACACCAGAACCATGAAAGGCTACCTGAGGAACCACCTCACCCCAATAGGCTTGACCTGCTCCACTTCTATCAGCAGAAGGGGCATGCTGTGGATTCCATCAGCCAGGGAATTGCAGCGGGCAGAGTCTAGGAGAAGAGCCTTTTTCTGCCATGGCTGCCACCTTTTAAAATATCATCCCCCTAGAAATAAGATCTGCCTCCATCCTTTTGGTCTTCTGTAAGCGACGAAAAATCGCGCTCTGCCAACTGGCTTGAAGGTTGTGCAGAATGTGGCCATGCGGGTTGTGATGGGAGCATCCCGATACTCCCATATTACACCCCTCCTGCGTGGGCTGTATTGGTTGCTGGCTGCCCTTCGGGTGAGGTTCAAGGTGCTGGTTCTTACCTATAAAGCCCTACATGGCTGAGGCCCGGGATATTTACAGGACCATCTGCTGCCAGGAACGACTTCCCATCGCCCTGTGCGCTCACACAGAGAGGGCCTCCTCAGGGGCCCTCTCTGTGTGAGCCAGACAATGTCGTCGGCCAGACAATGTCGTCGGCCAGACAATGTCGGCTGGCGACCCCCAGGGGGAGGGCCTTCTCTGTTGGGGTGCCTGCCCTTTGGAATCAGTTCCCCTGAGAACTTTGGATGGCCCCAGATCTCCGGTCCTTTCGTCGCGACCTAAAGACATACCTTTTCCAACTGGCCGACCTGGACTGAAGATGGGGGTTTTAATTTTGTTTTAATTTTTATTGGTTTTTAGTGGGGCTTTGTAAATTTAATCTCTTTTAATATTTGTATTTATTGTTTTATTGTTGTTTTATTGTTGTTAGCCGCCCTGAGTCCTTCGGGAGATAGGGTGGCATATAAGTCCCATAATTAAATTAAATTAAATTAAATTGAAGGTGCTAGTAGGTTAGATAAGATCCCACCTCCACCCTACTTACACACACTGATCCTTTATTTAATTTACTGATAACATTAATCACTTCAATTTTCAGATTTGATGTTTTAATGTTTCTATTTGAGTTGTTTATATTGCTTTTGTGCTACTGTAAGCCACTCAACAGTCATTTGATGGTAAAACGGAGACATACAAATTCAATAAATGAAGAAAATAAACCACCTTACAGTTTAGAGTGATAAATACAGTAAAGCCAATCTAGTAGATTTACCTAGATATTTGCTGTGCTGCTGGCAAGAGTTTTAAATATATGTATTTTTTTTTACAAAACACTATCCTAAGTATGTAATTTCCTATCTCACACTAGCAGTTTTGTCATAATGCATGCATTTGAGAATTACTACTCTAGATTTTAAAACAGGAACAAAAAAGAAGTCAACAATAAAAAGATGAAAATGCACAATGTGGACAGTTTCAGTTTTTAAGACCCTTTCACACAATCAGGTTATAACGGGCCATGTCATACCTTGCTCAACAGCTTCCTTGATTATCTTTCTATTTAAATCGAGAGCTCTTTGATCCGTTACTATAACTACGTTTTTTCCCAAGGCTTTCAAGATTGCTGCCATTGCAATGGCTCCAGGTGGCCCATCATTTTCTTCAGGAGGTTCATACTTGAAATGGGTGGGAAATCCTGTCGTAATCAACACCGACTTTGCATGGGAAAGTGACAGGCAGGCCTTTAGAAGTTCATCCGGAGAAAACAGATGTTTCACACCTCTGTTCCCTAAGCACGGATAATACAAATGTTTTAGACTAAGAACATCCTGAGGATACTGGCTTGCCATGGGCATTTATTTAAAAATAAAACTAGTTTGTTTTGATTGCTGATAGATAAAAAAAATCTTACAAGCTGCCAGATGCAATGGCTCACAGTATCAGGAAATGAGGCAGAAGAGAAGATTTCAGAGCTGCTCTACCAGATTTTTCTTCTTGCCTCAACAAGCACATTATTTGTTTTGGCCTCCCTCTGATTTTTTTTACCTCTTCAAAACAACATTTGACACATCATTCATTCATATTCTATAGAAAGCCTCTGCAAAGTTGAGCTACAAGTTAAGTATTAACTTAAACGATGACCTAGGGCTAATTTAACCATAAAGGGGTAGTTTGGAAATAAATGCATCCATTAAAAGTACCGTATTTTCCGGCGTATAAGACAACTGGGCGTATAAGACGACCCCCCCAACTTTTGAGATGATTTTCAGGATTTTTCGTCTTATACGCCAGAAAATCAGCGAGCCCGGGAAGGCACGCCCTCCCCTCTCACTGTGGAGGAAGCAGGGCAGGCTGGCGTGCTCCTTAACAGCTGGGGAGCGCGCGCGTGCGCAGGACTGCCCTGCCGGCTCCCGCCAGACGCCAGCCTGCCCTGCTTCCTCCACAGTGAGAGGGTGTGCCTTCCCGGGCTCGCTGATTTTCCGGCGTATAAGATGACCCTCCAACTTTTGAGATGATTTTCATGGGTTAAAAAGTCGTCTTATACGCTGGAAAATACGGTAGGATTTTTAATTTAATTTTTTCTTTTGACAGGATTGTTGCAGAAAATTATACAGAGATCGCTTTTTCTAGTAAATGTTTTAGACTCATAACATGGTTGTGTTTTTTCTCTTACCTGGATCTATCGCTATTATATTTTCTAAGCATATAATTTTCTTCACAGCTGCTGTTGAAGCAATGCTATAATGCAAAGGATCCTGAGAAATACAGTAGACTTCAGGGAGATCTTTATCATTACCAGATGCATCATCTTCAACTTCCAAATCAGTGATAAACATGCAACCAGGTGAATGGGTAAAAGCCAGTGGAGCCTCTGGGAAGTAAAGACAAGCTCAGTAAGCAGTGTACAGTAGGAATTAAAGCCTTTCTATCATGTGAATTTTGAGGAAATGGGCAGAGTTCTCAGAGCTACTAGTGCAATCACCTATATGTTAGCTCCATGTCCTGGGATAAAATTGGTGGTGAATTTACCCTTGAGTGAAGGATGGGCCCTTTTCCTCTGAAAATACAGTGATGCACTGTCCCCTTAAGAAATTATAGCTGGTCCCCCAAATACTGAACATTTGTCTAGTTATCAAACCTCTGCTTTGGGGGAAAGGATATGAAAAAAGTGATGTGCAAGAAGAGATGGTCACGAATGAAAATATGATAAATGATATCAACAGAATATAAAAGTGGGTGCCCAGAAAAAAGACCAAATACGTGACTATGTTACTACTGCATACTCTATAGCTGGTAGTCTGGTAGCACCTTTTTCAGTTAATAAATTTTATTAAAAGGTGTAAATTTTCATGAGTTGCCACTTCATCGGACACATAGAGTGTCTAGGCTGATACAGTTTTAAAGTGGGATGAGGTGGGGAGAGAAGGTGGGAAGAAAAGGTAGATGAAAATAGGTTGGTTATGCAGATGCAGGTTACATGTGATAACAATTACAAGTACTTTATCAATTATCAATTACAGGTACTCCTCAACTTACAAGAGTTCATTTAGTGACCATTCAAAATTACAATGGTACTGAAAAAAATGATTGATGACTGTTTTTCACACTTACGACCATTGCAGCATCACCATGGTCACATGATCAACATTCAGATGCTTGGCAACAGACTCATACTTGCAGTGTCCTGTGGACATCTGATCACCTTTTGGAATTTTCTGACAAGCAAAGTCAATGGGGAAACCCTATTCATTTAACAACCATGTTACTAACTAATCACTAATTGCAGAGATTCATCTATCTATCATCTATCTATCTATCTATCTATCTATCTATCTATCTATCTATCTATCTATCTATCTATCTATCTATCTATCTATCTAATCTATCTATCTATAGATAGATGGATAAGATAGACCTGATCTATAAGAACCTTGAAAACAAAGAATTATCAAACGTCATCCTGAATTTGTCAAGACTATACCTTGCTAAACTATTCATGCGTATCATGTAACTTTCTCAGTAGAATGTAAGGATGTTAAAATCATAATGTACTTCAGCAAAGCATTTGATAAACTACATGGTAATTAGCAAATTTGTATGGACTGGTTGGCATGACAAGTAGATATTCAGCTAGCTCAATATCCTATTCCAAGAGCGTTCACCAAATGGTTCATTATCACATTGGCGAGGTATCAAGTATTGGCTAATCTGTTCTTCACTATTTCATTAATATTTGGATAATGAATTATAAGGAATGCTCATAAATTCGCAGATGACCAGCTTATAGCTTATTTTCTAAAGATAGAAACAAAGTAAGTGTTTAGTCAAAATCTCAAACAAATGATCATAATTTTTATTAAGGAATTTTAGACTGCATCAACAGAATTTCCAAATCATAAGAAACAACCATTCCACTCTGTTCTGATTTGATAAAAGTTTCTAAAATATGTATCATAAATAAGTGGGTCTCAGGTAAATACCTGCCTTACCCCCATCGTGGCTGGGTACACAGAAAAAAAGAAATGTAATTCTTAAAAGCTTAGCATGTAAGAAGAATCTAAATCATAAAATTACTTTGCAGGACTATTCTGTGCATGATTAGGGGAAAATTATAGCTTTGTGGGAAAAATATTCTGCAAGGTTAAGTTCAAGGCAAAAGAAAAATAGACAATGGATTATCAGTTGTTGGTTCTTTTATGTAGGTTATATTTTAAAATCTGGACACATGAGGAAGCAAGACTCAGTGCAGAAGACCTTGAGGCTTGGAAAAAACAAAAGCAATTGTAGAAGAGGCCAACAGAAGAGAAGGCTGATATTATCACAGATGAAGTGAGCATGAGCTTATATAAATCCAAAGAAGCAATTTCTGCAAGTATGTTTGTCCACTGAGTCATGAACAATCGGAAGTAACCAAAGAACAACTTTTAAGCATCACTTGGTTTGCTGTAATAAAGCAGCAGTTCTGGTAATTCCACTAAATACATACTGCAATTGATGACAGCTTCTATTCCTGTTACTCCACAGGCCCAAAAGACTGGTACATCTCCAGGATGAGCTTGTACTGCATCACCATATTCTGGACTGGAAAGATCTTTAATTCCTAACAAATCTAAAATGAAATTTTATTAATACTCAAGCAGAAATGCAGAAAACAGCCACTTATCTGAAATGGTATAGGTCAGGGGTAGGCAACCTCGGCTCTTTTATGACTCGTGGACTTCAATTCCCAGAATTCCTGAGTCAGCTGACTCAGGAATTCTGGGAGTTGAAGTCCACGAGTCATAAAAGAGCCGAGGTTGCCTACCCCTGGTATAGGCTATAAGGTCTTTTGCTTCAGCAGTGGGCTGGACCTCCAGCTCTATTCTATTCTAAAACCCAATTAGGCTGAGGCTTAATGTTGCAAAACATCTGACAATTCCCTGAGAGAGAGCCTGGGATGTGGCATGGAAAGTGATGTTGGTGGGAGACTGTTGCATAGGATACTGGCATTCCTAGTAGGATCTTCTTTTAAATCCTCTTACTTGTACATAAAGTCATTACAAAGCTAGACTGTACATTAGTAAGCTAGACAAGCCTAAAGCCTGTTATTTTTCTATCTCATGCATGCTTTGTATTATAGATCATAGAAACACAGGGGAAAAAAAATCACTGACCAGAAGAGCCAATGTGAACTGGTGCTCCATGTGATTTTTTCATTGGATGAGTGATCTGCACACACTCCTTCAGTTTATCTTTAGGTATATATCTCATCGTTACTATTAGATTACAGTGAAAACATTCGGTATCACAGCAAGGAACAGTGGTCTGGTAAAGTTTTAAAAAATGATCCAAGCATTAAGAACAATGAAGAAATCTCCAAAGGCTTTTTCTTTCAAGTAAGAAGGCATCATCTCTCTCCATATAAATGCAATTGGGTGACAAAAGGCCACAAGATTAATCACTAGCATGTTCAGTTGCCTTCACCCACATATTATTTATTATCACCTTTATGAATCATATGGTGTGATATTTAAGCTCATGTCATTGCTATTGCTAACTTTCCCTTTAATTGCATGGTCACAGCAACTAAACATTGAAACATTAAATAAATTAGTAATGTCATATTAGATTTGTTTTAATTTCGAATAACATTAAGTTATAAATGTTTCAAGAACATATTTTGCAACTAAATAAAAATAGCCAGATATTACAGTAATTGAGGTTCAGCATGAAACATAAGATTGTCATCCCACGATAACCGGAAGTGAGAATACAGATTTTATTGGTAAAGATATTCCTTGTAATTAAAATAATCGCAACATGAAAACACGTGTAATCACATGCTGATCAGCTTATTCATTTTGAAGATTTACATTAAGAAAGGAATCAGACTACAGTACTTGTCAATCAAATAAAAGGGGAAGCTGAGCAAACTGAATGCTTTTTGTCTTGTGCTGTGATTAATAGCTGATATTGAGAAATATTTTGCATATGTTTAGAGAAAAAGGCAATTTTCCCTTCACCTAAGAATGGGTTACCGGTATATCACCAATAGTGAAAACTATCTGCTTGTGACTACAAAAATCCAAATGACCACCAGATGGCAGCAAAGAATTATTATTTTTATATCTATCTGTTGCCCTCTGATGGTTATTTGCTAGCTCTGATGAATTAATCTTCATTAATCAAATACTTACATGTTCTGAAACAAAACTGGATTTTCCAAAGTAATGTTTTAATCACTTTGTATATTTCTAAATATTTGGAAATAATTTCAATACAACATAGGCCCATATGGTTCCAGGACTTTAGAAGGCATAGAAAGAAAACACTATTATTTATCTTATTGTTGGAGTAATTACCTGGTTCATGTTAATGGGCGGGAATACTTCTGTCACATTGCAACTAAAACAGCCTCTCTTCCTATTTTTTTTAATAAGCAGTGATCACATCCAGCCAAGAGAAATAAAAAAGATATCTAATGTATTACAAATCAAATAATTCTGTATTTGACAGTAATTGAATAAAACAATACTGAAGTTATCAGCTAAAAAATATTTAAAAATGGAAAGAGTGAAAGAATTGGCTGTTCTGTTCACTAGAGGCTAGGAAAGAGGATTAGAATTTTGTATGTGCCTATGTGCAACCTAAGAATGCCTACAAGCATTCTTTCTGAGCTAATACAAATTATTATTTCTATTGCATCTGCGACTATTTATATACAGCAGTATCATGTGTTTTGAGAAACATCCCCAGCAGGTGGCAGTACTTGGCTAATGTTGTTTGGGTCTACAAGCTAATGGGGGTTTGAGCCAGATTAATACTTGGATGGGAAATCTCCAGAAGATACTGTCCCAAAGGTGCTTTTTCCAAAAGGGGACTGGACTCTCTTGGGTTTTTTTTTTCCTATGAATTTTTTTCTTCTATTCTTACCTTATACATGCTTACATTACATTTTTGTTCCACATTTCTTACAGGAATGCCAGCTTTCTGGAGTGCCTTTTCAAATGTAAAACTACAGCCTAGATAAAAGGTCACCATGTCTTTAAACTGTTCAGAATATTCTTTTTGATTTGTCAAAATTCCTGTGGATATTCCATGCTCATATTTCTTGTATTGCAAGCAGTCACTTCTGCAAAATGAATTAGTATCATCATTGGACTAGGTACTTTATTTATGACTCTTAACAAAATATCTACTTACGGTACTTTCAGAGAAATGGTCACTGAATTCAATGGGACATATTTTTAAGTAAAATATCATTTCACTAGATTAGTTTAAGGATGAGTTCTTATGTATAAAAGGTAAAAGGTAAAGGTTCCCCCGCACATGCGTGCTAGTCGTTTCCAACTCTAAGGGCCGGTGCTCATCTCCGTTTCAAAGCCGAAGAGCCAGCGCTTGTCCGAGGACGTCATGTGGCCGGCATGACTAGACGCCAAAAGCGCACGGAACGCTGTTACCTTCCCACCATAGTGGTCCCTATTTTTCTATTTGTATTTTTACGTGCTTTCAAACTGCTAGGTTGGCAGAAGCTGGGACGAGTAACAGGAGTTCACTCTGTTACGCGGCACTTGGGATTCGACCCGCCAAACTGCCGACCATCTGATCGACAAGCTCAGGTTGAGAAACAGAATCACACTGCCTGCACAAAAAACTGCACTCTTGTTTTGCACTTTCCTGAGTCGTGAGAAAACATTATAACTTAGTTTTATTTTAAATCTCTCTCTCCCTTATAATTCACATACTGATAAAAACTGTGCAACCCTACATTGACTTTTGAAAGTTAAAAAGTCTGAAATAATAGAAAATACTGAGATTTTTGCAGTAAAGTAGCCTGAATGCCCAGAAATGGTAAATGGCGCTAAAATATTTCTTGATAGTTTCCAACACAGACAGCTTTATACATACCTTATATCAGAACTGTTGCTCAAGAAAGGACATCCCCATTCCCCTGGATTACTTCTATACAGCAAGGGAAGTGGTCCATCATTTGCTTGACAAAATTTTTCAAAGTCATCAGCAAAAGATTTATGCATAATTACAACATTTGCCTGTACAAATCCTGTAAATATAAAAAGGCAGACATTTAATTTAATGTTATTTACTCAAATAAAAATATTTATCATTTTTTGGATGTAATCAATCATAAAAGTGAAAAATATATTTCTGATATAGTGATGTATTTACTTGCAAGAACATCTTTTGTACCAAATTCCTTCTCCCATGTTGCTCGCTTAGATATTGCCAATTATGCACATATCTCACATTCAGATTAATTGACAAAGGTATAGATAAATCATAAATTATCTCACTTATGTTCTCAGCATAATTTTTAAGTAGCATTCTATTTCACCTAATCATCAGTTCTCTGATTTAATAAAATTCGGTATCACCTTAACAGTGACACAGATCAAGTGTGGTATATAGATATAAGAATGAATTTTAGCAGGCTGCAAAAATTCTGTTTTGCTTCCACGTAGCGGTTGTCTGTTACAATCAAGATTTGCTATTCTTTTTTAAATCTAACAATTTGAATTTTACGTATAACTAAACTAAGAGTAACCTTACTTAACAGAATGAAAATCTCTATATAAATGGGGCATAGTATCCTCCGCTCACTGTGACTGTGGGGTCCCATGTCAAACTGCAGAGCATATTGTGACTGTCCAGTATCTGGTTTTTTTAAAATTTAAACAATGCTGCACTTCAATGGTTATACGGCCTAGACATTAATGTTTAAATGTATATATCTTTTTGACTTTTATATTTTATTGGGTTCTATTAATCTAGCTGAAATGTTAACTTATATATTGCTAGTCAAGGTATAATATGCCACGCACTAAATAAATAACAGAATGAAAATTAAATCTGAATAAACATAAATAATATTTTACTGAACGTCACTGTAAACACTTTAGTACTGTATTTTTCCATCCCAAACTTTTCATGAATCCCAGCTGAGTCCATTAGCCACTTGGGCTAAGCCAATCAAACAGGCTCTACCTCTTTGCAGTGGCGGGCTGGCATGAAGAACTCCAGGGCAAGGGGGCATGGTCTGAGCATGACAAGTGAGTGACATCAATTTCCTCCAAACCCAGGGCACTATGTCGTTACCCCAACATAAAAACTAATATCTAGTGTGTAACATCCATTGTGGATTGGATCGTTATAATTTGGATCAGGTCCATGGTTGCCATGGTGGCCACGAACTCTTGAGCCTGATTGGATAGCCACAGCCACTCCCTTACCTGTGCCCTGAGATTGTGGTATATTTCACAGAGAAATTTGGCCTGTGAAAGAAGGTCCTGGCTGGTACAGTAGTGGCGTGCATATAGGTGGCATATAAGCAGGCAGCCAAAAAGACAAGGGTGGGGATAGGGAAGTGGAGGAGTTCAAGAAGAGGCAGTCTCTTACATTACTGAGGCTCAGGGCTGGGAATGGCTTAGATTGGGGTGTGTGCTTGTCTAACCACTGGTAGATTCAGTTAACAATGGCAATGGGGACTGCTGGAATTGCTGCCGCTAAGTCATACAATCACATGATGTCACACATTATATTGCATTGCTTAGTGATGGAAATTCATTCCCAATTATGGTCATTAACTGATTACCTGTATGTACTCAGAAGCATCTCTTCCTGGTTTTGATTTTAAAATATTGCCGAAGACTCATAAAATTCACAGGACGATAAAATATTTCCCACCATTTTAAAATCAATACTATTACAGGGACAAAATCTTTGAGAGATGTTACCATATAGCAGATTTGAAGCAAGAGATTTAAACTCATTTTTGAAAAGAATATTTGAATGTACCTAAATATAAAGTATGAAAATATTTGGGGAGCTAAAAATACATTTATAATTAATTCCAAAAGTTTAACATGATCATGGAAGTTCGGATTTAGCCATTAATTCCTGTAGTGAACTGTCCCATAATCTTTTTTTAATACAATGAAATGCTGAGGTCCTACTCCTGGAAAATAAATAATCATGATCAATGCCAATCTGACCAATCTTAGGGTAACCTGCTTAAGCTATATATCTATAAAAGATTAATTTGGGATTTCATGAAACAGCCCTTCTTTGTTTTTAAAGATGTCTATTTGCAACCAAAACTTAATATTAAAATGTCACCATCAAGGCAAGCCTGCACACCAGACATTCACCCTAGTGCCACCATAGGAAGTCAAAAGAGAGTGGTAAGAAACAGGTAAAACATAAGGTTGAAATGCTGGATAAACAATAAACCCTGTGCTGACAAAACAACAAGACAAGACAGATTGTGTTTGATGTAGTGATTAAGATGCTGGCCTAAAAATAGGAGATGGTGAGTTCTAGTCCCACCTTAAGTATGAAATTTGGCTGGGTGACTTTGGACCTGTCATTCTCTTTCAGCCCAACCCATCTCACAGAATTGTTGTTGTGGGAAAAACAGGAGAAGGAAGGAATATTAGGTATGTTTATCACCTTGAGGTATTTACAAAGGCAGGATAATAAATAAACATTAATCAAAAAAAAAGAGCCTCACTCTATACTGAAAAATTAAAATATGGTAATACAGGAGGAAATACTGTGAGAAGCTTTGCCTTTATCTGCCACTGGAAAGACAGACTGCCCCAAGTGCAAAACTTGAGTTCTTAGTGTTACACCTGGATGACTCTCCCCCTTCCCCTCATTCCATTGAGTTGCACAAGTTCAAAATTACACAACAGCTGCAAAGTACAAACTGCCTAACATTTCCTGTTTTTAAGTTTTATGCAAAAATGCTTTAAAACCCCCAAAGAGATTGAATGTACACTGAATAATAATGACAACTCATAATTTCATATGGTAATTAGGATACCATTCCTTAATCAATATTTAAACTCTGGATTGCATAACCATAAAATGGTTTAGTTTGCCATGTAAATGTAATAACTGAATATGCTAATTTATATGAATTAGAGAATAGAGAGTCAAGATAATTTGAACTGGAATTTCTATATAATGCTGGTAATTTAAATAAACTATTTTTGGAGGAACATTTCTCATGGAGAAGGGCGGCATATAAATTTAATAAACCTAAGCTAACGTATATTAATTCATGAATAAATTAGTCTTCTGTTCAATCAGTTTATATGTCATTTCAGGAAAAAACCCTGCCTATGATGTTCCTGTTTCATGTTAGTCTGAAGTTTGGAGAATAAATAATTAACAGGATGTTAAGAAAATAACATAAAAAATAAGCTACTGAACAGAGCCAGCTTGATTGCCCTTCTGCCAGAAAGCTAGGATGTGAATAAAATATAATTTAAAAAAATACAGTCTTAAATTTATACATAAAAATGACTTTTGAGCATAGTTCAACTAGGAATTTCCCTGCAGTGATTAGATCAGTTAAAATATTGCCTTGTCTAAAAATTGATTAAATTTACTAATTGGCTAAAATGCAATAGAATGCTCATTTGCCCTTTCTCATGGCTGCAAGGGAAGGGGAGATTATTCAAAACTGTGGCATTTCACATACGTATCTGCCGACTCATACCTGAATGTCTACAACAGACATGTCAAACACAAGGCCCGGGGGGCCAGATCCGGCCCGTGAAGTGGTTTGCGGCCCGCGAAGCCATCCTGGAAACAGTGAGGGAACGGCCCCCACTGCCTTGGCCCTGGCCCAGAGACCCTCCTCCTGCCAGAGACCCTCAGATCTGTCCCACTACTGCCCAGGCCCCCATAGGCACCCTTGATGCGAACGATGTAGAGCTGGCCACGCCCACCCAGTAGGCCACGCCCACCCAGCCCCCTGAGGGCAACCACAATGCTGATGCGGCCCTCAATGAAATTGAATTTGACACCCCTGGTCTACAACATAGATTTCTAGGCCATCTCTTTTTTGTACTAAAACTGATAAAACTAAGAAACACTTATAAGTGGAAATATTATAAATTATTTCTTAATGCACATCGAGGGTTCACCAAAAGGATTTCACTGATCTACCTTTATATTTACCTTCTGCCATTCCGGAGGTATTTCTAATGTTGAGTTTATTTGATCGAATCAGATTTCTGACAGCATAAGGAAGAAGAGCTTTCAAACCTGCCAGGCAAACCATTTCTTCATCCTGAAACAAGATAAAAGTATATTTAGTTTTATAGATAGATATTATATATAATTATATACAGAAATTTAAACAACCATTATTTTAAACTTATAATTTTAGTCGATGAACTTTGTCTTTGAAATGGTGAATGGCTCAATCTTTCACTCCATGGATATTCAGATTATTTTCTAAAAGAAATATGGCTTCACTATCTAATGAAAGATTTTGGAGATCAAATATGAAGCATGGCACAACCCTATTAAAATATAGCTGCATGGCATAAAAGTTATTGCCTTTAATTTTAGAGTTAAACTATATTCTATATCATTATGTTCTATATAACTCTCTCACACAATTGCCCCTTAACAGTTCAAGATTAATTTTAATAATTTTTTCAGCTTTCTATAATTACTGGCTTCAGGATCTACTATTGATAAAACAATAAAATAAAAGCTCCAATAATCTTATATCTACGTTTACCTTTAATGTCATTGAAGTCATTAGTTCTAAGGAAAATAATTCCGGAAGAAGTAACACTGATTTAAAGCATGGAACATTCACTCACGTTCTTTTAAAATTAAGGAGTTAATATTTAATGCATAATTGGTTATATATTTTGAATGTTTAAAAGAATAACAATTTCTGGTATTTGTCCAAAGCAAGACTACAACTGAGTATTGATTATTTTGTATACCGGTATTTGTTACAAGTATATAGAATTTGCACATTTTTGCCAGATATTTTATATATTTAGGTAAAAAATAAATCACATCATTAGTAGTTCTAGCCAGAATGGGAACTGTAGTTCAACAAGAAAAGCATAAATCCCTCTATTTTAAAGAAGCAGCTGAAGTCCTTTTCATCAATTGAGAGAGGAAAAAGGGAGGTGAGCAAATGAACTACGGTAACTTTACCTTACAAAGCTCTCTTTACTGATACCCACTCTACTGATGCCCAATTCCATGGTGAATTAAATTTACTTCTTCTCTGATACCATTTGAACTAATTAGGTAACGGAAATGTTGCCTAACCGGACACAGAACAATGCAATCATTTCAGAACCACAAAAAATACATTGCGAAGGGAAGTTAAGAGACAGTTATTTTCATAACTTGACTATAAGTGGAGTTTTAAAACTACGCATGAACATTTGCTGGTTTTTTGCATATTCCACATAAAAACACATATATCAAAATTTTGATTTCAATACTAACTGTCCACCCGGAAGCTCCAACTGGCACAGAATGCAGCCGTGAGAGTTGTGTTGGGAGTTTCCCGATACTCCCATGTCACACCTCTGCTCCGTGAGCTGCATTGGTTGCCAGTTGTCTTCCGGGTGAGATTCAAGGTACTAGTTATGGTGTTTAAAGCCCTACATGGCAGGGGTCCGGAGTACCTTAGGGAACACCTGCTGCCGGCGTCAACTTCCCTCCGCCCTGTGCGTTCCCACAGAGAGGGCCTCCTCAGGGTGCCACCGGTCAGAGAATGTAGATTGGTGGCCCCTAGGGGGAGATCTTTCTCTGTGGGCGCCCCGGAGCTATGGAACCAGTTACCGGTTGAGCTCCGGACGGCGCACGATCTTCGCTCCTTTCGCCGCGATCTGAAAACATACCTGTTCGAACAAGCCGGCCTGGCCTGAGGGGGGGATTGGTGGGGTTTTTATTATCATTTTATTGGGGTTTTATTAATGTACTTATTGTTTTTTATGGGCATGTATTTAATTACTTTTTAATTTTTGTAGCTTTGTGTTTTATTCTTGCCCTGTACACCGCCCTGAGTCCTTCGGGAGAAGGGCGGTATAGAAATATTAATAAATTAAAATTAAATTAAATTAACTGATATTTACTCTATTTAAAATTGTTGCTCACGGTACTGAGGTTTTTTCCCCTTACACAATGAATTCATAATCCTTTTTAATATCTGTAGCTTCAATGTATGAACCTAATGAATTTTCTATCCTGATTAAAGTTACCAGAAGGGAGAAGTATATAATTTGTTGAATTTGTGAAACAAAGTATATGTTTTCACAGATAAAACACCTTCTTCTTAAGATGGGTATGGTTATTTATAGATATTGTTGCCACAGTACATTTAACTGGCTTGTAAACTATTTCATTTCAGTGATTTTGGACCTGTTGTTTTCAGTTTTTTAGAAGAAATGATACTACTATTAATGATTCTAGGATTACTCAATTTGACTTATATCTTGTAGAATGTTCTCTCCTATACAAAATGCTCATGAGAAGCATTGATTGAATCCCTTTTTTTTCCAGCCTTGCCTACAGTTGTTTACTGAAATCACCAGTCCAATACTATCAACTTGAATTTGGGGGCATTTCCAGTTGATCAGTCCTTCTGTAATCCAAGTCTTTTGATTTCATAATTTGACTCAGACAATTATATTTTCAGATAAGTAGAATGCCAAAGAAATGGGCATGTTAACATGTTAGTGAATTTGCAACGCTGTAGAACTGAGAGACAATCTTGCCTTTCCTAGCCAACAGATGAGCACAGAGATAAACTCGGCCTGATCAATCTGCTGAGGAGCAAAGAGTGCTTGTTCTTTTTCTTTTTGAAGTTGTTTTGCACTGAAAAAATTCTACACTCTGTTCAGAGAGTAAACATAGGATTCTCTGTATTAGTGGCAAAGTGTCTTGTTCTTTTCCATCTGTACACGTTGATCCCTTGAGTCAATCTGAGGCATCACTTGGCGAGGTGAAAATGCAGACATTTCTGCACTGACGTTTATTGTTAAAAGACCTTCCCTTTTAATAAATACATTAAAACAGCAACAAGAAGCCAGGATCTTACACAAAAAGCAACTCTTGTAGAAGTGGAATTACATGACGGATTTACTCCCTCCCCAATCCATGATCTGACTTGCATCCCCTCCTGGATATGGTCTTGAAAATAGAATGTATTCTATTTAAAATGATTGTGTCTATGTCTACACCTCTATTCCCTTTTCCCTTCCCCATCTTTTCCCCTATTTACTTTTGTATTTTCATTGTATCATATACTATAAAACTAATAAAACTTTTAACAGAAAAAAAAGATTAGTGTTAAAGAACAGACTGCTTCTCTTGTTCCTTCTATTTGTTTTCCCCCCAGTCTGGTTCAAATTTCAAACCTCTGTTGTGGTAGGCACTAACTTATGCAGATATAATCTACTTGATAAAAACCAGAAATTGTAGAGTTACTTGGATGAATAACAAAAACATAGCTATACATATTTCATAAATTTCTTTATCTAACTTATGTCTATCTGCAAAAATCATAGAGTGGTAGTAGATTGGAATGTTAACATGCTAGCAATTGGCATGGTTGCAAAATAGTACTATAAATGAATTATAGGCTGCAGCAAGAGAAGTAAAATTTCCAAATCACAAGAAATAATAATTTATTCTGCTTTGACCTATTTTAAGTTTTGTGTTCTGTTCTGGACATTACACTTTAAAAGAGATTCAGAGAAACTAGACCAGTTCAGACAAGAGCAATTAGACTGTTAACAGGATATTAACTAAGAAACTAAGTCCAATGATGCAAGATTTGAAGGAGCTGTATACTTTTAGATTTTAACCTTAGGAGGGATATGACAGCATTCTTCCAATACCTTAAAGAATGTCACAGACATTCAGACTTTTCAGACTATAGTTCACAAAATAATCACTTTAAGTTACAGATTCCATTGACTGTTCTGACTTGAAATGACTATTTGCAGTAGCCATTTTTTCCATGTTCATGTGTTTTTAAAAAGAGGGTGGGGTTGCTTTAATGAACAGCAGATCTGCTGTCTACATGTAAGCTCCAAAATACTTCTTTAAATTAATTTTAAAGCACGTTCAACCTATCTGTCTATGTACCTAGGCCGCTTTTACTCTGAAATATGTTAATATATAGGTTTAATCCAGTGGTCATGTTGTAGTACTTCCATCTCTATCTCTGTCTTTGGGAGGTCTTATGGGATGCTCCAAAATGGATTTGTACTATGTGCTATGAAGAGAAATAACTGAAGTTTTGATTTTGGTTTTGGAAGGGTTTTTTTTGCACATCAGTTTAAGTATACTTTGTATTTTTACTAATTTACCTAATAAACCAAAATTATTTTCCTAAAAGGTTTAAAACCTTTATGTCCTGCTGAGACAATAACAACAACAACACAAACTCATTTGTGGAATACTAAATGTTCTCTGCTCATTAATTAACTTGATTTTTCTATCCTAATGCTCTATCACTAGAAGCAAGGAAACTAAAATATAAACATAGGTGTATTTTAGGAGCTGAGATGGTACTAATGTTTGTATCAATGGCTAATATTTGTGGGGCATCATATTATGCATAAAAACAATGAAGCTGTTAGTGCTTCTCAGGATGTTGTGGCTTTATGCCATCAATGTCCTTTTGGCTATGCACAGAGGCAGTCTTGGGTGGCAACAGTGGAGCTGGGACTGAAATACGAGTTCAGGAGTTTTCAGAAGTTTTACACAGCTACCACAGCCTCCAGGCCTCTACTTCTGTCTCAGCACCACATTGTGGCCATCTGCCCCAACTCCACAGCACAAGCCCCAGTTGCCACTGCCCCATGCTCCACAGCCCTACCTTGTCCAGTTGACCTTTGCCAACATTCTTCCACTGCTGCTGAGGTAATGCCAGCCTGACCTTATGCAAAGCAACTTCTGGCTATGCCAGGCCTTCTTCCCAGGTCTGCTCACACTGTTCTCCAAATTGTATACCACATTCTCATGATGCTTCTGAAACCCTTTAGAAAGCGTCTGAGATCAGGTTAAGCATTGTGAGAACAGGTTAAGCTATATGGAGAAGATCAGCTGTCCTGTTTTCACAATGTTTCAGAAGACCTCAGAAGCTTTCCGAAAGCTTTCTGAAGCACTGTGAGAACAGGGTGGCCTATTTGGAGAATAGTGTGTTTGATTTGGAGAATGGGGCAATTGTTCTCAGGAATAAGGCTTGGCCTGGCCAACAGCTGCATTGTAAAAGCAGCCTGGACGTGCCTTGTCAGCAGTGAGAGGAAGATAGTAAAGTTGCTGGGCTTGGCAGCAACTACACATTGCAAGATGGTAGTTCGCTGGGGGATTGAGCTTGGTGGCTGGCTGTGGTGAAGTGCCTGCGGAGTCACTCTTCAGTAAATGTTGCTAGCTACAAGTAGAGGCCTGGGGGCAGTGGCAGTCAGCTTAGACTGCTGAAGGCTCTGGGCTGCAGTTACCACAAGGAATGCCCCTGTGTAGGGTGGCCCAAAGTGCAGGGATGGGTAAAGACAGGTGGCTTGGAGGAGTTGAAGAACAACAGTTTCTTACCTTACTGAGGCACTAGGCTGGGAGGGAGCCAACTGGGAATGGTTGGATCATAGTGCTCGTCACCTAACCTGTGCATTTCAGGTTTATGATAGTAACTAGGATTACCCAGGATTGTTAAGAACAACCTGCATAATAATAATAGTAAAGTAACTGTACAAAATAGCCTCTAGAGTCAGATAGTCCTCGACTTGCATACCATTAATTTAGTGACCAAAGTTATAATGGCAATGAAAAAAGTGACTTATGACTAGTTCTTGTAATTATGACTGTTGTAGCATCCCTATGGTCACATGATCAAAATTTGGGTACTTGACAACTAGATGTATTTATGCAGCATCCTGGCGGTCACGATTACCAATTTGTGACTTTGCCAGCTGGTTTTTGGCAAGGAAAGTCAATAGGGGAAGCCAGATTCACTTAATGGTCATATGATTCATTTAACAACGGCCATGATTTACTTAACAACCATGGCAAAAAGGTCAGAATATCAGGAGGAACTCACTTAACATTCACTTTGCTTAGCAACCAAAATGCTGGTCCAAATTGTGGTTGGAAGTTGAGGACTACTTGTAATAAAACCAACATCTATGCACTGTGAGTTATCAGAGATCAAGCTTGCCAGTCAACAGGATATCAAAAGCAAGAAAAAACACTTAACGTCTTCTGAAAAATCCATTATCAGATTTCATCTATAGCTTCAGTATGAGATAAGGTGCAGTGCAAAGTAGTTTTGAATTTATTATTCAAATACATTCTATATATCTCTTATACACAGCAGAAGTACTCTTATATTGAATTCAATTGCACTTGCTCAGTTTGCTTATGAACTGTTTCATGTTTATCCTCACTTTGGCTTTTCAGAGATCAATTCCCAACTTCATATTCTGTATGAGTATTAATTAATTTCTTCTTTTATGAGAATATTATTTCTAGAGTAGTTAGCAATTAACATAAAAAACTAGAATATTTCCCATTACATAAGTGATGTGTGTGTGTGTGTGTGTGAGTGCGTGTCAACTAATATCGCAAATAGATCATGATTATGTCTTGCTTTTATTAGTTCATTGCTCAAACTGAGCAACTTTGGGAAATAAATCACAAGTCTAATTATCCATTATCAGAAATGTGCTCTCAGTCTCAGTTAAACTCGGAAATCGGAGGCTTGTCTGACCCCCAAAGAAAAAATTTGCTCTCTCCACCAAGTTGCTTAAGCTAAAGCAGGGTTTCCATCCCCCTCCACCATTTGCTTAGGATGGAATGACAGCTCCTAGACCTATTCTGTAGTGAGACACTTGAACTCAAGAAATAAATTCTAAATCAACGAAAGATACGTCAGCAATGTCGTTTCTATCTGGCTCGTTTCCTTGCCTTTCAAAATTCATTCAGCATTTGATTAGTGGTTCATGAGTATCCTGCATTGACCTTAATGGAGCCCGTGTACCAATCTCAGATCCAGCTATTTTCTATACAGTAAACGTTCCTTTTAATGTGGTCCATTTTTATTTTTGACAGCCCGTGAATAAAGGGTGGTTTTTGGAGACCGTAAGGATCACAGTACGTGCAATAGTTCCAAGGGACCTTGCAATCGTCAGAATGTCAAGGACTTTAACTCACCGCGCTAATCTTCGTGCCCACGCAACCGATTACCTGCCTTTTTTTTACACTCGGGAGGTAAAATACTTACTCGCTGGTAGGAAAGATCGAAATTGGATGCAGATTTGGGGTGTGTGTGTGTGTGAGAGAGAGAGAGGGGGGGCGTAGTTAGCGCCTGTGATTGGTGTAGACGCTAAACCAATGAGGACCCGTGTCTCTTAGCAGATGATTGGGATGAAGGGGGGGGTGTATTTGTTACGGTTTTTGACCAATCCCCGGCTTGGAGTGTAATCTCTCAGGCCAATGAACGCTGAGTTCGACTCCCTCTCTTTCATTGCTTTAGTATACAGGGGTAGGCAACCTCGGCTCTTTTCTGATTCATGGACTTCAACTCCCAGAATTCCTGAGCCAGCCAAGCTGGCTCAGGAATTCTGGGAGTTGAAGTCCCTGAGTCAGAAAAGAGCCGAGGTTGCCTACCCCTGCTTTAGTAGATGGGGGGGGGTGCAGATTGAATTTCTTGGCTGTTCCAGGTTCTTTTACACCCCCCCGCGTCCCGCCGCCTTTTCTTTTGGAGCGCTAGTCCCTCCCTCCTCGGGAAATGTGGGGACCGAGCGGGAGGGCCTTTTTTAGCGCGCTAAGCGGCAGTTAAATTCGCGCTTTGTCAGATGTAGGCGCCCCTTATTGGTTTGTTCGTTTGTTTGAACAGACGGGAACCCTCCACCACCACCACCAAGTCATGGAGTACGTTTCTAAGGAATAAAAGCCCCCCACCCTTCGCGTGGGGCGGCCCTGACCCCAGGGTCCCTTTGCTCATTCGCCCCCGCCGCCCCCCCGGGTTGGCCCTCCAGGGAGGGGGGGGGGCCTTTGAGGAGATGGAGAGAGCCGCCGGCTGCGCTGAGGAAGAAGGGGAGCCGTCGCTGCTCACCGTCAGGCACGAGCTGAAGAACGGTGAGTCTGCCCGTCTAAGCTCAAGAGGTGGGGAGGCTGCGGGGAGGGAGGGTGGGCAGATGCGAAGGGGCGGGAAGCGCCGGAGGAGTCCCTCGAGAAAAGGGGGACACCCCGAAAGGGAAGGAGGGTCAGCGTCGAAAAGCGGGGACGGGACGGGACGCGGCGGCGAGGGAGAAACAAAAGGCTAGATACCGGGGTCTTCAAACTTGGCCCTTTTATGACTTGTGGACTTCAACGCCCAGAATTCCTCAGCCAGCAAAGCTGGCTGAGGAATTCTGGGAGTTGAAGTCCACAAGTCATAAAAGGGCCAAGTTTGAAGACCCCCCCCCCCTGGGCTAGAAGAAAGCAGCGCCTCGGGAGTAAAGGGAGCGGGGATGTTGTGGGGCAGCCGGCCAGGAGGGCGGTGTTCGGGCTGGCAGCCTAGGGAAGGGGCGGCGACTTGGGGCCCAGAGGACTCGGAGGAGAACGAACGGAGCAAGAAGGTTTGGGAAAGACTCGAGTCAGTGGAGAAAAATGCGTGCCTTTATAACTCTTTCGATGTTGTGCTTAACCTGAACGCTTTAATACCCGGATGGCATCTTATGAAACCAGCCCACCAAACGGATGTAACTAAAGCAGGGGTCTTCAAACTTGGCCCTTTTATGACTTGTGGACTTCAACTCCCAGAATTCCTCAGCCAGCTTTGCTGGCTGAGGAATTCTGGGAGTTGAAGTCCACAAGTCATAAAAGGGCCAAGTTTGAAGACCCCTGAACTAAAGGGACTGATGAAATAAGAGAGGGGGGGGACTTAAAACGGGCTCTCCGTTATATTATTATAAGGATTCTGAACAAAAGTTATTTAGAGAACTGCTGAGAACATCCGTTTTTCCAGCCAAGGAAACCACTAGATTCTTCACTTGCACATGTCTGGAAGGGGCTGATGCACGACTAAAAAAATATAAAACTTATGCAAGAAGCAATAACGGTTCTGCATTTTGGGCAGAGTTCATGTCTTAATAAATTCCTGGCTAATGTCAGTTGTATAATTTCTGGAGACTGGTAATAGTAAGATTTATTTATTTATTTATTTATTTATTTATTTATTTATTTATTTATTTATTTATTTATTAGATTTATAGACCGCCCTTCTCCCGAGGGACTCAGGGCGGGGCGGTGTACGGGGCAATTAAAATCATAACATATAAAAGTTAAAAATAGATTAAATTAAATTCAGCCCCAAACAAAATAATATAAAACTTATGCAAGAACCAATAACGGTTCTGCATTTTGGCCAGAGTTCATGTTTTAATAAATTCCTGGCTAATGTCAGTTGTATAATTTCTGGAGACTTGATATAGTAAGATTTATTTATTTATTAGATTTATAGACCGCCCTTCTCCCGAGGGACTCAGGGCGGTGTACGGGGCAATTAAAATAATAGCATGCCAAAGTTAAAAATAGATTAAATTAAATTCAGCCCCAAACAAAATAAATTAAATTATGAAATTTAAAACCCCAATCCCTCAGTCCAGGCCGGCAAGCTCGAATAACCAAGTTTTCAGGTCACGGCGAAAAGGGCGAAGGTCGGGAGCCATCCGGAGCTCCACAAGCAGCTGATTCCAGAGGGCAGGCGCGCCCACAGAGAATACTCTCCCCTTGGCCGCCAGCCGGCACTCCCTGACCGACGGCATCCTGAGGAGACCCTCTCTGTGGGAGCGCACTGGCCGATGTGAAGTTGACGCCCGCAAGATACAAAAGTGTTACATGTACTGTTTTACCCAGCTAATTCTGGCAAAAGTCCATATTTTAGACAGTTGCTCACAATGCTATATTTCCAAACAACAAAAGTTTAGCAGTTACATAGAGCTAGCAGATATTGTTGACCATATGGCTTTGGTGGATGAGACAAAAATGATTTAGATGATGAAACTGTGAGGAGAAAGTAAACTCAATGCATTGGAAAGTTGACAACATACTAATTCCCCCTACATGGTTAGGATGACATTTATAGGAGGCAATGCAACTACATTGTTTTAACTTTACTTTTTGTAATTATTTTAATCAAGCTAATTACCAAAAGACCTGTGTATTTCTAGATTTTTCTGGTTCTTGTATTGCTCAAAACAATTGCTGTATTTATTATTTATCACCTTGGTCATTTTGCATATTATTTTTACATTATAATTCTGGTAAAAAAATGATTTATAGTATGCTATGCAATTAATTATTTCCTTTCTTTAAATTCCCACCTGTATTAAGTGACTTTTTGTATATGCTTTTAATTCTTGTTCTTTAAAAATAAAAGAAAAACTCCTCTTATAACAATCCCACAGAGTCCACCTGAATACATTTACAAGCTCACAAGCCTGACTAGAGGGTACTGGCACTCCTATGCTTTTACTTTTCAGCAGTGAATAAATAAGGCATGTTTCCCATGATTTGGAAGGTAGTAAAAAGCCAATATTCATAGTCATTAATAGCCTGATCATCTATGAACATATACAATCCCCTTTTAAAATTGTACAAATATGCTACTACTACACAATTGGCATGGAATCCTAAAGCATGTGTGCTATGTAAACATTTATTCTGCTAGTTCTGAATCTGTCTGCATTTAGTTTCAGTGGAATATATTCTTCTGTCCATTCCCATTGTTTATGCCATGCATAAATTTGTATATCTCTATCATGTCTCCCCTTACTATTTTTTATTCTTTGATAAAGTTCAAAGATGCTGTAGTCTTTCCTTGTAGGGCAGCTGTTCCATTTTCCTAATTATTCTGAATGCCATTTTTGTTTCTTTTCTAATGTCTATAAGAATTTTATAAAGTGCAATAATAAAGAATTCAGGAATGAGTCAGCTGAAGTAGTAAAATAATTAGATTCAAATACAAATCCTAGTGTATACAATTTTATATCTTAGGGACAGGAGGGAAGGGGCCATTCTGATGTCTGATGGCATGTTCTTCAAGATGAGTGGAATTGCAACTGAAAATGCATGTTTCAAGGTCCTTTCCTCATGGTGGTCTCTTGGACTATGACCTGGAGTAAGCCTACCCTTCTTGATCTTATTGGGCAAGCAGATGTTATTGAGAGAAAGTGGTTCCACAGACATCCAAGTCTGGAACCATCAGTATTTAAAAAGTGACAAGCACCACCTTGAATCGCGCATGGAAGCTAACTGGTATCTGATACTTCCTTAGAAGTAGAGGTAATATATATGACATATTAAGGAAAACTGATGTGCAATCTGTTACATCATTTTAAAATTAGTTTTCTATAAAAGCTGTTTTATTAGAAGATTTTTGGAACTGTTGAAATAAAAAAGTATGTTAATCAGTTAAATCGTCTTGTCTCCAAAGGATATTTGAAATCAAGTTGAAGATAGCTATAAACACATCTAGTAGGGCTGTCATATGATGTATCACTTTTGAAACAGAATAATTTCATCATTTCCAGATTCATGTTTCTCTTTAGAAGTTCTTCAAAGGTATTTCTATCTGCATGAGTTTTATTAATTATGGTTAACATATTATGTAAGTTCCAATTAAATGAATGTAAGATGCAGATGCCTTCATTTTATAAATGTTGCTCATTTTAGTAGCTAAAGTATGTTGTGGATTACAGAATGTATCTTCAGTATTTTTATATGCAATATTGAAATATTTTGTTCTCATTTTTCTGTTTCTTTGTGATGCTACAAGAAGATGAAATGTTAAATATAACTTATAGTATTTGTTTTTATGATCTGATATAGCAGGTTTTCCAAGTAGCTCATAATAGCTTATTGATGAACAACTTGTATAGTTATGGTAAATAGAACAAATGCGCTATTCAGTGCATAACAAGGCTCAATTGTATCTTTGTTTTTTGGGTTTTTTAAAAATCATATTGATCTGCATAAAATGACAAGCATAATATTGTACTATAATTGTACCATATACTTTGCACTGAAAATTAAATGTAAGTCAATTTAAAAAATATTTATTTCATTTTAACATACATGAGAATCTTTTTGAATAGATAATGCTCTTCAGATAGACCAATATTAGCTGCTTCAGTTTAGTAGAGGCTTAATGTATTGACTTCAAATGATGTATGTACATAAATCTACATAGAATTTTGCTACATGCAGAAAGGCGATTGATCCAATTACTAAAAATGTTGTGATATATAATCGTAATTGATTCAGAATTTATGAACTGAATCCTGGCAACGGTGACTTATCCTTCTGACTTGCAGTTATACTACTGGTCTAAATGAAGCTATATTTGAAATGATGTGGAAATTGCACATACAAATTGCAGTTGCCAAGATGTTAGTGGATGAGAGAAATTACCCTTATATAATAGTTGTCTTTTGGTGTCTTAACTGGATGCCAGTAGGTTTCTGAATACTAGCTTTGTCCTAATATTCCAGGGTATTTGAGAGAACATCTCCTTTTAATTTATTCTTTCCATCAGATGCATATTTTTATGGTGAAGATGCTTAGAAACCTATACTTGAAAAGAGATCAAAGGAATCTGGGCCTGTAAGCAATTCTTCAGTATCATAGCAGTGATGGGACATAGCATACTGTATTGTTCACATAGGCTGTCCGGACACTTTTTTTTTTTACACACTTCTCTACTTTTCTGCTATGTTGGGGATGGCTGACCAGGTAAAAAAGATCCTACCCCTAGGTTAACCATCATCTCGGTTTTTTAACTTTTAATCCAATTTTTCTAATTTGTTTTTAGTACTTTTTACTTTTCATTATATTGTTAAACTGCCCAGAGTCATTGTATCAATGAGATGGACAGCATAGAAATGAAATGAAATAAATAATTACATAAATAAATAAAAATAAATTTTTAATGTTATTTATTTCATAAAATTACAATTTTGGGGAAAGTTTACCAACAAGAGGACACATGCAGCAGCTATTTTTATTGTTATACCTTAACTAGTATGTTATAATATTCATACAACACTTTGAAATGATTAGTTGAGATGGAATAATTCATTTTCTCATTATAAAAAACTATAACCAACAATTAAATCAGTGAAGTCTTGGACTGAGGAGGCAAAGCTAAAGCTAGAGGCTTGCTTTGACTGCACTGACTGGAAAGTTTTCGAACATACTTCTGCAGACTTGGATGAACTCACAGATTCTGTAACATCATGTGTTAATTTTTGTGAAGACATATGTGTGCCAACCAGGAACTTGCGAATGTACAGTAACAATAAGCCTTGGTTCACAGCTAAACTCAAGCAACTACGTCGTGCCAAAGAGGAAGCCTACAGGAAAAAAGATAGAATGTTATACAACCAGGCCAGAAATGTATTAACAAGAGAGATCAGAGCAGCAAAAGGAAGCTACTCTGAAAAGCTAAGAAATCAGTTCTCAACAAATGAACCAGCAGTTATGTGGGAAACTCTCAAAAATATTACTGATTACAGCAAGCTTCCTTTCCATGCTGAAGGAAATCGACAACTGGCAGATGACCTGAATGTGTTTTACTGAGAGGAAACCACTGTCACTATCTCCACTACTCCATCTCAGATACACCAACAACAGCCATACCTCCTACAACTGACCCCATCCCCTTGGGTCCCTCACCTCTGGTGATCACAGAAAATGATGTGCATGGTTTATTTCACAGACAAAAGCCTGGAAAAGCACCAGACCCAGACAAAACTCCTTGCTTGAAAGCTTGTGCTGACCAATTGGCCCCCATCTTCACCTGCATCTTTAATAAATCATGAGATGTGCTATGTTCCTTCTTGCTTCAAATGTTCTACTATCATCCCAGTGCTGAAGAAACCCTCCATCATAAATCTGAATGACTACAGACCGGTTGCTCTGACATCTGCAGTTATGAAAACCTTTGAAAGGTTAGCGCTGGCCCACCTGAAAACTTACCACGGATCCGCTTTTAGACCCCTTGCAGTTTGCCTACCGAGCAAATAGATCAGCAGATGATGCTGTTAATACGGCTCTGCACTATATCCTGCCACATCTTGAATCTCCAAAGACCTATGCAAGGGTCCTTTTTGTAGATTTCAGCTCGGCATTCAATACCATCATTCCAGATATTCTTTTCACTAAACCATGCCTGACCACACCTGTAAGTGGATCAAGCTTTCTAACAGACAGGAAGCAGCAAGTGAAGCTAGGCAAAATCACATCAGATACCTGTACAATTAGCACAGGATCTTCCCTCCTCCCCTCCACTTCTCTCTCTATATCAATGACTGCGTCTCAAAAGATCCCTCTGTTAAAGTATTGAAGTTTGCAGATGATATAACAGTGTTTGGCCTTATTAGAGAAAACGACAAATAGGCATACAGAAGGAAGGTTGAACAACTAGCCTTGTGGTGCAGCCAGAACAATCTTGAACTGAACACACTCAAAACTGTAGAAATGATAGTAGATTTTAGGAGAAACCCTACTATACTACCACCTCTTACAATACTAGACAACACAGTATCAACAGTAGAGACCTTCAAGTTTCTAAGTTCTATAATATTTCAAGATTTCAAATGGATGCCTAACATCAAACAAGCACAACAAAGAATGTTCTTCCTGCACCAACTCAGAAAGCTCAGACTGCCTAATGAGCAGCTGATACAGTTCTACAAAGGAATTATTGAGCCTGTCATTTACACCTCTATAACTGTTTAGAACTGCAACCAAACAAGACAGACATAGACTTCAAAGAACGCATCCTACCCACGGGCCGGCACTTTGACACCCCTGCTATAGGGCATTGCACACCAGAAAAACTAGACATAAGGACAGTTTTTACCCCTTTGCTGTCACTCTGCTTAATAATTAATTCTTACAACACTGTCAAACTGCTTAGTATTACTGTGATACTCCTCATCTTTCCTATTACCTATCCTTATCTTTTTATGACTATAAGTTTGTTGCTTGTATCTTACAATTTATATTGTTTTTTAGTATCCTGGTATGATTTATGTTGTTTGCTTAGCTAGTACTCAATGACTATCATTAAATGTTGCATCTTATGATTTATGATGAAGTGTTGTATTTTACGATTTATGATGAATGTATTTTCATGTTGTTTATGATCATGATTATCACTATTACTTGTATGTACACTGAGAGCTTATGCACAGGAGACAAATTCCTTGTGTATCCAACCCACACTTGGCCAATAAGGAATTCTATTCTATACACTTTAAATAAAATTATATTCACTTTGTTATATACATGGAAACCTGAATACAACAACACCTTAGTGACAACTGTGCTATAAGTATTATATGAATAATGGAGAAATCTTAATCATGGATACCATGTAATTTATATTACTATATGTTTGCTTGTTGGTGTATGTAATGTTGACATTGGATTTTTTTTGTTAGCAAACTTAACAGGCCACACAGAGAAGGTGGGCATTGAGAACTTTGAACTCCTGAAAATTCTTGGGACAGGAGGTATGCATTATTTTATATTGCTAATAAAGCATAAATGTACTTCTTAAAGCATTCACCAAATAAAATTCTATTTTAGAGATAAATATTTTGAGTGGCTGGGGTAGGTAGTTAGAGGTATCAATATTTTTAATTTAATTTAATTTATTAATATTTCTATACCGCCCTTCTCCCGAAGGACTCAGGGCAGTGTACAGGGCAAGAATAAAACACAGAATTACAAAAGTTAAAAAGTAATTAAATACATGCCCATTAAAAATACAGTTAATACATAATAAAAACCCCAATAAAATGACAATAAAAACCCCACCAATCCCCCCTCAGGCCAGGCCGGCTTGCTCGAACAAGTATGTTTTTAGATCGCGGCGAAAGCGAAGATCGGGCGCCGTCTGGAGCTCAACCGGTAACTGGTTCCACAGTTCCGGGGCGCCCACAGAGAAGGATCTCCCCCTGGGGGCCACCAGTCGACATTCTCTGACCGGTGGCACCCTGAGGAGGCCCTCTGTGTGGGAACGCACAGGGCGGAGGGAAGTTGACGCCGGCAGCAGGTGTTCCCTAAGGTACTCCGGACCCCTGCCATGTAGGGCTTTAAACACCATTAGATCAAAGTTTCTTCCCAACTAAAACAATCAGGCAGGGAAATAAGTAGAATTTCTTTATTATTTATTAGATTGCATTCTTCCTTTCAGTTAGGAGCTCACGACAGGGTAAATTTTGCTCCCTCTTTCTAGTTTTCCATCACCCAACGAGCTTCCATAAAAGAAGGTTGGTTATTTTTATTTTTATTTTTTTTATTTTAATCCCATTTATATCCCGCCCTTCTCTGAAGACTCAGGGCGGCTTACAATTTAAGCACAAACCAATGTGCTTAGCAGTAGGCTTCATTCTATGTATATGCCTGCTTATTAGGGCTTTCGCCCCCCGCCAAAGCGGCATTATTACAAAGTCAGCTTATTGCCCCCAACAATCTGGTCTCTACTCTCCACAGACCGGACAGTGCATGGGTTTGTGTGCTGCCTGTATCCCATGGATGGGGTTTTGCTTGTTTGGGTGGACCGGTTGCTGGCATGCTGCGGCCTGGTACCAATCCAAGGACCAGGGGTTGAGGACACCTGGGTTAGAGGTACTGGGTCTCCCCACCCCAATTCCAACACTTCTAAGACCATTTCAGGCAACCCAAACCCATTTTGGAAAGGCTGAAATAGCTTCAAAATCAAGACTGCAAAGACTGATTCAATTCAAAGAGTCACGAAAAACATTCTAGACAACTGGTAATAGAAAGTCAGCACTGGATCATTTCCATATACTTAGTTTTATATATTTTTTATTTTAATTCCATTTATATCCCGCCCTTCTCCGAAGACTCAGGGTGGCTTACAAGCTTAGCAGCAGCCTTCATTCTATGTATATGCCTGCTTATTAGGGCTTTCACCCCCCCCCCCAAGTGGCATTAATACAAAGTCAGCTTAATTGCCCCCAACAATCTGGGTCCTCATTTTACCTACCTCGGAAGGATGGAAGGCTGAGTCAACCTTGAGCCTGGTGGGATGCGAACCTGCACTAATTGCAGGCAGCTGGTGTTACTTAAGGAGGCATTAGCCCACTGCTCCACCAAGGCTCAGTACAGTTGTTCAATTCAGAATTGGTCTAATCAGGAGCAACAGTGACTGAACTATTCTCAAGAAGTGTTTTCCTACAGTCTTGTGCTTCTTTGCTTCTCAGCCTTCTGGTTTGATCTGTTGCCATTCCTCTTGCAGATTTAAATAATCCAAAAACCTGACTGGGATTTGTGGCTTTGGTACTTCAGTTAAAGTTCTAAATCTGTGCTTGCAATGCTCAAAGTAAATCGCAGTGAACACGGGGATTTCTTTCTAAATAGACATGTGGCAGCTGAATTAGTATAATTATTCAAATCTGAAACTACATGCAAACTAGTAAAGCATTATTGAATTATCCTATGCCTAGTGAAATTCTGTTCAACTACTTTATTTTATTGTCATCCCATGAGGTATAAAAAGCAAAAGTAGCTACAAGAGGAAAACATTCAAAGAGCATCTAGAAAATATATGTTTTCTTAAAAAATGCTTATGTGTCTGTTTTTCCAAGACATGTTGAATTAGCCACTGGTGGGTTCAGAAAGGGAGGAAGAGGAATTGGTGTGTCTAATGTTCAAATGTGTACCTTAGATAAAGGGTAGGAGCAGATTTCTCTAAAGCAGATTTACTTTTAAAGGTGGATATGATTGTACTAAGTAAAAAGAGTAATTATGAAATCCAAATCAAGTAGGTTGATTTGATCTATACAGTTGATACTGTTTTGAGATTTATTTTTATTACCTTTATAAGCCTATTAGTATGTTTATTTTCTTGTTTTTCAGTTGCTCCATTTTAACTCTGATAGCTTTTTTTCTCCTTAGACTCTTGCTAAAGATTAGGACTTTACATTTCTTTGGGGGCATAACTTTCTTAAAATAATATTTTATGTGTTAATCAAATCAAGAAGATAAATGACATTGAGTTTAAAGATTTATGTTAAGTTTGTTATTTTGAAAGTAGCTTGATTTGAGCACTCTGTGCTGTGGAGGTGGAATTATAATGGAGGGTTGGCTATTACTATTTTACACCTGTGTAATATTTTTGGTTTTAGCTTATGGAAAGGTATTTCTGGTGAGGAAAATCAGTGGTCATGATGCTGGCAAATTGTATGCAATGAAGGTATTAAAAAAGGCAACAATAATTCAAAAATCCAAAACAACTGAACATACAAAGACTGAACGACAAGTACTAGAACACATTCGACTGTCTCCATTTTTGGTCACTTTGCATTACGCTTTCCAGACAGATACAAAACTTCATCTCATCTTAGGTAAGTGTAAAAAGGAAAGAACCATTGAAGGAAGGAAAAAATAAGGTCTATTTTCATTTGCTGTTACAGTTAAGAAATTAGCTCCTTCCTCCCTCCCTTGTAATGGTATGTGATTCAGATATACACAACAGAACAGTTACCACAAAGAATTGTGCATCAAACTCTGATCTACATCGGTCTATGAGAATCAAAGAATACATTTATGCATATTTTTCCCTTTGAGAACCATCCATCCAGTCTGCCATTGATTGCGTTAAATAATTATTTGTGCAACTTGTTTTATCACTAAAAAGCCCAGCACTTGAATGAAACAAAATGTAGCTGATTATGTTAGAGTACATTTATTGAATGAATTGTCAATTGGCAGGAGTATTCATAACTTCTAAACTGTGTTGGGTAGCACTGCTATCCATCTTAAACAACTTTATTTTAGTAGATGAACTTGGGGAGAGATGTCTTATTATAGGTAGTATGACCATAATTTGGACTGCTAAGCAATGTGGTCATTAAGTGAGTCATACCTGATTTTAGGATCTTTTTGTCATGGTCGTTAAGTGAATCCACAGCCATTAAGCAAATCCGGCTTCCCCCATTGACTTTGCTTCTTGAAAGCCCCCTGAGAAGGTCACAAATGGCAGTCACGTGACCCCTGGTTTCTGCAACCGTCATAAATACAAGCGCCCAAATTTAGATCGTGTAACTGCAAGAATGCTGTGATAAGTCTTAAGTGTAAGGGTATTTTTCAGCATCATTGTAACCCTGAATGGACTGAATGGTTGTAAGTCAATTACTACCTGTATTCAAGAATGTTCCTTGAATCAAATAGATTTGTAAGCTTTTGTATCACTAGTACGATAGCATCAAATCCTGTACAGTAAGTAAATCACAGCAAAAATGTTGTATGCAATGCTCATTGCATTGAAGTCCAGTAAATTGAAGTTTTAGTATATCTTTCGTTTAATTTCTAATGTGAAATCAAACATCTGCAATTCTGCAACACTGTTATTGTTTTACTTGTCCATGGTTAACTGAATCATGCAGGGGTATAAAAGCAAGCTTTCTGGTCCTAAGGTAGACTTCCAGATCAGTCTCCTTAATGATGAGACAGGGTGTGGCAATTTAGAGTGGGGGAGAGGAGGAGGTCATATAGTATTTACTTTCTGCTCTACAATAAGAGAGTCACAAGAGTCTGTCCTTCTCAGGGGCCATAAAGTATTCCTTTTCTATTTTTGTTCAGTCGGGATATTCTCCCCATATCATTTACAACATAGCCATAAGTGCTTGCTTATATCATCTCCCCTCAGAGACCCTCACTTACCAACTTGGCTCCTTTAAAATCTTTCTAGACAGTCAATATCACATCCAGACTACAAAAGTCTGGGCAAATTTCCCTGATGTAGTCCTGTGCCTTCTATTAGACTTAATCTATCTGTCTTTGCTACTATCTATGGGAGTTTTGCAGTTCTGTAGTCCTCTACTTACGATCACAACTGAGCCCAAAATTTTTGTTGCTAAGTGAGACAATTGTTAAGTTAGTTTTGCACCGTTTTATAACCGTTTAAATGAATCGCTGCAGTTGTTGAGTTAGTAGAATGGGTGTAAGTGTATCTGGATTCCCCATGGACTTTGCTTGTCAGAAAGTCACAAAAGGAGATCATGTAACCCTGGGACACTGAAATTGTCGTAAATTTGAACAAGTTGCCAAGCGTTTGAATTTTCATCATGTGACCATGGGGATGCTGCAATGTCATATGGAAAACATAAGTCACATTTTTCAGTGCTGCTGTAACCTCAAACAGTCACTAAATGAATGTAAGTGAAAGACTACCTGTATGGTCTCTTTCCTCTATTTCTTTGTAATCTTTTGACTTTGCACAACAAATTGTTTCATAAAATACTCATCCTGGCAGAATCTGCTAACTACTGTAAGCACAGACTATTGAACCTAATTTTAACCTGGTGTAAGCTACAGTTCGTGTGTGTGTGTGTGTGTGTGTGTGTGTGTGTGTGTGTGTGTGTGTTTAAACTCTTAATTGTTATATTTTCCAAAGATAACTGTAACTATGTTGAGGGATTTTTTTTAAAAAAAAATTCAATTATTTGAAAACAGATCTACTCTGAGGGAGATGGGTGGTTTAGAAATAGGAAATATAGATACATAGGTAAAAAGTCAGCCTATAATTGAGACATTTATTATATTCCTGTGAAAGTCCATAAATTTTCCAAAGGAAGTAATTGTGGCTAGTGATGAAAGCAAAAAAAAAAAAAAAGTAACCACCAATATATGTAACATTTGCTACTACATGATATAAAATGTATTTTTGGAATCAATTCAGAAATTTTGCAGATCCCTAGTAAATAACCTGGTTTCCTGTATCTTAGATTACATAAATGGAGGAGAACTTTTTACCCATCTTTCACAAAGAGAGAGATTTAATGAAGATGAGGTACAGATATATATCGGGGAGATTGTTTTAGCACTGGAACACCTACACAAGGTGAGACAATATTTTCAACTTTTTTGAAATAAATTTATTGAAAGGAAAAATGTAAGTGAAATTAAAGTTAATTGTATGATGGTGTTTTCACTTTGGGTGAAGGAGGCACAAAAATCTGTATTTAACATCTCACTACTGCATATGATAGTTTGTGAAATGTGTTTATATGACAAATAGTCACAAATCCTTCAGTTGACACTTCCCTAGAAGTGATATGATTGTTATCCATCTACCCATGCTTTATTTTCAGGTACATTTATTTTGCAAGCTCAGTGCAATGCCTAACTGCACTTAGAATTATTACTGACATATTTTTCATAATTCTACACTGCTTTGGACCATAGAACCATAACAACCTTTTTAATGCTAGTAATCAGGCAAAAAAAATTAAAAATATTATCTTCATTTTATATCGTTAACATGGGCGTTTTTTCTGTTTAACATGGTGTATATTTGAAATATATGGTTAAATGCCAACATGTGAGAATATTTTAACAGACTCTGCTTAGTAGTGTACAATTATTTTAATTTTTTCCAGTTGGGAATTATCTATCGTGACATAAAACTTGAAAATATTCTTCTTGATTCAGATGGACATGTAGTTTTGACAGACTTTGGACTAAGTAAGGAGTTTGTTAATGATGAAGTAAGTATCTACATATTAAGTGAATCTAAATAAGCCAGAAAATTCATGTATTGATTTTTTTTCTCAGTGAAACTTTCTTTTTCCCCCCATTGAGATGAGATGGAGGGATCAGATTTACCCTGTGGGATAATTTGTGAAAGAGAGAGAGATGTTTTAAAATAAACCTTTTAAATATACTAGTCCAAAAGATATTATATAGAGAGAGCCAAACATCTCTGAAGAAGACCATTAATTAGAATGATGTAAATCCTAGTAATAAGTTTTATCCTTGTTGTTTTTCCCCTGTGATTGTGGTATCAGTGACTACATTGGCTATAATATATTTTTTTTTCAGAATGAAAGAGCTTATTCTTTTTGTGGAACCATAGAATATATGGCACCAGATATTGTCAGAGGAGGAGATACAGGACATGATAAAGTAGGTTATTGATGATAATGAATATACTTGAGAGCCAATTTGGTGTAGCAGTTAAGAACAGAAGGCTGTGAGTTCTAGTTTTAATCTAGGTCAAATCAGCTGGAGGGCATTGGGCTAGTCCAGGGGTCAGCAACCGGAAAAAGGAAAAGAGCCACTCAGAACCAGTTCCATCACACAAACAAAAAAGTGGGAGCCGCAAAAAGTGCGCGCGCGTCCACTCATGCGCATGCGCAAAAAATATTTTGTGCATGCGCAAAATGGGAGGCACCTGCGCGGCGACCGGTCTCCCCTTTGGAGAGGTGCGCGCCGTCCCGTTCGGAGACCTGCCGTGTTCGTCAAACGGATGAACGCGGCACCAGTGCAAACGGGATGGCGGCAGTTTGGAGAGTGCACACGCACCTCTCCCAAGCCGCCGCCGTCCAGAGACCTGCCGCGTTCATCAAACATTGACAAACGCGGCAGCTGTGCAAACGGGATGGTGGCGGTTTGGAGAGTGCGCGCGCACCTCTCCCAAGCCACCGCCGTCCGGAGACCTGCCGCGTTCGTCAAACATGGACGAACGCGGCAGCTGTGCAAACGGGATGGCGGCGGTTTGGAGAGTGCGCGCGCACCTCTCCCAAGCCGCCGCCTTCCGGAGACCTGCCGCATTCGTCAAACATGGACGAACGCGGCAGCTGTGCAAACGGGATGGCGGCGGTTTGGAGAGTGCGCGCGCACCTCTCCCATGTTTGACGAACTCGGCAGGTCTCCGGACGGGACGGCGGCGGCTTGGAGAGGTGCGCGCGCACTCTCCAAACCGCCGCCATCCCGTTTGCACAGCTGCCACGTTCGGCTTGGAGAGGTGCGCGCGCACCTCCGCCCTTCGGAAAGATGCGCGCGCACCTCTCGGAACGGGTGGTGCCACTCTCCATTTTGAGAGGTGCATGCGCACCACTGCCCATTCAAAGAGGTGCGCGCGCACCGGGTGACTGGGAGCCGCATGCGGCTCCGGAGCCGCGGGTTGCCGACCTGTGGGCTAGTCATTCTCGCTCAGCCTGAAGAAGCAGAAAATAGAAAACCTCTTCTGAAATCTTGGCAAGAAAACTTCAGAGACTAGTCTAGATAGTTGCTGTGTATCAACACAAAACAAAAAACAGTAAAGATTAAATTACAACCTATTTTCTGGTAGATGAAATATACTTTCTGTATGTTTCAAATATATTT
The DNA here is from genome assembly GCF_947247035.1 of Vipera ursinii. NCBI lineage: Eukaryota > Metazoa > Chordata > Lepidosauria > Squamata > Viperidae > Vipera > Vipera ursinii. The sequence continues at coordinate 42,297,554 of NC_139512.1, forward strand.
TTAATTGCAAGATACTTAGGATTTAAAATAATGAATAAACCAAGTATTTCAAAATATATAAAATTATATTAACTTCTCAGTCCTATGAATATGAGGGTGTATGTCTCTTATGCCAGAGATTCCGAACCTCCAGGCTGTGGCCCACTACCGGGCCGTAGCCTATTTGGAACTGGGCCATGCAAGAGGTGGGCCAATGTGCGCATAGCTCCACTCATGCAAGCGGTGCCCCAAACAAACAAAAGGTTTTGCGGAGCGATATTGTGCTGCTTCAGGTTTTCCATCCCTTTGCAAAAGCTTTTAGTGTGGGGAAGCCTGAAGGAGTGTGAAACCCTGCCCCAAAGGCTTCTTTCTTGCACGAGTGGAGCTATGTGTGCATGCACGGTCTGGTTCCCCTCTACCCACCCCAGCCCGGCCTCCAAGCCTGCTGTGTTATGCAATGTAATTGCTTAGAAAATAGGATTCATTGTCATAAAACAGACATGTCAAACACAAGGCCCGGGGGCCAGATCTGGCCCGCGAAGTGGTTTCATGTGGCCCACGAAGCCATCCTGGAAACAGTGAGGGAACAGCCCCCACTGTCTTGGCCCTGGCCCAGAGACCCTCCTTCTGCTAGAGACCCTCAGATCTGTCCCACTCCTGCCCAGGCCCCCATAGGCACCCTTGATGCGAACGAGTGCGTATGGCCTACTGGGTGGCCATGCCCACCCAGTAGGCCATACGCACTCTAGCCACGCCCACCCAGTAGGCCATGCCCACCCAGGCCATACCCACCCAGCCCCCTAAGGGCAACCTCAATGCTCATGTGGCCCTCAATGAAAATGAGTTTGACACCCCTGTCATAAAAGATAGTCACATTATTTGCCAGTGTAACAGTAACCTGTATATAGCCAAGTAATATGGAAACAGAAAAATCCAACTTTTTCTAAACTTTGACTAGGAATGATAATTGATGTTTTCTATTTTCAAAATGCTTTCTTTCATTTGAAAATAAAATACCTTCTATCTATTATGATGTACAATGTTTTTTATATAATTAATTATATCAGAGATTGAACCTGAAACTTTCTAAATGCAAAGCAAATGTTTCACTAGCCTTTAGCTGTTTAGATTAAAAAGTCTATTCTTTAAGAATTACTGTAATTTAAAAAAATTAATCAAGTTGTTTATCTTCTTCCAAACAGTAATTTTCTGGGGAATAAGTAATTTAAAGAGGTAACATCTAATTCCTTAACCTCCTGTCAAGACCCAGTATATTTAAAATAATATCAAACTAAGATTAGTTTCAGCCAGTGCTTTTTTTGTAAAAGAAAAAGGTGCCGGAACTCACACATGTTATACAACCCGCCTTGCCTACCCTACAAGGTTCCATCCAAAAAAGGTGCCGGAACTCCGTTCTGAGCATTCAATGAGAAAAAAAGCCCTGGTTTCAGCCATATTTCTAATTTTGGAAATGCAGTTTGGATCATTCACTGTCTATTAGTACAATATATCTTCTGGGGGAAAATGGAGGAGGGAATTCTCTGTATGTTTCTTCAGCTTTAGAAAAAGGACAGAATATATCTCTAATAAATGAGTAAATAACCAGTTGAAAATGATTAACAATAATTAAGATAGGTTGTTATGCCATCTCTATATGTTGCTTCAGCATTTCTGCCCTTAGTGAAATCTAATTCTGATTAAACGTAGCTCCATTTTTAGTTGATGGTAGTAGAGTTTTGTGGCCAAAAAACAGAACCATTTTTCTTTTTGCATATGTACTAGAGGAGATTTCCTTAGCTCATTTTCAAATGGTGATATTGTTATATATTGGTATCTGAATACCTTGAATAACTATTAATATCTTAACTGTTTTAAGGACTAATAGCATTAGCTATAGCTCACATTTTATACATTACCTAGAACTAAGGAGAAATTTCCTGACAATTAGAACAATTAATCAGTTGAACAACCTGCCTCCAGAAGTTGTGAATGCTCCAACACTGGAGGATTTTAAGAAGAGACTGGTCAAACATTTGTCTGAAATGGTATAGACTAGAGTTTCCTGCCTGAGGAGGGGTTTGGACTAGGAGACCTCCAAGGTCCCTTCCAACTCTGTTGTTGTTGTTGTTATTGTTATTATTTAAATTAAAATCTTTTCATATACTTCATATTTTTAAAAATAACTGAATAGTTTATTCTTATTTCCTAGAAGAATCACATTAATAATCTTCATTAGTACATATTTATTTTATAGGCTGTTGATTGGTGGAGTTTAGGTGTTCTGATGTATGAATTATTAACTGGAGCATCACCTTTTACAGTTGATGGGGAGAGAAATTCACAAACCGACATATCTAGGTAAGTTATCAATTCAAAAGAATGAAAACTTAAGACATTGAAGGGTTCTATTCTTGTATTTGTGTATTAGGTTAATTTGATTCAATTGTTTTTAAAAATACACATAGGATGTTAGACCCATCTCTTGTCATTACTTATTCTATTTATGTATTGTTAGGTTCAACAAAGATGGCATCCATCAGTTTATAAAATAGAAACAATAAAATACATAAAAGCTGATAAAAGCATCACTATAAAGCAGAAACTATAATAGTAATTATTCATTTCTTAAGGTCCTCCAGAACTACTGTCTTTAGGGCAGTGTGGGATTCAAATACCTGAACAACCGGTTCTCTGCTTGGATGCAGGTCTGGGCCTCTGAGGCCTAGAATGGACTTCTAGAATTGACATCTACACACTTCCTGTGGGCCGTTCTAGGCCTCGGAGGCCTCAGAGGCCTAGAACAGACTTCCGGAAGTGACACACACACTTCCTGTGGGCTGTTCTAGGCCTGGGAGGCCTCTTCCAGGCCTCCGAGGCCTAAAACAGACTTCCAGAATGGACATAAATGCACTTCCTGTGGACCATTCAAGGCCTGAGAGGCCTCCTCCAGGCCTCTGAGGCCTAGAACAGACTTCCAGAAGCAATGTGGGTTCAGCCAGTTCTCTGAACTCAACAACATTTAGCTACCGGTTCTCCTGATCCGGTGTGAACCAGATGAATCCCACTTTAGGGCCTTCTAATCGATAATTTCAAGGAAACTGTTCCATAAGACAGGAGGAACATTGATTGCATTAGGGGCAAAAATGTCCTCTGTGATATGAAACCGGCAGATCACTTACCATGGTCATATCTTGGATAGAGATATCCTTACTTTAGTAGTCGTCCACACTATGGTAAATTCTCATGTAGATTATTATAAAGTGAATGGAGATACACTATACTATGTTGTTATGTTTTAATTTATTATATTTTAATGTTTTGTGTCATTACTTGTGTTGTGAGGCTTTGATAATGGAGTATCTTATAAGTCAAAAGCTATCTTCAATGATAATCTAGAACAGTGGTGTCAAATTCAATTTCATTGAGGGCCACATCAGCTTTGGGTGGGTGTGGCTGGGGTGGGTATTGCCTACTGAGTGGGCATGGCCAGCTCACGTCACTCGCGTTGGGCGCCTTGCAGGACTGGGCAGGATTGGGGCAGGTCCGAGGGTCTCTGGCAGAGGGGAGTTGGGACCAGGGTGAGTGCTGCGGCATGGTCCACTGAAGGAGCATCACCATCCCTCTCAGGCCCTGCAGGGGGGGCCCTGGACAATGGCACGGACTGCCTTGGGCAGCAGAGGTCAAGTGCTCCACCTGGCCCTTGAGCTCCCATGGCGCCAGGACCTCACAGCCCTGTCTATCCAGCCGCACTTCCCCGAGGGGGCGCCCAGCTGCACTTGCCTCCTCCTTGAGGCTGCTGCTGCTGTGCTCACTCTCCTTGGCCAGGTTGCTCATGGTGGGTGCAGGAGGGCAAAGTGCATGGGTCAGAGGGAGGCCCACTCTCTCCATGCGAGGAGACCAGGTTTTGTAACCAAAGCATCTTCAGCAATAGGATGGGAGACCACTAGGGGATGGTGAAAGGACAACAGGGCTGCTGATGGCCAAGTGCTAAGGCAAGACTTTCCTCAGGCCCTCCCTCTCTCTCATTCCAATCTCCTTCCTTCCTTCCTTTCTTCCCTGCCTTCCTCCTTTTCATTTCCATCTCCTTCCTTCCTTCCTTCCATTTATTCCTGTTTCCCTCCCCTCCTTCCTTCTCTCCCTTCCTCCCTCTCTCTGTGCCCAGGAAGAAACAAGGGGAGGGGGAGAAGTTGGCAGTGCTTCTCTCAAAGAATAACAGAGTTGGAAGAGACCTTTGAGGTCTTCTAGTCCATCCCCCTGCTCAAGCAGGGGACCTATACCATTCCAGACAATGGAATATCCAATCTCTTCTTAAAAACCTCCAGTGAAGTAGCATCCACAACTTCTGAAGGCAAGCCTTTTCACTGGTTAGTTGTTTTCACAAGTTCTTGGTTCTAGGCTGGTTTTCTTCTTGATTAGTTTCCATCTATTATTGCCTTTGAATGCTTTCGAAAATAGGTTGACCCCTTCTTCTCTGTGGCAGCCCATCAAATATTGGAACACTGCTATCATGTCACCAACCCTAATCCTTTTCACTAAGCTAGACATACCCAATTCCCACAAACATTTGTCATATGTTTTAGCCTCCAGCCCCCTAATCATATTTGTTTATCATCCATTTAGACCGGATGGTCCCCCTGGTTTGGTTTATAGAACAGTGGCCACGAGCAGAGCCTTCTCAGAAACAGCACCCCAATTATAGAACTTTCTCCCAAGGAAAATATGAACAGTGCATCCCTCATCTGTTTAGAGGCAACTCCAAACACACTGTTCAGCTCTGTACACCGCCCTGAGTCCTCCGGGAGAAGCGGTATATAAAACAAACAAACAAATAAATAAATAAATAAATAAATAAATAACTACTAATATTTTTCTTCCTTAAAATACATAACTTTTAATATTGTTTTAAGCAGTGCTGGTGATGCTTTACAATAGCTGTCTTTGAGAGTTTTCTTGTAAACTAACCTGGATTTCTCCGAAACATTTAATTTCGAATTAGACATTGATTTAATAAGTTAGGCAGAAGAAACAAATGTTTAAATACATCTAAATCCCACAGACCTACTGCCTCCTAGGCACATACTGCAGAAAAAATAAGGCATTCTATTTTTAGCCAGCATAGCCACAGGATGATGGGAACTGTGGTCCTTGACACTCAAAAGACATTAGTTTGGGTAAAGTTGGATTAAATTATAACAGAACAGATGAGAGGAAGTAGAAGCAAGAAACACTTTCCACGTCTCCGACAAAATAATTGGGGGGGCAGTTGACTTGGCCTTTTAATTTCATCTCACGCCAATTCCTCTCAACTTCTCATTCAATCCAAAGAGTTCGATTATCAGCTGGATTTTAGGGAGGGGAGGCAGCAAGAATAGGCCACAAAGGCAATCTGTGAGTTTGTTCTCTCGCCTGCCTGCATACCACCTCAATGCAGTGTGTGTGTGAGAGAGAGAGAAAGAGAGAGAGATCCCCTTTTTGTAAGTTTGCTTACTCTGTTTGCCACGCTCCTCATTCCCCAAATTTTCGCTTCCCTGCTGGCTCAATCTCTCTCTCTCTCTCTCTCTCTCTCTCTCACACACACACACACACACACACACACACAAACTCTCCTTGCTTTCTCCCCCTTCTCGCTGTTTTCCTCCAGCTGCACCTGAATGGAGTGGGAGGTTAAAAAAAGAGAGAGGAGAGAAAGGGGAAGCTCCTCTTTTTTGTAACACCTCAGCTTCCTCCTCCTCCTCTTCCCTTTCCCTCCTGCATTCTCCCTCTCCCTCCCTCTCCCTCTCTCTCTCTCTCTCTCTCTCTCTCTCTCTCTCTCACACACACACACACACACACAGAGAGAGAGAGAGAGAGAGAGAAACCCTTCCTGCTTTCTCCTCCTCCTTTCTTTCCAGCAGCCACAGGCTCACACATTGCCGGCCACCGGCAGTTCATGACAGGCTTTGCATCCAGCTTGAGTACTGTGTTCCCCTCTCAGTCCCTACCACATGGTGGAGAGGGCAACCAGGAGCCGGCCGACGCTGGCTCGTGCCACCGTGCGCTCCCATCCCTTTCATCTCACAGACTGGGCACGCCCTAGGGCACTAGGCTTACAGAATGCCATGACCTGAGCGAGGAAAGTCATGGCCCAACAAAGCAGAGCTGGACGAGGAGAGGCCCAGCAAAGTGGGGTGTGGCCAGGTGTGATGGGGTTAGGCTGGGAGGGGAGGGGCAGGGTGAGGCAAATGAGCTGCAGCTGCGCACCACCAGCCCCTGATTTATGTGTGTCGGGGGGGGCGCCCAGCCGGGTTGAGTTGGGGCAGCAGGGGCCGGTCCCTTGCCATTCTTGGACAGGCCCGGGGCCAAATCTGGATCCTTGGGCTGATCTAGTTCACAAAATATGGTTACTAAAGTATCTACTTGAGCTGGGAATTAGGTATCATGTTTATATAACATCAGTATTACATTATCTTCACTGGCTTCATTGACTTCATGCCGCTAGTGTCTTATAATTTTGGCATCAAGGTTCTGACTTATGAACACAACGAAGTAAGCACAGCTGAGACGATTAAATGTCTAATGCAAAACTTTATTGAGTGCGCCATTTTGGCACTGATGAAAGTGAAAACCAGCTCTGAGTTTTCGTGCCTATTTTGCCATATTAAAAGACTAGAAACCTCCCTCCCTTCTTTGTGCAGATCACATTGCCCAATTGCAGGTTAGGCAGTTGTTATGAGAGAATCCACAGTCTTCAATAAACATATCTCCACTTGTCCTTACTTCTCATGATCTAGCCGGCAGGTGCTAACGGCTCACATTCCAATCTCCCCCCTCCCCACAAGCTGTTGGCAAGCTGCGAAGCAGTTATGTCTGAACCAGCCTGGTCACTCTGCGAAGCTTGACATTTGGTTTGTTTGGGGGTTGAATTCAAAATACTAAAATTTTAAATGCTTCACAGTTTAGGATCACAGTACAGTGTACAGTAGCATACCTTTTTCCTTCCTGCATATTTCTGCTTAAGCACTACAGTCATCTTTAGTGGCTTTGTTCTCTTACTTGTTCCTGCAAGTAAGGGAGTGGGTACTAGGAGCAGACATGGAAATGTTTGCCTTAGACTAGGTCCCTAGGATATCTAACATTTCTTGATTGGCTTTGCTTTTTTTTCCTTAGTAACAGAACAATTTCTTATTTATATGGCCTTTTAATTCCCCCCCCTAAATTTAGGGTTGCAGTTATTTTATGCTAGTTTATCTCTGCTTTTAAGTATCTGCTCTTTGATTGTTTTAAATTACTGTTTTAATTTTACTTAGAATAAATAATACAGTATATTTTAACTGCAGTTTGTTGCCTTGTATATTTTTTCCAGCTGTTATTGCAGGGCAATGAATACATTTTAGTTAGTTTTAGAATTCCCAAAATCAGCAACTATCCTTTTACTTCAGGAGAATATTAAAAAGTGAACCTCCATATCCACAAGAAATGACTGCGTTAGCTAAAGATTTAATTCAGTGTCTTCTAATGAAAGATCCCAAGAAAAGATTGGGTTGTGGTTCTGGGAGTGCTGATGAAATCAAACAACATCCCTTCTTCAAGGTAAAATCAATTTTGTCTTTGCTATAAACTGCTCATTTTTTATTGGCTATTTTTGTAGATAATATGCAGCAGATACTAGAAATAAAGTCTTTTCAATCTTATTACTGAAATATTAAATCCCTGGAGAGAAACATCAGATTCCTTCTGTGTTTAAGTGCCCTCTGAAACAGATTCACATATTTTAGCAGAACCTTGAACCTGGATAATTGTTCTAGTATAAACTGCTGTAAGTTTTTCCTTTTTATATTTTAAGGACATTTTAATTATGGTTAAATCATTTCACAGTTTGGCATGTAATAAAAGACAGCACAGTTGCCTCTGCCATCCACTTTACCATTTAGGCTTTAGAGCTGGTGGGGACCACTTAACAAATAGAGGGCCACCATTTGTCTCAAATTTACAAATGAAGCTTTTGCATTGTTGGATGGGGCACAAGCCTGATAATCTCAAAAAGTGTACTTTTGTGCACTGCTCCTACCTGTGTAGGGGCCATATTCAATGCAGGATATAACTGTAATCAGTCAATAAAAATGCCTCCTTACTTTTTCAAAAATATATGAATAATTTTTCTCAGTGCTATTACCATTATTTGTCATTCATTAAGCAGTTTCTTTGAACGGTGATCATGATGAACCATTCAGCAATTTATCCTTAAGTATATTTGCCAATAATACAGGTAGTCCTCGACTTACAACCGCAATTGAGCCCAAAATTTCTGTTGCTAAGTGAGAGAATTGTTAAAAGAATTTTGCCCCATTTTATGACCTTTCTTGCCACAGTTGTTAAGTGAATCATACAATTGCTAAGTTAGTTACTAATGCCTCCTTAAGTAACACCAGCTGCCTGCAATTAGTTCAGGTTCGCATCCCACCAGGCTCAAGGTTGACTCAGCCTTCCATCCTTCCGAGGTAGGTAAAATGAGGACCCAGATTGTTGGGGGCAATTAAGCTGACTTTGTAATAATGCCGCTTGGGGTGTGTGTGAAAGCCCTAATAAGCAGGCATATACATAGAATGAAGGCTACTGCTAAGCTTGTAAGCCGCCCTGAGTCTTTGGAGAAGGGCGGGATATAAATGGAATTAAAATAAAATAAAAAAATAAAAAAATAATTGTTAAGTGAATCTGGCTTCCAGATAGACTTGCTAGTCAGAAGGTTGCAAATGTGATCCCGTGACACTGCAACTGTCATAAATATGAGTTAGTTGCCAAGCATCCAAATTTTTATCACATGACCATGGGGAAATTGCAAAGGTTGTAAGTGTGTAAAATGGTCATAAGTCATTTTTTTCAGTCCTGTTGTAACTTCAAATAGTCACTGAACAAACTGTTGTAAGTTGAGGACTACCTGTATATCTTGATTAATTTGTAATCCTATGCATAAAATAAGTCCAATTATATTTGAGTAGATGTAAATGGGAAGCTGACATGATCTATTTTCTCTGAACAATATATATTGACAGTTGAAACAGTTACCTTTTTGTCTGTTCACTCTTTTCTATGTTTAATTTAATATATTGTTTCAGAAAATAAATTGGAATGACTTGGCTGCCAAAAAAGTGTCTGCTCCATTTAAACCAATAATTCGTGATGAGTTGGATGTTAGTAATTTTGCAGAGGAGTTTACAGAAATGGATCCAACATATTCTCCAGCAACCACTCCAGAGGCTGCAGACAAGCTATTCCAGGTAACTGGAAAATTCCAGCCATATAATAATATTACTAAAGTTTTGTGGAGAGAACATTTACAGATTAAATGAGACCATCCATCCTATTATCAAAATTATTGAAATTATTGACTGGCAATTGTAGTTTTGGAAGAGAGATATTAAAACTAGTATAAACAAGCACACTAAATATACACTGCTATTGGAAACTGTGCACTTGCATACCTTACATCCTGATGTCTGGGATAAATATGCATATCGTGGGTTTTGTATCATATGCATGTTTCATCACTTGCATTCCTGTACAGAATTCTATTCCAGTATTAAGAGAAAATCTTTTTTAAAAAGTAGCTTTCTTTGGGGCACATTAAACATAACTGGCACATAATAGATTGCAAAAAGATATAAAAAATGAAATTGTCAGCTAATATTATCTGTGACCCATCAGCTGAAATTAGTGATTGATTAGTTTGATTGAAACAAGTGATTGATTATATACGAAGAAAAAAATTGAAAAAGAAACTTAATATTAAGTTTTTGATTTTCCAGACATTTCCTTTAGAAGAAATAATATTTCAGAAATTGAGATTCTATTATTAATAAATGATTTAAATCTGTAGTATTATAAGCTTCAGAATAAAATTGCTAAGCACATTGATTTGTGCTTCTTAGATTGTAAGCAGCCCTGAGTCTTTGGAGAAGGGCGGGATATAAATGGGATTAAAAAAAAAAGAAAAATAGCTTGTGCATCTAATCTTTACAAATTAAAATAGTAACAGGATTTGAGAAAACTTGCTTATGGGCTGATTAATGCACTAGGGAAATTCCATGGCCTCTCAGGGGAAGGAAAAGTATTTTGCTTTCTCTGGTTGGTGTTGTTTTGCCTGCAAAGAGGATAAACTGAGGAATACAAGATGAAATTGTAAGGAGACATAGGAATGCTTGCAAAATAAGGCAGAAATGTAGAAACTGGCTGGGGAAGTATAAATTGTTATCTGCCAGTGGCATACGAGGTTTTGGGAAAAGGTAATACAAATTGCATAGAAATAGAAAGTAAAAGATAATAGCAAGATAAAGGAAACATCCAGAAATGCTAGTTGGACTTGAAAAGTATATTGCTTATAAGTGCCAGACGTGAAAAGCATATTGTTTGTAGGTGATAGAGTAGCTATAGAAATACCAACCGGCTCTTGTTTAAATTACTGCTTGTAGTTCTAGGCCACAGGTCTGGAACCCGCGGTTCTGGAGCCACATGCGGCTCTTTCAGATGACCATCAGGTATACTACTGGGGGCAAGAATCTCAGAAGAAATGGAGTAGCCTTCATAGTCAATAAAAGAGTAGGAAAAGCAATACTGGGATACAATCCTCAAAATGACAGAATGATCTCAGTTCGAATCCAAGGCAAACCATTCAATATCACAGTAGTCCAAGTCTATGCCCCAACCACCAGTGCTGAAGACGATGAAATTGACCGGTTCTATGAAGCCCTACAGCACCTTATTGAACTAACACCAAAAAATGATGTCCTTATCATCATGGGGGATTGGAATGCTAAAGTAGGAAGCCAAAAGATAACCGAAATAAAAGGCAAATTTGGCCTTGGAGTACAAAATGAAGCAGGGCACAGGATGATAGAATTTTGTCAAGAGAATACGATGGTCATAGCAAACACTCTTTTCCAACAACCCAAGAGACGGCTCTACACATGGACATCACCGCAGCCAAAGATGGAGAAGCTGTATACAGTCAGTAAAAACAAGACTAGGAGCTGACTGGCTCAGACCATGAGCTTCTCGTTGCAAAATTTAGGCTTAAACTGAAGAAAGTGGGGAAAAGCACTAGGCCACTCAGGAATGAACTAAATCATATCCCTGACGAATATACAGTAGAGGTGACAAATAGATTTAAAGAATTAGATCTGATAGACAGAGTGCCTGAAGAACTATGGATGGAGGTTCGCAACATTGTGCAAGAAGTAGTAACTAAAACCATCCCAAAGAAAAAGAAATGCAAGAAAGCAAAATGGCTGTCTGAGGAAGCTTTGCAAATAGCTGAGGAAAGGAGGGAAGCAAAAGGCAAGGGAGAAAAAGAAAGATACACCCAATTGAATGCAGAATTTCAGAGAATAGCTAGAAGAGATAAGAATGCCTTCTTAAATGAACAGTGCAAAGAAATAGAAGAAAACAATAGAATAGGGAGGACCAGAGATCTCTTCAAGAAAATTGGAGAGATGAAGGGAAAGTTTCATGCAAAAATGGGCATGATAAAGAACCAAAATGGCAGGGACCTAACAGAGGCAGAAGAGATTAAGAAGAGGTGGCAAAATTACACAGAAGAACTATACAGGAATGAGCTTAATGTCTCTGATAACCACGATGAGGTGGTCACTGACCTCGAGCCAGACATCCTAGAATGTGAAGTGAAATGGGCCTTAGGAAATCTGAGCAACAACAAAGCTAGTGGAGGAGACAGTATTCCAGATGAGCTATTCAAAATCTTAAAAGACGATGCAGTTAACGTGCTACGCTCAATTTGCCAGCAAATTTGGAAAACTCAACAGTGGCCACAGGATTGGAAAAGATCAGTTTACATTCCAATTCCAAAGAAAGGCAGTGCCAAAGAAAGTTCAAACTATCGCAGCATTGCACTCATTTCACATGCTATTAAAGGTATGCTTAAAATCCTACAAGCTATACTCCAGCAGTATGCGGATTGAGAACTACCAGAAGTACAGGTAGGATTTTGAACAGGCAGAGGAACTAGAGATCAAATTGCCAACATACGCTGGATCATGGAGAAAGATAGAGAGTTCCAGAAAAACATCTATTTCTGCTTCATTGACTATGCTAAAGCATTTGATTGTGTGGATCACAACAAACTGTGGCAAGTTCTTAAAGAGATGGGAGTACCAGACCATCTTATTTGTCTCTTGAGAAACCTATATGCGGGTCAAGAAGCAACAGTGAGAACTGGACACGGTACAACTGATTGGTTCAAAATTGGGAAAGGAGTCTGGCAAGACTGTGTACTGTCGCCCTGCCTGTTTAACTTATATGCAGAGCACATCATGAGAAAGGCAGGGCTATACGAATCAAAAGTTGGAATTAAGATTGCCGGAAGAAATATCAACAACCTAAGATATGCAGATGATACCACTAATGGCAGAAGTGAAGAGGAACTAAAGAGCCTCTTGTTGCAGGTGAAGAAGGAGAGTGCAAAAGTACATTAAGAAAACCCAAGATCATCGCATCTGGCTCTCTCAATTCCTGGCAAATAGATGAGGAAGAAATGGAGGTAGTGACAGATTTTATTTTCCTGGGCTCCAAGATCACTGCAGATGGGGACTATAGCCAAGAAATTAAAAGATGCTTGCTCCTGGGGAGGAAGGCCATGGCAGGGCTATACGAATCAAAAGTTGGAATTAAGATTGCCGGGAGAAATATCAACAACCTAAGACATGCAGATGATACCACTCTAATGGCAGAAAGTGAAGAGGAACTAAAGAGCCTCTTGTTGCAAGTGAAGAAGGAGAGTGCAAAAGTTGGGTTGAAACTAAACATTAAGAAAACCAAGATCATTGCATCCGGCCCTCTCAATTCCTGGCAAATAGATGGGGAAGAAATGGAGGTAGTGACAGATTTTATTTTCCTGGGCTCCCAAGATCACTGCAGATGGGGACTATAGCCAAGAAATTAAAAGACGCTTGCTCCTGGGGAGGAAGGCCATGGCAAATCTAGACAGCACACTAAAAAGCAGAGACATCACCCTGCCAACAAAAGTGCATATAGTCAAGGCTATGGTCTTCCCAGTTGCAATGTACGGCTGTGAAAGCTGGACCATAAGAAAGGCTGAGCATCAAAGAATTGAAGCCTTTGAACTATGGTGCTGGAGAAGACTCCTGCGAGTCCCTTGGATTGCAAGGCGATCAAATCGGTCAGTCCTAAAGGAGATCAACCCTGACTGCTCTTTAGAAGGTCAGATCCTGAAGTTGAAACTCAGATACTTTGGCCACCTAATGAAAAGGAAGGACTCACAGGAGAAGAGCCTAATGCTGGGAAAGGTTGAGGGCAAGAGAATAAGGGGACGACAGAGAATGAGGTGGCTGGATGGTCACTGAAGCAGTAGGCGTGAGCTTAAATGGACTCCAGAAGATGGTAGAGGACAGGAAGGCCCTGGAGGAACGTTGTCCATGGGGTCGCGATGGGTTGGACACGACTTTGAAATTAACAACAACAGGATTCAGAAAATTCATTATTTTGCAGATAATGTAAACTGGAAATGATTGCTTTCTATTTCTTCTCATATTACATTCCAGAGAAGGGAAGCGGAAAGATTAGGACTCAGGAGGCGGCTAGAGCTCTCCCTGACATGGTTAATTGGGATGTTTCCAATTAAAGCGAAGCCAAACAATCATTTTTGAAAACTATTTCAGCTTGCTTACTTCTCATGAAAAATTCATGCTGCCTTCTCTGATCAATCAAGATTGGCTACCTCCTTTCAAGTCTTGGCCATGTGGAACATACCCTTTACCATTTCCACACAGACTCTTTATTTTGCAAATGCCATTCTTTGAACAAGCAGCTATAAAAATATATCTATTTAGACCAATTTTACTCTATTTAGTTATACTACACAGGTTTAATCTAGTAGCAGTCATTTACAAAGTCTATCTCTTCTCATAGAATATATTGCAGAATATGTTGGTGCTAATAGTAATTGATCAGTTGCATTTTAACATGCTGTCTGAAGACACATATATAAATATATTTTGATGCATAGACAAGTATTTTAAAATTTTCAATTTTGGGTATCAGAATATAATGTCTTTCAAGCAAGCTTTTCTGTGATTATATAATGATGTATTATTTCCTTCAACGGAGTGGAATGTTCAAACAGTGATTGTTATTTTTCCCCCAAGTATGATTAACCTAATATTGACATTAGAGCTAAAATTAGATACTTTAAAATTTTGCACATAACTGATGTTTGGTTTCTTTATCATTTAGGGATATTCTTTTGTTGCTCCTTCTATCTTATTCAAACACAATGCAGCCATTATGGATCCAGTTTATTTTCTGACAAAACATAACCAACCTGGAATTACAAATATTGCGAGAAGTGCTATGATGAAGGTAGTCATAACCATTCAAATGTAAAATAATTCTTTAGTACATAACATATTTTAATGTGAAATATAAAACTTAATAGTTTTCTTTACTGTGATACAGGAATATCTTATTATTTGGGCTTATTTTGTTCGAAAGTAACAGTAAAACTCCTATATCCTGCTTATTAGCTGACATTTGACATGGATTCATTTAGTTAGCCGATGTAAGGCATAGAATACCGTATTAAGCTTTATCCAGGTCTATCAGGGAAGTTCTTACGTGCATGTTTTCATACCACTTAGAATAAGCTTAGTCTAGAAAGCGCTGCAGATTTGCTTATATTTTTTATTTATTTATTTATTTATTTACCGGTATTTATTTATTTATTTATTTATTTATTTATTTATTTATTTATTTGATTTATATACCGCCCTTCTCCTGAAGGACTCAGGGCGGTGTACAGGGCAATAAAAATAAGAATACAGGTTACAAGATTTAAAGTTGAATGATTCTGCCCAATGTTGTAGGTTAGTTAAAATAATGTTAAAACCCAAACCCATCAGGCCAGGCCGACTGGTTCGAATAGATAAGTTTTTAGATCACGCTGGAAGGAGCGAAGGTCGGGGGCCATCCAGAGTTCAGCTGGTAAGCGGTTCCAAAGGATTGGTGCACCCACCGAGAATGCTCTCCCCCTGGGGGTCACCAGCCGACATTCTCTGACCGGTGGTACCCTGAGGAGGCCCTCTCTGTGGGAACGTACAGGACGGAGGGAAGTTGACGCCGGCAGTAGGTGCTCCCGTAGGTAATATAAAACAGTGTCATGGGCATACATGGACACAGTAACATGCCTGGCCTCTGCTAATACTGCTTGAAGCATTGATGAATAAGCAACTTGTTAATAAGTTTTTTTCTTAGCCCAAACTATCTGGTAATGAAGTTCCTTTTGCACATGCCATTTAAGTGTATATGCTTACAGTTGTCTATTTTTTGTTTTATTCAGTAACTGTTAATAAATAAAATGAAGTATTGCATTTCAGGACTCTCCATTTTATCTCCACTATGAGCTGGACTTAAAAGAAAAACCACTGGGAGAAGGTAGTTTTTCCATCTGTCGAAAATGCTTACACAAAAAAACTAGACGTGAATATGCAGTAAAAATAATCAGTAAAAGGTATAAAAACAACCAATGCATTATTATTATTATTTTTAAAAAAATAAGTTAATTTCTAGAAAAGCCTGCAATTTAAATATTCTCTGAACAGCTTAAGCTGTTCAGGACAGCACAGTAGCAAAATTAAAATTGTAAAACTTTGGATGAAATCCTGAGGCAGTGGAATCATTATAATTTTACAATAAAATGTCTGGGGGGAAAAGCAGCATGGTAAAAAAAAAAAAACATAGCGGCTAGATATGTCCTCCTGGGAAAGTGCTATATTCTCTTTCCTTTTTTATCTCATTATGTTAAAGTTCGGATCTCCTATTTTATATTTCCTTTCTAAACTTTGCTCACTCTCAAAGGAAGCAGCATGATGATTACTGTATGTATGTTTATCTATATCTTTATACAAGCTGCCATTCACCTCCATTCTGAGGGGAAATTATTTGTTAACAATGTAAATGCTTTAAAAGATTATGTTTAGTTGAAACAAACAACTCTCTTACATAAAAATATTGAAACATTTTAAATACTTACAGCACATACTTCAACCCTGAGTTGATAGAGCATTTGAGTCATCAAGTCCATTCAACTGCTCAATGAATGAAGAAAACTTAATCCATTTAGTGATGGAAAGCCTGTCTTCTTATTTGGTTATTGGTTTCACTGTGAAGCTGCTCTTACTCCTGGGAGGTTTTTCCTAATAAGTTACAGGAAGGAATATTCTGATTAAGTGTTGCATTCTAAGATAGTAGAAAATAGCTTTTTGGATTTTTTTTCTTTTGTGATATCCCTTCAGATGATTCAAGAGTGATGTTATTCTGACCCATCAGTCTTCTGTTTTGAGCACTGAACACATCTAGTTTGGGTCTACAGATAGTCAATATCTTCTTATTTCTATTTCTGTTTTTATATTTGGGGGGGTGAAATCCTTTTTAAATATTGTCTTTTGAACTGAAATTAGTACTCAGTGTAGGATCTGTCCAATGAAGAATAGACTACACACTTTCTGATAAAGATAAGAAATGGAAACAGTTCTTACCCTCAATCATACAATGTGAAGAATACAAAGGTGCAAGTTCTTAATGTTACAAGGATCTTAATCATCTCCTTTGTCAGGTTGAAAACAGTTGGATAATCATATTAGAACATGGGTTTTAAAGGCACATTGTTTACATCAAACTTTGCAGTCTAATTTATAAAGATAGCACTGTCAAATCAGAAGTTTGTTTTATCATAATATTCATTGACTTAATTTTTCAGGCTAGAAGTCAACACTCAGAGAGAAATTACAGCTTTAAAACTCTGCGAAGGACATCCCAATGTTGTGAAATTGCATGAAATTTATCACGATCAGGTATTGCAATATGCTTTGCTTTCTGTATTTGCTCTGCCTAATCTTTAGAAAGCAAGCAAGAAAAGGTGGTGTGAATATTAGAAACATGCTAAATGAAAATGAAAGGAACACAAATGACAGTATATGGAGGGATTTTACTGTTTTTTCTGTTACAAGCTATGGAAACATTTTAACTTTCAAATCTTTCTTTTCACCTCTTCAGTTAAATTAATTATTGTTGTATATTGTGTTGGGAGGCACTAATAGACTCTGCCAGAACAACTACTCTGTTAAGAAATAAATATATATATTATAGTGTAAAGCTACTGTGGACTTACCTACCATAAAAGATGCTATTATATATCTTAATTTTTTTAAAAAAACTATTTACAAGCTAGAGAAGAAAGGGAAAAAACTGCAAACATCCTTATTTATTTACTAAATTAAACTTTACTTATATTCTGTATTTATTTCCATGCTAAGTTATACATTAACTAATTAAATTTAAGTCGACTCATTTCATGAGAAAAAATGAGACATGGGGAAAGATGTTTTTTCTATTATGCAGTGTCTACTTAGCTGTGTCTCTCTGTCTGTTTATCTACTCTTGCATACATGCTCCTTTATATAGAGAATGTACCAAAAGTCTATTAACTATTAATTTTTTCAGATAAATTGTTATTGTACCTAGGTATGTTCAAATATCATATGTCAAATAAGTAAGAAAGTATTTAGAAGAAAATAGCAACTTTCTTGAACGTTTAGTGTAATTTATATAACAAATTATCTATAGGGCCTGACTTTTGATATAGTACATGCACACACACAGACAAAATAATACAAAGAAAGAGAACAAAATACATTTCTGTTGATCCTGTTTGTTTCCAAACATTAATAAATTATTTAAATAAACTTAATACTTACAAAAAATGTGGAAAGTAAAATTGTATGGAAATATTTTCTATCCCACAAAGAACCTCACTATATGAATTAGCATTGCTTTGAGCTCTATATCTCCAACAACAAATTGAACCCTAATATATTTTTTTTCCTAAAAGTACATATAGCTATCCAGAAGATGCAAAATAATATTTTGTTGTGGGAATTATTTATTTATTGCATGTGTACATTGCTAATTCAGCAAAATGACTCAGAAGATTTGTCAATAAAACCCACAAAAAGATTACGGTAGAATAAATATTTTAATCCCAAGTTTGATCAACATTTTACTTATCAGAGAGAAGCCAGTTGGGTCCAGTCTGATGAAAGGGTGTGATAGCCAGTATAAATTCAACCCCTTTCTTAATTCTGGATAGAAATATTCTAGTATTTAGCAATGTAGGCCTGCCTTTTTCATCCTAACTATTAAAGTCTTGTTATATTCAGTGTCTAATAACACTATATAAAAAGTGAAATAAAAATCCCTCTTTTATTTTCAGAGAGGAATAAAACATTCTAATCCATGTTAAATGATCTTGAAGGGAAAGAAAGGAAAACTTAAATATCAGCATTGCCAGTAACTTTTAGGCTTTGGCTGTACCCAATGAAATAATTATAGGAGGATCTACTTTTGCATTATTTAAACTACACGGTTTACTAATTTCAAAATATTAACCTTTTATCTAGAGCAGCGAAATGCTGTTTAATCAGGATATATCAACTTCTTTCTACGGTTAGTTAGCAAATAACCCAAAAAATATCAACTTCTCATTTGTTGGAACTCAGAGTATGTTATAAGATGCTTACTTGCTCATTGGGGTTTCATTTTTGGAGCTAAACCGCCAGAACAAATTTTGTGGGTTCTTCTAAAACTCAGGAAGGTGGGATAGAAGAATCATTTTGATGGTGGAATCTAATTTGACTCCTGCAGTGATTCACTTAACAAGTGTGGCAAGAAAGGTTGTAAAATTACAATATATTATCATTACCATATATCAGTTGAATTACAATATATCAGTTGAAAGAATTTTCAGAGCTGTATTTGTATTTTAATTGAATAGTAAATCTGTTCAACTAATTATTTCTCTTCTACATTTAGAAATACATTTTTCTAAAAATTATATTTGTTTTTAGCTCCACACGTTTCTAGTAATGGAACTACTGAAAGGGGGAGAATTACTTGAACGCATCCAGAAAAAGAAGTACTTCAGTGAAACTGAAGCTAGTTATATCATGCACAGATTAGTTTCTGCAGTGAGCCATATGCATGATGTGGGAGTACTACACAGAGATTTAAAACCCGAGGTATGAATTTAGGAACTGTGTGAAGCTTACAAAGTCTGACCATTCTCACCTTTCTTATTAATTCTTTTATTCTCCTTTACTTTGTCAATTTGTTATAGCTGTATTTTTAATAATTGATATAAATAAAAACATAATAAAATATTTATAAAAACCTTAAGATAAGGACAAGTTATCTATCAATAGTAAGGTAATATTTTCTCATAAGAGATACATAACCTGTGAGTTATGAGAGGTGTCATTTTAGTCAATTGCCTACTCTTCTGTCCTATAATACAGGTAGTCCTCGACTTACAACAGTTCATTTAGTGACCGTTCAGAGTTACAATGGCACTGAAAAAAGTGACCCTTATGACCGTTTTTCACGCTTATGACTTTTGCAGCATGATCAAAATTCAGACGCTTGGCAACTGACTCATATTTATGATGGGTTGCAGTGTCTGGCGATCATGGAATGAAGACGCCACATTCACTTAACAACCATGTCACTAACTTAACTGCAGTGATTCACTTAACTGTGGCAAGAAAGGTTGTAAAATGGAGCAAAATGCACTTAATAAGAGAAATTTTGATCGTAAGTTGAGGACTACCTATATAGCCTTCTTTGTATTTGTATTAGTTTTATTTGTTAAATTGAGTGTCTATTATACGTGCATTGTTTTCCAGCTTAATGTTAGAACTACACAACTTATGTTCTAAGTTAGTAAATTCCACTTCACTGGAATTGTGGGAAGGTATGGCTGAAGAGGAGAAATTGAAACACCATTCTGCTAATGGAAAATTTCTGTACATAGAAGAAAATTATTTGAAATCATCCTATAAGAAAAGCTATGCTTAGGCAAGGATTTATTATGGGTGCAGAGAGTAAGGAAGATGATCTTGACAGCAATATATAAGAGCTCGTGTTGTTATTAATTTTTTAACCTGCCCTTTTCCCCATTATCTAGTGAAAGAGGCTGAGTCTAGAGAAATGAGATAACATTAGGAAGAAAGGGAAGGAGATATAGCCCAGGCTTGTTATTAAAGCCAATCTCAATAAAAGTAGTTTTAGCCTTCCTGTGGAGTTTATTTCCTGGTCTGCTCCGTAATGCTGAAGGGCTAACAAATTAAATTGAAATAGAAGATACTGCTTTGAATTTATAGATCTCAGTTGTTCTTAAGAAGCTGTTAAATAAGTCCAATAATTTTGTATGATTTTTTTCTGTGCTTATTTGCATAGACAGTGTCTTCTACTCATTAAAGCAGATTTTTTCAGCCTTCCGTATAAGCATGAAAAAAACCTGATGCTGCTTTAAGAGTCGTATTAACTTTTGATGAGTGTATTTTTAAACCTGTATTTGTTCCTGTGAAAATCTGAAAAAATTACTAGCTTGTTTAGTGAGTACTTGAGAGGTGAGGTCTGAGGCACTTTATTAAATCATTTTTTAAGCATGCCCTGCCCTACTTTTCACTAGACCGGTAGTCCTGATTTGACAATGGAAATTGGGACTGGGAGCTCCATCACTAAGAGATGTAGTTGGAAAGTGCAGTGTCAAATGGCCACATGACTTATGATGGCATTTGCAGCAGTTTCAGTTGCTGTTGTTAGGTGAATCCCACATGGCCCTGGCATCCTGTGATCTTATTATCGCCATTTCTGACTCCTTGCTGGCTTCCTGGTTGATTTTGCTTAATGGAAGCTGGCAGTGAAGATTGCAAATGGCAAACACAGGACAACAGAGCACTGTGCCCAAATGATGATCATGTGATGCTGCAATGATTACAACTATGATGAACAGCCATAAGTCTCCTTGTTTAGTGCCATCATAACTTCAAATGATTGCTGAATGAGTGGTCTTTGAATGATGTATTGCTTTTGTTTTGTTTTTTTATTCTTGATGATTAGGCTTTTAGAGAAAAGATATTCTGAGTGTGTAACATATAACAAGGTATTATCTTTTGTCAATAAAAATCATTTCAGCATTCTTGCTATAATAAGACAATTAACTCTACTTCTCTAATATTTTTTTAGAATTTATTATTCACAGATGAAAGTGATAATTCAGAAATAAAAATAATTGATTTTGGATTTGCCCGATTAAAACCTTCAGACAATCAGCCTCTTAGAACTCCATGTTTTACCCTTCATTATGCTGCTCCAGAGCTCTTAAACTATAATGGTTATGATGAATCCTGTGACCTCTGGAGTTTGGGAGTTATTTTGGTAAGCATATTTGGCATTTTTAAAGAAGTATCCAAGCATGACTGATAACAATATTAATGGAAAAAGTTAATTATATTTGATGTATATAAATGTTCAACATTAATGTTGAGCAGAATATGAAATATTTCATTAGATGTAGCAGAAAAGACTAAGAAAAATGAACTGCAGTTCAACTGGCTAAAATCTACGATCTTTATACAGTAGAAACAAAAACTGTATCCAGCAAAATTATAATTGAAAACAAGGTCAAGTATTATAAAAGTTAACCACCTGTCAGATACAGAAACATTTAGACTAACTGCCTAATAAGTAAGATGCCTGAAAATAATAGAATTAAAGATATTTATCATCATAATAAATTTAGTGGGGATTTTTGCATAGGTTGCTAGGGAAAGTGGGGAAACAATTCTGATTTCACTTGAATTAGATCATAAGACTGGTGATGTATTTTGACCATGATTAATCCTTTAATTCAGTCAAATTTGTAATCAGTGATATAGTCTTATTTACGATTAAATTTGTTTAAGTATACTATCTTTGGGCACAGATCGTTTGGCAATAATTGATAGGAAGCATATTTTGTCCGGATAGTCCATTGTTACAATTATAATAGCAGAGTTGAAGGACTAATGGCATTTTACCTAATCACTTTCAATAGAAGATTAGAGTTTAATAAGATTATACTCTTTCTTGTGAAACAAGTTGACTGAAGCAATTATACTTTGTAACTTATGAAAATGTTACTTTATTTATACTGCAGATAATCCTTGCTTAATGACTGGTTGGTTGCGATTTTCAAAGTTATGACAGACACCCCCACCTCAACAATTTTTTGAAGTTCTGAAACTGTACCCCCTTCATGGTCATGTGATCACATTTTGAGTGCTTGGTAACGCTCTCATTTTAGGGTTGTTTGCAGCATCCTGTGGTCATGTAACCATGATTTCCAGCAAAAGTTGGCCATTGGCTATAACAGATTTGTTTAATGCTTGCCACATTCACTTAATCACTGCAGCCTTCATTTAACGACTACAATGTTTTACCAACCACTGGAAAATAGATTGTAATGATTGCCATAACTTACTATTGTAATTCCTGGCTTAATAACGGTCGTAAGTAGAAGACTACCTCTGTGTAAAAATAAACTTTAAAATGATTAGATGTATAATTTATTATTAATGATATTTATTGTATATCTACACAAATATGATAAATAAGAACTGCATTTATATGTAGTTATTGATTTAAAATATTTCTTTCTCCCCCACCCCTTAAAAGTATACAATGCTTTCAGGACAAATACCCTTTCAGTCTCAAGAAACCAGTATAATATGTACAAATGTTTTGGAAACAATGAAGAAAATTAAAAGAGGGGAATTTTCATTTCAAGGAGATGCTTGGAAAAACGTTTCTCAGGAAGCCAAAGATTTGATACAAGGTATATATTGATCACTGACTTATCTAGTAATTCTTAGGAGTATTAGATAGACATACAGAAACTTTATTTTGTTCATTGACCAATAAAAATACCTTCACTAAAGTGAACAAAGCAAAGTTAATCCATAACATCAGTGACTTCTTTGTAAGTGAACTTACACACAGTGTAGCAAAAGTTTGCTACTTTCAGTGATATAAATTATCCTGGTTATCTAAGAAATAATGCAAATAATTATTGGAAGTGCCCCAGAAATATAAATAATAAAGGGATAATTGGCTAGTGGTAAATGTCCACATAGACATGGCAGTACAAAAGTACATGGGGGTATTAGTAATAACTTTTGGAAATTACTAAAATATTTGCTGAGGATGCTAACACAATCTCTATAAATTAATAACTGAAACTATATTATAATAGATTTCTGTTTCTTTAAAACAGCTTCATATTTTATTTTATCAAGTTTTACTTTTATAGAATCTAATTCAGATCTTCCAGCTTTCAAATTTGTATGTTTAAAAAAGTTTCAAGGTTTGGAGTACATAGACATTTCTAAATTAAAATTAACAAGGTAATTAAACTTAATTAATATAATATTTCATGACCTTTCTGTAAATAAAGTTTCATTGTAATCAATTTACATAAGAGGAATATCAAAGTAGTATACATTTAAATAAAGATTAATAAATTCAGCCATTTAAAAAAATAATTGCCAGTATTTAAGTTAACTGTTTATAAATGAATGTTAAATAAGTAACATTCAATAGATAATGTTTGTTATTTTAAAATATCTAATGCATTCATACTAGGACTTCTCACAGTGGATCCAAATAAGAGGATTAAAATGACCAGTTTGAGACACAATGATTGGCTTCAGGATGGTTGCCAATTGTCATCCAACCCATTAATGACTCCAGACAATTTAGGATCTTCAGGAGCAGCAATACATGTCAAAGCAACTTTTAATGTAAGCTCATACTACCTTTTTTCCCCTAAATGAAACTATATTTCTCATGTCAGCCTATCATTTACTTCAGGAGTATCAAACTCAATTTCATTGAGGGCCGCATCAACACCATGGTTGCCCTTGGGGGGGGTGGCTAGGGTGGGTGTGGGTGTGGCCTACTGGGTGGGCATGCCCAGCTCTACATTGCTTGCGTCAAGGGTGCCTGTGGGGGCCTGGGCAGGAGTGGGGCAGATCTGAGGGTCTCTGGCAGAGGGGGGTGGGACTGGGGCAAGTGCCAAGGCACGATCCCCTGGAGAAGCCTCACTGTGTTCCTCTCAGGCCATGCGACGGGGGGCTGGATCATGGTACAGGCTGCCCGGAGCCCTGGGAAGCAGAGGTCAAATGCCCAGCTCGCCCTGCGAGCTCCCGCGGCACCAAGCCCAGCCCCACTTCCCCAAGAGGACGCACAGCTGCGCTTACTGCCTCCTCAATGCTGCTGTGCTTGCTCTCCTTAGCCAGGTTGCTCATGATGGGTACGAGGGTAACGTCAGAGAGAGGCCCACTCCCTCTCCCTGTGAGAAGACTGGGCTTTGTATCCAAAGCTTCCTTAGTAATAGGATGGGAGACCCCCAGGATAGGCCAGGAGGAGGGGGCAAGGGGATGGTGAAAGGGAGCAGGGCAAGGCTAAGGCAGGACTTCCCTCAGACCCTCCCTCCCTCCCTCTCCTTTCCTTCCTTCCTTCCTTCCTTCCTTCCTTCCTTCCTTCCTTCCTTCCTTCCTTCCTTCCTTCCTTCAGAACAGAGTGGTGAGAAAATATTTGAGATGAAGGAGGGAGAAAAACAGGCAAGAAACGGAGCTGGGGAGGTGTCACCCTTCATTAGGAATGAAGAAATGCACTATCGCCTGGAAGTGGCCAGCAAATGGGGATACCACGAGTAGTGTGAGAGTTACCTGTGCAATGCCGCCCAGCCTTCAGCCTGCCTGGTTTCAGCAGGCAGCGGGGCACTCTCCTTACAGTGCTGAGAGGCTGAGCTGGGCGGTGCAAAGCTGTGAGGAGAGCAACATTTTGGAAATAGTTTGTAATTGCCTTCTTTCTAGAGCTAAGTAACTAGTTTAAAATTGCACAGCTGATTTCATCCCTAGGGCAGGACTAGAACCCATGGTTCTCCAATGGTTTTATATTCAATCCTAGATGCACATAACTCTTAAAAAAACTTGTCTCTTTTGAGAGCCTCCTCTGACATTCTCATGTTTAAGATTCATATTTAGCTAAATTGTAGACCAAAAATTCAAATGTCTCTGAATTGGCTAGGTGTGTTTTGCAGTTGATAACAAAGACTTTGATCAAATCTGTCATTAGTATGCAGCACTCATAATAGGCCAGGCCACACTTGTGGGGAAGCGAGAAAGGAGCTGTCAACCACTACAGAAGGAGGAGCCAGTGATCGGATTGGCTCCTCAGAACTCCTTTCCAGATCAAGGAGAGAACTAGGATCGCCCACAGGTTTGCTCCATACAGTCTGTCAGCTAGAAAGATCATAAAATAACAATCTTCAACCAGTTTGAGGCCTCTAGGAGCTAGAAGAAAATCACCCTGCCTAAGCCATGATTTGGGCCTTCAAGAGATGCGAGGTTTGCCTACTTTAGGAAGTTGCTTACTATTGATTTTCTAGATATTAAGAACCTTCTGAAGAGATAGTTTCATCACAGGAAGAGTTTCTTTCTACAGGATGAGATAAGTTTAAGAATGTTTAAGGATTAAACAGAAAAAAATCAATTTGGGGATAACAGCAGAAGAGGGATTAGAACGTTATTAGAAAATTAAAAGCTAATTTAAAGGGCTAGATGAACTTGAAAGAATACTTTTTGTGGGTGTTTATGAAACAATATAGGAAGATTTTGAAATTAACTGTAAGAAATACTCTTATGGGAAGTTGTGCTGCTTGGAAAAAAAAATATGGTAAGAACAGACTTTGAAGGTTGACCAGAGGGAAACAGAGAAAACTAAGGATTGTTTTTGCTATTCTAAATAGGCTTTTAACAAGTATAAAAGGGAAGGATTTTGCCTCCAGAATGTTGACAAGGCACCTCTTGCAAAAAGAAGAAAGATGAAAAAGACAAGCACAAGCACAGAGACCCGTAGCAGTTCCAGTGAAAGTTCTCATTCTTCTTCCTCTCAATCCTATGGTAAAACTACCCCTACAAAAACACTACAGACAACACATCCTATAGACGGCAATAAGTCAGAGAATATCTTTCAATTCTCTGATTGAAGATCTGTTCTCTTGGATAATAATTGAAATTTCCTGATGCCTGTTCTCTTGAATACAGTAATGAGATATGTTTACAAATTGCCCCTTCTAATATTTTTGTTTCAGTCTGAGGCCAAAATAGGACGTGTTGAAATACCACTGTGTCTGTAACCAGAATCAAAATTCAAAAAACAAAAAAGTGATATAAAATGTTTTATTTTAATATGTGTGCATCTCCAACACTTTTTCAAAGATGTCTATAATCCAATGGCATAATCCTGCACTTAGGAGCCTGGTCTCTTTATTATATTTGGTTTTCTTTGTAATACACACACGGCGGGGAGGCTGAAAAAGACTGAGGCTGTTTTCTATATAAAATATATTTTATTGTGCAAATTTACAAATGTGTGTGTGTGTGTGTGTGTATTTTTTTTAATCCCATTTATATCCCGCCCTTCTCCGAAGACTCAGGGCGGCTTACAATCTAAAGCACAAATCAATGTGCTTAGCAATAGCCTTCATTCTATGTATATGCCTGCTTATTAGGGCTTTCAGCCCCCCCCCCCAGCGGCATTATTACAAAGTCAGCTTATTGCCCCCAACAATCTGGGTCCTCATTTTACCTACCTCGAAAGGTAAAATGAGGTATTAAATCCTCAACAAATATGTGTTTCAATATATTTCATATTTCATATTCAATATATTTCAATATATTTGCCAGAATCAAAAATAACACATTTCCTTATATGCAGAAGCTATTTTTTATGCAAGACATATATACACAAGCCACTTGCTCAGCATATGAAGAAGTAAGTCCCTACATGACATATAAGTAGCAACTTAATTTATGTGATAGTTTGGAGACCATATACAACTTTATTTCTTCCACTTTTTTCTAATGAGATAATAATATTTGGGATTATAAAACTTGACTTGGAGAGAGAGAGACTTTTCAAATATAAAAATAATTCTGTGAGAATTTTATATTCCTTTTATCATGTGGATCAAAAAACCCAAGCTAAGTATGCTATGATATGTAATACATTAAAATTGGCAATTGGGTTGTAGCTTAATATTCAATATATTTTTATTCTGTATCAAGCTTCTGTGTGGTTGATATTATAATTGTATTTGATAAGTAACTGAATGATATTGTGAGTATTTCTTGGAGATGCTGTAATTTGCTGTAGCAATTTCAATAAGAATTATAAGCTTATACTATTTAATCTTGCAAGACATTTTTGTGATATTTTCATGTCTAGACATAATGTATCTGAGTTTGCCTGTTTCACACTGGGTATACTTTAATGCATTTATGCATTGGAAAATTAAGGCGATATTTTGTCAAGCACTGTGCTTCATAACTCTACACTGTTATTTTACTATAGTAAAATTTTCTACTGTAGTTATATTTTGGATTCATAAATATGGATTTTCTGATGCATTTTTAAATGATAACATTTTAAACTATGAAGCACGATTTATAAATATATGTGTTCTTCCATAGTTCACATGCTGCAGTTCTGCAAAAAAAAATCTATAGAAGTAGTCTTACTGTGGGTAATTAGTGAGGCAATTTGTATAAAGTTAAGCTTATATCTATATTGGCATTATTAGACCTCACTTAGTGGATTTTAGAAATACCTTGCTGTATTGTAGAATGAACAATCCAAATTCTATGCAAATACTCCTTTTCTATAAGAACTATTAACTTCTTTACATAATTGTATCTATTATAGTTTTCATAAATCTTTTGCATACTTCTTTAGGGAAACTGGAAAAAAAACCCTAGAGAAGCCTGAGAATATTTTCATGAATAATTACAGAGAAATAACATAATATGTCTTTCTGTGTAATTTACTCAGTTTTTATGGCCATCTTAATTTCAAGATATGTAAAACATAGAATTAGCAAGTTTTTCTATCATATATTTTAACTTCTGCACTGTTATTTCTGTAAACTATGCATCCAGACTTGGACAGGACAGTATCTTGCATTGGTAACTATTTAAAAGCACTTATGTTTTTTGTGTGAAGTAGCACAACTTTGAGTTTTAAAGAAATGAATTATTTAGCTTTCAGTTCTCTGCACACTTTTTCATGAGTATGCATGATTGAACTCCATGAGATATTTCAATAAATAGATATAGGATTGGGTTGCTAATTGCATACATTGATATATGTTATGTTACCTAGTTTGGTAATCAAATGTCTGCAAGAAAACAACCAAAGCTCTGAGAGCACCAAGGACCCCATAAGTTAAACTTTGCAGCACAATATTGAAAACTGAACTGTTTAGATTATTCTGATCTTTATATATGCTGAGAGCAGAAAGATCTTAATTTGTTTGCATCAATACTACATTACTAATGGTGTAAATTAGATTTACTTTATATATATATATATATATATATATATATATATATATATATATATATATATATATATATATATATATATATTTCATTTAAAACATTTTTCTCTGATAATACAGATAAACACCTTGAAGAGATGGAAATGATGTGTTCAGTAAATTACATAAATATTTTGCTATGGTGTGTCACTTTCCATTTCAAAATGAAGATGGATTAAAACATCTTTTTAAATAAAATATCAATCTTTTAGTATTTTAATTCTGATACAACTAAATGTATATGTAGTATAGACAACTTATTTTTAATATCTAATACCTTTGAGAAATTAAAAAAGGGATTTTTTAAAATATCAAAATTTAAAAATTTGGTATGATGTCATGAAAATCACAAAAGCACTGTTTTATATTTCTCAGGAAAAGGATTTTGTATATATTTCCATTGTTTCTTCCACAGGCAGCTATTGTGAAAGCTTGATAAACTATAACTTTATACTATTAGGGAGGGGATTTTCATGAATAGAAGCATAAGTGAGTGTAAATTGGATATTATTATTATTGATCTTATATTTATTCATAAGTTTGTACTATATTTAAAACTTAATTATTTACAGTATACTTTAATATATCAGTATGTATAATTATCTAGAGGAATAGATACAGCAATAACAATTAGAAATTATATGGTACATGTGTAACTATGTTTTCAAAGTTCTTTTATGATATATTTTTTACAATCAGATCCACATATATAAACCAAAATACTTCTTGCTATTAATAAAATTATCAAGAGTTAAACAACATTCCTGCCTTTTTATATGTTTTATCCTGCTAGTGGAAAGGTAAGACATTAGGAGATGCTGGATAAAGCCTCTATGTTTTATATCATTGTTGGGGATTAAACAGCTTACGCTGACTGAAATGATAAATTCGTGATTTTTATTTTTTCTCTGTTAAAAAAGATAAATCTTAAGCGAGTCTAGCAGAGAAATATTTATTATACCCTTTTCCTAAAAGTTTGCTACATTATGCTATTGATAACTCAGGTAATAATTTATTACCCATAAAAATATTATTCTCTGACTTTAAAATTTGGCATCAGGCAAATAGGCATTAATTGTTGTAAATAAACACAGGATAATATACCTGCAAGATTGGTAGAATTTCAAGTTTATTATGATGGTGGACTAG
This sequence comes from Vipera ursinii, assembly GCF_947247035.1. Lineage (NCBI taxonomy): Eukaryota > Metazoa > Chordata > Lepidosauria > Squamata > Viperidae > Vipera > Vipera ursinii. The sequence continues at coordinate 42,327,006 of NC_139512.1, forward strand.
CAAATAAGGTGTGCTTTGTAATATTAGTAATAGAGAAAGGTGGTGCATAATTCGATAAGGTCAGAAATCTTGCATTAATTATTCACATTTTAATTTTAAGATTTATTTAATTCAGATCTATTTTAATTTTCTTTTGTTAAAGAAAATCTCTTATATAATAAAACTATAGACTAATATAGCATAGTGGAAGAAATTGATTTAAAATTAATAGAATTCCGAATAAGGCTGTATTTTTTTTAAAAAACGTTTATACATCGAAAAGTATTTGTTTAAACAAATTACTTCAAATAAAGAAAGCATCACATCTTTCTTTAGAGTTCTCAGATCATTACAGTGTGATTGCTCATTTTATACACTTGGAGAGCAGGAAAATAATATTGCTGTGAAAGACAGATACTTCTGTTGCAACATTTATCTGCTATTTTCTTTGGTTTTGCATGGTAGATGAATGTACATCCAATAATTAAAAGTTAGCAATTAAAGTAGAATAATTGTCTTAAGATGCCACATTGGCACTGATTTACAAGTTTCTATTAGATGCTTGTGACATTTATATAATCCATTCCTAAAACATCTTTAGTGACAGTGCATACCTATGTTCTTTTAAAGGCTTGGATAAGGTCAGAAATCTTGCATTAATTATTCACATTTTAATTTTAAGATTTATTTAATTCAGATCTATTCAGATCTATTTTAATTTTCTTTTGTTAAAGAAAATCTCTTATATAATAAAACTATAGACTAATATAGCATAGTGGAAGAAATTGATTTAAAATTAATAGAATTCCGAATAAGGCTGTATTTTTTTAAAAAAACGTTTATACATCGAAAAGTATTTGTTTAAACAAATTACTTCAAATAAAGAAAGCATCACATCTTTCTTTAGAGTTCTCAGATCATTACAGTGTGATTGCTCATTTTATACACTTGGAGAGCAGGAAAATAATATTGCTGTGAAAGACAGATACTTCTGTTGCAACATTTATCTGCTATTTTCTTTGGTTTTGCATGGTAGATGAATGTACATCCAATAATTAAAAGTTAGCAATTAAAGTAGAATAATTGTCTTAAGGTGCCACATTGGCACTGATTTACAAGTTTCTATTAGATGCTTGTGACATTTATATAATCCATTCCTAAAACATCTTTAGTGACAGTGCATACCTATGTTCTTTTAAAGGCTTGGAAGACACTTTAAGGATTTTATGAAATAATCTTTATGTATGCATAGAAATCACTTCTGTTGCCACTGCTGTAGAAGCATCCATCTGAATAGTTTGTACTGCCCTAGTAATTAAGTATGTGTAAACAATACTTCTGGATTGTCTGTTTTATCTCATCCTTCATAAACTTTATCTAACAGTGTCCATCCATTTCTGGAATAGGCACAACTAGCAGAAAAAATATCCCATTACCAAGTCTGCTGCAAAAAAGTAGAGGACTTTCGACAGTAGTTCTGAAGTGGCATTCAGAGGCTGCAGGAAGGGAAGGGAAAAAGACACAGTGCATAAACTGAAGCTGTTCACCTGAGATGGAATTTAACTCATATAATCATTACCTAGGAAAATAGTTGTACATACAGGGTGACTTTTCAGTGTATAGATAATTATACTTACCTTCTGTGACTGTGTTGGCTGGTTACTCCCACCAAGATTTGAGGGTTTTTAGGATAACTACCGGTAGTTCCTTGAAACAATTTCTTGTTAAACTTGAAAGATTGTTTAACTCTTAATTTAGTTTTTCTTGTTAATTGATTTATTTTATTTTATTCAGAAAATTAGGTTGCCAATTTAGGGTGTATGTATAAAGTGTTTCCAAATCTCTGAGCCCTGGTTCACTTGCATAGATTATGCATCAATTAAAAATAAGTGTTTTATATTGTGATTGGTTTGGTGATAGATACAGGGGTTATGTATTTAGTCAAACAAAAGAACAAGAATGAAAAGGAAGTACTCCAAGATAGGCAGTTTATTAAAATATGAAATAAAAATTTAAAAGGTTAAATAAGAGGAAGAGCAAATCAGTCAGTGGGAGTGTTTTACTAGCAGTATAAAAGTTTTGGAATCAATTAATTAAATTGTTATAACTATTATAACTAAAATTCCCCAAATATTGTCTAGGGTTTTGAGATAAATATGAGTGGATATTTAAATTAAAAAGTCATGTTTATCCATTGTTTTACTTAAAAAGAACCAGTAGATTGTAGGTGCCAACTCTAACATGAGGATATTATATGAATTCCAAAATAGGAACCAGTATATTTTTTCCATTTTTCACTCAGAGACAGCAGTTTCTTCCATAACAGGCTGACTTGATGAGAAATATTTGAATGAAGTTTCTACTCAGGTGATCAATCTATTATCAAATGAGCCTGATTCAGAAATGTCTGTCTGTTAATATTTCTTTTTAATTTATTACTTTGTTTGTGAGGTTCCAGATAGCAGAAAATAAGATAAAATAATCTTTTTTTAAAGTGCAAAAACTTTTAACTCTTACATCTTATTACAGGTTTAATTTTATTCATTTATTGGGTTCTTATTGAATATATAGTGGTTTCTGCAAATCTTTATACACATACATATGTGTATGTGTGTGTGTGTGTGTATGTGTATGTGTGTTTTCTGAGGTTTTCGCGGGTGTTTGTATGTAGATCCTTGGTTATTCGGGTTTTTCCCCACGTAGAATTGGAGGTATCAGGGCAACCTTTTCGACGGATGAGATTTCGTCGAAACGTTGCCCTGATACCTCCAATTCTACGTGGGAAAAAACCCGAATGACCAAACATGGGACAAATCTTTATCTCCTGTGTCAGCCTATCCTGAAGGCCATCGACAGGCAGTAGTCACACCAGTGACAGCTCATATTTGTGTAAATTTTAAATTGCTAACAAAGAATTAAGGGAGACTGATATGCATTTCAAACTTATTAGTTTTCATCAGTCAGCCATACCCTTCCGAGATTCCGAGATATATATATAAATAAATACATTTATTAATATTTCTGCCTGAAGTGTAATATTTATATGGTTTATATACCAAAAAATTAATAATCACTTAAACTATTGGGATAACCTCATTCTAGCTGGGCTAGAACTAGTCTTAACTTATGCAGATTGGAACAGGGGCTCTTAAAGATTTATTTTGATGAAAGAAAAATCCATGAAGTTTCTCTTTTTAGTTGTGGCTGACTTTATGTGTTATCAGCATCTATTCATAATATCCATAAACACAAACTTTATTGGATGCTTATTGTCATAATTAACATTACTGCTCATCAGTTCCTCAATTAACAAATTTTATATTTACTGGAGTTGTCAATATTAGACATAGCTATATAAAATGATAAATATGCATGCATTTTACATGTGTTTTAATATGTTTACAATTTGGCAAGTCTTTAATGGGTTGCATCAACTTTAGAAAGAAATCAAGTTGGAATTTGTAATTGTCAAAAATATTTTTACCTTCAGTAAATTTGCTGAAATGGTTTTTTGTGTGTGGATTTTATGCAAAAAGCAGTAGACTATGTATGTATGTATGTTCAAATATATTTGTTTTACTTTCAAAACAATAAACTTGACTATGTATAAAATGTTACAAATTTAATTTACTGAATTATTGATGGGTATTGGTCTTGCAATGCACACCATAGGAGTATTAGTGTTTGTTACATTTTTAAGGAACACTGTTGTTATTAATTGGGATGAAAACTAGCAGTGGCTTAGTGCAAAAGAAATACTGATATGCCACCCAGAAAGGGATGCATTCATCACATCTTCTCTTTGGCAGGGAAGGGAAGCTGCAGAGAAAAATAAGCAGAAAGGAGAAAAGACTACTTGCCCAGAGACACCACCAGAGCAAGGCGTGTGATCACACAAAGGTGCCATAAACAATCATCCCCTTCCCAACCCAGAAGTCTAGGCTGTTGGAAAAGTTGCAAACCCATAAAGGTTAATTTGTACAAGCCTCTGATCTCATCACTATGGTTTTCTCTTTGGTAGTTCCTTGATCAAGGAACTACATTGATCCTTGATCAAAAAAAAATACTAATCAAGGCACTACCAGGGAGAAAACCATACCCTCATGAACATTGGCAGAGCAAGCTACTGTGTGTAAACAGAGCAAACTGTACATTTCTTTGCATTGATGTTACGTAGTTGGGTAATGAACCATCTGAAAAAGCTCAGAAAGCACCAAGGAATCTACAGTTCAACCTTGAGCTACAGGTACTCCCTTCTATAGTCTCTTATTATCTGTATGATATAGTTCTATTACCCAAGTGCTAGAACGACTAGAATAGAGTCCGTCCTTGGGAAGATTACCGTGCATTGCCTAATGCTAGAGCTGGCCCTGAGCTGTACTTCAGTGTCAAAATACTGTATGTACCTTTTACACCCAATAATTCCTCTAATATTTGTATATTAAAAAGTTATTTTAACATTTTGAAGACTACCCCCAAAAATAATGTACAAAAACATGAAATATCTAATACATATTTGCGCTATATTGTAAGGACTGGATAAGTAATTTTTTAAAAACATTACCACACTGCAATTAAAACCAATTTTAAATGTATAATCTGTTTAGTAATAGTGTTAATAGTGTGTAATACAGGTAGTCACATGATTTACATTTGGATCTTGACAACTGACTCACATTTATGACGGTTGCAGTGTCCCAGGGTCATGTGATCCCCCTTTGCAACTTTCTGACAAGCAAAGTCAATGGGGAAACCAGATTCACTTAACAACTGTGTTACTAATTTAACAACTGCAGTGATTCACTTAACAAATGTGCCAAGAAAAGTCATAAAATGGGACAAAACTCACTCAACAAATTGCTCACAGCAACATACATTTTGGGCTCAAATGTCGTAAGTTGAGGACTACCTGTATTCAGTGGGAATCCCCCTAAATTTCTTTGGATATTCTCTGGAGTAGGGGATGAGCTGGCCTTATAATTAGCCGCGCCCGGTGTTTGCACGCACGACAAAGCTAAACAGGTGAGCCCTCTGGGCACGTGCGGAGGCTCGCTGCTTCCCTGTAAGAATAGCAATCAGTTGTTTTTTTCCACTCTGGGAAGAAACCTTTAAGTTTGGCATTATAGTCGTGTGAATAGTTTCTATGCGGAACCTACTACCATCCGGCAGGAGATACAGGAATATAGCCAGCCGTACCAACAGGCTGAAAAATAGCTTTTATCCGTGGGCTGTTAGGCTTTTAAATGGGACATAATCTTATGCAGAATTGACTTGGGAGACCGGTGTGTGTGGTTCACATGGTGTGGTAGGAATGGAGGTTTTGTTGTCACTGTGTATTGGGGGGGAGAGAGCACGGGGGAGGCTCAGTTAATCTCAATGTACACATGTTGTACTTTGACAATAAAGATTTATTTATTTATTTATTTATTTATTTATTTATTTATTTATTTATTTAATCCACCTTTCCCCAAGAATATGCCGGGGACGCAACTCCAGAAGAAGAGCTGAACGACTGCGGAGTAGCCCGAACCTTTTTCTCCTTTCCCGCCAAACAATGCCGGGTGCCGCACTTCCTCTTTTGCTCCGCCGACTCCCTCCCCCTCCCGTCTCAATCCTTCTGGCCGGCGGTAGGTGGCGCTGCAGCGAAGCGCGTTCGGCGCCACTCCGGTTCCCGTTCCGGGGCCGCAGCCCGGCTCGTTCCGCCACCTAAAAGGCGCCCGGCTGCTACGGTGCCGCAGCTGCCGCGCCCCCTCCTTTCGCCGGTCCCCCGCTTTTGCGGGGTGCCCGCTGGGCCTGCTCCCGCCATGGCGACCAAGAAAGGGGGCTCGCGGCTGGAGACGGAGATCGAGAGGTGCCGCTCGGAGTGCCAGTGGGAAAGGATCCCTGAACTCGTCAAGCAGCTTTCAGCCAAGCTCATAGCTAACGGTGCGGGCCGCTGGGTGGGAAGGGACGTGGGGGGGGGGGGAAAGTAAAGAGGAAGCCGGTTCGTCAACCTTAACGCCGACAGCCGCCGCCGCTGCAGGTGCAGCGGGGGCGGGATGAAGCGGCTGCTTTTAAGCGCGCTCGTGAGAGTAGGGCAGGGGTAGGCAACCTCGGCTCTTTTATGACTCATGGACTTCAACTCCCAGAATTCCTGAGCCAGCTTGGCTGGCTCAGGAATTCTGGGAGTTGAAGTCCATGAGTCATAAAAGAGCCGAGGTTGCCTACCCCTGGAGTAGGGGATGAGCTGGCCTTATAATTAGCCGCGCCCGGTGTTTACACGCGCGACAAAGCTAAACAAGGTGAGCCCTCTGGGCACGTGCGGAGGCTCGCTGCTCGTCTGCCTTGGAACAGACGCACAACCCGTGGATCTAATGTTGAGGCAACCTGATGCTCCTCTTGGTCATGCTTGGCAGGGAATGCTGGGAGTTTTTAAATTTTATTTAATTCCATTTGTATCCCGCCCTTCTCCGAAGACTCAGGGCCGGCTTACAAGCTTAGCAGTAGCCTTCATTCTCTGTATTTGCCTGCTTGTTAGGGCTTTCACACACAACCCAAGCGGCATTATTACAAAGTCAGCTTAATTGCCCCCAACAATCTGGGTCCTCATTTTACCTACCTCGGAAGGATGGAAGGCTGAGTCAACCTTGAGCCTGGTGGGATGCGAACCTGCACTAATTGCAGGCAGCTGGTGTTACTTAAGGAGGCATTAGCCCACTGCTCCACCAAGGCTCCATAGTAGTCCATTACATCTGGAGGACATCAGGCTAGGGACCTTTGCAGGGCAAAGGCGTAATGCTGTTTCTGCTGATTAAAAACACTAATCCTAAAGCTTGGCTACCCAATAAGGTAATGTTAGAAGACGTGCTAAAAGCTCCCTCTGTTTTAACGCCTTTCCTGGAGGCTGGAGAGGAGCTAACCCTAGAACCTTATGTACCAAATGAATTATTATGCAGCAGTCTACACGTGCCCATTGTTGACCTTTGAATGTCTTGTATATGTCCAAAACTTATTCTGGGCATTAAATTATTCTTGGCATTATTTTTTTTAAAAAACGGCATAGGAATTCAATGGTAAGCTGTAATTGTCAACTTCGAATTGCATAGCAAGTTAAAGGAAGGGGTGGTGCAGTTTTCCTCTTTTGGTGCAGTTTTTTTCCTTCAAAACATGTTGCTGAAATGGCTTTTGTGTCTATAGCTTTAAAAACTTAATCAGATTGTAGGAACTCTTGTCACATTAGGGCTTAACTCTCACTGAAGAATAAAAACATTGTGTAAAGAGCACATTTTTGAAGGGCTTATTTTAATTTCTCTTAATGTTTCCTACCCTCACTAACTGTAATATTTACTTGCATACTCTGACATTACACAATCAAATGCCAAGAAAAACCCAAATGTTTAATGTATCTTTTCTAAGTTAAGCTGTAATCAATATCTGGCAGGAGTATTCTGATCTCTGATTTGTGAGATCAAATGGAAATCACTCTCCAAGGTTTGGGATGAGGGTGAAAAGAATGCATGCTTGTTGGACTTAATATGAGATAGAAGTTGTGGTTATCCTTTATGTTTGATGCTAGAACTCTGGCTGTAACAAAACAATAGGAAAAAGTGTCCCCTGCATCATTGTGTAACTGGAAGTCTGTTTATTTTTTATTTATTTATATTTCATATTTCTTAACTGCCCATCTCCCTTAATACTATACCTAATGTTAAAGTGTTAACTATTCCACCATGTGAATTTATTAGTCCTTCCAGTATCTGTAATTTAGAAATTGCAGATTTATGAGCATACTGAAGACATATACTTAATAGATACAATATCTATTTTTGCAGATCAGGTTAATGATATAAGCTGAATTTTGGGGTAAATTTGCATTGTATGGCATTTCCAGATGGAAGATTTATTTTAAACGTTTATAGGAGCACTGCTTGTCTAAATAACAAAACAGAGGGAAGGGGATAGGGAAAAGGTAGGACCAGCATGAGTAATTTTATTCAAATAATGGATTGATTAAAGTCTATTGTGAAAGGATATTTTCATGCTTTGCCTTTACTAATTTTCATACTATAGAAACATGAGTCTGAGTGAAAAGATTTCTGTTAATTTGGACCTATAATCAATTTTATTTTCTTTTTTTAAAAAAATCTGAGAACTTATTTTCAAAATATGTAGAAATATTTATATTTGAGAAGGTATTACATTACAAGAATACAAACACTTAAGATTTAGGATAATGCACATATTCCAAGCTATAAAAATCTATGTATTTTTAATTTAAAAAATCAGATTATGCTGTCAGAAGTAAGGATAATTGTCTTAGTCACTACTGTGTTGTAATTCTCTTCTCTTAGCAAGAAAAAGACAAAGTTCACTTCCTGCTTAAAATTTATTTAAAAGATGTATAGAGCTCCCCAATTCATGTAATCGAAGCTCTTGGTGGCATACATCAAGTAAAAACCAAACAGATAACAATGACAACATTGTTGAAGAATGTTTACTATGACATTTTATTTATTTATTAAAGTTATATGCCACCCATCTAACTATCAAGCAATTTTGGACTTTCAGAGAATGAAAGCAGAATTGTGCTTCTATCAAGTTTTGTGGACATTGAGCTAAGCTGCTAAGCCACTTGGTATGTCTTTCTGTGAACTGAACCACAGGACAGTAAAGCTGGGCATTTGGTTGATCAAATAAGTTGCCAGAAGATGAGTGTATGGTAGATATAGGAAATTATAGTTCAGTAGCATCTGGAGATGAGGGCTATCCATGTCTTTTTAAAGATAGAACAAAATTATTAATCTTATTCCCTCCCAGTTAACTTTAGGAATGTAGCCTAAGCAAATTTAAGAGAAATAAGTATGCAAGTATTATGACAGTGAGAGGAGATGATAGAGTTCAATAATACATGCAGACTGATAGTGGCATAGGAAAAAATACTGATGAGAAAGTGAGGTTTAATTTTAATTTCCCTCCTCACGGTTTTGAAATTGAGTGCATGTTTCTATATGCATGTTTGTGAGCAGTTGTATGTGTGGGGATATGTATATACAAATGTTTTCATGCTTAGTTGTGTGCCTATGCAAGCAAGCACAGCACCCAACTCAGCAGCTGGCAATCAACTTCTAGAGTAAAAAAGTTTTAGAGTTGTACATAACCATTTCACAAAATATACAGAGACAGCCAATATCAGCTTCTAAAATTATCTTGTAATCCTCGCTAACCACACTGTTGCTTTAATGATGTATGATTTGTAAAGAGGAATTTCCATGAGTTGTAAAAATTCTTCCTTTGAAGGCTTTGCACTTCCCAAATTTTTATGGAGTTGCCAAGAAATTAAAAGATGCTTGCTCCTGGGGAGGAAAGCCATGGCAAATCTAGATAACACACTAAAAAGCAGAGACATCACCCTGTCAACAAAAGTGCGCATAGTCAAGGCTATGGTCTTCCCAGTTGCAATGTATGGCAGTGAAAGTTGGACCATAAAAAAGGCTGAGCGCCAAAGAACTATGGTGCTGGAGAAGACTCCTATGAGTCCCTTGGACTGCAAGGCGATCAAACCGGTCAGTCCTAGAGGAGATCAACCCTGACTGCTCTTTAGAAGGCCAGGTCCTGAAGCTAAAACTCAAATACTTTGGCCACCTAATGAGAAGGAAGGACTCACTGGAGAAGAGCCTGATGCTGGGAAAGATTGAGGGCAAGAGAAGAAGGGGACGACAGAGAATGAGGTGGCTGGATGGAGTCACTGAAGCAGTAGGCGTGAGCTTAAATGGACTCCAGAAGATGGTAGAGGACAGGAAAGCCTGGAGGAACATTATCCATAGGGTCGCGATGGGTCGGACACGAATTCGCAACTAACAACAACAACACATTATTATGGATTATAATGTACAGCTGGATTTGCAAATCGTTTCCCATTTTTATGAAGACTTTTATGTCTTTGTATTTATGAAGAAGTTGAAGAAGATGTGAAATATCTCCTAGTAGTTTCATTTTGGAGGGGCTTGTGTTTTGATGGCTCTGTGTTTAAAGACCCTGAGCTGAGCTCTGGGCAATGGGGTGAGCTCCCATTACTTGACCCAGCTTCTGCCCTCCCAGCAGTTCGAAAGCATGCAGATGCAAGTAAGTTAACAGGTACCACTTCAGTGGGAAGGTAACAGCGTTTCATGCTGGCCACATGACCACGGAAATTGTTTTTAGAAAACGCTGGCTCCCTTGGCCAATAAATGGAAATGAGCATCATGCTCTAGAGTCAGACTTGACTACCACGGTATCTTTACACTTATCCTATAGCAGAACACTCTGAGGTATTCAACACTGCCCTTTGGCTATTCCTCCAGCCTAGTTTTATTTAAACTTTCTTATTTCTATTTTGAAGTAATAGGAGATGCATTTAATTATACAGGGAGTGCAGAATTATTAGGCAAGTTGTATTTTTGAGGATTAATTTTATTATTGAACAACAACCATGTTCTCAATGAACCCAAAAAACTCATTAATATCAAAGCTGAATATTTTTGGAAGTAGTTTTTAGTTTGTTTTTAGTTATAGCTATTTTAGGGGGATATCTGTGTGTGCAGGTGACTATTACTGTGCATAATTATTAGGCAACTTAACAAAAAACAAATATATACCCATTTCAATTATTTATTTTTACCAGTGAAACCAATATAACATCTCAACATTCACAAATATACATTTCTGACATTCAAAAACATAACAAAAACAAATCAGTGACCAATATAGCCACCATTCTTTGCAAGGACACTCAAAAGCCTGCCATCCATGGATTCTGTCAGTGTTTTGATCTGTTCACCATCAACATTGCGTGCAGCAGCAACCACAGCCTCCCAGACACTGTTCAGAGAGGTGTACTGTTTTCCCTCCTTGTAAATCTCACATTTGATGATGGACCACAGGTTCTCAATGGGGTTCAGATAAGGTGAACAAGGAGGCCATGTCATTAGATTTCCTTCTTTTATACCCTTTCTTGCCAGCCACGCTGTGGAGTACTTGGACGTGTGTGATGGAGCATTGTCCTGCATGAAAATCATGTTTTTCTTGAAGGATGCAGACTTCTTCCTGTACCACTGCTTGAAGAAGGTGTCTTCCAGAAACTGGCAGTAGGACTGGGAGTTGAGCTTGATTCCATCCTCAACCCGAAAAGGCCCCACAAGCTCATCTTTGATGATACCAGCCCAAACCAGTACTCCACCTCCACCTTGCTGGCGTCTGAGTCGGACTGGAGCTCTCTGCCCTTTACCAATCCAGCCACGGGCCCATCCATCTGGCCCATCAAGACTCACTCTCATTTCATCAGTCCATAAAACCTTAGAAAAATCAGTCTTGAGATATTTCTTGGCCCAGTCTTGACGTTTCAGCTTGTGTGTCTTGTTCAGTGGTGGTCGTCTTTCAGCCTTTCTTACCTTGGTCATGTCTCTGAGTATTGCACACCTTGTGCTTTTGGGCACTCCAGTGATGTTGCAGCTCTGAAATATGGCCAAACTGGTGGCAAGTGGCATCTTGGCAGCTGCACGCTTGACTTTTCTCAGTTCATGGGCAGTTATTTTGCGCCTTGGTTTCTCCACACGCTTCTTGCGACCCTGTTGACTATTTTGAATGAAACGCTTGATTGTTCGATGATCACGCTTCAGAAGCTTTGCAATTTTAAGAGTGCTGCATCCCTCTGCAAGATATCTCACTATTTTTGACTTTTCTGAGCCTGTCAAGTCCTTCTTTTGACCCATTTTGCCAAAGGAAAGGAAGTTGCCTAATAATTATGCACACCTGATACAGGGTGTTGATGTCATTAGACCACACCCCTTCTCATTACAGAGATGCACATCACCTAATATGCTTAATTGGTAGTAGGCTTTCGAGCCTATACAGCTTGGAGTAAGACAACATGCATAAAGAGGATGATGTGGTCAAAATACTCATTTGCCTAATAATTCTGCACTCCCTGTAGATTGTAGTATATTGTAGTATATTAGAAACTACGATTGTGGTAGATTAGAATGAATCTTAAGGCAAACAGGTGTGTGTGTGTGTATAGTTTTATTTATGAAACTAACATTATGCAATATCCTTAGTTTGTTATAACTGGCATGTATGCCCTCCCAATGTAGTTTGACATATCTAAAATTTGCTGTGTTTGAGAAACACTGATTTATATGACGAATTGGACGAATTTCACTCAGAAGATAAAATTGTTCATTTTTGTTCTTAATTATATAGCTGTATGAGTAGAATTGATTATAAATAGTAGCTTTTTCACTCTGGAAAACTTTGCATAATTTGTCTATGGAGATTCTCAGTTATCCAGGTCATGGTTGTCCCAAAGGTGCTTTTTCAAGATGCAACTGGACTTTCTTGTTTTTCTTTGAAGACATTTCGCTTCTCATTCAAGAAGCTTCTTCAGCTCTGAAAATTCTGCCTCTTTAAAAAACACCCTTGGGATTTCATAACTTGATTATTATATAATGTAGTATTACACTATTTCTCAAATCAATATACATGTACATTTCTGAAGTCGGCAAAGGAATTCATTGCTAAGTGATGGAGGGAAGAAGTCTTAAAAAAACATTTGTGTAATATCAAATTAATGTAAATCAGGTCCAAAGAGATACTGATTATATAAACCTCTACTTTAATGGCATATGTTCATTCTTTAGTAATTAGAAGTATTAAGATAATAATTAGTGGTATTAAGGTAATAGGTTATGCTTCAGTTAAATAGCATCATTATCCTTCTAACATACAGATGAAAACTAACTGTAGAGAAATATACAATTGCTCTTGAGAAAGAAGCGGAAAAGCTAAAGGATGCCAGAGAGTAAATAATGAGGCAAAGAAATTCAAACAAAGATGAAATTTGCAGAATTTCAGTACAGTATACATGTCAAAATCCAAATTATCTACTTACAGGAATCTCTAGCATTAGAAGATGAGGTTAGATCACCACTCTGGTCATTAGCAAGTCAGAAGGCTATAGGAATTTATGGAATATCTACAGCAGGCATGTCAAACTGCCAGCCTGTGGGTCGGATGCATCACGCCGAAACCATGCCCACCCCATTGCCAGCAATGGGGAAAAAGTCGCGATATGTCGCGCGATGTCACAAGACATTGGGAGTTTGACATGCCTGATCCACAGGAATATGACAAGCAACAGAAGAAGAATCAGTCAAGCTTCATACCAAGCTATGCCAGTAAATCTGGAAAAAAATACAATAGCCAACAGATTGGAAGAGTTCAATCTACTCACTAATACCAAAGAAAGGAGACTTAACAGAGTGTGCAGACACATATAATATCCTTTCACACTCCAGAAAAAGAACACTTAGGATTATCCAACAGATTACAACCCTACATGGAAATGGAGATCCTTTGAAGCTGACTTTAGAAAAGCCTGAACACATTATTATCATGCCTGCTAGATAATTGAGAAAGCCAAAGAATAACAGAAAGAAGTTAGATATGCTTCATTGATTATAGAAAAGCAGGTCATCACATTTTTATGACCATTTTTATGGCAGTCATTAAGTGAACACAGAGGTTGTAAAGTGAATGCCAAGATTGTTAAACTAATGTCAGGGTCGTTAAGCAAACTCATTGTTTGCTATAGGGCAGTTTTTGCCAGAAACCAAGAGTAAATGCTGGTTTCTGGCAAAACCATTGTAAATCGTAACCATTGCAAATGTTCATAAATGTGGGCCGATTGCTGAGTGCCCAGAATGCAGTCCTGTGACCGTGGGAGGGTAGATGTTGGAAATCTGGCTTATAACTTTGAATGGCCAGTAAGGGATTGGTCATAAGTCGAGGTCTATCTATATTAGCAGTAAAGAAACCCAGAAATCAAGACATTGCTGTAATTTAGCACTTAGTAGAGTAGTAGTGAAGGCCTTGGAAAAGATAGATGTGACAAAGATCAGAATTCTACAGGCAGTGTTTTCCCATGTGAAACGGTTAAAGCAAAATATGAATTTTGAAGAAGCACACTAGAAAGAAAATGGAGGCTTTTTAATTCTAGTGTTGGAGAAGGCTCATGAGAATACCATTGATATCCTTAAAAACAAATAAAAGGATCATTAAATTAATCAAGCTAGTGTTAAAATTATTTTTTTTTAAAAAAGCATATGACACCAGATAAATTGTCTAAAATGTATAAAAGTACTTCTAATCACTATTGGAAACATGAAAAACATGAAGGGTATTTTATCATTCATATTGGACATGAAAAAGCGAAAAGATACTGGATACTAATACATATTGTGTATTAGTACTCTTGTGTATTCTCTGCAATACATGCAGAGAATTTCAAAAAATAGCACTCAGTAAAACCAAAACCTTTCTTATTAGGACATACACACTCAAATAGAAAAGGCTTACAGTTGGTTTTATATATGGTAACTGCAGTGAGGTTATGATATGCATTAAGATGGCAGACGACAGAAGCACCAATAATGGAGGAGTGGATTGTGAAGATGACTGAGTTTGCAGAAATGGCTAAATTGACTTGTATGGTTAAGAAGGGACCTACAATTAGTTTTTATAAAAGATTGGAAACCTTTTTGCTGTGAATAGATAAAAATTAACTGCTGATTCCAGGATTTAATTATGATATGCAATATGAAAGTGTGAAGTTCATAATTGCTATGCTTGTAACCACTACAAAGAAGATCGAAAGCCACTTTTTTAGATATCTTTCTTTTATTTTTGTTTTTTCTTCACTTTTGCTTTTGCCCTTTTAGAATCTTTTTCTATTTCTTGTTAATTTTTAAAAGCTTTGTAAAATTTTCTTTTAATAAATTAATGCAATTCTCATTTGAGACACATGATCAGGCTTAAATTATCATAATTTGAGCACACTACACAAAGATCTACCTCTGGAGAAATCTATAATGCTGGGAAAGGGAAGAGGATGATAATCATTTACAGTAATAATTCACCATTGGAAACCTAATCAAGCAATTGATTTATTGCCATGTTAAAGTCATGGATTTGTTCTTACAGATAGTTCTCAATTTAGCAACTGGTCAAAGTTATGACAGCCACCTCTCCCCCAAATGTACTTACTACCCAGTTCTGAAATTCTGATTTTAGTACTTTATTATTGTTGTTTTTTTAACTGGGCACTGGTTTAATTTCCTTTTAACTTTTGTATCGTTATTTATATATGCCCTGTGAACCGCCCTGAGTCCCTAGGGAGAAGGGCGGTATAGAAATCAAATAAAACTAAACTAAACTATTCTTTCCCCCAGTCATATGACTGCATTTTTGGGTGTTTGGCAGTTGGCTACAATTTACAACATTTTTGCCAAAAAGTGGCCTTTACTTCCAGTTTTGGAAAAACATCCAATAGCGAATAAGGACTACTGTAAATCTGTTTATCCTTAATTAAATTTTATGTAGATAAATCACTTAATCCTATCTGTGCGATAGCACACTGGTGCAAATTACTTCTTTCTGGTTGTAACAATTACTCTAGGACAGAACTACATTTCCTTACTGCTTCTTCAGTATTTTTATATCCATGTCTATGTCATTGTATGCATTTTGCTTGTCACTTAATTTTGTTTTCTTATTGTAAGCAAACTGTCATTGTGTTATGGCATTAAAGTAAACATATTTAAGTAGAAGTATCTGTTATTTATATTTGGAATATGCAGTGCCTGAATATCAGATGTTGAATATATGACCCTATTGTTAGATCTATAGAAGTGTAAACAGGAAGTGCGTCAGTGTGACTGCCACTGGAACTTTTTAGGAACTGATAAAACTTGAATGTTGGCAGGTTCTTGAATTTTGCAAGTGGTGATGCTACTATTAGAAGCCTCCTTAACTTACTGACTTCTTGTGCTGTAAACAATAGATTTGGAAAGGCTTGTGAAGGAACCATTCAATAAATAGTTAAGTAGGAATGACTTTTTTCCAAATTGGTGTATGTTTGTATCTGATGAAATGAAAATTCTTTTTAAACAAATAAATAGTGAAATGTTAATAACTCTTACAAGTCTCGAGCTATTCTATTAAAGCCTTTCTTTCAATAATGGTATTTCTGACTTTAAAAAAAAGATTATTTTGAACTGTAGTTGTTCAAAATAAATTTGTCATCTAATATATTGAATATCAATATTAATAGTGAAATATTGTCAAAATTACTTAATTTTAATCCCATTAATATCTATAGTATTTTCACTCTATTCTGAATTTTTTTTAGCTTGGTGTCAGTATCCCAGTCTATCAGAGACTGTAAAGAAAGTTGATTATTATATCTTGGTGCTATGTGGTCAAAATATCTAATCACGTGTCGTCATAGATCAGTCACTTCAAAGTCAAGGCAGGAATAATTACCTTCGAATGTACTTTGTGGAAGAGATCACAACAAGAACATTTTTAGTCTGCCTTTCTAATGGTAGAAAAAAAGAATGCTTTCAAAGATAATATTAATGAAAATACCTCCTATCAAATCTCCGTTTTGAATAGACAGGGTTTGAAAAGAATTGGAAGAAAGTAAAATATATTTCTCATAACCTTTTTCCAGTGTACTACTAATGTTATATTATAGAACTCCATTCTCTTTTTAGAAGTCTTTTAGCATTTCTGTGAATATAGATTGAAATGTAAAGTAAAATTGATTTTTAACGACTATTTTGTGATTCACCTGTGATGTTTGATATGAGCACTGTTTACAAAAAATGTTAAAGGTATTATAAAAGTAAATATTTTTTTTGCCTCAAACGAAATGGCTCTTCAAGTAAAGCTTAAGTTAAATATTTATAATACAACCTCATGAAGTGATAGCCTAAGAGGTATTTCTCTTTTACAGAATGCTTTTGGAATATTGTAATACTTGGTTTAGAAGAGAGCAAGCTGGGATGCTAATTCTTCTTTCAATAGCCCATTTTCATTTGAAACTCCTCCAAATAACTTTAGTCCCTCCTGGAATTCAAGATACAAGTGAATTATCTTTGAATGTATTTTATGAATAAAATGCATGGCATTTTAAATTAATTATTTATTATATTGTATTGTAATGTGTTTTTGAATTGCATAGGGAAACCTTTATGTTTTCTATTAAATGAAAGCAATGGCCTACAAATTTTAGGGAATGTTTAAGAGAGAAAAATAGGCATGCTGGGAAAGGATCAAGTATCTTTTGCTTCTGCCTCCATTAACTGTAGTTCTTTTCTGAAATTGTTTTGCAAAGGAGAAGCAGCTGTTGGATTAATATTACAGTCAGTTGCATTGCAGCACTTAGCTTGTGTTTCAAGAGTTCTACATATCAGTATGAATTATTGCTAGGTCTGTCCTCGCTTTCAAAGCTGGCTGTCCAACTCCTCAAGCCAAATGTCACAGTTGCTGGTTGAAATTATCTTAATTCTAGCTTCAACAAAGTGATTATTCAAAATATAACTATTCTTTATGTGTTAGAGAATGAGTAAGATAGGGCCAAGAAATTCATATAATACTACTTGTACTTCCATTTGAGTAACATATGAGCAACTATACATGTCACTTGATTAATTGTACAGAAGACTGTCTTAAGGCTATGATGCAGATCGTTAACAAGAGATGGATTTAAGGTCTTGTTTACCCATAAATCAGACAAGAGGTTTTTGAATGTGGTTGTCCCAGATTCCTGGCAAGTAAGCAAAAGCATAAATCTTTCTTCTGTTGCACTTTTCATTAAGCAAATATGTAGACAATTGGCGCTCAAAGCATCCAAACCGTGTGTGATCACAGACAGATAGCTTAGTTTGTTTGTGTGCTATAGAATAGATGAACCAAAGTACTTTCACATTAAATAATGTACGAAGCATTTTTATCATTAAAGCAATCTCTCCCCCTATTTACTGCTTATGTTATGCTTACTAAGGCTGCTAATACTATTAATTATTTCACTCATCCATACACATCCATACTCATATACTGTATATTCACAATAGAGAGATTAAAAATTTTTACTATAAGATTGCAAACTGCAGTAATGGGCACAATAAAAATAAGAGTGAGGGAGCAGGGGGTTGGACTAGAAGACCTCCAAGGTCCGTTCCAATTCTGTTATTCTGTTACTACCAGATTTAAGAATCAAATTGTCTGTGTGGTGTTTATGCATATATTAAAAAGATAATTTGTTAATCTGTACATTATGGAAACTGCTAATCCCTAATTCGAATATATTGAATACAGGTAGTACTTGCTTAACATCCATTTCTTTAGCGACTGTTCAAAATTACAGCAGCACTGAAAGAAGGGACTGATGCCTAGTCCTTATGCCCAGTGCCATCATAGTGCCCCCATGGTCACGTGAACAAAATTTGGGCCCACCTGCATTTATGACCACCTTTTGGCTGCTACCTATCTGCTGCTGCCGCCAGCTGCTGCCGCCATTGACCCTGCCTGCCACGCTGTATACCACTACTGTATTGGCTGGCATATTCCTTCACTCGAAACTTCTTTCACACCGGTGCAGCCAGGCCCTTCTCTCAACCAGCCAGCCTCTCAGATTGCACACTGGCTAGGACCTCTGTTTGTGTGCCAGCCAGGGCCTTTTTGGAGAAAAAAGCCCTAGCTGCAGGGGTCCTTCTTTTGTGCTGGAGTCCCAAGGCCTTTTTTCATGTACCAGCTGGGTTCTTTCTTGAATGTAACCACCACATGGCTAGAGGCCCTGGCTGGTGCATGAGAAAAGCCTGGCTGGTGTGAGAGAGAAGGCCCCGGTCCCAACAGTACTAAAGAAGGCCCCACCCGGACAGCGCAGTAGTGATGTGTAGAGCAACAAGCATGGCATAGGGCTTGGTGGCAGGGGCAGCAGTGGGCAGTCAAAAGGGCAGAGGTGGGAGGGAGATAGTTGAGTGGAGGGAGTTAAGTGGCAGCCCCTTTGTCCAAGAATGGCTTGGCTCCGGGAGGGGGTGGTGTCCTCACCTAACGATCGAATGGGAGTCACTCAACTCAGTTCAGCAACAGTTCCATTGCTGGAACTGCTATTTTATTTTATTTTATTTATTTATTTATTTATTTATTTATTTATTTATTTATTTATTTAATTCCATTTATATCCCGCCCTTCTCCGAAGACTCAGGGCGGCTTACAAGCTTAGCAGTAGCCTTCATTCTATGTATATGCCTGCTTATTAGGGCTTTCACACACACACCCCAAGCGGCATTATTACAAAGTCAGCTTAATTGCCCCCAACAATCTGGGTCCTCATTTTACCTACCTCGGAAGGATGGAAGGCTGAGTCAACCTTGAGCCTGGTGGGATGCGAACCTGCACTAATTGCAGGCAGCTGGTGTTACTTAAGGAGGCATTAGCCCACTGCTCCACCAAGGCTCTAAGCCAGGGGTGTCAAACTCAATTTCATTGAGGGCCGCATCAGCATTGCGGTTGCCCTCAGGGGGCCGGGTGGGTGTGGCCAGGGTGGGCGTGGCCTACTGGGTGGGCGTGGATAAAGTGCGTATGGCCTACTGGGTGGGCGTGGCCAGCTCTACATCGTTCGCATCAAGGGTGCCTATGGGGGCCCAGGCAGGAGTGAGACAGATCTGAGGGTCTCTGGAAGAAGGAGGGTCTCTGGGCCAGGGCGAAGGCAGTGGGGGCCATTCCCTCACTGTTTCCAGGATGGCTTCGCGGGCCACATGAAACCACTTCGCGGGCCGGATCTGGCCCCCGGGCCTTGTGTTTGACATGTCTGCTCTAAGCAGTGCAGTCATATGATGTTTCACTTAACAACCTCATTGGTTAATAAAGGGGTTTATGGTCCCACTTAGGGTTATTAAGTGAAGACTCCCTGTAAAGGCCATATTGTACGATTAGCAAAACGTGAGCATCTGAACATAAATTTTCTTAGCTCATAAGTGTAACATTAACACACACACACACACACACACACACACACGACCTTTCAGGCTCTATTAGAAAGTGAAAATTATTTCATCTTAAAGATGAGTGCCCACTGCAGAAGATGTACTGTGGGGCCGCTTAAAAGATAGTCATCTTAGTATGTTTTTATGATCTTTATGATGGATTTTATGTTATCTCATAGTGTTAGTGTTAATGCTTAGTGTTAATAGAACATAACAGCTATTTAACTATATAATAATTTTGTCTCTCTCTCTATAGATGACATGGCAGAACTCCTCCTTGGAGAATCCAAGCTAGAACTTTTTCTGAAAGCAAACCCTCTAAAACAGGGGGCAAGTCCCTGTGGACCCCGACCAAAATTAATTGAAGTCAGGAAGCATCTCACTGCAGCACTTGATCGTGGAAATTTAAAGGTGTTTGTGCTTCCATAGTAACTGTTGGGAACTTGATGTTTGAGCAATATAGGAATAAATAAAGTTGCTTTAAAAATATTTAGATAAATCCTTTATATAATTACAATACAGATCTATTTTGTGTATCAGAGTCCGCATGTTTGTTCTTCCAGTCTTACAACACATTAAGTATACTGTATATATAGCGTTCCCTGTCCTCTGGGACTCCAATATGATTCTACTTAGCATGATAAATTATCATTGGAGATTACAGGCTAAAACATAAGGCAATGTTTTGGGACATGTGTCAAACTCACCATGTCACGTGACATGTCACGACGTATCATGACTTTTTTTGCATTGCCAGAGCTGGGGTGGGCGTGGCCTCTGTATGATGCATCCGGCCTGCGGGCCAGCAGTTTGACACCCCTATTTTAGGATAAAGTTATAAGAATGAAATGGTTTCATTTTTAAAGGCTGGCATTTCCAAAGATATGTAGATTAAGTATCATCAATTTACAATGATGTTTGAGTTTCTTCAGATATTATTTGGAACTGAAATAAATTAATCTGAATTTATTGTGACTTAAAATTAATTTCTCTTCAGAAAACATTTAAGCTCCAAGTCTTATCATCTTCTTGATAATAGCAATAGCACTTAGACTTATATACCGACCATACAGTAGTTCTTCACAGTACTCTCTGGGCAGTTTATAAATGTTAGCCTATTGCCTCCAATAATTTGAGGCAACATACTCAGATGTTGCCATATCCTAAAAGTGGTACAATGGATGAAAAGGTTGAAAAGCCCTGGTTTAGACCATCTTTAGTCTTAAGGATATAAATATAATATATAAATCAATTTAAGGAATAAAGAATGTTATATTAGTATATGAGGATTTTTGAAACTGTTTTGTAGGACCGTAGGTTGCCCTGAGAACTAAGATTTTTGAAGTTTTGAATACAATCAATTTTCTATCACTAGAACGTTGCCTGTTGATTAGGAGTTCTAAGGATTTTTCTTTTTAATGAATAACTTCTGTAGCCTAAAATACTTTTAAAATCCCATTTATGATATTGCCTTATATCTCATACCTGCTGCTTGCCCTCTTCTTTTTTCTAGCCAGAGTTCTTACAAGAAGCCCATTTAGTTATGGCCAAATTAAATTATGTAGAAGGCGATTACAAAGAAGCTCTTAATACATATGCTAAAGTGGGAATTGATGACATGCAGCTTGCTGCTGTACCTCCTTATCGCTTAAGAATGATTGCTGAAGCATATTCAACCAAAGGTAAGATGGCTTTCAATGTAATTGTGACTTGCTTTCCCCCTTTACTTTTTTTCCATTTCTCACTATACTGAAACTTGATGACTCTCTAAAAGAATGTAAATTACCAGATGTCTGCAAAGAATATAAATCCTTCCATTCCCTACCATCCAGTTGGAGCTGAAGAAGCTTCTTGGATGAGAAGCGAAACTTCTTCAAAGAAAAAGAAAAACAAGAAAGTCCAGTTGCC
Organism: Vipera ursinii; assembly: GCF_947247035.1. Taxonomy (NCBI): domain Eukaryota; kingdom Metazoa; phylum Chordata; class Lepidosauria; order Squamata; family Viperidae; genus Vipera; species Vipera ursinii. The sequence goes on from NC_139512.1 coordinate 42,348,737, forward strand.
TTCTGAAAAAGCACCTTTGGGACAACCATGACCTCGATGACAGATTTTCTGTAGACAGTGAAACTTGATAGCAAGCATGTTATTAATTCTATGACATAGAGCAGGGCTCCCCAATTGGGTGCTCGCACCCCCTGGGGGTGCAAGATGATATTCCAGGGGGTGCGAAAACTTGGGTTTTCAAAATTATAGTGTATATGCATAATTCGTTGCTGTTAGTTTGAACTTTTCTAAGGGGTGCGAGAATTTATCAGCATTCTAGGGGTGCGGGAATATATCAGAAGCATTCTAGGGGTGCGGGATATAGAAAAGGTTGGGAACCACTGACAGAGCAGAAGACATAGCAAAGAGGGATGCATTATTAGTAAAGATAAGAAAGCTAGCAAATTTGGTTTAAAAATGCACAGTCCAGAACAAATACTTTTTAAAATTGGACCTATATGGTTCATATTCATTCAAAATACACTGCAATTTTTTCTGTGCAGAGGGATTGCTTCTGTCAAAAGTATATTAGAGTTACAGATTATGATGAAATCATTCTTACCACACGAACAATACAATTTGCCTTCTCCGCTTTCTGTGTTTGGCCTTTTCCATCAAAATGTGTTTAATCGTTTCCAAAGTCTTGCAGAATTCTGATGCCTCACACTTGTGAATGGACGTTTTTATAATTCCTCTTGTGCTGCAGCCAAGCTAGAAATTAGTTGCCATATTACCTAACTTATATCGGTGTGGAAACTCTGCAGTCCAAAATGGTTTTCAGTGCTTCAAATCTTCAAGTGGGAGTACTCTTGTTGAATAAATTTTTATTTCAAAATATTTTAATGATATCATGGAACTTTCTTACTGATAAGTATTTGAATACTATGGAAATAAAAAGCATAACTCCAATTACATGTTCCTTAATTACTAATTGATACGATGTTATTATGTTTGAAAGAATTAGCAGTAAAAGGAAACCAGGCCACCAAAGAACAGAGTGGTTGGACACCATCAAAGCTGACAGAGCACAGAAAAACTCAAAGAAGTAGTGCAAGATGGGAAGATGTGGAGAGACTTGGCCCATAAAACCAAGAGTCAGACATGACTGAATGGATAACATCATCATCATATTGATCATGGTGTTTTGTCCCAGCAGATACCTGGCATACCTTTTTTTTTTTAAATTCCCATTTAAATTCCCATTTAAATTCCCATTCTCCGAAGACTCAGGGCGGCTTACAATCTAAAGCACAAACCAATGTGCTTAGCAATAGCCTTCATTCTATGTATATGCCTGCTTATTAGGGCTTTCGCCCCCCCCCCCCCCCAGCGGCATTATTACAAAGTCAGCTTATTGCCCCCAACAATCGGTCCTCATTTTACCTACCTCGGAAGGATGGAAGGCTGAGTCAACCTTGAGCCTGGTGGGACGCGTACCTGCACTAATTGCAGGCAGCTGGTGTTACTTAAGGAGGCATCAGCCCACTGCTCCACCAGACTTAAAAGATAAGCAAATAGTTATCTGAAAATTCCAGGGCTATAGATTGGGAAGTTGGAAAAAAAATCTTGGAAGAAGACAGTGGCGAACAATTCCATGGTGTGATTAAAAAAAATAATCTATGAATGAGCCTGACTCAAAGGAGATTTTACAATAATGATCAGTTTTCAGTTGCCTGTTATTTATATTTCAGTTAGCTCCTGAAATAAACATGGATGCATTGCTCACAGAAGTAGAACTGATCAAATTTTCATAGCCACATCTCAGGAAAAATACTCAAAGAGAGGTGATTCTTCAATAGTGAATACATTTCTTTGGGCATTTTCAAAAGGTGAAATTAGATAATGATGTTTTAGAATATTGCAGAAATTGTTTCTGCTTTCTATGGATATACTTTATTAATGTGAACAATATCTACAAGGTAAACAAGGTCAAATACTAGATTTAATTAGTTCTGCCTTGTTTATGAAAATGTGCAAAGCTTGTGTAGTTTCTGTAGGTGGCAGTGTTGATTAAGGATCAAGATTGTACTTTATGTGTAATATTCTGAAAATGCAGCGGTTTATACTCATCGGAATATAGAATACAGTTGGAGGTTTTACTGACAAATGGCTTAATTGATGCTTGTGACGATGTCTAGAAGAATAACTGTATGGCAGATGTTATATTGATTGTTCTACAATATACAGAAGTGATAAACTTCCAAAACCTATCTGCTCTGCAGAAAAACATACAGTATGGTAAGCATATTGTGGTGATGACAGTTTGAGTAGACAGGTGGAGAATAAAATTATTTTCCTTTTTTTTTTAAAAAAAAATCTGATTATAAATTCATAAGACATTTCTTTCTCGAAATAATTATTCAAGTTAGATAAAGAATGGATAGATTCATTCTTGCAGCTAAAGATTCTAAATCTTTCAAGTTTTTAAAAAGTAATTGGGACTCAATTCCCTAATATAGTTAGGATTAAGACATGGATGTAGTGAATGTAGAACTGGTGAACCAATGAATGTGGTAGGGGATCTTGACACCAGGAAGATGTAATGGAAGTGGTTTCCTCAGGACCTTTTTGTTCATTCATAAGTTTTTATTATAGCTGTGCTTATGTTGGTCTTAGGAGCTGCCTGTGCTTTCTCTAGAGACCTGTGCCAAAAACCTAGTTATCTGTTGCATTATTCCTTATGTCAGGAGCAGATCCATATATCCTGCTTCTGTGCTTTTCTTTTACAGCGGCACTCTGGCCTTTTTTTAGCAGTTTTTTTAAGCAGTTTAGCAATTTTATTAGCTACTGATAAGATTGTTTTTAGGGTATTTTCTTACTGGTATTAAATAACTGGAATAACATCATAATTGCTCTGCTTGAGCTGTTTTTCTCCATTGCTCTTCCAAATTTAAGATATTACCAGCCTCTTGTTGCATGTTATTTTATAATTTAAATACATTGAAGATAATTCTTTTCAATTGACTCTCATTTCATTTAAAATTATTGTTGTTGCAATATTTTTTAAAAAAACTTATTTTCTTAAAAACATTTATTTATATACCCAAGTGTTCTTCCTAAAGTATCTTGTACCATTCTCGGTAGCATCTTAACGTGTTGTTGGAATCCATCTGGCTCTTAAATTCTTGAGAACAAATTTACCTCTGCATCTATTTAAATTATTTTTATGTATATAGGTGTGCGATTATTAACATATTTATGAGAATGTGTGTAACAATAACAATAATAATGATAATAATAGAGTTGGAGGTCTTCTAGTCCAACTGCCTGCTCAGGCAGGAAACCCTATACCATTTCAGACAAATGGTTGTCCAGTCTCTTCTTAAAAACTTCCAGTGTTGGAGCATTCACAACAATGGAGGCTGGTTGTTCCACTGATTAATTGTTCTGACTATCAGGAAATTTCTTCTTAGTTCTAGGTTGCTTCTCTTTTTGATTAGTTTCATCCGTTGCTTCTTGTCCTGCCTTCAGCTTTGGAGAATAGCTTGACTCCCTCTTCTTTGTGGCAACCCCTGAGATATTGGAACATTGCTATCATGTCACCCCTAGACCTTCTCTTCATTAAACTAGACATACCCAATTCCAGCAACCATTCCTTATATGTTTTAGCTTCCAGTCCCCTAATCATCTTTGTTTCTCTTCTCTGTACTCTTTCTAGAGTCTCAACATCTTTTTTACATCATGGTGACCAAAATTGGATGCAGTATTCCAAGTGTGGTCTTACCAAGGCGTTATAAAGTGGTATTAACACTTACTGTGATCTTGATTCTATCCCTCTGTTAATGCAGCCTAGAACTGTGTTGGCTTTTTTGGCAGCTGCAGCACACTGCTGGCTCATATTTAAGTGATTGTCCACTAGGATTCCAAGATCCCTCTCACAGTTACTACTATTATTGAGCATGGTACCACCTATACTGTACCTGAGCATTTGTTTTTTCTTGCCTAAATGTAGAACCTAATGCACAAGTAAAATGCCCCCTAATTAGCTTTAGCATTTGATCCATGTTTTATCCACTTTAGTTGTTGTTTAGTTGCTAAGTCATGCTTGACCCTTCGTGACCTCATGGACCACAGCATGCCTCCCCCACCCTCTACTGTCTGCTGGAATCTGCCCAAACCCATGCCCACTGTGTCAAAGACACTAACCATCTCATCCTGTGCCGTCCCCTTCTCCTATTGCCTTAAACATCAGGCTCTTTTTTAATGAATCCTCTCTTCTCATTTGATGGCCAAAATACCAAAGTATGATAAGAGCTTCGGCTTCAGTATCTGCCCTTCCAAAGCACAGTCAAGGGGATTTTCTTTAGGATTGATTGATTTGATCTCCTTGCCTTGTCAGATGTTACATTTTTTCTATCCTGCTCTCTGGAGTAGAGAGTTCGTCTTTGATAGAAGGCCACCTGAAGAGACTAGAAGCATTTGAAATGTGGATTTACAGGAGGCTGTTACATATAAGCTGGGTTGACAAGATCAGAAATGAGGAGGTGATAAGCCGCCTGGGAAAGCCAAGGGAAATCATCAAAACAATTAAAAAATGAAAGTTAGAATATTTTGGACATGTGATGTGACACCCAGAAAAATACGGCATATTCCATTTAATCCTCCAGGGAAAGATTGAGGGCAAACAAGGTCCAGGCAGAAGAAGAACATCATGGCTTCAAAATCTAAGGGACTGGTTTGGACAAAACTCAGCAGCACTTTACCGTGGGGCTGCTGATAAAAACATGATCGCCAACATCTGATAATGGATATGGCACAAGAAGAAGATCTCCTTGCAGTCCATGGGATTCTCAAGAGTCTTCTTCAACAGCACAATTTGAAAGCATCAATTCTTCGGTGCTCAGCCTTACTTATGGTCCAACTCCCACAACCATACATTATAAACTTTTATCCTTTTGGTACTGTCCATGGGGTTTTCTTGGCAAAGTACTAGAGTGGGTTGTCATTTCCTTCTCTTTCTATGGTGGCCCTGCACATCTTAGCTTATAGTTTCTTTGAGCTGCCAAATCCGTTTTGTCACAACAAGGTAATGAAAAGGATACATTTTAGTAGGGGATCCAAAATAATTTATTAAGTTAAACTTAGTTTGAAATAAATAAAAAAAGGAAACGAAATTCCTTTGAAATATCTCTAAACCTATAAATGAAGAAGGTGATATGATACTTTCTTACTCTTCCTAAAAAGTATCCCAAATATTTTAAGTGGTTATAGGAATGTTTCACAAATCTGTTAGCATAAGAGGATTAAAATTATATATAAAATCCTGATTCTTTTCTTTCTTCTATTCTCTCCTTTGAAGCCAATAAATATTGGATTATACAAATTTATCATAGACCTATTCAATTGTATTTTTAGTGAGATCTGTATATTCATGAATCTCACTACATATTTTCTCATCGCTTAAAACTGGCTTTTCAGTTACATGCAACAGAAATTTCAGAGATACTAATGTACAGTTAGTAGTGATACTGCTTTCAGTATTTGATAAATGAAAAGAGATTTAGTCCCAAGTTATTTTCTTAAATTAAATTGTTTTTCCTTTAGGTCTATGTCTAGAAAAATTACCAATATCCTCTTCAACAAGCAACCTCAATGCAGATCGTGAGCAAGAAATTATAATGTGCTATGAGAAGGCTGGGGATATAGCCCTTCTTTATCTCCAAGAAATAGAAAGGGTAAGATGGAATAGGTAATCTCAATAAAGTAACTAATTTTTATTTTTTATTTTAGTTTATTTTTTCTCTTTCCAGGGATTACTCTCATCTATATATGGCTTTAAATTTCTTTTTAAAAAGATTCGACAATTTACTATTTGGTTTAAATAACCCATTCTTCCCTCTATATGGTTTATTTTAATATTCCCAGCTAAAAAACAGAGGCATCAATTTTCTTTTATCTGTTCTAATTTTTTACATGCCATAATAGGGTACCCATTATTTCTTGGAATTGAATAACCTTCATGAATGGCTGATTTCAGGCATTCTAGATGAAAATAGTCCATCATTTTCTATTGAGAATTATATGATTCTTTATCCCTGCCTTAAGAAAATGACTTTACTGCACAAAATGCAGAAAAACTTCCCTGAATAGAATTCACATGATAAAAGCAGTTTTCCCTATGATATTCTCAAGTTTTCTTTGGTAACGTGCTAAAACATTGTTTTTAATGAAAGCTGGCATTTCCCATGACTTGTGTGTGATTTTGTGTGATTTTTAAACAACATAGAGTTGGCTGTTCTTTATATTCCTACTTTATTTTCCCAACCTATAAAATGGATTCATAGGAATTTATTATACTAAATTATTACTTAAATTTCAGAATGCTGCTATAAGAAGCATTGTATCATTTTTTCCTCAGTTTTTTTCATAGCAGTTGCAACTGATATGAACATTTAATGATGGGATGTTTGTTATTTACATTCGTAATATTTGGCTATATCCAAAAAAGGCAGCTTATTTTGCAAACCAATGAAATACAATAATAGATTAAAATAAAACATATAATATCAGGAGTCTTATAAAGAAAATCAACAAAACCAGCCAAATTTTCCTACCATTTCTACAGTAGTCATATTTTCCCATTCATGTTTTTATTTAGGTTAGAGTTTCATTTCAGGAAAACTTTAACATTTTTATGACAGAGCTAAAAAATAAATAAATTGTGGCCAGTAGTTACCTATCCTTCTTTTAAAGGCTATTTTAAATTGAAATGATTCTGGGTGAAAAGCAATAGTGGACAGTAAAGTTAAAGAGTTTGAAGCTTATTTATTTACCGCATTTGTATATCATATCTCTCAGCAAAAACACAGTAATTATTTGTAATACTGAACAGGGATAACTGAAGGGACTCTTTACCCACAAAAAACCTGATCAGGGTTTTTTTTTGCATTTGTGGGATGAATTTACATTTTAAAATTGCGATAGAATTGGCATAGATGCCAAAAATACCCATTTTTGATGGTTTGAAATGATTGAAAGGGTGAAAATGGTACAGTTGTCCTTGAAAGTTTTTAAATATGCCAATTTTGTCCTTTATTTTAGCAAACCCAAAAATTAAGCCATAATCAAGATAAAAATCAAATTATATCTGAAAATCAAGAGCCAATTTTAAGTGCCACAAATAGTTACTAGAGGTCTTCACACAGGCTACATATTGCCAACCACTGAGGATATATTAATGCTCCACAAATAAACCAACATTATTCTAAACTTTGTGCCCATTTGTATTTCTTAATATATAGAAGATTGGCGTGAAGGTCACTTGTTTCAATGAAGAAAACTTGCTTACATGACAGCCCTCTTATGCAGTGGGGCAATGTAGAGAATGTTCTGTCTTTGCCTCCCACTGGTGAAGGAAGAGATTATTTGGGGGAATTTATTCATTTATTTCTATGGTCTCCTAGGTAATAATTACCAATATGCAGAACAGAAGTCCTAAGCCTGGGCCTGGAACACATGAACAAGAACTTGGATATTTTTTAGAAACTGGACTTCAGAGGGCCCATGTATTGTACTTCAAAAATGGGTGAGATTTGACTGGATATTCTTCTAATACTATTTTGGTATTAACTATTCTAATATTATTTTGGTATTAACCATTTTGGTATTAACCAAAATGATTTAGAAAAACCTTGGGTTTTGTTGTAAGGTTACACACTAATTACTAGTGGTGCAATATTCTAATGCAAAGAGAGAAAGGTGTGTTTCGGATCTGATGTTTATTAGTAGCTCCTTCAAAGGCAGGAACACTTTAACTTTTCCTTAAGGTATTTCTTTTTCCCAAGTAAAGGTGTAACTGTTTAGAGCAGTTGCTGACAGATATTCTGAATGTCCCTATACCAAATCTAAACCACCTTTTCCACTTTAAATCAGAATGCTGCACGCCTTTGCAAAATACATATGTTTTTGTAAATACTACCTTGCCCTGAATAATTTATTATTCTGGGGACATGTTATAAATTATATTTTAACTTTTCTCAGTATCATGTTGAAGCTTTAATAATAAAGAGTCCTAGAAACATAGCACTTATTTTTAAGTTTTTCCTAACTCTTCATTTGGTACTTAATTTAATATTGTGTTTTATGATAAATATTCAATAGACTGATGACGCATTTGACCCCTACCTCGGGCTCAGCCTGGTCATCTTTTACAGTTAATTGCTTATCTGGTTTTATAAATTCCATTATTAGTCTTTCAACAAAGTGTCTGTCATTATTTAATTAGATGAAAAAGAGAATAATAAAATTTCATTTTTCCAGTACCACAGTGGTAAAATGGGGGAAAGGGTATGTGTGCTCATACAGTATTCTGTTTTCAAAGGAAAGGAAAGGTAGAATCAATAGAATTTTGCATAGTTAAAATAAATGATTGTAATTGTTGAACTCATCAAACAGATTACATAAAATATTAGTTCATTTAAATGATAGTGTATGAAGTACAAGTTTAGGTTTGGTCATTTTGGTCATTTAAATGGTACGGTAAGGCTGTGCAGGAATCCAGAATTGAAGAGAAAAAATGATTTAAGTGCACAGATACATCATAAAGAAGGTCTGTCTTTGTGACAGTGAACAAGTGTTAAGGCAGTAATATTAGGATTGTGTGTTAAGGATAAAATTTAATGAACTTTAGCTTTGTTGTGGGCATAACATTCAATTTATATCTATTTTGGCATCATGGCATCATTAGTGATGCCTGAAAAATTAAGATAATAGCTAACTTCATGAGAATGAAGTCAGTCTTTGTGAGGATCATATCATGTATCTCTAAATATACTGTATCTGCAAACTGCTTCTCTATTTTCACTTGGAATAAGCTTTTCTGGAAAATGAATAACCAGGAGAGACGTTTAGTTTGGGTGTTTATGGGAACTCTTTTCCTGCTGTATCTCTAATCCCTCAGAATACATTTTTTTAGTCAAATTTGGTAAAACTGGAATAGAACTCAAAATACAAATCAAGTATTTCAAGCAAGAATCACTTTGGATTGTGTGAGCGAGTGTAATAGATTACTTGTGTTAAGGAATTAGCGGATATTAGTTTTTTCAGAAATCAAGTCTTAAGGAACACATATAGCCAACAGAAATTGAGTTGTTGAGGTTTCCGAAGAATAAACATAAACATAATGAAGATAATTTTGGTATGTTTGTACTTTTAATCAAGACACTGAGTAAAAGGACAAATTCTCAGTGAAAGTTTAAAAAAAATTAAAATGTTAATATTGCAAGCTTGCATATATCTCTCCTGAACTAGATTCTTGCCGAGTTCAGTGTGATTTGCATATAAGTATATGCAGGACTTAAAACATTGCAATTCTTTTTCTTTATGAATACTGGAGAAAGGAATAGGGTTCCACAGGTTCCTGAAGAGGGAACATATGGAGATCAGGCTAAAATTAAGAGGAATTCTGGAATATTAGTTGAATTAGACTTAGCTAAAAAAATCTTTTACAGATAATTAAGAGTTCTAAGAGAAGGGTTGCTTCCATCTTGTTTCCTGTATAGTTTGCTTATCCTTCTCCCCCCCCCCCCCATTGTTTGAGAGTTCATTAGAGTAAACTTTATTGTTGATCAAGCTGATTCTTATTGATGTGTGTATTTTTTTTGACCGGGCTGCCATTTTTTTTTAATTCCATTTATATCCCGCCCTTCTCCGAAGACTCAGGGCGGCTTACAAGCTTAGCAGTAGCGATACAACATTATTTTGATATAGTATATTGTGTTGATTTATATGTTTATGATATTTTAATTATTATATTTTAATTATTGTAAAATTAAATGTAGTAATATAATAGTAATACAATTGTTATTGTAAACCAGCCAGATTTGTGGGAATTACGTCATATTGAAATATTTGTGAATAAATAAATAAACAAGCAATGTCTTATTACCTTACCTCCCCCTCCCCTGGCAAATAAAAACCTTTGACCCAAGGCAGCTGTAAGTGGACATACAAAATAATAGCAGAATCTTACCTTCCAATAACAGCATTTAAAACTTTAACATTATGAGTTTAAGAAAGTTATAAACAGGATTTATACTAATTAAAAATATAGATAGCTGCTACTTTACAAGAATAATATGAACTTTTAAAAAAGCACAAATGGACTTTATTTCAGTGACTTATAATTAGGACTAACTAAACACCATTTACAGTTTAATGCTACTAAGAGTTTTCAGTTGATTTTTGGCACTTTTAGAACTACAGTAAACCCTCGATTTTACAGATTTTCATTTAGTAGATTTCATATGTAGCGGACAAAATCTGAATTCAAACCCTTCCCTGATCAAGTCAATGGTTGCTGCTTCTGTGTATGTGCAAACAAGCATTATGCTTCATGATATTAGACATTCATTTCTTTCATATGTGCTAATGTTTGGGATACTGTTTTTATAAGATTCTGTAAGCTTTTTGTAAATATTTGGTAATTGCTTTATTTAATCAATGAGAGCTGCAAAGGGAGTCAAGAAGAAAAAAGATCCCACCTCTCCAATGTAATAACTTTTATTGATTCCTTATCTGATCACGAAGTCCAGCCTTATTACCCCCACTTCCATGCTTTTAGGAAGATACTCACACAGAAGCAGTAACTTCCAAGACTCAGTTTAAATTGGACACTTTCTTGAAATCAGTCAGTCGTCCTATATTGTCACTGAAACCGAGCACACCCGCAGCAAACAACCACCAGTAAGGTAAGTTTTCTCATGTACACACATTTGTGGTATAAAAAAGAAATCAAATTTAATGGACATTCAACTCCAGCCAACATCCATCCTACCAGGTAACCTATAAAATCGAGGGTTTACTGTATTTTCTTTTTCTTCTATATGTGCTGACTTGATTTAACCATTTGAAACATGTTGCTGAATGCTGGTACCACTTGCAGATGCCCACGGTTATCTCTCAGTCACTCCCCTGATTGTACCCCTGTAACACTGGCTCATTTTGGGGACCTTTGTTTGTCTGATAGCGCACAAGAAGAGGGCACATGGGTCAGGATTGGACATTGATGAAGCCATGTAGCTAGAGATTGGAAATAGTATTCTAGAATGCAATATATAAAAGAACATTTTTCAAGAGCACTCAGCCAAAAATATGGTGTATGCAGGGTGTTCTTTTAAAGTATTAAATGGGTGGGTTTTCTTAGACTTGAAAAGTATCAGATTGCTTACACAATTATTTCCCCCCAAATTATTTGGTAAAAGCACAATAAGTAGATTATTTAATTGTCTACTTTCAACATGATTTTCAAGTACTGTGATACTCAATTGTGCCCTCCCTGTTTTGGTAATTAACTGAGAAAGAGAGAGACAGAGAGAGAATAGAATTAACAATGCTAAGTGTAAGTACATTGTTATTTACTGAGCAAACTTACTATAAGTTGGATTGTGTTGTCCAGTTAATATAAACTATTATTCAGTATTGCTATTAATGTTTCTTCAAACAAAATTTTTGCTAGTTAATTCATTGAAACTTTGCAGTACAATATCTTTTCGGTAAACTGGAAAAAAGGCCTATAATTACAATTAACTATTGCGAACCAGTCCCCCTCTAAATGGTAATTATGATACTGCACAAAATAAAAAGGTAAAACTTAAGACTAATAAATCAGCTCTGATTTAAAAAAAAGTCTAGGCATTTGTAGACTAACAAATACAGTTGTGTCAGATTGTTTTTCAAGTTAATTTTGTTTTAAATTTTGGAAGCCAGTTCTTCACTTTGATTGCTTTTATTGTTTTATTTTACTTTATTTTATTTATGTAGGTTATACATTTTATAATTTTGCTATAGTATTGCCCCCAATCCTTTTACCACTTTTGTGGGTTTTCATTTAGCTTCTTTAAAAGGTTTAGTGTTTAAATGAGTTCTAAATGTTGGCATGATTAATATTTTCAATCTTTATTTTTGCCTGTCATCTGCAGAGTTATATTTTACTAGAATGCTAGCTTTAAATTAGTTGAGAATATAGACTTTTCAGTTTGTCTGGAATGTGGATTATCAAAGGATAATTGAAAAAGTGTTTTCCCATTACTTTAAGTAGAATAATTTCAGGCAAATACATACTTCAAGGACAGTTTGTGGCACTTAGGACTGTATAGATCATTGGTGGCAAACCTATGGCACGCGTGCCAGACGCGGCACTCAGAGCCCTCTCTGTTGGCACACACACCACTGTCGCCAGCAGCAGGTCCATCAGGCCAACACTGCCGCCCGGAGCAGGAGCCCCGTCCAGCACAAAGGAGGCAAAGCGACTGACTAGCAAGCTTGAGTAGAGGTAGTAGAGCAGAGGTCACCAACCATTGTCAATTGGTGGACTGGAAAAAAAGGGAGGGAAGCATTTTACATGCGTGCATGCATGCACGGGGCTGTGAGCACGCACGTGCTGCAACTGGGGTGGGGCTAGGGCCTGCATGATACTAGCCCTGCCGTGTTCTTGCGTGGTGCAGCGCCTTGTATCTGCACCCCGCAGCAGCCATTTTTGTGCCTTGCAGCACGGTGGCCCATTTTTGCGCCCCCGGTTTTTGTGTGCCAGAGGCGGCATGCAGAGGCACCTCCCTGCCCCTCCCCGAGGGCACCACAATGCTGATGTGGCCCTGGCACTTTGCGATAAATAAGTGGGGTTTGGGTTGCGGTTGGGCACTTCATCTCTAAAAGGTTCGCCATCAATGGTATAGATGATGGGCTATAATCTCAGAAGAGTGGTGTAAATGTGCTCATCATAAATTGTCCACTCCATTCAGTGTGATCAGTAGAGACAAATACTGATCATTTTGGAAAGCTGAATATATTATGCACGTGCGCAGGTAAAGTGCGAATTGCAGATCAGAAGCATCCTTAGAACATGCTGGTTAATACCTATAACATTTTACCTGATGCAGTTACCTAAGAGATCATCTGTCTCCCATTCTATATAATCAGGTCCTGTCATTTAAGCAATGTTTCTAGGGGGATTTTATTCTATTGCAGCACCTGCTTTCTTGAACAGCATTCTCCTGGGATATCTTCTGCCTTCCCTTTTGCCACCTTCAAATGAGCTTTAAACATTCTTCTCTTGCCTTTGGTGTCCTCTGCCTTCTCTTGCCTTTGGTGTCCTAGCTGACTTGGTTGAGGGTAATGGGAGAGATTTTTTAAAATTGTTTCACTCAAGGTGCTTGTACATTTTTATGCTGTGTTTTGTTTTTGTTTTTTGTGAAACTACCCAGAGTCATTTTTGGAGTAAAGCAGCTTAAAAATGTTTTTTTAAAGAAAGTTTTACTAAGGTTTATTATAGCATAAAATACAATGAAAATAAAAAATCAGGGGGAAGTGCAGGATTAAAAAAGAGGAGAGGAAAAAAAGATGTTGACTTCTAATTCTTTCCAACGTAATGAAATAATAATAGTTCAACGACCTCAAATTTTTACAGTACCTATAATTATTACAAGCCATTTCAATAACTGCACAATTATTAAATCTTCAAACTAAATTCTAAATTTCATTTTTTTTCTATTTCAGGCATAAAAAACAGAAATTCCTATAGAAACAAGACCAAATCAAATCTCTGCCTAGAGCAGTTTGCATCACCATCTTAACTAAATCCATTTTTCTTCTGTTGTGGGAAATAATATATATTTCTATTTACACTCATTAATCTTTCTAAACATCTTCATTGATATTAACAAAAATCTCTACTATTTCAAGTTCTTTGACCTTAAAGGGGAAAACTTTTATATTTATTTTAAGACTCTAAACATTTCTTTAAAAATTTCATCTTTTTAAGTTAAAATCAATTCTAATGAATCTTGCTTTACACATTGTACGCTTCTCTAATGAGTATGCATATAGTTAGGCTGCGATAAAATAGGGACTTTATTTTATAATCGTATAGACACTTTAGGACGGGTAGGCAACCTCGGCTCTTTTATGACTCATGGACTTCAACTCCCAGAATTCCTGAGCCAGCCTGGCTCAGGAATTCTGTGAGTTGAAGTCCATGAGTCATAAAAGAGCCGAGGTTGCCTACCTCTGCTTTTGTTGTTGTTAGTTGCAAAGTCGTGTCCGACCCATCGCGACCCTATGGACAATGTTCCTCCAGGCCTTCCTGTCCTCTACCATCTTCTGGAGTCCATTTAAGCTCACGCCTACTGCTTCAGTGACTCCATCCAGCCACCTCATTCTCTGTCGTCCCCTTCTTCTATTGCCCTCAATCTTTCCCAGCATTAGGCTCTTCTCCAGTGAGTCCTTCCTTCTCATTAGATGGCCAAAGTATTTGAGTTTTAGCTTCAGGATCTGGCCTTCTAAAGAGCAGTCAGGGTTGATCTCCTCTAGGACTGACCCGTTTGATCGCCTTGCAGTCCAAGGGACTCGCAGGAGTCTTCTCCAGCACCATAGTTCAAAGGCCTCAATTCTTTGGCGCTCAGCCTTTCTTATGGTCCAGCTTTCACTGCCATACATTGCAACTGGGAAGACCATAGCCTTGACTATACGCACTTTTGCTTTAGGAGCATAATATTTTCAGTTTTTTAAGTTGTTGTATGCTCTGTTGGAAAATGGGAAGTTAATTATTCCAAGTTTCTTTATGCAACCTGAATAATGTAATACTGAAAATTATTTCAGAAGTGTCTAAATTATTATAGAGTATTTGAAATCATTTTGTTGGGGAGAGGGCATTACAGAGGAACTAAATGTATTTTATTCCACTTCGTTTAGCACTAGAGTAAAAAATAAAAACATAGTTACAGTCCTTTTGTCAGCTTTCCCACTGTATAATTTTAAGGACTGGGTCAATGTTCCATTTTCTCTGAGAAAATGCATTTCAGGAAGCACTTGCTGAGCTTCATTTTCTCTCAGCCAGAATCAATTATCTAACACATACAGTGTTTCTGGAGCTTGACAACTTGGAGATGTGTGGATTTCCACTTCCAGAATTCCCTAGCCAGTTCTAGTCCTGCCTTAGGGATGAAAGCCAGCTGGGTGACTGAGCTCGTCACTTTCCTTCAGCCTAATGCACTTCACAGGGTTGTTATTGTGGGATTAAAATATGCATTAATTATGCATATTTTTTTGCAATGGCAGTGAAAGTTGGACCATAAGAAAGGCTGAGCGCCCAAGAATTGAAGCCTTTGAACTGTGGTGCTGGAGAAGACTCCTGCGAGTCCCAGAAGTTGGTAGAGGACAGGAAGGCCTGGAGGAACGTTGTCCATAGGGTCGCGATGGGTCGGACACGACTTCACAGCTACTGTAACAACAACAACAATTATGTATATTTGCCACTTTGAGTTACTTGTAAAGTAGTAATGGTGGGGTAAAAATTTAGTAAACAAAATTTCATAGGTTTAAGTAGCAAGTCCTGAAAACTTTCCAAAAACAGCACTAAGGGTTGCCTAAATAACTGAAAATGCTTCGTTTGTCAAAAAGTTCTCAATCAGAAACTTGAACAGAAAACAACCCATGAGTAATTAGAGGATAAAAAAGGCAGATGATCATTGAGTTTTGTTTACAGCTTGATACTATGTGATAGCACTTCCTGAATTCTAGCACTGGTAGGATGCTAGTCCTCAGTTTGAAATCAACTACATTATAATAAGTGTAATATCATACAAAATAATACATTACAATAAATAATGGCTTAATATTGTTAAATCCTAGGTATTTACCGGTGTTAAGAAAAAATGATGAGAAAAATTATTACTTGTGAATTAGTATATACAAATACAAACATTTCTCCTTTATGCATCATGTTGAAATTTTTGGACTTCTGGAAAATAGACATCATATTCTGTCAAGTTGGAAGAAAAACGTTAGAAATTTTCTTATTGCAGCTTCTATGCATGATCTGTTGCTTGCATCTTCTTGTTCCTAGACTCCACTAATTAAAGTGAGGCGATTATTATGTTTATTATTATTTGTTACACTACTGCTTTGCAGGCTCATTTAAGTTTAGAAAATGGTTAAATTGTAAAGATAAAGGTTCCCCCGCACATGCATGCTAGTCGTTTCCAACTCTAGGGGCCGGTGCTCATCTCCGTTTCAAAGTCGAAGAGCCAGCGCTTGTCCGAGGACGTCTCCGTGGTCATGTGGCCAGCATGACTAGACGCCAAAGGCACACGAAATGCTGTTACCTTCCCACTGTAGTGGTCCCTATTTTTGTACTTGCATTTTTACGTGCTTTCGAACTGCTAGGTTGGCTCTCACTCTGTTACACAGCACTCGGGATTCGACCCACCAAACTGCCGAACTTCTGATCGACAAGCTCAGCGTTCTAAGCCACTGAGCCACCGCGTCCCTATAGAAAATGGTTATTGATATGCAAATTGGAACATACATTTCTTAAGCTCATTTGATTCGTCTACTACCAGTACTGGGAATATTATTATCTTTAGAGGAAGGAATAGCAAAAAATTATTTCTCGCTAAAATAAACTTAATTAAATGATATGAGTCCTTCTGCTCATCCCTTTACCTCTACCGTTGAATTTATAAAAAAACATTTCATTACAAATATAAATTCATGGATTACGCCTTCCAGTTTTTACTGCATTTTATGACTTTTAACTTCATGGTTTTTTGTTTAAAAAGATCCCTTACTTCCTCTTTCTCTCCCCTCCCCCTTTTTTTCCCGGAGAGGGGATATTTTTCAATTAACTTACATTTGCATGATGCTATGAATGGAATTTTATCCTGGGTCCAATCCATATTACAGATTTGAAGTTGTTTCATTCTTGTAAAAAGAGGATAAGGTGTGAAATATTTTAAATGAACTTCAACTTCATATTGTACTTATGAAATTAATAAGAACGGATGCAATGTTTATTTGCTGGGAATAGTTTTCTATTTTTTATTATATATATATTATAATTCTATGTACATATACAGGAATTTGACAAGAGGAGTTGGAAGATTTAGAGAGATTCTAAGAGCTGTTGAAACAAGAACTACACAGAATCTACGCATGGTAAGTTTTATAGCTATGGTAAATTAGTGCCTGAATAAAGTAAAATTCAATTAAGAATAAGAATGCATAGATTTATGTGTAACTGTTCATTTTAATGCAGCGATTATTGATATAATTGGATATTAAAATATTACAGCATAAATATTGTATTAATTACAATAAGTAGTAATATAAAGTTATGCAAAAAAAATTAAATAAACATATTTGGTAAAGTTGGATCAGTATTTATTGATTTTTTAGTTTTAGATCCAGTTATTTATGAAGCAATACGGTGGTTGGGTAGTTAAAAGTAAACAGTGATAAATAACAAAGTCATTTGTAGATAGGTCAAGTTACATCAGCAAGAATTCCCTCTCCAATTCCCTTAGTTACGATAGCATAGTCAAATTAATCAAATTAATACATTTCTAATTGTAACACAGTCAGTTAGAATAATTTTCAATATATTTTCACATAGTTCCTGATCGGCTTCCCTTTGTTACCATTTATGTACTCATACTTTGAAAACTAATTCTAATTCATTAAACAAGCCAGATATATAAAGTTATATTTTTTTAGAAGACAAACCAATCCCTTCTCCTATGTAGTAAACATGGTATGGCCTGATATAAAAAAGGTGTTAGAATTTTGATGAAGATTAGAGCCATTGCAATATAAAATACTTGATTTCAAATTATTTCTCTTTCTCCCCACTGGCTTTTTTAAAATTATTATTATTATTATTATTATTATTATTATTATTATTATTATTATTATTATTATTATTATTCAGATCTCTTTTTGGTCGCCTTCACTAACTTGGCAAAGTTCTTTAAAAAAAATCCGGCAAACGTAATAGTTTTCCGCCAGCCTATTGATATTCTCTAATATATAGATGGTAATTTTTTGGCTGCATAAAAATAAGAAATTGAAGAATGAATTGTTTGTGCATATGATATAATTAATTGCTCTTTGAAACTTTTAAAGATTACATTGGTGAGTTTGTTCTTTAGGCTGTGTTTTATTCTGGACATTATATTCTACATTCACCCTATTTGTATACTACTCATTGAATAAAATTATATAGTACATCTTCAGGCAGTACCTTGTTTCCTGTTACACACAAGATCTGCATCCTGCTTTTGTTCATTCTAAACACTGGTGATTTCTTTTTTCTTCCTAACAGACAATAGCAAGGCAGTTAGCTGAAATTTTGCTACGAGGCATGTGTGAACAGAGTTACTGGCACCCTCTGGATGACCCTCCTCAACAGTCCCCTTTAAACGATCCACTCTGGAAAGCTACAAACATTAAAAGTTATGCTCTTAGCAGAAGACCACGAGTATATTCAGGAGAAAAGTATGTTTTTAAAAGGAATATAATAAGTTGATACGATTTGTGCTATTTAAATAAGATTAACACAGTGTATGGGCACAGTCCCTTAACCGTATTACTGTGTGTGCGCAGGGCAAGTAGAAAAGGTGAAAGGAGAGAGCACAGGATAAGTTACTGTGGAGAAAAGTAGAAATGGAAAACAGAATTAAAAATAGGTAAAAAATGAAACGTGAATGGACAAAGAACAGATGCATCTGTTCTTAAAGTATGCTTCCTATGCTGGAAAATAGCATTAAAACTCATTTGGCTACTTAACAAAGCAGATTTATAAGCGATAATTTTCAATTGTTATTGTGTTTGGGTCAGCAGTGCAGTTTTCAAAGGCTCTCACTATAAGGGTCTTTTCCTTTTTTTCTGGAAGATTAAAACATATTAATGATATGTGAAGTTGCTGAGGGTTGCCTTTATCCTAGCCATGTTAACAGAGATGTTGCAGGAACTGTGTATGGCTTCATGTCAGGCAGTTCTCGAGTTAACGAGTGTAATGGAGCCTGCCCATTCCACTCGTAATTCAAAAACTCACAGAGTGAATCTCGTACCTCAAATGAGATCACTCCCTTGCTTGTTAAGACGCACACGGCTCCTTAAGTGAACATGAGGTATCTCAGGGTGGAGAAGGCCATGGAGGGCTTAGTGATGGAACAGGCCCCCAAGGCCTCCCCGACCCACTAAGATACCTCATTCTTCCCCCACCCTTCCTGCCACTCTGTACTCACCTTGAAAAGATCCGTTTCCTCTCTACCTTGATTCCTGCTGCCGTCCGGATCTGAGGCGGGATGCTTCCGCGGTCCCCCCAATCGGGGCTCCAGAGACCTTTTCAAATCTCTGCTGCCTGAATCTGAGGCTGGGGGATGCTTCCTCAGCCCAGTGGATGCCTGATCCAGACATCGGAGGCCTTTTCCAGGCTACTGCCACCTGGATCTGAGGCCAGGGGATGCTTCAGCTCTCCCACAGCCTAATCTGGACACCGGAAGCCTTTTCCAGGCCACTGCTGCCTGGAAATGGGCTGCTGGAGGGCTACATAAGCGTCCCCCAGCTTCAGATCTGGGCAGCAGCAGCCTGGAAAAGGCCTCCAGAGCCCGGTTTGGGCCATGGGGGGGCATGGAAGCATTCCCCGGCCTTAGATCTGGGCAGCCGCCACACGGAAAAGGCCTCCAATGCCCAGATCAGGCATCCGGTGGTCCGCAGAAGTGTCTCCCGGTCTTAGATCAGGCAGCAGCAGCCTGGGAAAGGCCTCCAGAGCCCAGATCCAGCCTCCAGAGGCACGTGGAAGCGTCCCCTAGCTTCGGTTCCATTCTCTGTTGCAGAGAACAGAGGCCTAAAGTACCATGAGATCACGTGAGATCAGTAGCATGAGATCTCGCCCCACTGATCTCGTGTGATCTTGCGTTATTTTAGGCTTCTATTCTCTGCGAACACAAAGAAGGCCTGGAGCAGCCAAGAAAGTGAAGGATCTCGATCGTTGCAGGGTGAATAGTGAACGCCTGGTGTCTAGGGAGACCTGGGCAGGAGTGGGGAGGGAGGGAGGGAATAACCAGAGTGAATGTTGCAGTGCCACTGCAGTCACATGTAAGGGTGAATGCGGTGCAGCAGCATTAGTAATTACGGGACTTGCTCGTAAGCACTAGGGAGTGCTCATCATGTAACTTTGAACGAGCATTAAGTGAAGGTTTGTAACTCGGAGATTACCTGTATTTATTTGTAAGTTATACGAAGCATCAAATACAACCAGCTTACAAGTTCAAAACTGTTTATTGTGAACTTAAAACAATTGTTTTGAATTTTAAATAGGATTAGAATTCAAAGCTTAAATATTTTGTTCATCTCTTAAGTATAAAGCAAATCAGGTTGAATAGAGGATTTAAAATGCAAATGTTTATTAGGAAAAATTCTAAGCTTTTGCTATAGATGAGCAGATTTTATTTCAGTATGCTTGTTACTCACTTCCTTATGTTTTCATCAGGTAAATAAACTTTTTTTATCAAATTTCTTAATATTCTGAATTATGCATTCTCTAAAATATTCCTGTGGAATGTGTTGCCAGTATAGAGAACTGGTTAAGGTGTCATTTTAAAATGTTCAGCTAGGACTGGAGATATCTAGGTTCAAATTTAACAGCAGTCAAAGGCCAGTCATTTTCCCTCAGCCCTCAATTTCAGTAGTCTTGCGAAGTCTCTTTCCTAACCTGGTCTGTCCTGAAGAGCTGATAGGTTGCTATTAAGGAGCTGACATTTTGTCAGGTTTTCTCTGATCACTTAATACGTTGGACACTATATAATCAGTTCAGAGCTCCTTGATTTCTTTATAGATATTTCTTGAAAATGTATCCGTTGTCAGAGGACATCATGGACTGATGCCTGCCTCCCACATTCCATATTGAATGGTCTTGGGTTTCATATTGAATGAAAGGTCCATATTGAATGGTCTTGAGTTTCAAATATTATAAATAATGAAAAAAATGCAGAGTGGTTAATTATAATTTGGTCAGGTTTAATGTTGTTTCAGAAGGTTAAAAACACAAAAAAAATGCAAGTTGCTCTGATTAAAATAAAGAAAGTTATTTAAAAAATACTCTTCAGTCCACTGAGTAGCTCTATTTATGAATACTTAAATATTATGAAAATATGAAGGCAGTGACATTAGCATTTTAAATAGGAGTAGTTATAGTTTTAGTTGCCAAAGTAGCATATTTGTTTGAGCTATTTGAAAATTGTTACACTTTGAAACACATGTTTCAAAAATAGCTTCATTTCCATAATTTGAGTTGCTTTTACAAAAAACAAAATATCAAGTTGGATCATCATGAATATGCAGATGTGACTCAACTGTAAACTATTACCTGTAAATGAATTTTGGTTGACTGTAATACAATGAATGCTCAATTTTTAACAGCATTTTTTGTCCTCAAGAGAATACTGAAGAAGCTTTGTTGCTGCTACTAATCAGTGAATCCATGGTGAGTCATGTTTCTTTATAAAAGAGCACTGTTTATATTATTTCTTTTGCATTTTACTGTTTGATAGTTCACAAACTATAACTTGCTGTAACAAGAGCAAAAGTTATGTGTGTGTCTGCATAGGTAGGTTGCCACGTGTGCAGTATTTGGATTCGAAGCAAGAAAACAACTTATGGTACAATCCATTCTGGGTTCACTTATTCCATGTGCTGTCTCCACATTTCTTTTAGTATTTATGCTTGTGTGGATATATATGTGTGTATAAATGTTCTTGTAGGCACACGTGTGATCTCAACCAATTATCTGCACCACTTGCACCTTCCATACCTATACATGTAATCCTCAAACTATGACTTTAATGGAGCCTGTCTGTCATGGTCATAAGTTGTGACAAGTCATAAAAAAGAGTCAACCATGTGATTGACCCAATTTTGTGACCTTTATTGTGGTGGTTGTTAAGCAAACGCTGCAGTCATTAAGCAAACCAACGATCAACTATGGATTGGTTTTGCCGAAAACCAGAAACAGATTCCAGTTTTTGGCAAAAACATTTTAAAACACGGTCACATGATTGCAGGAGGCCAGTTGATGAGCACCCAAAATGTAGTCATGTCACCACAAGGAAGAGACCTGGCCATCAAGACTTCAAAACAAGTGTTGCAGGTAAACGCAGGATTATTCTAAGATTTTACCTTTTTTTTCTCCAGCAGGTTTTCGCAATAATACTTCCCAAACCTTTTCCCTTCCCTCTCATGTGATAGATATACTGGTTTTTTTAATCTCTGCCTATATTCAGGTCTTTGGTTTCAGTGGCAAATCATTCCTGGCATGTTAAACTATCAGAAGTAGTTTGGATGTCAAACCTGGTAATCTTATCTGCTCCAAAATGAAATTGGACTAGGAGAAAAGCCAGTGATGTAGGAATCTTTTTTATTTTTTATTTCTCTGCGGTCTTGTTATAAGGAGACAGTAGGGTTGGGTAAGAAAAAGATCAGCCTTTTGGTGCTAACACAAGAAAGTCAGAATTGAATACAAAGACGTAGACCAGAGCACAAGTGGAATCAGAAAGTTGATCTGTTTTGTCAAGGAAGATTTGAAAATGACATTGCTACCTCCACTTTCAGACATTTTCTACACTGGAATAGCAACTGCTAAGACAGATTGATTGTAATTATGAATTATGAGTACCAGGCTTAAATATAAGTAATTGTTGACATTCAACAGCAATTGGAACTGAAATTTGCATTCCAATTCCAGTGTCCTGTTCCACAGTTTTAACCTACACGTGTTTTTGATGTTAAAACTGAGCTGTTCAATCCTTTAGCAATAATATAGTCAATTTGATTTCTAGGCCCTTCATTTGGGAATGTCCATTTATAGAGTTGTCATTTTGGGTGTTTGAAGATAATGTTAGGTAAGAAGAACTTTTTGGAATGCCAGAAATTGATAAATCAATTGACATCTCTATTGTACAAAATTCAGTATATTCCTTCTTTGTTTAATTTTCCTTGATCCTCTTACAATCTGACCATTGGCAATTTGATGTTGGAACTGCCTGCTGAGTTTAGAGATCTTTTGGAAGACTTTCCTTGTTTCTCTATGTTTCTTTCCATCTTCAATGCCTTTACTGATACCATAATTCTGTATCTTCGTTCTTTTAACAACTCTCAGAAATTCTTTGTTAAGTTCCTTCCCAAGAACTTTGTCTTTCTTGTCTTTGGTTGTCTTCTGTTTGTTCTGATGCCTGGTTTGCTTTCTTCCATTTCTTACTCTTTGGCAATCTATTTTCACATTAATCCTTAACATCTTCGATTTGTTGGCTTCTTGATTTGGAATTTGCACATGATCACTTTATGATCTGTTCTACAAGGGAGAAAAACATAGATATGCCCAATTGAATGCAGAATTCCAGAGAATAGCTAGAAGAGATAAGAATGCCTTCTTAAATGAACAGTGCAAAGAAATAGAAGAAAACAATAGAATAGGGAGGACCAGAGATCTTTTCAAGAAAATTGGAGAGATGAAGGGAACGTTTAATGCAAAAATGGGCATGATAAAGGACCAAAATGGCAGGGACCTAACAGAGGCAGAAGAGATTAAGAAGAGGTGGCAAAATTACACAGAAGAACTATACAAGAATGAGCTTAACGTCCCTGATAATCACAATGAGGTGGTCACTGACCTCGAGCCAGACATCCTAGAATGTGAAGTGAAGTGGGCCTTAGAAAAGCTGAGCAACAACAAAGCTAGTGGAGGTGACAGTATTCCAGCTGAGCTATTCAAAATCTTAAAAGACAGTGCAGTAAAAGTGCTACACTCAATTTGCCAGCAAATTTGGAAAACTCAACAGTGGCCACAGGATTGGAAAAGATCAGTTTACATTCCAATTCCAAAGAAAGGCAGTGCCAAAGAATGTTCAAACTATCGCACCATTGCACTCATTTCTCATGCTAGTAAAGTCATGCTTAAAATCCTACAAGGTAGACTTCAGCAGTATGTGGATCGAGAACTACCAGAAGGATTTTGAACAGGCAGAGGAACTAGAGATCAAATTGCCAACATACGCTGGATCATGGAGAAAGCTAGGGAGTTCCAGAAAAACATCTACTTCTGCTTCATTGACTATGCTAAAGCCTTTGATTGTGTGGATCATAACAAACTGTGGCAAGTTCTTAAAGAGATGGGAGTACCAGACCATCTTATTTGTCTCTTGAGAAACCTATATGCGGGTCAAGAAGCAACAGTTAGAACTGGACACGGAACCACTGATTGGTTCAAAATTGGGAAAGGAGTCCGGCAAGGCTGTATACTGTCGCCCTGCCTATTTAACTTATATGCAGAGCACACCATGAGAAAGGCAGGGCTAGATGAATCAAAAGTTGGAATTAAGATTGCCGGAAGAAATATCAACAACCTAAGATACGCAGATGATACCACTCTAATGGCAGAAAGTGAAGAAGAACTAAAGAGCCTCTTGTTGCGGGTGAAGAAGGAGAGTGCAAAAGTTGGGTTGAAACTTAACATTAAGAAAACCAAGATCATGGCATCTGGCCCTCTCAATTCCTGGCAAATAGATGGGGAAGAAATGGAAGTAGTGACAGATTTTATTTTCCTGGGCTCCAAGATCACTGCAGATGGGGACTGTAGCCAAGAAATTAAAAGACGCTTGCTCCTGGGGAGGAAAGCCATGGCAAATCTACACAGCACACTAAAAAGCAGAGACATCACCCTGTCAACAAAAGTGCGTATAGTCAAGGCTATGGTCTTCCCAGTTGCAATGTATGGCAGTGAAAGTTGGACCATAAGAAAGGCTGAGCGCCAAAGAATTGAGGCCTTTGAACTATGGTGCTGGAGAAGACTCCTGCGAGTCCCTTGGACTGCAAGGCGATCAAACCGGTCAGTCCTAGAGGAGATCAATCCTGACTGCTCTTTAGAAGGCCAGATCCTGAAGCTAAAACTCAAATACTTTGGCCACCTAATGAGAAGGAAGGACTCACTGGAGAAGAGCCTAATGCTGGGAAAGATCGAGGGCAATAGAAGAAGGGGACGACAGAGAATGAGGTGGCTGGATGGAGTCACTGAAGCAGTAGGCGTGAGCTGAAATGGACTCCAGAAGATGGTAGAGGACAGGAAGGCCTGGAGGAATGTTGTCCATAGGGTCGCGATGGGTCGGACACGACTTCGCAGCTAACAACAACAACGCAGTCAGCCCATGGCCTTATCTCTACTGTCATAACTGAGCTTGTTCACTTTCTTGTACCAATAATATAGTCAATTTGATTTCTGTGGGGCTCCATTTAGTGATGCCCATTTATATAAAGGTCAATTTATTTCTTCAAAGAGAATGTAAATTATGAAGATAGACAGAAATTGATAAGTTGTTCTTCTGTTTCATTTCTGTTTCTTAAATTATAAAGACCAACCACATTTTTCTCCATAGTATTTCTAAAGTTGGCATTCCAGTCTGCAACAACAAGCAGCACATCTTGTTTGCATGTTGTGTTGACTTAAGTTCGAATTTGCCCATTAAACTCCTCAACTTTCTTTTCTCCATCAGTGGTTAGTACATAAACTCATATTAAAAGGCTGTCTGCTTCATTCATTCCTCTCAAGAACAACCCCCTCCCCTGCACCTTAGTGAGGCAGGATATTAAGACTTGAGGCGGTGGAAATTGAACTTTTCCCAAAATATTAAATAAAATTAATGACAGAGGACTGACTAATACATAAAGTGGTAACATTGTAATGCTAATTGGGCTGGTTTCCCCTAGATTTTAGGGCCCAATTAAAATTGTTGGTATTGTCCTTGTAGAGGCATAAGCAGAACTAAGGAAATTTTCATCTGATTTATACCTCCTTGGAGCATTTGTTTACCTACTGAACCAGTATCCTCCTGATAAATAAATCTGGAAAGAACCTATTTAGCAATAATCTCTTCTTATGGAATACCGTCCTCAAAGATACTTGTCTGCTAATCATATTATTTTCTTCAGCGCTCCCAGATATATTTTGTACCTTAGTTTAAAGAGTAGTTAAATGCTTGTGGTAGTTTGAAATAGCAGTTTCAACTGTACGTATTTTTCCCCATGCAAATTACTGTTATGCTTCTATTATCTTACATGTTTCTCTTTTGGTATTTATAATTCATTCAGAATCATTGTGCAGAATAAGAATATAATAAAATACATAACTAAAGATTCTTACGGTGAAAAGATGCTTTTGAGCATCCTTCCATTTTTAGATAGTTTTCACTTAAATTAATAAGCATGATGCAGCAGTTTTTAAGAAATGAGTCTCCATTTCTGCGTAAGCTATCCCATTTCTGACAGTACTCAGAAGATAATGCTTCTTTTTCCTTTATAGTTTTTTGTGGGTTGTGGCAGGTTGTTACCTTATTTAACAACACTAATTGGCAATTATGTTGTGAAGCAATGCAATCACAGGTTGAAAAACCAGATGACTGCGCTGCTTACCAACAACAGTTCCAGTTGCTGTAGC
Organism: Vipera ursinii; assembly: GCF_947247035.1. NCBI lineage: Eukaryota > Metazoa > Chordata > Lepidosauria > Squamata > Viperidae > Vipera > Vipera ursinii. The sequence continues at coordinate 42,374,973 of NC_139512.1, forward strand.
TAAGCACAGATCACATAGGCCAGGGGTCGGCAACCTTAAACACTCAAAGAGCCACTTGGACCCATTTCCCAGAGGAAAAAAAACACTGGGAGCTGCAAAACCCACGCCCGTGTGCGCACACGCTCATGCACGCAAGCGGGGAAGCTTGATTGAAGAGTTTAATTAAAAAGAAATAGAGGATGCCGTGCATGAGTTCTCTTTCTTTCTCTCCCTCCCTTCCTCTCTCTCTCCCTCTCTTCGATCTTCTGCTCACCTGGCAAGCTAGCTTCACGCTGTTCTCAGACAAGCTGGCACATATTCTTATTGGGCTGGCTCTCCTTCCCTGCTTTCTACTGCTTCCTGTGGAGATGCAGCAAAGGCAGGAGCCCCGCCCAATAAGCTTGTCAGCTTCTTGGAGAACAGCGTGAGGCCACTCTCTTTTTTACACACACACACACACACACACACACACACACAGAGAGAGAGAGAGAGAGAGAGAGAGAGAGAGACAGAGACAGAGACAGAGAGAGACAGAGAGAGAGAGAGAGAAGGGAAGCACAAGTGCCTCTCTGTCTCTCTCTCTCTCTCTCTGCAAATTGTGGAGGACGACTGGGAGCCGCAGGAGAAGGCTGAAAGAGCCGCATGTGGCTCCAGAGCCGCAGGTTGCCAACCCGTGACATAGGCCATTAAGCAAGATCCTCGTGTGGTTGGAATATCTGACTTCCTGTCAGATTCCCTTTTGACTTCGCTTGTGGGAAGCTGGCAGAGAAGGTTGCAAATCACAGTCTTGTGACTGTGGGATATTACAATGTTATAAACATGATGTTCGGTTGTAATTACCACTCTGTCAGCACCATAGTAGGTTTGAACAGTTGCTGAATGAGTGGTTATTAAACAAGGACCACCTATATGCTGATCATATCTTCTCTTATGTTTGGCATGGTTTTTCAGGCTAACCGTGATGCTGTATTGAGCAGAATACCAGAACACAAAAACGATCGTATCATCAGTTTGCAAAGTGCATCTGTAGTGTACGATTTGCTTACTATTGCCTTGGGAAGACGAGGTCAATATGAAATGCTCTCGGAGGTAAGCTGTAAAATAAGGCCTGGACCTTGATGCATGCTGCATGGCTTGTATACACATATAACTGGAAGCTCTTCCTTTATGTCTGTCAGCTACCTTGCCCCCTGTTTTTATTTTATTCTTTTGAAATATTTTTTTAAAAATTCAAAGCATGTATAGGAACCAATCAATCAGAATAGAGTTGGAAGGGACCTTGGAAGTCCTCTAGTTCAACCCCCTGCTCAAGCAGGAGACCCTATATCATTTTCAGACAAGTGACTGTCCAGTCACTTGTCTCTAGCATAATCTATAGTAGTGGCTGTGGTTTTCTCACAGGCTGGGAAAAATAATGTGGTGGACAGATGCCAGCCAGGGCTTTGTGTGGATGTGTATTTCCCTATCTAAAAAACCCAAAAGTAAATTGAGCTGGTAGAGAACATTTTGGAAAGCCAGAATGGCTGATGAAGAACAACCGTTTTACTTTGTCTACTAATAAATGGATATTTCACTTGGTCAGACTCAGGCCCACTATGGAAACCCTGGTAATTGGCATGATGAGAATTGTGCATCCAACCTTATCCTACTTAATCTCTTGGCAGCTTTAAAGACCATCCGTCATGGTATCCTTTTGGATTGACTCATGGGATTGAGGATGTTCACCTCGTTTCTCCAGTGTTGATTCCAGTTGAGGTGATTGGGGAAGAGAAGTTGGCCCCTACTATGTGGGATGCTGCAGTATTCAGTGCTCCCTCTTTTCCTATTTAACAGCTGAGTGAGCTCATCCATTGCTAAATGGATATATCGCTGACCCTGGTGAATTAACTGATGTGGTGAACATCTTATCCTGGTATCTGTGAGGGTCTAGATGAGGAACAACAGGCTTCAGAATAACACTGGCTAGACTGAGTGACTTTGAGTGTTGGGAATTACTGGTTCTAGGACTATGCCATCTTTGGTGCTGGACAGGATTGCTCTACCCCAGACAGACTTGGTGCACAATGTGGGGGTCCTCCTAGACTTGCAGATCCTGCTTGAAAAAAAGGTAGCAGTTATGGCTAGAAGGACCTTTGCACAGCTGTGTGTTGTACTCTGCCTACTCATTTCTAGGTCTGGAGCCTTCACTCATAGTCAGTCACTCATGACATAGTCACCCCTAAATTGGACTACTGTAATGTGTTCTACATGGGACTGCCCTTGAAAAGTATCCAGAAACTTCAACTAATGCAGAATGTAGCAGTGTGGGGAATTATGTGTAATCCCAAAACAGTATTTGTCACATCTCTGTTCTAAGAGCTGGCTGCTAATTTGATTCTGGGTCCAATTCAAGGTGCTGGTTTTAACCTTTAAAGCCCTTTATGGCATAGGGCCAGGTTATCTAAGGGACCACTTCTCTCTGATTATATCATACACACACATCCTGGAGAGAAGACATGTTATGGGTACCATCTGCTGGGGACCTACATTTGGTGGGTCCCAGGAGGTAGGCCTTCTCTGTCATGGCACCCACCTTATGAAATATTTTCCTGCCTGAAGTCAGGTAAGCTCCATTTCTGTTAATGTTCTGGAAATCCCTGAAAACCTGATTATGTCGTCCGGTTTGGAATCCCTGGAAACTGGTTATCATTCTAAGATGATTCCATTATCGTGGCTGATACAGTTACTCTTTCTGCACCATGTAGTTTGTACATATTTTAATTTTCAATAGTATTTTAATATGATTGTTTTATATTTTTATTAATGGTTTTTTATATTTTTATTTGATTTGATTGCTATATGATGCGCAGAGTTGCTTCTTATAAGGTGGGCAACCATAGAAATTTGATAAATAGATTTTTGTGTGGTGCTCATATCATGGTTTTAAAATTTTAAATGTGCCCATTCTGGACTTAAGCAATATTCCTGTTGAATAATAAATAAAAAAGAAACCATCCATTCAGTATACCATTTAACAGATTATCTGTTGTTCAGCTAGATGTTCACTGATATTGATGGATATAAAAGAAACATAATCTGATAGAACTTAGTATGATATGAATGCAAAGGATTGAATGTAATTTATGTCATACATAGCTAAAGGGTTGTCACTGGAAAAGTAGTATTTTATTTATTTTATTTTAAAGACTTTTTACAATGATGCTGAGAATCTCACAAGGACAACAGTAAAACATAAAAGAATCATAAAACCATGCTTTTATTAACATGCTTGAATGATTGAATACAGTAAAATCTCTTCTCAAAGAGTTAAAGGAAAACATAAATCTGATTTGCAAGTCTAAACTGTTTGGAATAGATTCTCTCATTCTCTCTGTGTGTGTGTGTGTGTGTGTGTGTGTGTGTGTGTGTGTGTTTGTGTTTGTGTTTGTGTGTTGCTAAATGAGATATAGCTCTTTAGATAAATGTCTCATTTTCCCCACATTTCCCTTTTTTTTCCTTTCAGCTTTGAATTGTCATCTAATTTCTTAATGTTGATGTACATAATAAAGATTTGCTTTCTTACTGAATCATCACTCTCATTCTCAAAGGATGTTAAATTTAGCACAGGTATGACTTATGAGGTTCATTTAAAGAAAGGAAGAAAAGTGGGATAGAGGTTTGCCACTATACTTACTCCCAAATCAGAATATCTGAAAAAGGATGTGGGCACATAAATACTTCTTCATTTTTTGGGGGGGGGGAATTATCTGGGGAAGAGTGGTTGATGCAGCCTCAAATAGGCTTTCACCCAGAATGTGGGGAGATAAAGTAGAAATTGTGAGGAGTTTATGGATCTCTACTCAAAGGGTCCCAGAAGGCCAACCCATCATTTCCAAAGCATAGTAGTATTCCCTGTTATATCTGTACATGTAGCCCTCAACTTACAAGCATTCATTTAGTGAAAAAAGTGGCATGATCATTTTTGACACTTACGACTGTTGCAGCATCCCTGTGGTCATGTGATCAAAATTCAGATGCTTGGCAACTGGCATGTATTTATGAAGGTTGCAATATTCCAGTATCATGTGATCACCTTTTGCAACGTTCTGACAAAGTCAATAGGGAAGCCAGATTCACTTAACAACCACATTACTAACTTAACAACTGTTGTGATTCACTTAACTATGCAGGAAAGGTAAAATGGAACAAAATTGGACTCAGTTGTGTTCATGTACTGAAGTTTCTCTTCACCATCACAAGCTGGAAGATTAGTTCTGCTTATATAGCTATGTACTATTCATACTATATCTTTTTGGTTAAAAGTGGTGAAAAGCTGAAACTGACATACAATGTGAAAACTAAAAGGTGGATGTAATCTTGAATTTTTTAGACAATATACAGGTAAGCCTCGATGTACAATTGTAATTGAGTTTGGCAATTATAGTCATAAATTGTGACTGTTGTAAATCGGGTCATCATATGACCAGACCCGATTTTATAATCTGTTTTGCAGCAGTCATAAAGCAAACACTGCACTTATTAAGCAAATCCATTATTCACTATAGGTTTTTTTTTCCCCTGGCAACCAAAGTCGTAAAAAGCTCATAAATTGTGATCATATGACTGCAGGACACTGCCAAGGGCTGTAAATGAAGGCTGGTTGCCAAGTGCCCAAAATGCAGCCATGTGACCAAGGGGGCGCCTGGACATTGTAACTTTGGACCTAGGTCGTAAGTAGCTTTTGAGGGGTCCTCCATCATACCATTGAATAGTTACTAAGTAATGGGTCATAGGTTGAGGATTACGTGTAATACAATCAGAACTTTTTGATTAGTTACCTGACCAGTCTCTTCCTATAAATTGACTGAGCTGTATTCCTTCTGTTCCTAACTAGAGTAAGCAAAAAGTAGAATTCAGTGATAAAAAAAAATCTCAAGCGTAACAGTAAAATAATAGATAAAATGGATTCTGTAATCTGGGTTTGTTGGGTAAGCTATGATTCACAACCATGGTATCCACAAACTAATATTTATGCTGTGCCCTTGTTTTTGTATCTTTGATTCAAAAGCAATCATGGAGCCAATTCTTTAGGGGGAAGGTTTTTTTTCTTGTTTTTCTTATATAAGAGCAGAACTTGGTGCTGTTTGCCTAATAAAGAACCCCGTCTTTTAAAAAAAATATTGTTGTGAGAGCAGTTTTATAAAAGCTGGAAATCCTGAATGTAATGAGGTTTATTTCAGAGTTAGTAACTGCACAATTGCCTTAAGAAATGTAGAAATACCTCGGGGACCACCTGCTGCCGGCTTCAACTCCCCTCCGCCCTGTGCGTTCCCACAGAGAGGGCCTCCTCAGGGTGCCTCCGGTCAGGGAATGCCGACTGGCGGCCCCCAGGGGGAGAGCCTTCTCTGTGGGTGGCCCGGCTTTGTGGAACCAACTGCCGGTGGAGCTCCGGACGGCATCGGACCTCCGAACTTTCCGTCGTGGTCTGAAGACCCATTTGTTTGAATTGGCCGGTCTGGCCTGATGGGGAGCTGGGTTTTAAATTGTCATTTTAGATTGTATTATTGTTTTTTAATTGGGCACTGATTTAATCTTGGTTTTAACTTTTGTATTGTATTGTATTTTTATTTATATGCCCTGTGAACCGCCCTGAGTCCCCAGGGAGAAGGGCGGTATATAAATTAAATAAAACATAAACATAAACATAAACATAAAAGTAAAATTTTAAATTTTATAAAATAGTAATACTGTACACAGTATACATACTGTGGACACTGAAATTCTGTGTGCTGGTCACAGAATATTCCAGTATTCCCAGCATTTTTCTTCTGGAATACACCAATCCAACCATTCTAGATGGGGCTCTTATTTTACATGCGTTCATAATGTTTTAAATGTGGACTGTGAGAAATATGCTTCCAGTCAGAAGTCTTTAGAAAGGGTAATGGGGCCTCTATGTGGTAAATATATTTCTCTTTAAGAACTATCAATTCTTTGTTGCTTTTACTGCTACCAACTGGAAACTAAATTCTGTGCCTACCCTGGAAGTAAGCATTATGCATATTCATCGGAATTAGTTTTGAAAAGGAAATGAAAAATATAACTGTAGTAGTCATTTTTGCTTCATAACTTTTTTCCTGGATAGCTGAGTCATGCTTCTCTGCTTCCTATTCTTTCTATTTTTCATGGCTTCTCTTTCTTTGAAAGAGCCTCCTTGCTCTTCCAAGTTCTCTTTCCTTCATTTCTTTCATGATGAAATTTAATTTATGTATGAATTCTAAAAATAATCCATTGAATTTGTATGGTAAATTACTTTCCTACTGAAAGACAGATAATTGAATACAGAAATAGAATTTAGATGCTTATTTAATTAAATTTAGGCACTGCCTGGCTCCAACTAACTATGGGTGGCTCACAATATGTTACCATAAAATAGTTGCTGCCAAATGTGGACTAGCACATGCATTTGTCAGGAATTTGGAGAAGTCAACTAGCATTGAATTTAAAAATGCTATCCAATCAAAATGTTTGAGGTGCTTGTTAGGGAATCATTGTATTTGTTATCATTCCCTGCTTTGTTTTGTACAAAAAATATCTTTAGAAGATGACCTCATTTCTCACTTTCTTACCTTTGTGACCTGACACTTGTGTTGAAACTCTTTTTTATATGTATTTCATGAATATTTCCTTTATGTTAACTGTCTTATAGGTTCCATAGAATAGGTTTATATATTGCCTCCCTGTTTGCTGTTGATTCAGAAGTTTAGTTAATTTCAGCATGAAATTCCACTATGGAGTAACATAAATAGTATTCTATGAGTTGAGAGAAAGACAGGGACAGAGAAAATGGAGTTTGTCAAAAGGCTGAACAAACTTCCTAAAGACAAAAGATAAGTTTTATAGTATATGCCCCTGCTTTTCTATTCTGCTTACATTACACTCACAATAAAATAATGCAGGCTTTCATTCTTACTTGCATACAACAACAACAACAACAACAACAACAGCAAAGTCTTCAGTCATTTGCATGATCATTTTTGACACTTACGACTGTTGCAGCATCCCTGTGGCCATGTGATCAAAATTCATGTACCCTGGCATGATATTTATATTCTGTAACAAAAGTACAGTGCCTTGCAAGCATTGTTTTGTTTGCCAGTATGTGAAATTACCAGCTAATATAGTCAGTGTAGAAAGAATCAGTAATGTTAGTTTAAATAATGTATACTATTAATGATCTGTATTCTCAATTTTATTGCAGTGTTTGGAACGGGCTATGAAATTTGCCTTTGAAGAATTCCATCTTTGGTATCAGTTTGCACTTTCCTTAATGGCAGCTGGAAAAGTAAGCTTCTTTGCAAATTTTGTTTTATTATTGGCTGCTAATGGCAACAAAGTAGGCTATAATCCTGCATACACTCTTTGTGTTATATAAGCTTTCATTTTCATAACTGTGTACCGAAAGGCAGCTGTATCTCTGTTTATCCTTTGAGCCAACAAACTGTAAACATCTACTGGTTAGAGTAGAAAAATAGATATAACACACATTTCTTTGGGTTTCTTTTTCTCCTTCTTTGAAATAGCAACAGTACTTAGACTCATATACCTTTTCATAGTGCTTTACAGCCCTCTCTAAGCAGTTTACAGAGTCAGCCTATTGCCCCCAACAATCTGGGTCCTCATTTTACTGACCTTGGAAGGATGGAAGGCTGAGTCAACCTTGAGCCGCTCAGGATTGAACTCCTGGCAGTGAGCCGTGAGTTAGCCTGCAGTGCTGCATTCCAACCACTGTGCCACGATGACTCTTATATTGTGTTTCATTGCTTCTAAATACAGATAGTCCTAAAATTATGACCAATGGCTCAGAAAGGGAACTTTAAATTTTTACATTTAATCTGTGAAGCACTTCTGACCATTGTAAGACATTCTCCATTCATTTCTCCGTGTTTAATAAACATTCTATATACCAAGACATCACTCACTGCAATTTTTTGCCCCGTATTTATAAATTGCAACCATTCATTCCATTTCTCTTCTCAGAAACAAACTTCTTGATCTGTATATAGTGTTTAGATATATACTCATCATTGCATCATATACTCTTAACATTCACTGCAGATCATTTGGGTTGTCAGCTTAATCCAGCATTAAAAATCAAGAAGATATCAGACATCATCGTCTTATGCCTTCCTCAATGCTGGGGCATTTCTTAAACATTATATTTATTTGTATACATGCTTTATTGTCTGACATACTGTCCTTATTCAATAGCAATCTTCATATTTATGTAAAATAGTGCATAATTCAAATGTGTTATAAGCTTTTTTCTAAATGAACATAATATACTTTTTCATATTCATATGTATCTCAGTGGCCTAATGAAGAGCAAAGGTCTTCCTTCTCTTTGCCTATCCAGAAGCTTCCCTGCACATCAGAAATTTTGTATATTTTTATCTCTCAAGCCCTTTCATTTAGAATTTTGTCAAACACCATACTAAACGCATTCTCCTCCAATTTTGCAACTCTTGCTCTCTTTCCTTGGTATAAGGCAGTGGTCGGCAACCGGAAAAAGGAAAAGAGCCACTCAGAACCGGTTCCATCACACAAACAAAAAAGTGGGAGCCGCAAAAAGTGCGCGCACGTGCGTCCACTCACGCGCATGTGCAAAAAACATTTTGCGCATGCACAAAATGGGAGGCACCTGCGCGGCGATGGGTCTCCCCTTTGGAGAGCTGCGCGCCGTCCCGTTCAGAGACCTGCCGCGTTCGTCAAACATGGACGAACACGGCAGCTGTGCAAACGGAATGGCGGCGGTTTGGAGAGTGCGCGTGCACCTCTCCCAAGCCGCCGCCGTCTGGAGACCTGCCGCGTTCATCAAACATGGATGAATGCGGCAGCTGTGCAAACGAGATGGCGGCGGTTTGGTGAGTGCGTGCGCACCTCTCCCAAGCCGCCGCCGTCCGTTGGCAGGTCTCCGGACGGCGGCGGCTTGGGAGAGGTGCGCACGCACTCTCCAAACCGCCGCCATCCCGTTTGCACAGCTGCCGCATTCATCCATGTTTGACGAACGCGGCAGGTCTCCGGACGGGACGGCGGCGGCTTGGAGAGGTGCTATAAGGGAACAATTTTTCTTTTCAGTTATCAGACACAAATACAGTTCCCATACTTATGCTCACATTAATCACATCTGTACTTTACTGTTTCTCACGTTACGCCAGGGGTGTGAAACTGCCGGCCCGCAGGCCGGACACGTCACCAGGAAACCGCACCCACCCCATTGCCGGCAATGGAGAGAAAGCTCCAATATGTCACGTGACGTCGCGAGTTTGACATGTCTGCATTACACCATCTACAATTGCTTCCTTAAAATGTTTCACTCTTGTCACATCATTTATAACTTGCTTTTCATCAGCTTTCATTAACGCTAACAATTACAGCATTCATGTCATTTCTACTCTTTGCCATATCTATACATTTCTAAATTCCTCCTACCAGAATTCCTTCAGTTCCATGCTAAATCATTTTATCATTTTTATTTTTTACTGTACAGGATAATCCTTATTTACTCTTTTTCATTTGCTTTCCAAACATTTTTTTTAAATTTTCATTAGAATCAGCCTAAACTCTTGGCATTTTTATATGCTACCCCATGTTGCTTTATCTAAAAATCTGATAAGTAGCTGCTGGACATAAATCAAAATCAAACCAATTCCTTCTTGAATAAAATGCATTCTTTTTTTTCATTATATCTTGGAATGGTTTAAACTAGCAAATTGAAATAGCAGATTTTGTTACCTCTAACTGTCTTATTTTCTAACACCCTTTTATATAGTCTGCTCGAGCTGTGAAGGTCTTAAAAGAATGTATTCGGTTAAAGCCAGATGATCCTACAATTCCACTTCTTGCTGCTAAATTATGTATGGGAACCCTTCATTGGGTAAGTTTTTTTTGTTAGCCATCTGAAAAATGAAGAATTAAGTATTTAAGGATGTATGTATATATCCTACTTTGTTTTTTTGTTCTTTTAAATTCTGCATTCTTCTACTAAATACATTAGTTTTAGTAAATATTTTTGCTGGTCAGTGTATTATATCTTCAAAACCATGTGTGGCTGAAAAGAATATGCTTTCTAACAAAAGTTTTAAAGCTTAAGACTCCAGACCATTTTGATACCTGTTTCTATGTTCAGAACTCTATGGCTCAGTTTCAAACATGATTAATATTATGGTTCACACTTCCATGAGGTTTTGTAATTATACTTCATAAAGAGTTCTAACCTGGTTTATAAATGCTGCATCTTTGGAATACATATTTGTTCTCAGATATGTGTAATAACAGAAAGTGAGTAACTTAGCTATGAAAAGAAAACCTGGAATTGATTATTTTAATCTGATATGTTACCTTAGATTTAAAGGTAACATTTTAGTTCCTCTGTTTAGTCAGTTGATTATAGTTATCTGTACTGTCATGCCTTGATTGGCGTACCAAAATTAATTATCTCTTTTAATGGGGGATAGGATTAATGTTTTTTTTATTTCAAACAAAAAGTCTATCAATTCATTGAAATTTTAGAATATTTGTAGTTCTGGGATCCATACCACTATAGCATCTGATTAAAGATCTCTATAGATCCTGGAATGATTTTAATTTAATCTCTTGTGGATATTGAAATGTCCTGTCACTGCATGTATGATCTTGTAAACCTTGGAAAGATATTTGCAAGGATATATCTGCATTTCAAGATAACTAATTAATACTGGGTGTCATGTCCAGCTTGTTTGATTTGTATAACTGCCCATCTCATGTAAGCATTTCTGGAAATTTTAAAAATAGTCAAAAAGCAATAAACAAATAGAAAGAGACTGAAACAAATATCAGTAAAATATTAAAACAAAAAATTATAATCAGCTTTAATCAAGGAAAGTACTACAGCTTGCAGGTGACTCATAAATTTTGTTGTCACTGGAGCTTTACTTTAAAGCTGAAATTTAATTAATCATATTAATTACGTCAGGGAACCCTTTCTCAAAAACATTAATGTGGCTGATATAAAATTATCAAAATAAAATGAATTTTACTCAGAGGGAGAATCAAGGAGGAACAATGCATATGAGCATTGTATAAATCAGAGACATTGCCCTATATGGGTTAAATAGGTAAAATAAAAATGTGATAGTTCTGTTAGCAATCACTGTATTGTATTTAGTGCATTGAAGGGTTAATGTTAGAATGATTCCATTCCTCCTGTGGAGGAAAGCAGTAACTATGGATTCTGTTTTCATAACCCTGAAGTCACAGTTCAATCTAATTCCTAATAAGTGTAGAGCCCATCAGACGGAAGAACAATGAGTTGAAAGACATAGGAAATCTAGGTTGAGAATGATGGTCTTAGGGCTAGTTGCTGCCAAGCAAATTGGTAACAAGTGCCTGATGAAACTGGGAGGCATTCAGTCAACAGACACATCAAAGTTCACATAGAAACGTAATCTACTTCCTACATACAAAATTGTTAACTGGAGTCTTACAATTCATTCATACTCTTTACTTGGATATCTTGATTCCTATTGTACTTGGGCAAATTTTTACCCAGTCCCTTTAAGAAAGTATTGCCTTTTGGGCTCTTGACGTTTGGACTGATTTAGTTCATTCTTTTGTGGGGATTGACTTGAGTGTTCTGAGCCATCTGAGCACTTTCTCCCTCTATGAGTCTTCATGATAGGATATTGAGATGATGCCATCCAGAAATGTGTAGGAACATTGAAATTGTTCCCACATTTCTTGCCATCAACGTGGTCCATTCTTCAACTTTTGAAATTTTGCATGTACAAGAAAAGAAATGGTGTGAAAAGTTGATAACAGTGTTTATTTCTATACTCTTTCAAATTTCCGATGCTACCTTTGGCACTTGTGATAGGGTTTGGGGATCTTGATTTTAAATTAGAATAATTTGAATTCTAGTAGATCTTGGTCAACCTGATTTAAACAATGAACTCCAAATTAGTGAATTCTGCCACTTTTCCTATGAAAATCTGTTTTTAGTTAGAAGAAGCAGAAAGATTTGCCCGAATGGTGGTTGATGTGGGGGACAAAACATCAGAATTCAAAGCCAAAGGTTTTTTAGCCCTAGGATTGACCTACAGCCTACAAGCTACAGATGGTAAGTAAATTCCACATATCTGTTTATGAGATTATTAAAATTGGTTTTATATTTAAATATCACTAATTAAATGTCTATTTAAGTATCACTAATGAATTATGTCTTTAGCTTCTTTGAGAGGAATGCAAGAAGTCCTGCAGCGAAAGGCTCTTCTAGCATTTCAAAGGTTAGTGGATGGTAAACTTTTTGCTAAGCTGTAGATAATGAAAACTGTATTTTTGAAAAGAATATGTTTATAAATGATTATATAAGATGGATTAATCTCTAGAAGTAGAGAGCATATTGTATTAACATTTGATTCATCAAGTAGAGCGGGCAAATCCAATCTGATTCCAACGGATTACCTCTTATTTCATTAAAGATATTTTTGTTATCAGCTAATAGAAAATAACATTTGCTCAACCTTTGTTTAAAATGCAATTCTTGTATCTGAGATTTTTTTCATTTTTTAAAAAACATAGCTCTTGAGTAGCACAGTGGAGAATTAGTAGAATATATGCTTTTATTTTTACTGTTCTTAGTAATACTAGTGAGAATAGTAATCTGAACAAAAATGTGATAATTCTGTTAAAAATTGTATTTCCTGCAATAAAGGTTAAGGTTAGAATCAGGTAAATGTTTTAAGCTATAAACAGTTACAAAAGTATTCCTAATGGGGAATACCACTTATTTGCAAGATGCACAGTACCACATTTTAATCAACATTTAAGAGTTTTAAATATGTTTCTTATGATATTAAGGTGAGACTTATTCAGCAAAAGTTTTTCTTTCATTATTTCCTCGATGTTCCATACAAAGTTTTAAAAGGTGACTGTCTGTAACATGTCAGTCTATTGGAAGTGAGTAATGGGAGAGGGGATAGTTACCCGTAAGATGTAGGCTTGGTCCCACTATTCTTCCCATTTAAACTCAGTATCCATATAGTTAGTCTTCAGATTACAATGGCAGTTGGGACTGGGAGATGACTAATCTTTGTTTTACACCCCCAATTGGGACAGAATTTCTGTTGCAAAGAAAGATGGTTTTTAAGTGAGTTGAACCCTTTTGCCACAGTTGTTAAGCAAATACTGTGGTCATTAAGTATATACATCTTTGGCTTTGGTTGATGGGAAGCAAGCTAGAACTCTTTAAGTTCAGAAAAGCTTTTGCCCAAATACACACCCACTGCTGATGAATATCAGTACAGATTATTTTTGTTATAAGAGTTCTGAGGGAGAGCTGGTATTAACTCATTGCATTATAGAATTAATTATATAATTAATTATATAAAACATTATATTAGCAATGTTCTTATATAATTAATTCTAAAATATAGAATTCCTTATAGACAGTTTTTAACTTTGTCTTTACAAAAGTAAAGAGGTTAGGAGAAAATCCTTTGAAACTTGAATCATGAACTTGTATCAGTACAGACTGTATCATGTATGCCCATCTTCCTATAACTATATCATTGCAGTCATCTGACAAAAATGTCAGCAACCATTTATGCAAGTAATATTTAATCTGGATTATTTCTGAGACTTTAAACTGATGATGACATAATACTGGGTAGCTGCCAGATGGTAATCACCCTTCTTTCGTTGCTAGATTTAGTTAGATTTCTGAAACAGTAATCTATAAAAGAAAATCTCTGTATTATGTTATTAATTCTGTGAGCAGTCTGTTTATCAGATTTTTAATTCACTCTGAAAAATCTGAATAAAATATTAAAACGCCCCTTATTACTTAATTATGAAACATAAGAATCCCTCTGACACTGAAGAATATTAGACATTTATTTGTTTGTATCCAATCATTTCTCAACATATCACATTACAACTGAAGATAGTTTTCCAGGACGCAATACGAATGATCTATATAAATATAATAACAATAAATGTAATATATTTTAATTATTTTCAGGGCACATACTTTGTCTCCAACTGATCATCTGGCAGCCTTTTATTTAGCTTTACAGTTTGCTATTTCTCGACAGGTAGGTTTAAAAATCAATAGATTTACTAGCATTGATTGGCATTAAATAAAATTGTTAATTGAAGTACTTTTAATATTCACTGTGTTCTTTTTTCCAAATGAAAATTTATACATTGATTTATACATTTCAGAATGTACAAAATATCAGGGATGTTTTATTGATCACTTTTGTATGCCTACATTCCTTCTTGCTTATTTAATGTGTTAGCACTAATAACTTATTATATTGCATATAGGATTCAATTTTCAAGATTTTCATTTTATTTTTATATATTACATAAAATTTATTTTCAAGTAAACCTTTTAGAACGACTAGCAATTCAAAAGTAGAAAATCTTCAGTTCATGCATTTTTTTTTCTTCAACCTTTAACACCCCATCCCAAAATAATGACATTTGCGTGTTGCTTAGTCTTTATTAAGACTATTTTCCATAATAGTAGTAGTAGTAGTAGTAGTAATAATAATAATAATAATAATAATAATAATAATAATAATAATAATAATAATAATAATAGAGTTGGGACCTTGGAGGTCTTCTAGTCCAACCCCCTGCTGAGGCAGGAAACCCTATACCATTTCAGACAAATGGTTGTCCAGTAGTACTAGAACACGAGAAGGGCTCATGCCAAATGCAATCTTGAGAAAATAAACAATTAAAAATTTAAAAATTGCAGAATTTTGAAACCTGAAACATGTAGATTTCATATATTGAAGTAATACTGATCTACCTTGAATTTGCAAGGGTAAGGGAAAGTTTATTTTACTAAGCTGATTTTAGCAAGGATACACACATACTTCTTATAGCTAATGGATAACAAAATCATTAGCATCTATAAATATGATCTACGGTCAAATGTTTCCTCTCACAGTTACATTTTTAAATTTGTATTTGGGATTACTTTCCATTCCTTCTTGCTATTGTTATCCACTTGTGTAACAGAATTACTCTAGAAAATATGTGTTGTGATGATAATTCCTCTCAGTTTTTGTTTTAACTAGATACCAGAAGCTTTGGGTTACGTTCGTCAGGCTCTGCAGCTTCAAGGTGATGATGCTAATTCTTTACATCTCCTTGCCCTCTTGCTGTCAGCTCAGAAACACTACCATGATGCTCTGAATATCATTGACATGGCCCTGAGTGAATACCCAGAAAATTTCATGTGAGTAATTATTGCTGCTTTTATACATGCTCAGCACACTGAACTAATCCAGCTGTGGTGTTGGGAGAGGTTATACATTTGTTTTTCACTTTTCCAGATGGTATCCTATAATTTTCACACTTCATGAGTAAGAATGTGATACTCTTGTTTCCCAGCTTTTTCTTTGTTTTGTATATACCACATAGTTGTCTTTCTACACGTTACCTTTTTATGTTATTTAGACATACTGAAATAAACGTCTAAATGCAATTGCTTTATAATAGAAATAAATGCAATTCTATTTCTTCTTGTTCTGCCTTTTCATGCGTTTACTTTAAAGCAGTGTCATTTTCATTGGAAGTACAAAATAATGGACCTGTATAAAAGTATAAAGAAGCTTTAACATTTGTTTTCTCTTAGATTATTGTTTTCAAAAGTCAAATTGGAATCACTCTGCAGGGGCCCTGATGAGGCACTCCTTACTTGTAAACATATGTTGCAGATCTGGAAATCTTGTTACAATCTTACTAATCCCAGGTAAGAATTATAGATTCAGTAATGTGAATTATGGATCATTTGATAAACAAAATAATACATAGTTTTAAAAATTATAAACTGTAGTTTATTATTGAGATGTTCAATCATTCCACTTTTTCAGTATTGATTTTATTTTAACATATGGTACATATGAGTGGCTTAGGATTGCTTTCTTCATTTTAATTGGACAAACCTGAATCATTGAGCTAGATTAATATTTTAAAACATTTATTTTTGTAAATGTTTGTTTTTAGTGATAAAGATAAGCATTGTTAGAATATCTATAAAGAATCTTGAGGAAAAATTTAAGAGAGATTCCCTTTCTCCATCTTACCGGCTAAAAATTATGGGAATTATAATGCCACCACATTTGGGGCATCCAGTTGGGGAATACTAGATTAAGATATACTGTAGCAGATTTATCCACAGGCATAAGTAAATTTACTATACGCTATAACTGCCCATCAAGGTAACAATAGTGGAAGCTCGGTGCAATTACAGAGATTACTCAATACATTAAGGACGATCTTCTTGTAAAGATTGATAGATTCAGATGGATTCCTGGCTGCTTTGCAGATTTTACTGGCAATTGATAGGCAGGTCGGCTGAGGTTTTTATGAATCTCTGGAATTCAGAGATGAATCAGGCTATAGATTAGAGCCCTACTGTGAATTCTTGGTTTACTGAGGAACTTCTGGCAATGAAAAGGGAGATTCAGTGACACTTGGAGAATAGAGGTCACTAGTATTAATAGAAGGGACTGCAATAGCTGTGGTTAATGCCTATGTACCTAATTTAGATTCTCCTATTATGTTTTGAGAACATTTTAAATATTAGAATGGGTGTATTTATAATAAAAGTGGTAATAGATTTCAATGAAATACTGTATCCTGAACTTAATAGAAATACACCATCATGGGAAAAAAGCCTATCGTTAGTGAGGGAAATTTATATGGAAGAATAGGATTTTATAGATACTAAGAAATGAGTGGAATAAAGAATTAGATGCTCCTATCTTGTCTAGACAATGGGAAAGTAACTTAATTTCTATACCAAGAGTGTTAATGGACCTTAAACCTCAACTTACACACAAAAGATAATAACTTAGAATTTATTGGAGTCCTCTATATTTAATGTAAAAGATCTGTCTAAGACAGCATTCTGTTGGAGCTGTAATAAGGATAATATTTTATTAAAACACATGTTTTCACCATGTCCTATACTTACCGTATTTTTCGGACCATAAGACGCACTTTTTTTCCCAAAAGTGGGGGGGGAAACAAGGGTGCGTCTTATGGTCCGAAGGTGATCCGTATGGCCAGCCCCAACCTCTCCAAGTGGAGCACGTGCTGAGAAACGCCGATCTCACGCTCCTGCACTCTCCCTCGCTCGGTTTCAACTTCCCTTGCTACAAGAGAAAGCAGGCTGAAACAGAGTGAGGGAGATTGCCAGGAATGTGAATCGGCTGATCTCGCGCTGCTGCAATCTGCCTCGTTTCAGCCTGCTTTCTCTTGTAGCAAGGGAAGCTGAAACCGAGCGAGGGAGTTTGCAGGAGCGCGAGATCAGCCGATTCGCATTTCTGGCAATCTCCCTCACTCCGTTTTCAGCTTGCTTTCTGCAAGAGAAAGCCGGGCTGCAGGGCTGCCTCCGTGGGTACTGCTCTAATGCAGAGAGGGAAGGACAAAGAGGGAGGGAAGGAAGGAAGGAAGGAAGGAAGGAAGGAAGGAAGGAAGGAAGGAAGGAAGGGACGGACAATGGGAGAGGGAGGGAGAGAAAGAGAGAGAGAGAGAAAGAGAGGGAAAGAGAGAGAAGGAGAAAGAATTTTTTTTCTTGTCTTCCTGCTCTAAAAACTGGGTGCGTCTTATGGTCCGGTGCGTCTTATGGTCCGAAAAAAACGGTAATTTTGGGAGAAAGTAGTGAATTATGACTGTGTGACAAACATTTAAAATTTTGAAGAATGATATTCTCTTCAATTACATACCTATTACATGGAATATGATAATTGGACAACATATCTGGATTATCTTTGCCCTTACTATATCCAAAAGACTGATATTTCAACAATGGAAAGATAAACATATGGCACCATTCGTTCAATAGATTGATTATGCTTACCACCTATGAGCAGATTGCCTGTAGAACTAGTTGAAATTTGTAAATTGATCAACATGACAATCCCATAAAACTTGCATTACACCAGACATGTCAAATTCGCAATGTCACGCAATGTATCGGGACGGTTTTGCCATTGCCAACAATGGGGTGGGTGCGGGTTCCAGATGACGCATCCGGCCTGCGGACCAACAGTTTGATCCCCCTGCATTACACAATAAAAGACTTCCTCATTAATGGATCATCAGTCATGTTTTAAAAATAGAAAACCAAGTCAATATCATTTACTAAATGCTTTGTGCACTAGAGCAGCTAAGTTGTTACTAAGAGTAACTGAGCTAGCCTTCTTGCGGGGACATACTGTAGGTATGAAAACGAAGATTTGCCCAGAACAAACTCCATTTTATACTGTAGGGAACTCAGTTGTGGATGGCATCAGACAGTAAAAATTATTTATATAACAACAGCCTTCTTATTTTATTGTAACCATTTTATATACCATGTTTCCCCAAATATAAGACCCACCGTGAAAATAAGCCCTAGCCTGACTTTTGAGGGTGGGCCTAATATAAGCCCTACCCAAAAATAAGTCTGGGGTGGGCATGGGCCCACAAGTAGCGGTAAAACATGCAGAGGCAGAGGCAGGGGGAAGCAGGTGATCCGGATATGCCGTGCACTTTTCGTCCAGAGGATGAGATGGAACCTTTGCTTGCTAATGGGGCACTTGGAAACCAAGGGATTCACTCCGTTTCCAACCGCCCCATTTGAAACTGACAAAGCTTCCAGTCTCCGTCATTTCTCCATCCAGGCAAAAAGTGTTTGGGCGCCCCATAGGTGCCCAAACACTTTTCGCCCAGAGGGATACTGGAAGTTTCATCTGCTTGCAAATGGGGCTGTTGGAAATGGAGTGGATGCCTTGATTTTCAAGGGTCCCACTTGCGAGCACACGAAGCTTCCAGTCTCCCTCTGGGTGAAAAGTGTTTGGGCACCTCTAGGACACTTGGGGCAGTTCCCACCTGCCTCGACTTCTGGCAGTGGCATGGCACGGCAGGCTATGCAACCTATGGCCACGAGCAGCCACGGAAGCGGGCCGAACGTAAGATCTACTGCCTCTTTTGGAAGCAAAAAAAATATAAGACTGGGTCTTACTTTTAGGAAAACACGGTACCAGGTCTACATACTCAGAATGGGCTTTGTTTGAAACAGGTCTAACATATGTTTCTGGGTAATAATATCTCTTCCTTCTTATCACTCATGTAAGGAGTATCAAATTAGAAGAAATAAGGCAAACAGATCTCCCTGCACCATGCTGCCAAGTATCCAAAAGAGAGGAATAACTTTTTAATTTCATTATTTTCATTATTAATATTGGGCACATGTAACAAGCTAATTAATGCTGCAGTTTCTAGGAAATGTGTGCTGATTAATGAAATATTTATTGCTTGATGAAAGGTTCTCTCCTGTTTCCTGTGGATTATTGTAATTGCATCATTCGTTGGACATGGAATTAGGTGTCCAGCAATTCTACTACAGTGTCTCGGAGAGTGTTTTATACCATTTTTATAGCAGCTGAACAAAGAAAGGAAGTAGTTTTATTCTCTACGTAGAAGATGTTACTTGAAAATGGATTTAGAAGTTTCACCAAGAGGAAATTGCCAGGATGAAAAATCAGGATGCCCTTTTAAGTTTAAAGAAGGCATGAAGAAACCAGAATTTGTCCTAATTTTAATCATTTGTTAGTAGCATTGTTGCTGCATTTGCAGCACTAAGTAGCCGTGCTTTCCTATAGAAAAATGTGTTAGAGAGTGTGTGTTAACAGTCAAATAAAAACAGTGCATTTTATAATGGCTGAATTTCAACTACTTCAGAAGTCTCAGAAGCTGAAAGGTAATTATGTAAAAGACAATGTAGTTTCAAATTCTTTCCAAGCAGCATAGCTACACATACACATATACACGTACACAGAGGTATGATGTCTAGACATCGCCATTCTCTTGTAGTGATTTAAAGTGCACTATTTCCTACAGTGATTCTGGACGTGGCAGCAGTTTATTGGATAGAGCCATTGCTGACAGGCGACAGCTTAACACAATCACTCTCCCAGATTTCAGTGATCCTGAAACAGGTGAATATTAATTCTGTTGTAATCAAAATGTCAGACACATTATGTGTTTTCTATTATATATCTTTTCAAGGTAGGATGTAAACAGTTACATAGTAAATTGAGTTTTTGACATATATTCTTAGAAGAAACAATCTATTTGAGTGTATCAGTTTATTTGTTCATCACTTTTAAAGTCCCATTTAAATCTCTTTAGGTTATCTGGATGATAAATTTCATTTTGAAGCAAAATTGTTGCTATAAAGTCATTTAATTTCAGAGTCTGTCAGCAGAGGCTTGGTAGGATGCAAAACTGAAATACTGTCGTTATTAAATGCCTCTTGGCCAAATCCAATGGAACAGTTTCTGTATTCCAGATAGGGATTTTGGCAGGATTACACTTCCAAGTTTCATTCTTCTTATAACCCTAACCCTATGTATACTATTTTATTTGCTCTTGCAGCTCTCCATTCTTTGAAGATTTTATTTTTTCATATTGTTTGTGTTTGGCTAGCAAAATATTCCAAAGAATTTGTTCTTTCGATGTAATAATTTATTTGCCTTAGGTTTAGGAATTAATCTCTCTACCCATATAAATATAAATGATTGAAATAGTAATATTAGAAGGAATAGAAGATGAACCTTTAGATTTCAAAAATAAAATTACTTTCTGTATTTCTTTGAATACATAAACACACACACACACACACACACACACACACACACACATCCATACATATTGTTCTTGACTTATCACTGCACTTGAGATCATATTTCTGGTCATAATTTGATATAATCCAAAATTGAGGTACTCTCATGATTGAACCTAATTTTATCATATTTTTTTGCAGCGGTGATTAATTGAATGACCACAGTCATTAAGCAAACACTGTAGTCATAAGTGTGAACCCATTCTTCTGAATGGGCTGTGTGTGTGTGTGTGTGTGTGTCTGTCTGTCTGTCTGTCTGCCTATCTATCTATCTATCTATCTATCTATCTATCTATCTATCTATCTATCTATCTATCTCCGCCCATCTTACCTTAGAGAAACTGACCAAAAAAAAAAAATCACAATCACCTGGCTGTAATTGTTCGTAAAAGCAAGACACTGAGCATCTGAAATGCAGAGCACAGAGGATTAGAAGTAGGTGGCAGTTTTATGCTGGTTCACTGTGTAATCTGGGATCCTCCTAGATTCGTGACTCCTTGTAAATCAGGTGACAGTCGTGGCCTTTGCATAGCTTTGTATTGTGCTTCACTTGTACTCATTCCCAGATCAGAAGCTCTGCTCAGAGTCACTCATGCTTTAGTCATGTCCTGATTGAGCTTCATAATACTGTCCAAGTAGGGCTGTCCTTAAGGAGTATCCAGAAGCTTCAGCTGTTGCAGAATGCAATGCGCCAGGTAATTATGTGCCTTTCCCAAAAAAGCATATAGTATACTTCTGCTTCCAGGCTGCATTAGTTGCCAGTTTACTTCTGGTCTAATTCTCACCTTTAAAGCCCTTCTTGATGTGGAACCAGGTTATCTCAGGGACGGCCTGTGTCCGATTACATGTGCTCTTGCCATCAGATTTAATAAAGTAGATATGCTGTGGGTTTGTCTGCTAGGGATCTTTGCTTGGTGGCTCCCTGATGCCAGACCTCCTCCATGGTGCCTGCCTTATGGATCATTCTTCTCCCCCCGCCCTTGATGTCGAGTTAGCTTCATCCCCATTGATATTCAGGAGGTCCCTTAAGACCTGGCTTTGTTACCAGACCTCAGGGAATTGGTGAAAACGTAAGATGGCTTCTTCACTGTAGCTGCATTGTTTGTTTGTTTATTATTATTTTAATGTCTGCTTTAAATTTTAACAATGACTGGTTTTTACATATTTATTGTCTTTAAGTCATTGTTGTATGTCACCCAGAATCACTTTTTATGAGTTGGGAAACTACAAATT
Source organism: Vipera ursinii (assembly GCF_947247035.1). Classification (NCBI taxonomy): domain Eukaryota; kingdom Metazoa; phylum Chordata; class Lepidosauria; order Squamata; family Viperidae; genus Vipera; species Vipera ursinii. The sequence goes on from NC_139512.1 coordinate 42,396,895, forward strand.
TGAATGACTGCTACACAGGCAGACTGATAAAATAACTACTAGTGCTCTGTATCTATGTGATAACCACGTGTTCTACTCTCTATTTCATTGAGGTGGTTTGAATGTTGTCATGTATTAGATTTTCAATGTCCATGTCTCAAGAAAATTTAGTAACTAACTTAGGAAGTCAGGGATATTAACACCAATCTTTGTAAATGCTGTGACATACACACAGATGTATAGAAGATAAGCCTTGAAGTAAGACACTTCATTACCTTTTTATACTAAATTTTGTATCAAAAATATTTGAACTATTAGGCTATGTATAAATATTGTTACAAGATGGTTCAAAATATGTATTTTTTGTTTCACAAGTTAATTCTAAATTGTTAGAGTAAAATATAGAATGTTGCATATTTGGGTAAGTTTTATTTTGAAAGTTTGATTTCTGAGGGACTTGATGCAGGATCATACAAAAAGCCTTTATATACAGTATGCCCCTGTGTGCATGTGCGTCTTCAAAATTGTTCCAGTGAATTTTTAATCTCTTACAGGAGATTCAAATTTTATCTAATAATAGCATTCATTTTATTAGTACAAGGATCTTTAATCCCTTGTAGAATGGTAAAAAATTTCATATTTTGAGAACATATTGTGGATATTCCTATAAAGTGATTCCTGTTGTTGTTTCTCATTATCTTTAGCCCTCATTCCTTCAGGCTATTTCTTACTATATTTGTTTATTGAGGATTTTTTCCTGAAATGATGGGCATACTTCCAAGCTGCCTATTGGTTTGCAATCTCTTTTGCTTATTTTTGAATAAACCTTTTTCAACACATTGGGAGCCTAAAGGCACTCTTACTTTGTTTTGCAGCATGTCTGCTGCAAATTTGTTTTTTTTAATAAAATCCCATGTGAGGTAGGGAGCTGGGTTGGCACCAGTTGGAATATCTATAAACTCTGTAGATTATAGAAGGACACAGCTTGATTCAGTTTATCTAGGTAATTAAACTGATTAACATTTATATTTTATTATGTACAGTAAAATTACTGGAATGGTAGTATTTCACAGACAGTTGTTGCATTAAGTAATAAAAGGTGGCTGCAAATAATGGTGATGTTAGTCTATAGCAGGGCTTTTCAACCAGTGGGTACTTTGACACCTGGCAGGTTTTATGCGAAGTGGTAGCGGTGTGGAGAGGAATGAATTGAAGCAGCGGCAGCACCGCACAAGACCGAGGGAGAGACAGCTGGAGCTGCAGGGCTGTCAGGGCTCTGCAGAGGCACCAGGATCAGCACTGGGCTCAGCTGATCGGCGCTTCCAGGAGAGGAAAGGATATAAAAGGTGGTGGCTTTGACGGGAAAGGGGCAGCGAAGGGCTGCCCCACCCCACCCCCTGGGTGCGCGAAGAGGTGGCGAGCGCCCAGCATCACTACTGACCATTTCTGCTGACCGCCGTCACCCCTTCCTGAGCATGGAGGAAGGAAAGAGAAGCAGGGGAGGAAGGAAGGAGGGAGCTGGGAAAGAGACTGCCTTCTGAGTGCTTTGCAGGTTCATTTTTTTAAGCTGCCAGAGGGTCCAGGCAGGAGGCTTCCCATTTTGACCCCTCCCCCCCTGCCGTTGACTCTGCCTGAAGGGCCTCTGCGTGGCTCTCAGCTCACCTCTCCCAGACCCACGCATGTGTTTGTGTGGGGGGGGGGCTCACCTTTTGCAGCCCATGCTGTGACATTGAGGAGGAAAAGAACGGGAGAGGTAAGAGAAGCTGTGAAGGGAGCTTCTTGCAGCCTTCCATGGGGCTGGGGGCGGAACCTGAGGGGCACAGGGCATAATGCCATTGGTGGCACCTTGAGGACTTCAAAAAAACAGCTTTCATTACTTCACAGCCTACCATCGCAGAAGGTCTCTGTTGAGGGTGCGGGGCTGCAAGGGGTGAGAGACACACATACACACCCCACCTGCTCGCACACACACAAACATGTGCATGGGTCTGGGAGACGTGAGGTGAGCTGAGCCACGCAGAGGCAGTGACAGGGTAGGGGAAGCTTTTGCCCACCACTGCCTGCCTGTTGCCACCTCTGCCTGGAGCCTCTGGTAGTTTTTTTTTAAAAAGCAGGGGAGGGAGGGAGGAAGGAAGGAAGGAAGGAAGGAAGGAGTCAGGGAAGGAGGGAAGTTGGTTGGAAAGGCAACTTGGTTGGAAATGCCCCAGTTCAAAGGAGGGCTGTTGGGGCTGAGCAAAGCCTAGGATCGCCAGGAGCAGCTACAGCTGATCGGTGCTTATGCAGGGCTATGGGGGCTGGGCAGAAGCCCAGGATTGGCACACACTTCTGCAGGGTTGCAGGGGCGAGACAGAAGCCCCAGGATCGGCACTTCCGGTGCACACAGAAGAGAAAAGGAGTGGGGGAGATGAGAGGCTATAAAAGGAGGTTTGGGCAGGAGAGGGGGAGGAAAAAAAAGAATGGGGGAAAGAGAAGGGTATTGCAAAAATTAGACAGAGAAGTGCAGCCTTGAGAGGAATCAGCTGGAGGTGCACGGAAGAGAAAAGGGGGAAGGAAGAGAGGAGAGGCTATAAAAGACGGGAAGAGGAGAGAGGATATAAAAGAAGGAGGGGAGAGAGGATATAAAAGAACAGAGAGAAGAGGATATAAGAAGGGGGGAAGAGACGATATAAAAGGGGGGAGAGAAGAGACGATATAATGGGGAGAGAGAAGAGGATATAAAAGGGGCGAGAGAAATTTGTTAAATGGGTTTTGCTCCATTTTATGACTTTTCTTGCCACAGTTGTCAAGTCAATCACTGCAGTTGTTAAATTAGTAACATGGTTGTTAAGTGAATCTGGTTTCCCCACTGACTTTGCTTGTCAGAAGGTTGTAAAAGGCGATCACATGACCCTGGAACAATGTGACCATCGTAAATATGAATCGGTTGCCAACCATCCGAATTTAAATCACATGACCCTGGGGATGCTGCAGTGGTCATAAGTGTGAAAAATGGTCATAAGTCACTTTTTTCAGTGCTGTTGTAACTTCGAACAGTCACTAAGCGAACTGTTGTAAGCCGAGAACTACTTGTACTTTATCACTTTTTTCCTTTTCGGCGGGGGTGTCATCAAGTTTTTGACCCCTTGCTAGGCGACTGGTGGTACTTGAATATTGCCATATTCTAAAAGGTACAATCAGTGAAAAGGTTGAAAAGCCCTGGTCTAGAGCAGTGTTTTTCAACCACTGTTCCGCGGCACACTAGTGTGCCGCGAGATGTTGCCTGGTGTGCCGTGGGAAAAATTGAAAAGTAATTATAAAATACTTTCTTTGTGTTTATTTGATTCCTGTTCAAGAGAATTACTTTATATATAGTCAATATAGGCACAGAGTTAAATTTTTTAACATTTTCTAATGGTGGAGTGCCTCGTGATTTTTTTCATGAAACAAGTGTGCCTTTGCCCAAAAAAGGTTGAAAAACCCTGGTCTAGAGCATCTGCAAATTACCATTAGACGGGGCGGATCTTGGTGGTGTGTACTTTAATGAATCCAGATTTTTTCATCCATTCATATATTAACTATGAAAAGTTCCCCACATACTTTTGCAGCATAAGGTTTGGATACTTTGTTCTCAGTGGATGTGGTCTCTTTATTAGTAACTTTCGTTGCTATTATTATTTTTGTACTGTAACCTGGCATGTTTATACCACTTCTGTATTTTAACTCTTACAAGAAGAAGGAAGTATAAAATGCTAAGAGACCTGAATGAATTGTCTGGCATATAAGCCTCTGTTAATAAATAAATACTGGCACAAATAAATTGGGGAAGATGTTGAACCATAACATCTGAATTAAAAGAAAATGTTAGGGTTGCTTAAAGATAATAGCATTGTCTGGTTTATTTAGACAAAATGAGGCAATTGCTTGACTGCTTTTTTGTTGTTGCTGCTGTTGCTGGGCAGAATCAAAGGATTAAAACAGAAAAACTAGTTTAGGTTGATATTGTGCAGAATCACAAATGGGTTTTTGAGAAAAATTTAGTGAAATAAATGGAATATCAACAAAAATGCTTTACTGGCTGATATAGTATTATCTTGTTCTTTAGTAGAGTTATGAAATAGTTTTATTATGTTTGCTGTCAGTGAAATATAATAGTAATTTTAAAAACCTTTCAGACAGTTATCCAGCGAGAAAAGAGATGTATTAACTTCTAGAATGAAAGTGTACTTCTATCTCACATTAAATAGCATAGCTAAGTAGTATTTTCACTAGCATTTGTCTTGCTAGAGTAAATTGATTTGGTTTTTTCCCCTTGCTTGCTCCCATTAAAACATAGTTTTAATTTTATCTCTGACTTGCCATAATTCTGTAACAGTAGTACTGTCTGTGTAGAAATGTTTCCATCTCCATTTAATAATAGCTAAATAGGCCTATACATTTTTTTTTCTTTCCTGGCCTCCATTAAATTATCCATTCATATTTTATTCTTGGCATTTTCTTTATAATTTTTCTCTTTCACTTTTTAGCTTCTGATTCCTCTACATCTTCACCTCTATCAAGGACAGAATCTCTCCTCCATCTGTTTATGTCTCCTCAGTCTCCTCACTCACCTCCCAAAACTGATTCCTTTGTCTGGCCCCATGCAGCCAATCCATCTTGTGACCACGTTCCTGGGCCCTGCGAACCTTCATTCTGTAAACAGATTTCCTCTTTCTGATGATAGGTGTTAGCTTGCTCTGTGGGTGCTTCTGATAATCTCTGTAACTGCTAAGCACAAATTGCACTGAAATTTGCAATTTGGTATAAGCACAACCTATGGATCACATATTTGACTTTTTTTTTTTTAAAAAAAGCTTATCACTGAGGCATTTGAGAGCATTAAGTGGATTCAACTAGAATCAGGGGTGTCAAACTGCCAGCCCGCGGGCCGGATGCATCATAGCAAAACCACGCCCACTCCATTGACGGCAATGGAAAAAAAGTTGCGATATGTCGCGACATGTCACGTGACATTGTGAGTTTGACACCCCTGAACTAGATAGCCTCTTAAATTGGCTTCCCCATCTAGCAGCTAGGAAGGCTTTACTTTAAAGAATCCACTAGGGGGCTCCATTGTCTTCTTGACAAGATAGAGCAAGTGTTGGCATAATAAGCTATTGCTCTGGCCAGTGGCACCTGCTAGCGCAGCATTTCCAACCATCTGTTTTATTAGGGTTCGTTCTCAGATTTAATGGCATGCAACAGGAGAAATTGTTGTGCCCATTCCTGAAAACACTGCATCTAATTCCAACTGATAGATCTGAGGGCCATTTTGTTAATAAAAGTTTAGATGGAAAGACAAAATATTTTTGCTGTGACTCAAAACATGCAAAATATAAATATGGAAAAGCTCCTTTATTAGAGATTAAGATTTAAGGGATGAACCACATCAAAAACCCAGGTTGCTACAATGGGAAGCAAGTTTTAAATCTGGTTGTTCCAAATGTGTCGGTTTTGTTTGGTGTAATTGGCAGAGAGAGAAGCAGCATTGTTTCATCGATTTTTTACGCTTCATCTTTTCATAAAGTGGAGTATCTCCTGCATGATTAGGAACACAGGTTTTCATTAAATTGCTTTTAGATGCTACATTTTCAATAGTTTTACTATTTGATAGTTTCTTGTTTGAAATAATAAAATTGATTGGAACAATTTAAATATAATTGGTAATAATTTTCATTCCTAGACATTTCATCCATGTTATCATGGCATGATTTGAGGGTGAACTATTTAAATTGATTTAATCTAGTCATTTGACTAAAGATACATGAACAAATCATCTCTAGGATAGAAATAAATGGTAGAGGTTAGTAAATGGGTATATAAATCATGTATATAAATCATGTTGTTGGATTCTTTTTCAAATGAACTTTGAAATATTAGTTTTTGTGCATTTATATTAATGCTTTTTCTATTCCCATTTGCCTGTTTAGGGCTATTAATACATTTTGTTCATGCATTTTCTTCACTAAAATACTTCGCAGTTCTAAAAATTACAAGCTGCATTAATGATAAACTGATATGGAAGAATTCTAACTATTCCCCTTGAGTCTGCAAGTCCAGAAATAAAGTATCATACCTGTAAGAATACTATGCAGCCAATTTTCAACATGCTGGTTTCTCACAAGCAGCAGTAGTTATTGTGTTTGGTTTTTAAATGGGGAAGCATTGAAAAAGAGGATTTCAAATTCTCCTCTCTAATTTAAAATGGTGTAGCTCAGAATATTGTTATAATCTGTAATTAGAGAGCTATTTTTCTAAAGGATAAGCATCAGAACCAAACTTCAGTGGACAAGCAATTATGTGTAAGAATTAATTAAATTAAGAGTGTAATTTGAACCTTTCTGGGATTATTTTTCTCCTGAAAGCTAAAGAAAATAAATTTGCTTATATTTCAACAAATACTAATGACTAAGAAATTTAGTAGATAGTGTCATTTTTTTAAAAAATTGAGTATGTAGATGTAATTGCTTCAAATATGAATTGTTTTGAATTTTAAAAAGCCATTTTGAGTTATAAACAGTGCTTTTAAGTTTAAAATGAACTGTTCTATGTTTTAAATAGATTTGACCCATTTAGAAGTGAATTTCCATAAATGCAAAATAATTGTTTTGAACTCAGATGTCTTGCATATCACTATTGGACACCAAAATGTTATTATAAATTGCAGTCCAGGTAGGTTGAAATATTTTAATTTAGGGTAGCCTATAATTCAAGGTCCTCCTGGAATAATAATAATAAAAAGAAACACTAACATAGAAGTGAGCTGTGAATTATCCAGCTACTATGAAATTCTCAGTAATCATTTGAACTCCCTGAAAAATGCTCTTTTAGGGTTAAATGTCTATTCTCCTTGTTAGATTCTGCCTTGACCTGAAAGTAACAGAATAACAGAGTTGGAAGGGACCTTGGAGGTCATCTAGTCCAACCCCTTGCTAAGGCAGGAAACCCTATACCATTTCAGAAAAATGGCTGTCCAGTCTCTTCTTAAAAACTTCCAGTGTTGGAGCATTCACACCTTCTGGAGGCAGGTTGTTCCACTGATTAATTGTTCTAACTGTCAGGAATTTTCTCCTTAGTTCTAGGTTTTTTCTCTCCTTGATCATGAGGTTTATGTAGCAGAATAGTGTTTTCCCTTTAAGTTCAGATGAATAAAAATGTTCCAAGTCCTCTCTAGCTTTCTGATAAACGTGTTTATTGTTTCTCTATGTTGCGCTTGTACAATATGTTAATATGGCCTGAAAAGCAGGTTAATAAATTAAATACTTCAATATCATTATTAAAATTTTATCTGATTTGAAGTCCATATGTGCAGTGTTCAAAATTCTTGGAAAAACAAGAAAACTGGCTTACAGTTTGAAGGTTATCAGAAGTGTAATTGCATTTGTGTAATTCTGTTTTAGAGCTGTTGTTTTTTTGTGATTTTAATTTATGGTTTGATCTGTTGTTTAAAGGCAACCCTCCAGATGCTTACTTTCATGGTTTTTTCTCCCTTTTTTCAGTTTGTAAGTAGCATTTACTATATAGGTCTATTCTTAAATTGCTAAAGATTTTGTAGTAACACTCTCCCTTCACCAAAGAATGTAAATGTTGTCCATTCACCATGGAAGTTGACATTGTGCAAAGCAAGGCTGCTGCTCTAGACCCTTTCAAATTACCCTGAAGCTGTAATCCTATGAGATCTGAATGCACTTATCTAGTCACTTGATTTCAGTTATTAAAGAGGCAGTATTAATTTCTGGAGGGCTCCAAACAGATACATTTTGGAAAAAGGAGTTAATCCTTGGATATTCATTAATGTACTTTACAAGCAGCCGTATTTATGTATCATTGCAGTGACTTTTCCAGATCAGTTGGAAGTTGAATTACATTCTAGCTCCTTGGCTAACAAGAATAAATGAAGCTAATCGAGAAAAAAACTGGGTTCAAAATTTAAAAAATATACTGTACACCGCCCTGAGTCCTTCGGGAGAAGGGCGGTATAAAAATTAAATAAATAATAATAATAATAGGAAAATTATTTTTGTTTGATACTTACAAGTGATCCGAAATCTTTATTCTATTATTATTTATTAGCTATCTTTGACTTTTTCTGATCCTGTTAGTTTATTATATTGAGTTAGATTTTTCTTAATTGTTGAGTTTCATGTAACAATTTAATGGACAAAATAATATTAATAATTAATAGAACAGAAAGTACAAGTTTCACTTCTGTTACACACATTTCCCAAAAAATCCAGAAGTATTTTAATATATTGGGAATGGTCATGTCAGATTTGTCCATAAATACATATGTCTATTTTAGCTAGTACTGCAGAAGATACTGTCTCTTAATCTAGACAGTGATTGGCTTGCACTGGCATACAGATCTCTGCATGCTCCACATTTTGCTGTTTCAACGTGCTTTGAAGCCTGCCTTTTCTTTCTGTTTTAATTTATGTGCATGTGAATTTTAATACATTTTTACATTGCATGGTTTTGCTTAATTCCAATTCTTTTCATCTTTTTGACTAAGACATCATTATCATGACATTTAATTGAAAATTAACTTTTCATCTTGTAGCAAGGAAGGAAAGAGTCTCTGGAAATAGTGATCAACTCATTTTAAAATAATGTTATTTCTCATAATCCATCAAGGACAGGGTCACAGTAGAACTGAAACTGTTCTCCTTTTTTTCTTCTACTTAACTTTTTGAAAACAAAACTGCCCAAGTGCTCATAATTTCAGTATCCACCTTTTCACAGTGACAAGCTTCCATATTGCTTCTTCAAATTATGACGGATTTTTGTTTAATTAAAGGAATTTAAAATAGGCCATTCATTCTGATACATGGCCATATCCAAGAGAATGCAATGATAGCTCAGTAACAGTAATAATTCCTCAAATAGAAATAAGATAAAATGCTAAATAATGCCTAAGTGCTATCTTCTCCAACCTTTTTGTCAGATCTCTGTTAAGGTGTAGAATAGAGGTTTAGGGATTTGACATACCTCAAAGTATGTTGGATTTCCATAAATTTCCATCCAACCATTGTTTACATGAAGCCAATATTAGTAAAGACTGGTTATTTAACCTCTACTCAAGATGCAAAACACCATACTATATATATATTTTTTTAAATTCCATTTATATCCCGCCCTTCTCCGAAGACTCAGGGCGGCTTACAAGCTTAGCAGTAGCCTTCATTCTATGTATATGCCTGCTTGTTAGGGCTTTCACACACACCCCAAGCGGCATTATTACAAAGTCAGCTTAATTGCCCCCAACAATCTGGGTCCTCATTTTACCTACCTCGGAAGGATGGAAGGCTGAGTCAACCTTGAGCCTGGTGGGATGCGAACCTGCACTAATTGCAGGCAGCTGGTGTTACTTAAGGAGGCATTAGCCCACTGCTCCACCAAGGCAATATATATGCAACCAGGTACACCAGACTGTCTGGACTATATAATCAGTCCTTAATTGGTTCCATTCTGATTTTTCCTCTTTCGTTACTACAACTCTGTGAGAGAGGCCAGAAAAAAATGTTTGTTTTCTTGTTTGTTTAGGAGCAAACGCATAGGTTCTTCATAGGAATTATGGCTTACCAGCTATGTTTAAAAATGCACATTTTCATTTGTAAAACTTGTATAGATCTGCTAATTGGACCAAAATTATATACATGATGGTCAAAAATAAAAGAATAGTATAATATTGAAATAACAATAGATATGCTGTGTTTCAAGAATGTGTGATTACAACATTAGAGAAATTGAGATTATACAATATACCAGTGTAAATTGTAAACATAATACTCCTGGTTTTTAAACAGTTGGTAATGAGTTGGCATAGTATATTTGAGAGCCTTTAGAACAAATATTCCCATCTTCCTACCCTTTCTTGCCTTAATTGTAGTTAAGCATTATAACAATACCAATGTGGAGAAGGCTAATTAGGATTTAATTAATAAGTTTGAAGCTGGTCATGAGGAAATCTGATTACTTGAATTAATGTTGGTACTTGTGCTGCCACCACGTGGCTGTTTTGCAGAAATTACAATGTGGGCAGTCAGACCCTCCTACCCTATGATGTATTTCCTCTTCCCTCCCCTCTCTGGGATGGACTTCCTCCTCCTTGTTCCTAGAGACTTCTCCTTCTCCATTAACCAGCAAACGTGATAACAGCAGACATGTGCAGACGCTGGGAGTATTACGATTTTCTGACCATTCTGGATCAAAGCCGTTGTACTGTAATTAATCCCTTGTTAAGACTTCTATGGTCTATATAAGCAGATGCCATTACCATTAACAGCTCTCTCTCCAGATAGTTGAACTCATGGAAACACCTTTATCATCTAGAAATACCTTTAATACATGTAGAATAGCTTTCAGCATGGTGAGGTGCACTCAGATGATGTTTGTCAGTATTTCCAAGGTCAGAAAATGGTAATACTCCCAGCGTCTGCACATGTCTGCTGTTATCACATGTTTGCTGGTTAATGGAGAAGGAGAAGTCTCTAGGGACAAGGAGGAGGAAGTCCATCCCAGAAAGGGGAGGGAAGAGGAAATACATCATAGGGTAGGAGGGTCTGACTGCCCACATTGTAATTTCTCCAAAACAGCCACGTGGTGGCAGCACAGTAGTAGTATAATATTCAAATGCTGTTGAGCAGGATGAATATGTCATTCTTTCTCATTCTCCTTTTCCAGTGATCCCTTTTTCAATATTTCTGTTCAATATATATGAAAAGCCTAAAATACATAGTAACTAAGCTCCAAGGGACGCGGTGGCTCAGTGGGTTAGGACACTGAGCTTGTCGATCAGAAGGTCGGCAGTTTGGCGGGTCGAATCCCGAGTGCCGCATAGCAGAGTGAGCGCCTGTTACTCGTCCCAGCTTCTGCCAACCTAGCAGTTCGAAAGCACGTAAAAAATGCAAGTAGAAAAATAGGGACTGCTACGGTGGGAAGGTAACAGCGTTCCGTGCGCCTTTGGCGTCTAGTCATGCCGGCCACATGACCACGGAGACGTCCTCGGACAAGCGCTGGCTCTTCGGCTTTGAAACGGAGATGAGCACCGGCCCCTAGAGTCAGAAACGACTAGCACACATGTGCGGGGGAACCTTTACCTTTACCTTTACCTAAGCTCCAAAGTGCTTAAGTGGAAAGTGGATGCTCCCTGCCCACCTAAGTAGCTTTCAAAGGCCCAGAGACCTTCCAAACTACCATGCACTAAGGGGGCAGCTTGTGGCAACTCAGCACGGGGAGCTGTCCCAAAATCTAGAATGTGGCTGCAACTGTACAGTTTAAGCCCTACCTCCTTTTTTTATATGTGTTGTAATGTAAGGCATGTAAAGGAAGGAATGCAACCACTATTTTGCCTTTTTTTAAAGGCCTCCTTTGCATGGACCCCCTTATTAGCTAGAAAGGACTTGAGTAAAACAAGATGATCAAGTCCTGAGAAATGCACCATGTAAGTACAGGTTTTGAATTAAAGCTATTGAACGTATGTGAGAAGTCCTCCCTGAGTGCTTATCTGTAAGATTAATCCTGACCACATTTATTAAAGTCAGTTCTGTTAAAATAAATGTTGCTGACTTTTCGATATATTTGTGTAAGATCCAGATGTAGGAGTGTGAAATATATTTTTAAAAACCTGAAAGGAGTACATGAAGTATAGATGAAATTCCTCCAGTATCTCTTTGGAACCTGCATGCTTCAGTCTTGAATATTACAGACCTCTTCTACTTAACCAACTGTATAGCAAACAGAAACTGAATGAATGATGTTTTCCCCTATTGAATATAAGGAACAGTTTCAGCTGTATATTGTTAAAAAGACAAAAATCAAGAGCACTGCCATGACTGATTGTATGACTCAGACAAAAAAGCCAATAACTTCAACCAGACATATTCATCTGTGGTGTCTAATAAAACGTATCTGTAAACATATACCATTACCTTGTGAAGAAAAAAGGTAGATTTAGTTTCAGAATTCTCATCAAGAGAACCAGAGAAGGTGATAAGATTGTCATAGGTCAACAAAGAAGGAATTTATCTTTGTTTTCTTCTTACAAATACTTTGCTTTTCACTTAAATTCTTTGGCAACCTAAGCTTTTTTGGAATGTGCCTATGTGCTATATTTGTAGAATCTATTTAATAAGTGCCATGAACGTTTAAAAAAATGTACTAAGTCTGTTGCATAATTAGAAACTGTAGCAAAAACTGTTATATTCTACATGCGTAGTGAGAGCTGATGACAATTTGGCACCATCTTGTGCACTGAAATATGATTAGTCATTTTAAAAACCTGACAAATGGTAACAAATGAGGCAATATCAAGATCTAATAGCTCTGAATCAGCTTTTTGATATACTCCAGCTGACTTTGGATGAAGTGTCCATTTTGTGTACTTCTCTAACTGCTGCTAGTGTTGTTGATAGGAGAACTCTATAATTTATGCAGATGGTTCTCAACCTTTCCTTGACTAAGGACCCCCTTTAAATAACTTTTGTGGCCACAGAACATGGCCACAGGCCAGCAAGATTTAACTAAGTATTTAAATCATAACATTGTTTCAAGCCTTCGCGGACCCCCTGTGACGACATTGCAGCCCCCAGGAGTCTGCAGACCACAGGTTGATTTATGCCATTCAATTTCTCTTAAGGGAAACGCTGAGGCTACTCTCCATGTAATACGATGTTGTTTTTTCCACTCTTAATATACGCTTCAAATTATCCCTTTTGGGGGAAAAAATCACAAAGACTTGCATTTGCATTAAAGAGCAAGTAAACGAAATTATCACATAGTGTTATTGCACTCCCTTTGGGCCTTAGCATTTGTGTACTCACAAATCTACTCACTTCCAGCTTGACAGCTAAAACTTTTTGTATTTCCCAATGGCTGCTCCAGTCTCATTTGTCATTTCCACTAGTAGCCTTTTAACACAGGTTCACCAACACTAACCTCCTAACGAAGTTTTAAAACATGTCTTACAGGTGCCCCGAAGTATAGATTTTGGGGGATTTGTAATTATTTTACATTACACAGAATTAAAATGAAGAATTTAGAACCTGCATGTGATAACTTGCACCTTTTTCCCCTTTCACCTGAAATCATTTATTTGTCATTCCTTTCATAGGTTCGGTCCATGCGACATCAATAGCAGCCTCTAGAGTGGAGCAGGCACTTTCAGAGGTGGCTTCATCTTTGCAGAGTAGTACTCCAAAGCAAGGTCCTCTGCATCCTTGGATGACTTTGGCTCAGATCTGGCTTCATGCAGGTAAATGGGACTGAGCAGTTGTTTCTTCTTACCCATTAGCCCCAGGAAATGCTTTGCTGCATTCAGCAGGCCAGACGGATGTCGGCATAAAAATGGTGCATAGAAGGATGCTTTTTTCCCCAGAATGTGGCATTTTGATTCATTTGAAGACAAGAACACAACAATGCTTAATTTATGAAAACTCGGGATTAGAAGAAGGGAGCATTTAGTATTTATTTAACAAGCTTGTCAGAAGGTTGCCTCTCCCTGCTTTTTTCCCCAGCCGCTGGACAGAAGATGTTAAGGCATGGAAATGTAAGATGTCACACGCAAATTAGGTGTGACATTATTTTAGTCGGGACAAAAAGCAGCAACTTTGGTGGAAAAGATAAATGCTACCTGAAAAAAATATTTTTAAAGTGCTTTCTCAAAATGCATCAAATGATAAAAATAACTAAAAATAGTTTTGGGAGAATTTTTTGGGAGGCTATATATCAGACATGTCAAACTCGCAATGTCACGTGGCGTCACGCAACGTATCGGGATGGTTTTGCCATTGCTGGCAGTCGGGTGGGCGTGGCTACTGCATGACGGGGCTGGCCCGCGGGCTGGCAGTTTGACACTCCTGATATATATGTTTTATGTGGATAAATTAGTATTCTAACTGAGAATTTTAGGAAGTGTTTCTGGTCATATCTTAATGCTTGACTAATTTAGGTTTATATAGATTTGATTACTGCAGACAGGAAAAAAATGTTCTGTCCCATGAGAAATAGCTATGTACATTCAGGAGTTCCAATAGTCTAATTTTTAAAAATGCTATTTTTGATATAGTATGTTATAAATGATATGTAATACTAGTAAGGTAATATATGTCAGCTTTCTAAGAAGAACATTGCGTAGGGAAACAAAAGCAATCCCTGATTAACAGTTGGAACTGGTGTGGCAATAGATGATTAATCAGGTATCTGCTGTGTTTCAGGCAGCCCATCTATGCATGTTTACATTAGGCAGTTCAGGTTGAGCTAATGTGAAATAATGGAGTTTGTGAAGCTAGGTAAGCTCCCATTAGCCCACTTCAGTCCAAATAATAATGTTATTTCAAGGATTAGGGGAGCATTTATACTTGTTTGAAGAATAATCCATATTATTATATTGTTATTGTGTTGCGTTGTGTTGCGTTGCATTGCATTGCATTACACTACACTACACTACACTACACTATAAAATACTATACTAATAATACATTATGTAATTTTCCATTTAATTGTTTCTAACTAAATACTTAAACCTGCAGCATTCTTTTGTTTTCTGAAGTACTTAATCCTAAATCTGAATTAGAATTTGAAGGAAGATAGTTTAATCCGAAATCAGAACTTGGAAATTGTAAATACAGGTAGTCCTCAGCTTATGACCACAACTGAGCGCAAAATTTCCATTGTTAAATTAATTTTGCCCCAATTTACAACCTTTCTTGCCATAGTTGCTAAGTGAATCACTGTAGTTGTTAAGTTAATAAAACGGTTCTTAAGTGAATTACTAAATGAATGGTTGTAAGTTTGACAACTATCTGTATCAAATTGATTGATTGATTGATTGATTTAGGAGATTACTATGGGTGCTAAGTTATATAACAGTTACTGGTGCTGGTCAAATATGAACATTTTATATCATTTTGTATTTATGTACACAAGCTAGGTGAAAAGTTGAAATCTACTTATCTTATAAGGAAATCTCTGAGGCCTAGAAGGACCATGAGCATTTGGCAATTGGACCTCTCATCTTTCCCCTATCTTAAATCCTGGTTTCCAGTGTCAAATATTATGCAACACTTCTGTTTTTAAATACTTCCAGAGTGTCAGGGTTTATAGTATTCCCTTCCACCCCTGTGACAGCAAACGTATTTATGCCTTTTCTGTGGCGGCCATTAACAACTGGTTGCTGGGCATATCTAATTATTTCTGAGAAGTTAAATGTATTGTCCTAGTAGTACAAGCAATCCAGAATGTTTGATGAATTCTTCATGTGGAATAGCCATTTTATCCGTCTGACTCTTATTTCAAGCCCAAGAAAAAGATGTTTAGTCAAAGGCAATATTTGTGTGTGAAGTTTGTATCCTGCCTTTAACTTAAAGGTATTTTACAAAGTTAAAAACATAAAAACAGAACAGAGACATCAATAAAAGATTCTGTTAAATATATTGTACATTTAAAATGGATGTAGCAAGTATGGGCCAGCTTTTGCTGAAATTAAAATAGTTTGCTAACTAGTGGCTAGATAGAACAACTTCAAAAAGAAAACTTGATGTACTTTTCTGACAAGGGTAACTGAGAAGACATCCTTCTTGCCAGGTTTCTATTATATTTGTTTATTTGATTGCTTGTTTGTTTATTATTTGATTTATATCCTATCTTTTGTAAATAAGAGCTTAAGGCAGTGCACATAATGTTTTCTCCTGTTTTTTTTTCTTCTACAACAACAACATTCTGAAAAATGAGTTGGGCTGATAGAGAATAACTGGTCCAGAGCTACCCAGTGGGTTTCCATGGCCAAAAATGCACTAGAACCTGGATCTTTGTGCTCCCAGTCCAACATCTTAATTTCGGTTGGCAGATCAGAAAGAAGGCTTTTGCCAAACTCCTTAAAACAGGATGGTTTGTATGGAAAACTGCAGTCTAGTCAGTGAAAACCAACCTTTGACTTACATCCAGAAATAGATTTGTAAACGATGACATTTCTTCATCTGGTAGATGTTATAAATTTAAAATTATTTCATGTATTATAAAATATTTTAGTAGATTCTGGATTTAATGCTGAATTCATGCATTCAAATTCATGTTAATCATGGGAGGAATATAAGTGAAAATATAACCTACAGTTACTAAAACATGTATATTTTTCTTTTGAAAAACCAATATTGTAACTTGAATGTATTTCAGAATACACGTACACTCTGATTTTTCCTTAGTTAAAGCATGAAAGTATTAGCATATTTTTATGTACATAACTTCTGGTTTCTTAAAAAATATAAGATTAAAAGATAAAGATTGTGTCAAGTTGGATAGGAAGCAAATTTAATAAATAAAGAAAAAGATTTTCAAAAGAAAAAAGCTCAAAAAAATAGAATTGGAGAAAAAAAGTAAGAAAGATAGAAAAAGAATGACAACTTTCCTTGGTACAGATATGAATAAAGAAAATAGCATCAAACTCTTATTCTAAGGTTAACATATTTGATTTTTATAGCACATAATATATTGATCATTGTACTATTATTTCATGTCATCAGTTTAGGAGAGCATATGAACAATAACAAAAAACAAGCAAAATTTATTATATTTGTTATCATTTAATTCTGCTGCCATTGTGCATTGTTTCAGTAAAGAAAACAACCAGGGCAGATACTGTCATTGTCATCATCATCATCTAGTAAACTTGTAGGTCGCCCAACTCTCACTTGACTCTGGGCAGCTCACATGAGTGACAGTTCTCTTTTTGTAATGAATGATGTGGTTTCTCTAAGTCAGCTTTTCCCAGTGTAGCCCTCCATTTAAAAAAATAGTTCTGCATATTGGAGAAGTCTGTATCTAGATACCTAAATCTACATATATAAGGGTAATATATATTCAAAAAGGCTTGGTGATTCAAAGCAGCAAACAGCTCTTCTTGGGCCCCTCCTGGTCCCTGTCTAATTCTTCTTGCATCAACTTTGAATAAACGAAGTCCTGTTTGGCATAGTAGAAATAATTAGATAGGAGAGGAAAGCTTAAACTACTCATCCCGGAAGCTCATAGGTTTACCTTGAACTGATTACTAATATATTTGCTAAGTTTCTAGAAATATACTAGTCAAGGGGGGGGGGGGTTAACAGGAGTGGGAAATCTATGTTTCACCCTCAGAAACCTACAAGATTGTGACATCAAAATTCAGTGGTAAGCTGTCAAACTACAGTGGCTTAATTTTGTACTTTAAAAAGTGCAGTAAAACAAATGCATTAAACCTCCAATTGCTAAAACAGGGATGATGGTTTGTTTACTTTTAAAAAGTTTATATATATACATACATACATACACACACACACACACACACACACACACACACACACACACATATGGATTATGTATGACCATTTCAGCCGTTCCCTCTGCTGTAATAAAGTCGTTGCTATATTCCATGAATTCCTGAGAAGAAAAAGAAGACTGGAATCCTTAGTGCTCTCTACGCTTGGTTACTAGTTTGAAAGAAGAAGACTTTGCTAAAAAGAAATAGAAGCATTCAGTTCTTTAAGGAGATCAGATTTTTTTTCAGGAGAAAGTAAGAAAGCTTATTTTCTCCAGCATTAATTCTCCTGAACTCCTGAAAAAATCATCAGCTCCTTGGAATATTCAACTTGTTTCAGTGTCTTATAAAATAAACATTTCCCAAAGGATTCAGAGATGTAGACAGGAGATTCTAGGCATATTATAATGAGCCAGAAATTACTTTACTGACAGTTTCTAGTCACTGACAGTCACCGACCAGCAAGTAAAACCTCTTTGCGTTGCATCTTTGTCCAGAATGAATGAATAATCCGGGAGAGAAACAAACAGAAAACTTGTTTGCAGAAAGGTAAAAGGACAAGTATCATTTTAAAAAGATCCTTAAAAAAATTAAGTACGGGTAGTCCTTGACTTATAACCACAATTGAGCCCAAGATTTCTGTTACTAAGTAAGATATTTGTTAAGTGAGTTTGCCCCATTTTATGACCTACCTTGCCACAGTTGTTGTGAATCACTGCAGCTGATAAGTTAGTAACCAGATTGTTAAGTGAATTGGGCTTCCCTATTGACTTGATCACACACAGTGATCACATGATCCTGGGACATAGCAATGGTCATAAGTATGAACCAGTTGCCAAGCATCTGAATTTTGATCACATGATCATGGGAATGCTGCAAAGGTTGTAACTGAAAAAAATGGTCATAGGTTACTTTTTTCAGTGCCGTTGTAACTTTGAACAGTCACTAAATGAACTGTTGTAGGACTACTGTACTAATCTTCCTTTGATATTCTATATTCCATTTTTAAAAACCCATCCCGTGACAATTGTTCCATCTCATCTACCACTCAATTACAAATATCTGTTGCTTTTCTGTGTCCTGTCACGTTTATCTTGTGGCATGATGACTTTGAAAGTTTATTCTTGCCTAACCACACTTTTAAAGATACTGCACAGTTATACCTCAGTGATAAATTACATAGAATATATGATCTGTCATTTATTTACCAAACATTTTAATATTTACCCTAAAGCAGAATTTGATAGCTAGGCAGGAGTTCATATAATATTCTAGATATAATGAGCTGTCAGTTGCTGTTATTATTACACAGTGGAATCAAAAGGAGATAGGTGAGGTGACCGCATTCATGGCAGATTAATTCACAAAAAAAGTGGGCAAAGCAGAAAACAAAGACTAGCTTGTCATCGTTCAGAAGTCAAAATAAGGTTTGTGGTCTGCAGTAAATGGTGGGAAGTCTCTCCTCTTCATATGTATTCCAGTTATCTAAAAATATGCCTATTTACCTCAAGAATTTTAGTAGGCTTAAACCTTGAAAAAGGAAAAAAAAGATGGGATGGGATGGGATGGGATGGACGGAACAAGGAGAGGTGAGTGAATCTGACTACATTAATAAGAGTGGCAAAATACCAATAGCTGGCAAATATCAATAGCTGCCGATAAGAGTGGCAAAATACCAATAGCTGTTCTGCTGCCCTGTTTAGAGTGACTTGGTCTCTGTTGGGTGGGGAGTACCCCTTGGAATTATTGTTAGACTATTGTAAGGATTATTCAGACTGTCTGGTAGATGATCACTCAGATTCACTGCACCTTAGACTGGTGAAGCAGGCCGAGGCACCTGGGACATGACCTCTGATAAGTTTAAGTCAGTAACTCCTAAGGAGGCAACAGATCTCTCTGCTGTCAGCTCAGTCACCTCTTTACTGGATCCAGGACTCTCCTGGGTCATGCAAAAAATGAAGGAGATGACCCACAGTTAGGTCCATGCTGCGGTTTCAATCTCTTTGATAGAGAGGATGATGCACCCCTTCCCAAGAGGAAAAATAAGAACAGCATTGAAACAATACTTTGTTTACTAAGAAGCACAATTGTTATATAGTGCTTTAAAATGTTAACATCAAATCTTAAATAAAAATATCACCCTCTTCCTATTTTTAACTATTCCTTTCATTATCTGATTTGGGTAGGACTGCTGAGACTAGTTGGAGGGACAACAGATACCCTGCTATTTCAATGAATTAAATTTCTGGCCTCTGCAATAATGTGTCTGCTTTATCCTGGCTGGGTTTTTTTTAAGATCCCAGAGCAAGAATTGAACTGACCTTCAATCAAAATTAGATACCAAAACTTGTAGTTCTGTTTTTATAGCTTCAACATGATCGAATGTATAACTAGATAGAGAGGTTCATTGGGCCCCTCTAAGTGATTGACTGTTATAAACTATGAGTCTGGGAGTTATTTTACTTTTAACTTGTATCATATTTATTTTCTTTCTCTTCCACTAAACAATTTAAAAACTAATAAAAATGTTGTTAGGGAACATGCCTCTGACAAATTAAGTACATTTTTAGGTTAGGGAACATGCCTCTGACAGATTAAGTACATTTTTAGATTATTTGATAAAAATTATTTTATTTAAAGATTGTAACTAATATAAGATGAATAGTTATGATTCAGTTTATATATTTTATCCAGTTCAATTTCATGGAGGCAAGATGTCAAAAACTGAAAATAATGAATTAGGATATACAGCATATTATGATAGAAATAAAAAAATGTGCACGCTTTTTAAAATTAAAGGAAGAGAAGACTTTGAAGACGGCAAAAGAACAATAATTTAAAATGTAAAAAAAATCTGGAGGAAATAAACCTTCCAAAGTATTTGATGTTAAGCTAAGCAACACCTTTTTGCAATATTTCCTAGTTTCTAGCTGTATCAAAATGCTGGAGTCCCATGACATACTATTTGAGTCTCTTAATTATTTAGCACATGCCTTAAAGTACTGCATATACCCGTGGTGGCGAACCTATGGCACACGTGCCACAGGTGGCACACAGAACCCTCTCTGTGGGCACGCGCGCCCTCACCCCAGTCCTAGGCCTTCAGCTGGGTTTTATAAAACCTTTTCGCTTTAGGCCTCCACTGCCGTGTGCAAAAAAAAAGGTTCAATCAATCAATTCCAACATCTCGCAGGGAAAAAAAAGATCTTGCAAAGTTGGAATTGATTGAACTTTTTCGTCCCACCTAGTCTGCTGTTACCACCACAGCCACACCCACCCAATGGGCCATGCCCACCTGGCACCTGACGATACATATGTAAGTGGGTTTTGGGTAGCAGTTTGAGCAC
The DNA here is from genome assembly GCF_947247035.1 of Vipera ursinii. NCBI lineage: Eukaryota > Metazoa > Chordata > Lepidosauria > Squamata > Viperidae > Vipera > Vipera ursinii. The sequence continues at coordinate 42,417,523 of NC_139512.1, forward strand.
TCGGTCTTTAAAAGGTTTGCCATCACTGGCATATACCAAGAAAATTTACTTTTGATACTAATAGTAATTGTAAGATTACAGTTCCTTACAGATACAAGCATCTTTTATAAAAATTAGCAGGGAGCCTTTTATTCTGAGGAAAAGAGTAATGGTAGATCAATCATAAAAAGAGCGGGCAATCATGTTTTTCCATATTGTAGAATGGCTTCTTGCCTATGACTGCTTGCTTACCAGAAGTAGTTTTCTGGAAAGCTAAGTGAAAGCAGGATTAAAAAACATTTATATTTGTGAGAAATTGTTCATTCTTTTTTCTTTCTCTGCTTCCTGTTTCCAGCTGAAGTATACATAGGAATTAGAAAACCTGCAGAAGCCACTGCTTGTACTCAGGAAGCTGCTAACCTCTTTCCTATGTCTCACAATGTTCTCTACATGAGAGGTCAAGTGGCAGAACTTCGGGGAAATACTGATGAAGCCAAGCGCTGGTATGAAGAGGCCTTATCTATTAGCCCTACCCATGTGAAAAGTATGCAAAGATTGGTAAGTTCAATTTATGCAGCATAATGTGTAAAAGATTGCTTAAAACGCTAAAGGAATATCATTATCGATCCTATAATTAGAATGTATCCAACAACAGTAAAAATATGCGTGGGATAAATTCTATTAACATGAACTCTTGAGCCATTGGCATTTATTTGATCTGCAATAGTGCTAATAATCACATTTAGAAAAGGGAGAGAAACAGAAGACTTTTTTTTAGATATGGTGATCTATCTTCTTAGTGATATGAAAATAGAGAAAATATCTGATATATTTGAAATAAAATAATATTCTATAAGCAATGGCCCAGTGTTGTAAAACTACAGCAAGTGTAAATTGTTCATTAATATATTCACTTGGTATTCAGTGTAGAGCAGAGCAGAGCAAAGCAGAACAGAACAGAACAGTATTCTATTCCAGTGGCCCCCCAATCTTTTGTGCATCTGGGACCGGTTTTGTGGAGAGAGGTTTTTCCCCAGACCAGAGGGGACGTGGTTTCTATTCTATTCTATTCTATTCTATTCTATTCTATTCTATTCTATTCTATTCTATTCTATTCTATTCTATTCTTTGGGTATTTATTTTATCATATTGAAACCAACTGAAATCAGAAAAAAAAATACTAGTATATCAACCAAGGGTTTAATTTCATGATCCTGTAAATTGCTGTGATATTCTCTATGTTGTCTATATTCTATATTTTCCATGTGTTTATAATTTCTTTTAAAAGTATATTATGAGTATGCTTTCTTTAGCTTTCCTGCCAGTTCATTTTCATAGCGCACCAAAGTAGTTTTCTAGGACATTTTGAGTTCCAAATAAACACTTTATTTAACCCTGTGAAAATGTAGGAGGCCTTATAGTTATTACTTTATTTGCTTGCTCAGCACTACTGAGATGGGACATCACTTATACTCAATGATTTCTTCTCATTGCAAATAGCAAGTTTCTGTCTAGCTGTCTGCATTATCATATGCATGCACTTTCTCTTTGCTCGCTGCCTCAGCAGAAGGATTGCCTCTGTGTGCACATACAGAATTAGGAACAGCCTTAAAAAGATGCATAAGCTATCCTAAGCTCAAGGCTGCTTTACTGTTGTAGGAATGCTTTGCCCATGCAAACGCTTTATGAAGTGTTGTTTCAAAGTGCTTTGCACAACCCAGTGAAATATGCTGTTAACTTTTTTTCTAGCTGGACCTTCAGTGAATGTACAAATGTCTTAGATAATGTTTTTTTAAACGTTTCAAGAAAAACTTCTGATTAAATAAAACAATATTAAAAGAAAGTTTAATAATACTTTTTATTTTTCTTTATGTGCAGTGGTTATAAAGCTTAATAGTATCTCACAATACCAGCTTGCTTATGACAGCATCAATTTATAGAACAGCGTTTCTCAACCTTGGCAACTTTGACTCCTAGAAAGCTGGCTGGGGAATTGTGGCAGTTGAAATCCACACGGCTTAAAGTTAAGGTTGAGAAATACTATTCTAGAATGAGATTTGTTTAAAAAAAAACTGGCCATCATTCAATCTATTTTGATCCTTTGTCTTAGCTTTAGGAGATGTTGAAAGGCCTCTTTTAACAGAATAACACAGTTGGAAGGGGCCTTGGAGGTAGAATAGAATAACAGATTTGGAAGGGACCTTGGAGGTCTTCTATCTAGTCCAACCCCCTGCTCAGGCAGGAAACCCTATTTCAGACAAATGGTTGTCCAATCTCTTCTTAAAAACTTCCAGTGTTAGAGCATCCTGTCAGGAAATTTCTTATTAGTTCTAGGTTGCTTCTCTCCTTGATTAGTGTGTGTGTGTGTGTGTGTGTGTGTGTGTGTGTGTGTATACGTATATGTATACGTATATGTGTGTATGTGTGGATAGATAGATAGATAGATAGATAGATAGATAGATAGATAGATAGATGATAGATAGATAGATAGAGATAGAGATAGATAGATAGATAGAGATATAGATGTGTATATGTGTATATACAACCTACTACTTGATAAGATAGAAAAATGTGGGTTAGATAGCATCACCACCAGATGGATTCGTAGCTGGCTGACAGGCCGTACTCAGCGTGTGGTCCTCAATGGAACCGCATCTACATGGAAGGAAGTGTGTAGTTGGGTGCCCCAGGGCTCTGTTCTGGGCCCAGTGCTCTTCAACTTCTTCATCAACGATTTCGATGAGGTGATAGATGGGGAATTCATCAAATTTGCAGATGACACCAAGCTGGCAGGAATAGCCAATACTCCAGAAGATAGGCTTAAGATACAGGAGGATCTGGACAGACTTGAACACTGGGCACTATCTAACAAAATGAAATTCAATTGTGAAAAAAGTAAGGTTCTGCATTTAGGCAGGAAAAATCAAATGCACAGGTATAGTATAGGTGTACCTTGCTCGATAGTAGTAACTGTGAGAGGGATCTCGGAGTCCCAGTGGACAATCATTTAAATATGAGCCAGCAGTGTACTGCAGCTGCCAAAACAGCCAACACAGTGCTAGGCTGCATTAACAGAGGAATAGAATCAAGATCACGTGAAGTACTAATACCACTTTACAATGCCTTGGTAAGGCCACACCTAGAATACTGCATCCAGTTTTGGTCACCACGATGTAAAAAAGATGTCGAGACTCTAGAAAGAGTACAGAGAAGAGCAACAAAGATGATGATTGGGGGACTGGAGGTTAAAACATATAGGGAACGGTTGCTGGAATTGGGTATGTGTAGTTTAATGAAGAGAAGGGTAAGGGGTGACATGATAGCAGTGTTCCAATATCTCAGGAGCTGCCATAAAGAAGAGGGAGCCAAGCTATTCTCCAAAGCACCTGAAAGCAGGACAAGAAGCAACGGATGGAAACCAGTCAAGGAGAGAAGCAACCTAGAACTAAGGAGAAACTTCCTGACAGTTAGAACAACTAACCAGTGGAACAACCTGCCTCCAGAAGTGGTGAATGCTCCAACACTGGAAGTTTTTAAGAAGAGACTGGACAGCCATTTGTCTGAAATGGTATAGGTTTTCCTGCCTTAGCAGGGGGTTGGACTAGATGACCTCCAAGGTCCCTTCCAACTTCTTCTTCTTCTTCTTCTTCTTCTTCTTCTTCTTCTTCTTCTTCTTCTTCTTCTTCTTCTTCTTCTTCTTCTTCTTCTTCTTCTTCTTCTTCTTCTCCTTCTCCTCCATCTCCTTCTCCTCCTTCTCCTTCTCCTTCTCCTTCTCCTTACTACTACTACTACTACTACTACTACTATTATTATTATTATTATTATTATTATTATTATTATTATTATTATTATTATTATTATATATGTATGTATATATATGTATATATATGTGTGTATATACATATACACAGTATGTATAAAAAAGTTATAATACATAAAATATAAAATATATAAGATATAAAGACAAAAACTGGGCTTTACAAAGATATGTTGAAGAAAAAATAGGACCTTTAGAATTTTATCACAGAAAAACTTGTGTTCTTTTTGAACTGTCATCCAAAAATCTTTTGATAATTGTTTTCCCCAATTTGTTAAACACTTTCAAGTTGTTTAGCAGTGTTATAGTTGATGAAACACTGTTCTGTAAGCATAGAATTAGAAGAACAGTGTGGGAACTAGAGTAAGGATTGTATCCTAGATATCATGTATCATGTCTGTGTTATAATTCACATTGTTATAATTCACATTCTCTGCTGTGGGAGACAAAAGTACTTCATCACAAAATTATCCTTTGCTAGTTAAGTTAATAATATTAGACTTGTTATATGTTGATGTGTCCAATGTAATTTCATTGTGTTAAAAATTCATTTCATGATGCTTATTCAAATTAAACCTGTGGTGTATAGAGCTCAGTGGAAGAATTATAATTCTCCACTTTAATCAGACTTCTTTATTCAAAATAAAAAGCTTGTTTCCTCAAAGGCTTCTGTAAATTATTCAGAGAGGTTTTTCCTCATACATTCCTGAGGGAACGCATAAGACAAAAAATTACAAAGGAACAGAGAATACAGGGAAGTATTTTTATGTTACCTCTCTGGCTTTTCAAGATAATTGAATACATTGATAAATGCCAAAGGGTGCCTTGTAAAGAAGGTAGGCGTTGTACCCAAGTAGTACACTTTCATTAAATAAAAGCTGCATATTACAATGTCTTTCTTTTCCATTTGAATTCACTTGAAATAAAGGGCCTCTCCATGCACATTGCATTCCCCCTAGAGGCTCTCTGCTGTTCATCAAGGGTAGAAGTTCTTGTTTAACAGGAAATGGACAAGAAAAAAATTCCTTTAAAGCTGAAGGTGCTTCCAGTTCTTTACTGTAGTATTATACTATACTTTTTCAGGTGTTGGCCAGACTTTCTATACCACCCATGTTTTTAGATTTTAAAAATAAAAGCAATAGAAGACTGGCATGCATGAAAACAAAATACCAGTGCCAAATATTATCTGATGTTCCAAAATGAGTCTGAGATGGAACCCATTAGGATTAGTGGGTCCCGTGCTTAGTTTGTAGCCTGTCCAGAAAAATAATAAGGACAGTGATTGGTAAAGAGAAAGTGCTGGGTCATATTTTAATAAAATAATTATTTTAACATGCTTATATACTCCATGGTAGTTTTTCCTTGAAGGTTCTGAACTGCCTTTGTGTAAGAGTATCTAGAAATTTGTATAGATCAGTTGGCAAGATGATAGTGGGAATAAAACCAGAATCACTACATATAGGTTTAGTATACTAAAGGCACATGCTGTAGGAACAGTGAAGCCTGTAATCATGACAGGATCACTGTGGGGGGTATGTTGCCTCATAGACATTTATGTATGTATGTATGTATGTATGTATGTATGTATGTATGTATGTATGTATGTATTTCATTCATTTAAGGGATTTGTATAGCACCATAATCTGGGTGGCTCATAAACAATAGTAAAAACAATATTATTCATCAAGAGGCTTTCTTCCGTTCTCTTACTATGAAACTAGAATATTATTTTTCTCAAATCTGTGAAATCAGCTTATTTAAAAAGTATAATCTATCCATTATGTAGATCAGGGGTGTCAAACTCAATTTCATTGAGGGCCGCATCAGCATTGCGGTTGCCCTCAAGGGGCCAGGTGGGTGTGGCCAGGGTGGGCGTGGCCTACTGGGTGGGTGTGGCCTACTGGGTGGCCATGGCTAGAGTGCGTATGGCCTACTGGGTGGGCATGGCCAGCTCTACATCGTTCACATCAAGGGTGCCTATGGGGGCCTGGGCAGGAGTGGGACAGATCTGAGGGTCTCTGGCAGAAGGAGGGTCTCTGGGCCAGGGCCAAGGCAGTGGGGGCCGTTCCCTCACTGTTTCCAGGATGGCTTCGCGGGCCACATGAAACCACTTCACGGGCCAGATCCGGCCCCCGGGCCTTGTGTTTGACATGTCTGATGTAGATTGTTTCTTGACAATGAAGCAGACTGATGGGCCTTAAGGATTGAATAGAGTCACTGAACAAAATATATCTTTATGTACTACTATGTGCATCTTCCTGTAATTAAATATCTGGGATAGACAAAGTGATGAGGCTTGCTAACTTACAGAATGATAATCAGGGCTGAAGAAGGGGCCTGAAGCCTCTCTTCAACTTCTATCTAACCTTTTTTGTAGAAATGCTTAATTCCCTTAGCAAACCTCTAGAAATGGACACGAAGTTGTTATATTTCACTTGAGAGGCAGTTTGAGGCCCCAGGCTAAAAAATGGAAGATCACGAGTTCTATCGTGCCTTAGAGACATAGAGTTAGTTGGGTGATCTTGAGCCAGTCCCTCACAGCCCTAGGAAGAAGGCAAACCATCACCAAAACCTTTGCCAAGAAAACTGCAAAGGCACAAAAGAACCCCCAAAATCTTCATTTAACATGTTTTATTTCACATCTGTTGCTTTCCTAATTTATTAAAATGGATATTAATGTGTTTTTCATTCATTGTTTATATAACCAATGTCTCCCCTGTAGATAGTTTCTAGTATAACATTAAGTAGAATATATTATTGTGGTCTGTTGTGAATAATAACATATTTTTCTTTTTATTTGAATAAACCTATCCTTTTCACTGAAAACATGCTTTGGGACTCCTGGGCTGCTGTCTCCTTAGGATTAATTGGGGGGGGGGGGAAGAGAAGGTATACTTCTGCAGCAATAATTAAAAGTGATTATTTTAATTGATAATAAATTGAATAAATACACTTGGGCAAAAATGTATCTTCAAACAGGTTGAGGTTCATTGCTCTTGTTTTCACTTAGCTACCCCAATATTTTTTAAAAACCTGTGAACTAATAACTCACTCAATAATTTGTTGGACTCCTCATTTCATGTGCTTGATTTAACAAATAGAAATCTTCAAAGTATGTTACCAAATTTACAAAATTCATACATTTATTAATGACTCAGAAATAAAATTTCCAGTGTTGCAACAAAGTATGAAATCAGTTCACTAATGTAGACAAAGTCATTGTTTTATTTTACCATAAGTATAAAATATAAAAATGTTTGGCTTAGGATTCCATATCTTAGAAGGACAGATTACTGGAGGTGATGGAAAACAACAAATATAGGGAGTTAATTTGCTAAGTCAGTGGTGCTCTTGGGAAATACTGATCAGAACACGGGAGATTTTATTCAACGGAGAAATAATTTTGTTTTGGGAATAGCACAGGAATTAATAAATAGTTTTAGAGCAACTTTAGATAAAAGGGAGAAATGAATGTAATATAAATTGTCCAGAATTTAATTAACCACACCTCTTGATTGGTTAGGGATAGTCTGTTTTTACCATATTTTTTAACTTCACTGCATTTAGTATTTATGACTTCTGTTATAAAGAGACATTTTCATTATCCTTCCCCATTTTCCCAGTCTCTCTTTCCTAACTTAACTGTTTTATATGGGAAGAAGAGCAAGGGTGAAACATACCCAAGGTCAGCTTCATTTTATTAATATCTGAGACAATATTCTTAGTCTGCTGAAAAATAATTGAACAACTGCAACACAACAGAGTTGCTTGTATTGACCATCCAAGTGATGGTCAGAGACATTGGGACCAAATCTAAAGCCTTTTGACTGAGAATAGCATAGTAACCGTTTTCAGTTGTGCATGCCATACTGTTGAAAATTAGTCCTCAATTTACAACCACAATTGAGGCCAAAATTTCTGTGCTAAGACAGTTGTTAAGAGAGTTTTGCTCCATTTTTATGACAGTTGTTAAGTGACTCAATGCAGTTGTTAAGTTAGTAACATAGTTGTTAAGTGAATCTGGATTGTCCATTGATTTTGCTTGTCAGAAGGTGGCAAAACATAATCACATGACCATGGGACACTGCAACTGTCATAAATACATTGTTGTTAGCTGCGAAGTCGTGTCTGACCCATCGCGACCCTATGGACAACGTTCCTCCAGGCCTTCCTGTCCTCTACCATCTTCTGGAGTCCATTTAAGCTCACGCCTACTGCTTCAGTTACTCCATCTAGCCACCTCATTCTCTGTCGTCCCCTTCTTCTGTTGCCCTCAATCTTTCCCAGCATTAGGCTCTTCTCCAGTGAGTCCTTCCTTCTCATTAGGTGGCCAAAGTATTTGAGTTTCAGCTTCCGGATCTGGCCTTCTAAAGAGCAGTCAGGGTTGATCTCCTCTAGGACTGACCGGTTTGATCGCCTTGCAGTCCAAGGGACTCGCAGGAGTCTTCTCCAACACCACAGTTCAAAGGCTTCAATTCTTTGGCGCTCAACCTTTTTTTATGGTCCAGCTTTCACTGCCATATATTGCAACTGAGAAGACCATAGCCTTGACTATATGCACTTTTGTTGACAGGGTGATGTCTCTGCTTTTTAGTGTGCTGTCTAGATTTGCCATGGCTTTCCTCTCGAGGAGCAAGCATCTTTTAATTTCTTGGCTACAGTCCCCATCTGCAGTGATCTTAGAGCCCAGGAAAATAAAATCTGTCACTATCTTCATTTCTTCCCCATCTATTTGCCAGGAATTGAGAGGGCCGGATGCTATGATCTTGGTTTTCTTAATGTTAAGTTTCAACCCAAGTTTTGCACTCTCCTTTTTCACCCACAACAAGAGGCTCTTTGGTTCTTCTTCACTTTCTGCCATTAGAGTAATATCATCTGCATATCTTAGGTTGTTGAAATTTCTTCCGGCAATCTTAATTCCAACTTTTGATTCATCTAGCCCTGCCTTTCTCATGATGTGCTCTGCATATAAGTTAAATAGGCAGGGTGACAGTATACAGCCTTGCCGGACTCCTTTCCCAATTTTGAACCAATCAGTGGTTCCGTGTCCAGTTCTCACTGTTGCTTCTTGGCCCACACATAGGTTTCTCAAGAGACAAATAAGATGGTCTGGTACTCCCATCTCTTTAAGAACTTGCCACAGTTTGTTGTGATCCACAGAATCAAAGGCTTTAACATAGTCAGTGAAGCAGAACTAGATGTTTTTCTGGAACTCTCTAGCTTTCTCCATGATCCAGTGTATGTTGGCAATTTGATCTCTAGTTCTTCTGCCTCTTCGAAATCCTGCCTATACTTCTGGTAGTTCTCGATCCACATACTGCTAGAGTCTAGCTTGTAGGATTTTAAGCATAACTTTACTAGCATGAGAAATGAGTGCAATGGTGCGATAGTTTGAACATTCTTTGGCACTGCCTTTCTTTGGAATTGGAATGTAAACTGATCTTTTCCAATCCTGTGGCCACTGTTAAGTTTTCCAAATTTGCTGGCAAATTGAGTGTAGCACTTTTACTGCATTGTCTTTTAAGATTTTGAATAGCTCAGCTGGAATAGTCACCTCCACTAGCTTTGTTGTTGCTCAGCTTTTCTAAGGCCCACTTCACTTCACATTCTAGGATGTCTGGCTCAAGGTCAATGACCACCTCATTGTGATTATCAGGGACGTTAAGCTCGTTCTTGTATAGTTCTTCTGTGTAATTTTGCCACCTCTTCTTAATCTCTTTTGCCTCTGTTAGGTCCCTGCCATTTTGGTCCTTTATCATGCCTATTTTTGCATTAAACGTTCCCTTCATCTCTCCCAATTTTCTTGAAAAGCTCTCTGGTCCTCTCTATTGTTTTCTTCTATTTCTTTGCACTGTTCATTTAAGAAGGCATTCTTATCTCTTCTAGCTATTCTCTGGAATTCTGCATTCAATTGGGCGTATCTTTCTTTTTCTCCCTTGCCTTTCGCTTCCCTCCTTTCCTCAGCTATTTGCAAAGCTTCCTCAGACAGCCGTTTTGTTTTCTTGCATTTCTTTTTCTTTGGGATGGTTTTAGTTGCTACCTCTTGTACAATGTTGTGAACCTCTGTCCATAGTTCTTCAGGCACTCTGTCTATCAGCTCTAATTCCTTAAATCTATTTGTCACCTCTACTGTATATTCAACAGGGATATGGTTTAATTCATATCTGAGTGGCCTAGTGCTTTTCCCTACTTTCTTCAGTTTAAGCCTAAACTTTGCAATGAGAAGCTCATGGTCTGAGCCACAGTCAGCTCCTGGTCTTGTTTTTACTGACTGTATAGAGCTTCTCCATCTTTGGCTGCAGAACACATAGTCGATCTGATTTCTGTGTTGACTGTCCGGTGATGTCCATGTGTAGAGCCATCTCTTGGGTTGTTGGAAAAGAGTGTTTGCTATGACCATCGTATTCTCTTGACAAAATTCTATCATCCTGTGCCCTGCTTCATTTTGTACTCCAAGGCCAAACTTGCCTGTTATTCTGGTTATCTTTTGGCTTCCTACTTTAGCATTCCAATCCCCCATGATGATAAGGACATCATTTTTTGGTGTAAGTTCTATAAGGTGCTGTAGGACTTCATAGAACCGGTCAATTTCATCCTCTTCAGCACTGGTGGTTGGGGCATAGACTTGGACTACTGTGATATTGAATGGTTTGCCTTGGATTCGAACTGAGATCATTCTGTCATTTTGAGGATTGTATCCCAGTATTGCTTTTCCTACTCTTTTATTGACTATGAAGGCTACTCCATTTCTTCTGAGGGATTCTTGCCCACAGTAGTATACCTGATGGTCATCTGAATTAAATTCACCCATTCCTGTCCATTTTAGTTCGCTGATACCTAAGATGTCAATGTTCAGTCTTGTCATCTCTTGCTTGACCACGTCCAGCTTTCCTTGATTCATGGATTTTACATTCCAGGTTCCTATGGAGAAAAAATCTTTACAGCATTGGACTTTCCTTTCACCACCAGACACATCCACAGCTGAGCGTCCTTTCAGCTTTGGCCCAGTCGCTTCATTCTTTCTGGCGCTACTAGTACTAGCCTCTGCTCTTCTCCAGTAGCATATTGGACGCCTTCCGACCTGAGGGGCTTAACTTCCAGCGTCATATCGTTTTGCCTTTTGGTACTGTCCATAGGGTTTTCATGGCAAAGATACTGGAGTGGGTTGCCATTTCCTTCTCCAGTGGATCATGTTTTGTCAGAACTCTCTGCTATGACTTTTCCGTCTTGGGTGGCCCTGCACGGCATAGCTCATAGTTTCATTGAATTACGCAAGCCCCTTCGCCACGACAAGGCAGTTGCCAAGTGCCCAAGTTTTGATCATGTGACAGTGGGGATGGTGTAATGGTCATAAGTTTGAAAAATCATCATAAATCATCTTTTTCAGTGTTGTTATAACTCTGAATGGTTGTAAATCAAGGACTACCTCTATAAATTTAGCTTAGCTTTCATCTCTGGTTATGTTTGTCTGTTTTCTGTGAATATATAAATGCATAAATCACTCAGATCTTTAACATTCTAAAGTAAATGAAGATACAGTTTATCACATTTGCCTGATGAGATTTGGATTCTCTAAATAATGCATGATTCAGTTCTTATTTTGAATAGCATTAGTTGAAAAGTAAGTAATCTAAAAACGAGGGGGATGCCACCTGGAGACACTGTGCATTGCAAAACCCTTAAGGTACTGATAATGTGTTTCTTCTAAACAAAAACTTCATTCTTATTAATGTCCACTATTATTTTCTCAACTAATATCATGGATTAATGATGGAAATAGGCAATTAAGTTTTTGGAACCTTCCTTTTTTCCATTTTGCACAAGCAACAATTAGTGTTTAAAACCCCAGTGTTGCACTAACTGAATTTTGGTTCGCATTAAACAGTACCTGATACCAATTTATAAATTGGACTAAATTGAAAGTAGAGAAGCACATCTGAGTTTGGCAATTTTTGATTCATGAATGGCTCACTTTAAGAACTAGTGTAGCATGATACATATAAATATAGTTGAACTACAAAAGATAAATATAGTGACTAATTCTGTTTTTATAGAGCAAATGAGTTAGAGCTGTAAGTACCTGTGAAATAAATTATTGTTAAGTATTTCTGAGCACTAAATAAGGCAAGCAGGAAGTAAAAAGTGAATGGATTGTATGAGAGAAAAATTATGTGGAGACGTCATTCTTCTACTTGACTTAGGAGGATCAGTTTCTTTAACATCTATCACATTTTTGCTTCCATTCTTCCAATCTCAAAGCGTGAACATTATTACTTAAAATGTAAATTGCCATGTAGTGAATTATCCTCTTAATTGTAGCAGTAGTTGTCAACTTATGGATCACTCATAGTTCAGAAGGATATTACAAATAGTCTACAGTGGAAAATCTCAGAAGATACTGATCCTCTCATTCAAAGTCTTTAAGATATTGGAGGTAATTTTTAATTTAAAAACTTGTTTTTAAATTAAATATGGGGATTTTACAATTAGCATTGTAAGAATCACATTTGCTATGGTATCCTAGACCTCAAGTTGCTGACCTTAGCTAATGTGGTGATCCATACAGTAGATAATTTTCAGTTACATTATTGTAGTCCGCCTAATGGAGCAGATTGGGAACAGACAGACTTGGAATCAATGCAGTAATTCTTAAGTGGGCCTGATAAGCAGACCCATATATTTTATCTATTTGTCATCATAATTCATACATAACTTGAAAGAATCCATTTTCTTACATAAAAGACGTGGAAAAGGGGGAAAATCTTGCCATCCACTCACTTGCTTCACTGCATTTGATTGTATGAAAGTGCTTTCCTAATCCAGGTCATTTGCCATTATTTGAAGTGCAAATCCAGTCATAGTATCTCAGAATTGCAGGCCATTTAAACCATCAAGTTTACCCCCAGCTCATTATAAGTGTATGATTTAAAGTCACCCAAACAGATGTCTCTCTGGCCTCTGCTGGAATATATCCAGTGAAGAGCTACTTACAGTCTCCACAGTTAATTGGTCTCTCCGTTCTTACAGTTAGGAAGCTTTTTCTAATGCTTCAGTTGAAATCTGTCTCCCTGTCATTTAAATCCATTATTGTGCACCTTGAATAGAGGAGCAGGTCTTGGATTTTCCATGTGAACTTTTCAGGTATTTGAAGTATTGTCATTTCCTCAAAGCTAAATCTTTCTGATTCCTTCATAGGAATTTCAGGTCTCCTGCTCTTCACATTTATTCCAGGTTTTCTTTATATATCTTGGTGCTCAGAATTAGGCACAGCATTCAAGGCAAATTCAGCCCTTTACTTTTCACAGGTGAAGTACATAATACACACTCCTGGTGTTTTCTCCACAATAACATCCCTGTTAGGCAGGTTGGGTTAACAGAGAGGGACTAGCCCATAGGAACCTGGCCAGCTTTCATGCTAGAACTCTGTCTCCTAGTTTCTTTTTCATAATTATTACTAAACTAGAAATACCTGCCACTATCTTTATGTTTCAGTTTTCTTTCTTGTGTGAAAAGCTTTGTCGTTCTCTATTAACTGATAACAAACAAAAAAGGAAGGAAAATAACTTCCGTTTAATATGAATTTTTTTAATTATGTCACTCATATCTTTCATGAAATCATTACATTTGTCGGGGAGAGTTTTTTTCAGCCAATATTTTACAAAGTATATACTTTCTTAAATTGTAGAAATAATTTTCAGAGATGCTACTGTATAGTATGATACTTTTGCAACTAATATTTATTTATTTATTACATTTACTGTATATGCTTCTCACTATCCAAGTGACTGGGTTTATGCATATGTATATACACTGAATTATGTGAATACAGTATAAGTATCTACAGTTAATTGCGGGATTCAAACACTTGATCTTATCTGAGAAGATACATTTAAAAATTATTTAAAAGTGGAAAAATTGGCCAAAATGTGCTTGTTTGATAGAGTAGGTACAACACTGATAACAAATCTACATATGTATCTCTGTCTTGTAGCTCTGCTGACAAAATTATGTATAGCCTAGCTCATATATTGTATATGTGGTTTACTTAGTTTCTCCTTTGTGTAGTATGTAAACTAATATATTATAGCTTAAGGTTATATGTAGGTCAGGCCACTAGACATATTCAACAGATGACTATTAAAAATTTTGGGTTTGCTCAATATGCAGTTACAAAGTTTATCTAAATTTTTGGGGTTCTTTATATTTATGGAGAATCCCAACTTGGAATAACCACCACAACTGTTTCCCAAACAAAATTGGCCAAGTAAAACAAATGAATATAAGCAAAAGCATATTTTTCATTCTACACTGACATCAACTGGGAAATAAACTCTGCGTCAAGTGGAGATCAACCTGCTGACAACTTTGCCATCCAAAAGGTAGAATAGGGAACTAGAGGGACAACTATACTGGACCAGGTTCTTACTAACTTTGGGGAAGAATGAGCATGTCATATTGGAATTCAATATAATGCAAACACAAACAATAGAACATAATCAGACTAGTGTCTTGGACTTTAAAAAAGCTGATTTTAACAAACTTAGAAAGAACTTAGGAAGGATTCATGGATGAAAATTTAAAAGGGAAAACAATTTAAGAAGCTTGGGAACTCTGAAAAATATGAATATAAAAGTCCAGTCCAGCTCAATACCAGGACGGAAAGAAAAATCCAGGAAGAAACCAGCATTCTTACACAAAGAACTCTTTGATAAACTGAAAGACAAAAAGGATAAGCACAAAAAAATGGAAAGAGGGACACATAACTAAGGCAGAATGCCAATAAATATCCCAAACTTACAAAGGTGAAGTCAGGAAAGCTAAGGCTCAGAATGAAGTAAGATTGGCAATAAATGTCAAAAATAATAAAATGTTTCTTTCAACACATAAAAAATAAGAAAAAAAAGTCAAGGAAACAATTGGTCCACTAATGGGAGAAGATGACAAGGAAGTAACAGGAAGTAGATTGAAAGCAGAGCTACTTAATTCATTCTTTTCATCCATCTTCACACAAAAACATAATACAGCCCAATCTATTAAAAAAATAATTATAAAAGATAGACCAGGAATACAAATTAAAAATAAGGGAGAAAATGGTAAGAGAACACCTGTCCACTCCAGATGAGTTCAAATCACTGAAATCTAATGGATTACATCCCAGAGTTCTGAAGAGCAGTAGACCTGAACTCTCATCATTGAACCATATCTTTCAACAATCCTGGAGCACTGGGGAACTACCAACGACTAGAAAATAGCTGATGTGGTTCCCATCTTCAAAAAAAGGGGAAAAAACAGATCCAGAAAACTACAAACCAATGAGTCTGACCTCAATACCTAGGAAGATCTTGGAAAAGATAATCAGGCAATAGATCTGCGAACACTTAAAAGCAAGCAAAGCTATAACCAGAAGCCAACATGGGTTTGTCAAAAACAGATCACGCCAAACAAATCTTATTTCATTCTTTGACAAAGTGACTGAATTAGTGGATCAGCAAAATGCCGTGGACATCGTATACCTGGATTTCATAAGGTATTTGACAAAGTAGACACAACCTACTTCTGAAAAAATGTGGGATAGATCAGAGTTCCCCAATCTTTCCAGCTTTGCTGGGAGAATGGAGTGGCGTTGTCGCCGGGGCTCATGAGCGGGTCGTGGGATTATCAATTCCCACGACGGGGAATGGCAGCAGGCGGATAGACAGGGGGCCGTATCGCTACCGGGAGGGCCGTCCCCGCTATTTGCAAGCGGTGAGGCGCTCCGACCCTCTGCTTCTTCCCCGAGATCCCGGGAGCGAGGATGTGCAGCCTCCTGAGCTCCGGCTGGTGTACCTGAATGCCAGGTCCGTGGTTAACAAAGCTCCCCTCGTTAGGGATTTAGTTGAGGGTGAGCATGCGGACCTGGCTTGCATCACGGAGACTTGGCTGGGCCCAGAGGGTCCTGGTTGACCTCTGCCCACCAGGCTTCCGGGTGCTACACCGGCCACGAGCTCATGGTAGGGGTGGGGGAGTGGCGGTTACCATTAGGGAGACCTTATGTCCGCGGGAGACCACCGTTTCTCAGATAGTCGGGTGTGAGTCTCTCTTTATGAGATTTGGTCCTGGGGCGCAGTTGGGCTTGCTGCTGGTGTACATTTCGCCTAGTCGCACAGCGGCAGCCCTGCCCGAGCTGCTCGATATCCTCTCGGGCTTGGTGGTTGAGTTTCCCAAACTTATAGTTTTGGGAGACTTCAATCTACCATCCCTGGGAGGTTCATCTGAGCTAGCTCGGGAGTTCATGGCTTCCATGGCGGCCATGGACCTGACGCAAGTAATTTCAGAGCCAACTCATGAGGGAGGCCACACCCTTGACCTGATTTTTTTTATCTAGACGGTGGTTGGATGATCTTGGTGGGGGCTCTCCATTTATTATGCCCCTGTCATGGACCGATCATCATCTCCTGCGGCTGGTCTTCCGTTTTGCCACCCCCCGCCGTGGGGGCACGGAGCCAATTAGATGGTACCGCCCCAGACGCTTAATGGATCCTGATAGATTCCAAGCGGCGCTGGGGTCCCCACCTGCCTCCATTGCTCACAGCTGGGCGGATGCCTTAGTGGAAGCCTGGGAAAGGGCAGCCACTGAGGCACTTGACCGGGTTGTACCCTTGCGGCCCCTGACCCGGCGCAGATCCCAGCGAGCTCCATGGTTTTCCGCGGAGCTCCGGGAGATGAAGCGTCGGAAACGGGGCCTAGAGAGCTGCTGGAGGTCTAGCCGATCCGAACCCGACCGGTTGCGGTTAAGAACCTATATTAGGTCTTATCTCGCAGCGATGAGGGTGGCGAGGTGCAATTACTTCTCCACCCTCATCGCGTCCGCAGATAACCGCCCGGCCGCCTTGTTCAGGGTGACTCGCTCACTTCTTAATCAGGAGGTGAGGGAGGATCCCTTGCAGGGTCGTGCCGAGGAATTTAGTCAACATCTGACGGATAAAATCGCTCGGATTCGGACCGGTTTGGACTCCAGCTGGGCAGAGTCTGGCGATCAGGACACGGGCGGTCCTGTCAATGTTATCTGGGAGGAGTTTGATTCTGTGACCCCTGATGAAGTGGACAGGATTATGGGGAAGCTGAGTTCCACCACATGTTTATTGGATCCGTGCCCTTCTTGGCTGGTTTATGCAGCTAGGGAGAGGACACGAGGCTGGCTCCAGGCGGTTATATCTGCTTCTTTGAGTGAGGGTTATTTCCCCACCGTCTTGAAGGAGGCGGTGGTGAGACTTCTCCTCAAGAAGCCTGCCTTGGACCCAGCTGTATTGAACAACTTTCGTCCAGTCTCCAACCTTCGCTTTCTTGCGAAGGTTGTTGAGAGTGTGGTGGCGCATCAGCTCCCTCTGGTCCTGGATGAAGCGGATTATCTGGACCCTTACCAATCGGGTTTCAGGCCCGGGCACAGCACGGAGACGGCATTGGTCGCTCTGGTGAATGATCTCTGGAGGGCTCGGGATAGGGGATATTCCTCTGTCCTAGTCCTATTAGACCTCTCGGCGGCTTTCGATACCATCGACCATGGTATCTTGCTGCGGCGTCTCAGGGGATTGGGAGTGGGAGGCACAGTTTTTCAGTGGTTCTCCTCCTATCTCCTGGGACGCTCGCAGTCGGTGTTGGCAGGGGGGCAGAGGTCGACCCCTAGGACTCTCGCTTGTGGAGTTCCTCAGGGATCGGTCCTCTCGCCCCTCCTGTTCAACATCTATATGAAACCGCTGGGTGAGATCATTCGTGGTTTTGGAGTTGGGTATCATCAATATGCCGATGATACCCAACTTTTTATTTCGACCCCAAACCACCCCAGTGATGCCCTCGCTGTGATGTCCCGTTGCCTGGAGGCGGTTCGGGTCTGGATGGGGAGGAACAGACTTCAACTCAACCCTGACAAGACTGAGTGGCTGTACATTCCGGCATCCCGGGACATTCAAAATGTTCCATCTCTTTCTATGGGGGGTGAGCTCTTACCCCCCGTGGATAGGGCTCGCAACTTGGGAGCCCTCCTAGATTCACGGCTTACCCTGGAAGATCATATAGTGGCCGTGACTAGGGGGGCTTTCGCCCAGGTTTGCCTGGTGCGCCAGTTGCGGCCCTATCTGAACCGGGATGCCCTGTGTACGGTCATTCATGCGCTCGTGACCTCTCGCCTTGACTACTGTAATGCTCTCTACATGGGGCTTCCCTTGAAGACCACTCGGAGGCTCCAACTGGTACAGAATGCGGCCGCGAGAGTTGTCTTGGGAGTTTCCCGGTACTCCCATGTTACACCTTTACTCCGCGAGCTGCATTGGTTACCAGTTGTCTTTCGGGTGAGGTTCAAGGTTTTGGTTACGATCTTTAAGTCCTTACATGGCATGGGTCCGGGATACCTCAGGGACCACCTGCTGCCGGCATCAACTCCCCTCCGCCCTGTGCGTTCCCACAGAGAGGGCCTCCTCAGGGTGCCGCCAGTCAAGGAATGCCAACTGGTGGCCCCCAGGGGGAGGGCCTTCTCTGTGGGCGCTCCGGCATTATGGAACCAACTGCCGGTGGATCTCCGGACGGCATCAGACCTCCGAACTTTCCGTCGTGGCCTGAAAACCCACCTATTTGAAATGGCTGGTCTGGCTTGACGGGGGATTATGGGTTTTAATTTGTCGTTTTAGATTTGTATTACGGTTTTTAACTGGGCATGGGTTTAATCTTTTTTAATTTTTGTATTGTCTTTTTTATATATGCCCTGTGAACCGCCCTGAGTCCCTACCAAGGAGAAGGGCGGTATACAAATTAAATAAAACTTGAAACTTGAAACTTTGCGGACTGGCAGGATGGAGAGGGGATAGTTCCTCATGAGTCACAGACACCCATGCCCGCTGCTCACACCAATGGAATGCATATGCATGTGCTCGCCCACTTCTTCTGCAGCCTGGTTCCAAACCAGTCATGGCCCAGTGGTGGGTCGGGGGTTGGGGACCCCTGGGATAGACAGCATCACCATCAGATGGATTTGTAGCTGGCTGACAAATCACGCTTAACATGTGGTTCACAATGGAACTACATCTACATGGAAGCAGTGGGGTATGCCTAGGTTCCATTTTAGGCCCAGTACTCTCTAACTTCTTCATAAACAATTTAGATGAGGGAATAGAAGGAGAACTCATCAAATTTACAGAGAACACTAAACTGGCAGGAATAGCCAAGATCCCAGGAGATAGGCTCAAGATCGAGATGGATCTCAACAGACTTGAACACTGGGCCCTATCTAACAAAATAAATTTCAGTGTAGAGAAAAGTAAGGTTTTATAGTTAGGCAAGAAAAGTCAAATGTACAGATATAGATTAGGTGAAACCTAGCTCAATAGCAGTAACTTAGAGAGATCTTGGAGTCCTAGTGGACAGTCATTTAAATATGAGCCAGCAGTGTGCAGCAGCAACCAAAAAAGAACGTAATCTTAGGATGCATTAACAGGGATAAAATCAAGATCATGTGAAGTATTAGTACCACTTTATAAAGCCTTATTGAAACCACATTTAGAATGCCACATCCAGTTTTGGCCACTGTATTATAAAAAAGAAGTGGAGACTGGAAAGAGTGTAGAAAGCAGCAACAAAGATGATTATGGGGGCTGGAGGCTAAAACATACAAAGAATGGTTTCTGGAATTGAGTTTGTCTAGTCTAGTAAAACAAGGGACGCGGTGGCTCAGTGGGTTAGGCTGCTGAGCTTGTCAATCAGATGGTCGGCAGTTTGGCGGGTCGAATCCCGAGTGCCGCGTAACAGAGTGAGCGCCTGTTACTCCTCCCAGCTTTTGCCAACCTAGCAGTTCGAAAGCACGTAAAAATGCAAGTAGAAAAATAGGGACCACTACGGTGGGAAGGTAACAGCGTTCCGTGCGCCTTTGGCGTCTAGTCATGACCACGGAGATGTCCTCAGATAAGCGCTGGCTTTTCAGCTTTGAAACGGAGATGAGCACCGGCTCCTAGAGTTGGAAACGACTAGCACGCATGTGCGGGGTAACCTTTTTTTTAGTCTAGTGAAAAGAAGGACTAGGGGGAGACATGATTGCATTATTCCAATATTTGGGGGACTGCCACAAAGGAGAGGGTGGTCAACCTATTTTCCAAAGCACCAGAAGGCAAGACAAGAAACAATGGATGGAAACTAAACAGAGAGAGAAACAACCTTGAACTAAGGAGAAATTTCCTATAAGTGAAAACAACTAATGGAAAACCTTGCCCGCAAAAGCTGTGGGTGCTCCATCACTGGAGGCTTTTAAGAAGAGACTGGACAGCCACCAGACGGAATGGTATGGGGTCCTCTACTTGTGCAGGGGATTGGACTAGAAGTTCTCCAAGTTCCCTTCCAACTCTGTTATCATGCGGTTATACATAAATATGTATATGCACATTGCATCTTACCCTTAGTGTTCAAAATACTTCAATTTCTGTCATGTACTTACTTTTCCCACACAAGTTACAGAATCATTTCACCAGTTACCTTCTTGAAATAGACATGCAAAAACCGTTTTATAAATCTAGAATTTCATTTTATGACCGACTAGTCAGGCAAACTAGTCCAGCCTTTTTTTAGGACTTTTAGCAATAACAGCAGCTGATTAGTTCAGCTTGTTGCTATACTATTTAAGTAAACTGACTTAAAGCCATCTGTGTGGCTGCAATTTTTAGTTTTGTACATAATAGAAAGGATAAAAGCCTTGAAAATATGTTAGGTTGCAATCCTTGAAAGTATGGTAAATTGCGGTCCATGTAAGCTTTATTGAACACCTGGACTTTAAATGTTGACATTTGGTGGAGCTAGTTTCTGTTTTCTACTTCTGATAATTGCAGAGATGCATTTTAAAGCATGTATGAATCAGTCCTCATGCAGCTGAGTTGTGTAGGTGGTAGTAACTACATTGAGATAAATGTTATGATTTGAACAGAAATAGAACTTAGGTCAATAAGCAAATAGGCCTTTTAGCATAGGAACATAAAATATAAGCAAAGCAAGTTACATGTACACATAATTTTTTATTACAGCATAACCTCTCCGAACTGTGATTTATTTATAAGCATCCCCAAGTATAAAAATCAGTTTGTAGCTTAGCAAGATAAGACTGCTGAGGACAGAAATGTATTCTTTGTAATCATAGACATTGAATTGATAAAAACTTTGTCACTAAACAAAAGCTGGGATTATTTTCAGGACTAAACCTGAAGATTTAGTTTCCAGACCCTATAAATATCCATAAATGTACAGTCACATCCTGCTCTTCGTGAGATAGACCATTTCAATTGTAGTATTCAGTCAGACAGTCAAAGGAAAACAACTACCATCATTTGCCAATTATTTCCAACTTTAAAAAGCAGAGAAAAAGAAGCAGTGAGTAAGCAAATGGTACCGATTCCTTAAATGTATAGCTATTATTTGTCCTGCCCTCTCTTGTTTATTGGTTGGTGTAATTAATTGGATACATTGGTGCTAATTTCTATCAAAATCTATTTTCAGGAATATAAACCAAGGTAAACCAACAGAGACATTTGCTGAAAAATACTTTCCACATGCGTGAACTACAATGGCAACAAAATGCTTTCTTAACCTCAGAGTTGTACCATTTTTTATTTTTATTATTTTATTTATTTATTAAAATTTATATGTTGCTCATCTCACTGTCATGTGATTCCGCACAGCACAGTTCTCAAACTATTAAAAATGTAATTTAGTCTTTTCTTAGGGTTTTTTTAATTTGGAAAAAAAAACCCTACAATCGATCCCATTCATGAAACCATATATCCTATCATTTGGAAGTATTTCTTTCTTATTGGATCATAGTTGTTCTGTAATGTCAGAATTAATCAGTATTTTCTGAAACCTGCTCCTCACTAGTTTGTTCTCAGTCATCTCACTTCCATCCTCCATGGAATTAATTCCCTTCACTCTTGCCCTCAACCCGTTCTCAAAGTAGCTATGAAAAACCTATTTGAATTTTCAAATACTAATTCTTTTTCAGATGCTTCTAACAGTGAGAGCTCATCCTCATGTTCTGTTTGCTGAGGAAGAAATCAGTTTACTATTTTTGAGGGACATATCATCATGATGTCCATCTATTCTTCTGCGTGCTACTAAGGCAGCCTTAAAGCCATCTTATTTATTCCAATTTTCAATCTTCTTCTAAAAAGGAAGAGATGAACATGGAAGTGACACATTCAGGAACAGCCATCTTCTCAGCTCCATCCCATATTTATTATGAGGCACTTTGCTTCCCACCACGAGGAAAATTGGTTTCATGAAGGGAAACAAAGAATAGTCCAAATATACAATAGCATTGAAAACACTGGTTTGAGCTTTGTGATTTTGTATCTCCAATCAGTACTGCCAAGGCAGCTTTCTTTTCAGAGAGGATTATTTGGCATAGGCTTATAAATCTACTGTTTCTCTGTCAAAGTGTTGCTTTCCAGAAGATTGACAACAATAACAACAATACAGTTGGAAGGGACCTTGGAGGTCTTCTAGTCCAGCCCCCTGCTCAGAAACAGTTTCATTGGTGCTGCAAAGTAGAAATCCTCTAGATTATTGCTGGTCAGAATTCTAATCTGATTGCATTGTGCAGTAACTGATCAACCTTTAGATGGCAGTATCTAAGAAATTGTATCATCGAAGTGTAAGGTAAATAATAAAAATTAAGGCTAAATAAATCATCAAGTTTTTGTCCCTCAAATTCATCCCACTTCCTCATCCATTCAGCAGAGTGATTGGTCAGCTGATTCCCCCCCCCCCCCGATCATTGATTCTTGGTAGGAAGAGAAAGAATGACAGAGAATTGGCCAATTTCTGACTTGAAGCTATCCCACATTAAACTCATGTCTGGCTTCATTGCTGAGGCACATTACAGGTGATCCTGTGGGGAACAGAGATCTACCAGTTGTATGCAAATCCAGCTGACAATTAGATGAAAGCAAAGAGATACAGATTTTTTTGTGGTCCAGATTTGGAAGCCACAGTATATTCTTGATTAATTTGCTTGATTCCTTTACTTCCTCCTCTCTAATCATTTTAGGTTCAACTACTTTTGGTTATAACATAATGGCATGCTAAAAAAAACAACAGGTACATCTGAAAGATAGACGAATAGGATGGATGAATCCCCTCACATTTTCTGCTTCTATTCTGTTTTAACAACAAATCCCCCCCCAAAAAATGAGAAATGGTGGAGAAAGAAGGGGTAGCCTGAAGAAAATGGATAGAATGAATGAGATGTCATTAAGTATAAAGACAGGTCTTAAAGCATTTTCACTTTACAATAGTGTAGTCTGGGTTAGGTAGCAATCAGAGACCTTATATGGAAATCATAAAATGATTAACGATATAATGTTGGATGATGGACTACTCAAGTCGATGACACTCAACATGCTACTGAGGAAACATTGAGGATCTTTCTGAGTACTAATGGTGTTTATGATGTGACTAGATTAAAGCCTTTGGGACATCTAGTTGGTGATGTTGCTGTACAGGAGAAGAAAATCCAAAGCTACAAAAATAGAATTACAGAAGGAAAGTGAACCTAATTACAAAAACACAAAAGCTCAACATAGTAAGATTAAATGAAACAACTACAAATTGACAATCTTAGGCATCAGCAAATTGAGATCATTGGGATGAAACACTTAGTCAGAAGATCAAATTGTTTATTATTGAAGACATGAAAAACAGTAGAAATGTTGTTGTGTTTTAAGTTAGAAAGGGTATAGCAAGTCCTGACCCTCATTGATAGAGAACCAGAGGAATTACGAAATGGATTTAAAGACATTGTTAAGAATGAATGTGTAAAGAGACTGATGAAAATGAAGAAAAAGCAAACGATGTCAGAACAAACCATGGAAATTGCCAAGAAGAGAAGCTAAACACAAGAAAGACAAATATCTCAGAAAGGAACTTAACAAAGATTTTCAGAGAATTATTAGAAAAGACAAGACAATATCTCCAAATAATTAAATATTTAGAAATGTTGGTTAGGACTGAATGATAAGTTTTACAATTTATTGATTAATAAGAGACAAGTTCCAGGAAGAAGAGATACTAGGTATCTCTAGGTATTAAGCAACTGTTGTTTATAATATCTGGAAAGTAGAGGGAATCATTTCTTTTGTCTTTTTTTTCCTTCTTTTTCTCTACAATGTTTTTTTTCTTTTTTAATTTTTCTTTTTTAATTTTTTTTTCATTGTATTTCTAACCTTTAATGAAATTATTACAAAGAAAATAAAAAAGCAGACCAGGAAGAACATTGATACCTTTGAGCTTTGCTGTTGAATATACCGTGGCAGCCAAGAAAACAAACCACTAAATCATCAAACAGATCAACCCAGTTCTCACTCGACACACAAATGACCAGACTCAAATTATCCTACTTCAGACACACCATGCAGAAACCCAACTCTATAGAAAAGAATCTAATGATGGGAAAGTTGGAAAGAAAAAGAAGAAGAGGACAACCAGCAACGTGGATAGACTCAATTTCAGTTCTCCATTGGGAAACTTGAAAGAACTGGTTAGAGGTACATCATCATGGAGAAGATTTCGCTATATGGTTGTTAGGAATCAAAAACAACTTGATGGCATAGTCCATGTGAAAAAGACGATATTCTACCTTTAAGGAACATTACAAGTCTATACCTCCCATAGCTCATCACAACAAAAGCCAAAGAAGAAAATGGAAGAGTAGCATGTTATAAGGACCTGCCTCAATCTCTCTTCCCAAAAAACAGAACTCCTGGAATAGCTTCATTCCAAAAGGAACTTTTATTAGGAGAAGTTGACAGCAGGCATAAAAGGCAGGATCTGAGAATTTCCCACACAAATCAATAGTTAAGAGAGTAACTGGCAAACCCCACCCAAATAATCCATCTGGTCAGTTCAAATGAGACAATATCCAGGTGTGAACCTGCTGTGAGAACAGGGTTGATAAGATGCTGTTCCTAAGATTGTTAGGCTGTTAGGTCTTCGCGCCTTTTCTTCCGCAGCTAGAGATAAGACAGGTGGCCGGAAGCACATTCCATTCTCACCCTAGGCTGGCAGCAAGGGAAATAGATCAAACAGCAAGCAGATAGAGGAAAGCAGAGAGGATACATTATAGCGCCCATAGCTTTCCCCCTCCCCCAGGAGTATGGCAGAACCCGCAGGAGCCTAGAATAAAGAAATCACCCCTTTCCCAACAACTGGGTTCTGACACATGTCTTCTCACAATTCCACATTCCTGGTTGGGACAAAGAAAGAAAATCCTCTCTCTTTTAAGTCATGTAACCTGTAGGATAGAAGAAAAAAAGAAGGGCAACATGTGACCTTCCCTGATGGCTTTCCCATTGCTTATGGGAAGCCAGCAGGAAAGGTTGCAAATTATAATCACGTGACCATAGAATGCTGCAACCATTATAAACAGGAACTGATTGCCAAGCACCCTGATCACGTTCATGGGATCACAGAGGTGCCAGGATGGCTAAACTATGAAGAACAATCCTCATCGCTGTTCATTTAGAGCTGTCATAACTTTGAATTGCATTTAATCACATGTGCAATTATTCTTTGGCCTCAAAATTTCACTTAATCAAGGATTGGAGTAGAAGCCTTAGAACAGGCATGTCAAACACAAGGCTCACGGGCTGGATGTGACCCACGATGGGCCCAGATCCAGCCTGTTGGGCCGGCCCAGCCTGGCCAGGCGCCCCCGGGGCATGCACACAGGTGGTGGTGAGCACACGGGGACTGGCTATGCCCAGCAGGAGCCACAGCCTGCCGACCTCTTAGCTGTCCATCGGTCAGCACACTCCAGGATCCCACAGCCCGCACAACGCAGGTGGGTCTGAGCTGAGGCCACTGGGCCAGCCCACCAAGTGACAAGCAGAGGCACGGAGGGATAAGGCATGGGATTTGGCCTGTCCTGCACAGCCATGGCTGGTGCAGGCAAGCAAAGGTGCTCAAAGGTGGGTGTGAGCACTGCGGCTGCTAGGCTGGCCTTCCAAGTGACAGGCTGAGGCAGAGGTGTGTGTGGGGGGGGGGAGGATTGTGATCCGGCCCACCAGAAGCAGTCGCCCATCACGTCCCAGCTGCGGCAGGCACGGGCTAGCAAAGACAGACAGTGGGGCCGCGGTGAGACAGTCCATACTGTCGCCCTCACAGCCACACTTCGGCTCCTGCCTTCTCAGCCCGCCATCCAACTTCATCCTCCAGCTCCACCACACACACAGTATGAGTCTTCCGCCCACCATCACACCCCCGATGGCCCCGGCAAACAGAAAGGGCGGGGAGCCCCCTGTCCCCAAGAGGCAGCTGGGACTCCCCTCCCTGCTCTGCCCGAGCCCGGCCCTGGAGCTGCCCCACATGCGCTCACCGCCCAGGGCCCTGGGCAGCCCATGCTGATGTCCTAGCACCCCCAGTATGGCCTGAGAGAGAAGGCAAGGCCCCTCTAGTGGACTAGGCCCCGGCACCCATTCCAGTCCCACTCCCTCTGCCAGAGACCCCTGAATCCCCCCATGAGTGATGTTGAGCCAGCCACGCCCACCCATCCATGCTCACCTGGCCACCCAAGGGCAACCACAATGCTAATGCGGCCATTAGTGAAATTGAGTTTGATACCCCGCCTTAGAATGACACATAGTCTCAACATTTTGTCTCCAATACATTCTCTTTGCTATTGCCCGAATAGGACTTTCAGGTCTTCTTAAAACGATGCTTGATTTGGAATGAATAGAAATTTACCTGAATAGGAATTCATTTGGTGTGTGTGTGTGTGTGTGTGTGTGTGTGTGTAACTGCGTGCATGTGTAGCATTCTGAAGCATGTTAGCAACAATCAAGTTGTAGATCTTCATTCTCCTTCAGGCTGTCACTTTTGTCCTAGGACTGCCCAAAATTGTCTTGATTTATTTCTCACATTCATTACCCTTTTGGAGCAGGAGAAAGTTCAGTAAGCAGCAACATTAAGGTTGACATTTCAAAACTCCTGTTACCAAGCTAAAGAGCATTTTCCCTTTGAAACAAATGTTGCTTCTTACTAATAAGGGAACAGCAATTCATTACCTTGGAGATTTGTTTGGGGGAAGTGCGGGGAGAGGAATGGAAAATTAACCATCCCATGCGTTTACACATTTGAATGTATGCAGTGTACCAGAGGCTGGATTGTAGATAAAAAGGCAAGAATAGGCATGCTAAGTAAACAGAAGAGCATAGTGGACACATATGTTGTGTGCAAACAATA
This sequence comes from Vipera ursinii, assembly GCF_947247035.1. NCBI lineage: Eukaryota > Metazoa > Chordata > Lepidosauria > Squamata > Viperidae > Vipera > Vipera ursinii. The sequence continues at coordinate 42,444,560 of NC_139512.1, forward strand.
TTCTGTCTGCTTCAATGGATTCAATGAACAATAGAGCCATATATAATTCTGGTTTGACTGGGCAGACTCTTAGCTACAATGCTTCAAAGCAGAGGTTGCTGTACTTACCTGCAGCTCAGCAAACATCTATTTAGAAGGGCTTGTTGAAAGCTATTGTGCTTCCCCGCATGTCTTTCTAGGAGCCCACCAAAAATGGGTCAGCTGTTTACCAGGGAGATTTTGCTGCTCTGCAGGGGAATACCTAGGAGCTAGTTTGGCAAGCAGCAAGGCAGCTTAGTTTTGGATTGTGAAAGGATAGCTGGAGGGACAAGGATTACTGTTCTGTTCAGGATCTGGAAGGATCTGTGTAGTAGTATTGAGCCAAAACTAGCCTCCCCCTGCTTTAAAAGTTTAGATCCTTGTTTTTAGGAGACATAAAAGGGAATTCTTTAAAGTTATGGTTTGAAACATTCCCATTTTTATGTGAATATGTCTCCTGCTGTTTATGCCTCCACATGAATTAGTATTTGGAGGTAAGGGATATACATGTCTACCTAAAGCTCCTTCAAGTTTTTTTGAGCATGGCTTTGTGGTTATGATCATAAGTGATATGTAAAGCTGAAAACATTAGAAGTGTAATTTAAGATCATGACTTTTAACATAAATGATATGTGGGATTAAAATGAGTCTTGAAAATTACAAATCAGCCATTCCTAACTTCTAATTAATTATTAAGAATTGTGAGTTAAAAGAATACAGCGTTTAATTATTTTAAATCACCCTGTGAGTTAGCCTTAGAATTATAGAATCATAGTGTTGGAAGGGACCTTGCAGATCTGCTAATCCAATCCCCTGCTTGAGCAGATCTTATGCCAAATGATTGCCCAATCTCTTCTTGAAAATCTCCAACAATGGAGCATTCACAACTTCAGGAAGCAAGTGTTCTCACTGCCAGAAAATTTCTTACAAGATCATCTTTGTCTCTTTCAAGCCTTTGACAACCAGGAAGTATGATCACAAGGACCACAGCAACCTAAATTAGAACCATGCCCCATCCTTATTCTTTACAGAGCAGATATTGATAGTTGTTTTATGGTTGAAGTCCAAAATATCTTAAGGACCTCTAGGCTCTCAATCCCTAGCCTGTAGCCATTGCAAACTTTTGATCACCAGGAGCTGCATTTGGCAGGAGTGAGGATTATATTGTATTAGACAAAGATGCAAAAGAGTTGTCAATTTCATGTTGTCTCTAGACTTGATGGATACTTTTGAGATTTCCCTTTGTTTTATAAAAACCTATGAAAAGTTTGTATTAGACTTATAGTGTGCATATTTCCTGCACAGCAACAAGAAGCTGTGCCAATGTTTAGTGCTCAGTTCAGAGGAGAAAATGGAAGCTATACAAAAGAAAACTGGAGCCTCAAATTACCATAATTGGTATATAGGCTGAACCAAAACAAATTAATTTCTGTTTCTGCAATAGAGCTTCCTATCTCCCATTACATTCCATTGCACACAAAATTCAAGAGATTCATTACATCCCCTTGATGTAAAAATTAGGAATGATTATGAATGGGGTAGTACAAAATTCCTATAAGATTTCAATCATACAAAGAAAAAACATAATTGTCAAGACTGAATCTCTTAAGATGCGTGCTAACTTCTTTCACTACTCAACTTGCCATAGAAATGGGGGAGGAGTAGAAAGCATAGGGAGGAAATTGTATTCTAAGAAGCCATTCATGGACCATGAGAGCCTACAAGGGTGCCAAGGTCTCTAATGCAGGTGTTTGATGGAGAAGTGGACTGTTCCCATAACAAACCAAAGATCTCTAATTGGACAACGTAAACACCCAGTAGGTGGGGGTTAAGGGAAGCTATTCTTAAATTAGGCAGATTTTCACATGGGAAAATCAGAGCTGGTTTTGCTTCTTCAGTTCCAAGATGTGTATTCAATAAAGCTTATCTTTTGACTTCCGGTTGGGATCTCGTGGCGATGCAGACAACTTGAGGATGGGGCTCCATCTCTTGCGTCTAGTTTTGCCCTGCTGGGGGACCCTGAAAAAGGTCGAACGTCGCCCCATAGAGGTGGCAAGTGAGGAGGGGATGCTCGTCGATCGTGGGGGGGCAGTCCCCCCGTTTGATCTGAGGAAGTCCTCCAACCAGCAGGGGAAAGACTGGCTGCATTCATGTAGCCAGCCCTAAGCTGCGGACTACGGAAGTCAACCAGCACTACCAAGCATTTTTACAGCAACGTGGATGAAACTGGGTGAGACCTGATCCTTTCTTTATGATCTTGAGACTTCTTCCTGAAAAGCCACCCAAAGCATTTCCCCTGATGAAAGAGGGAAAGGGAATTTTTGCCCCACTCCCTCAGAAAAGAAAAGTGGTATATTAATACTTGGGGATACTGGCAAACCTATAAGACTCAACTGGAACTAAAATATATTTACAGATTCAAAATTTGGGGACTAAAAGTGTTTTTAAGACCTTTTTATTTTTATTCCTTCTAAAGAAAAAGACTTGAAAAGTTTAACAATATGTTTTGGATTTAAAAACCAGAAAGTGGCATTGATAACATCTAGTGGTGAATTACAGCACTACAACTTATTTATGCCTAAAAGCAATCTGGCTTGATAAGATAAGATAATCTTTATTGTCATTTTTTTACTGTGGGTACAATGGCACACATCAAAAATGTACAGTAGATAGATCAAGGACAAAATGTGATTTGGATGTTAAGATAAGATAATCTTTATTGTCATTGGCACAATGACGCACATCAAAAATGAAATTTAGTTGCCTGCTCTCAAAGTGAAACACATACATGACACCTAAACATATTATATACAACATATGTATAGGCCCTCACCCCTACATATACATAACAAATATTAAATACTGTCCAACTTGAATATATAATGGAAGGAGGAAGCTTGAGAGTTCACAAGGTTAATGCTGTATGGAATGAAACTATGGCTGAATCTGGATGTTCTGCTAGGGATACCACGAAGCCTCCTCCCAGAAGGTAACAAGGAAAACAGGTCGTGAAGAGGATATGAAGTATCCCAGATAATCTTACGGACCCTGCTCAAGCAACGCTTCTGTGCTATGTCCTGGATGGGAGGGAGGGAACTGCCAATGATCTTTTCGGCCATCCTCACTACTCTGTGCACCGCCTTCCTGTCTGAAGCAGTGATGCTTCCAAACCAGACTGTGATGCTGTATGACAGGATGCTCTCAATCGTCCCCCTGTAGAAAGTGGTCAGGACAGGGGAAGGAAGATGTGCTTTTCTCATGCGACGCAGAAAGTGCAGGTGCTGCTGTGCCTGCTTCACCAGTTTCTCACTATTGAGTGACCAAGCCAGCCTACTCGTTAGCTGCAGACCCAGGAATTTGATGCTGGTAACCATCTCCACAGGTGAATCACTAATGCACAGAGAAGTGTGGCTGTGCCTGCCTTTTCTGAAATAGACAATTATCTGTTTGGTTTTTCCGGTATTTAAAACTAGGCTGTTTTCCTTACACCAGTTCACCAACCCCTCAACCTCCTTGCAGTAAGCTTCCACCTTGTCATCATGAATAAGGCCCACTATTGTTGTATCATCTGTGAGCTTCACAATATGGTTGGTGGCAAACCGAGCACAATAGTCATGGGTCAACAGGGTGAACAGCAGCGGACTTAGGACACAGCCCTGAGGAGAATCTGTGCTCAAGAAAATGGTATTAGAGGTATTTGTTCCAACTTGCAAATATTGGGGCCTGTTGGTAAGAAAATCAAGAATCCAGTTGCACAAAGGAGTGTTTAAGTATTTGTATTTAAATTGTGTTTAATTGTTGTTTTATACTTGTTTTAATTTATTGTAATTGTTTTATTTGTATGCTGTCCAGTCACATTTGTGAGATGGGTGGATGTATAAATATGATAGATAAATAAATAAATAAGCAATCAAAAAACCTTTACAGAGACTTTACTTTCCTTTATACCAGAAATACCCAACCAGAAAATACTGTTACTGTAACTTTACAATAAAAATAGTGTTAGCGCTATTTTTAATTAGTGCTACAATAGTTAGTACTAGTTTTGGTTGCTTGTCTAGACCACTCCTGAAAGGCTGATTATCAGCCTTGCGAATTTGAAAGCACTTCTCCCAGCCTTTCCTTTACTTTCTGGACAACTAGACAGAGTCTCCTGTCGGATGCTTTCCTTGCCCCCATCCCTTCTTGTGGGCTGAGATACCTTTTTTTCTTACCATTATCCAGGCTGCAGCTCTTCCTGTTTCTGTGTCTCAAGATGATTCTCATAGCCTGTTACAATATATTTGGGTAGTTGGTATGGTAATAATTCTGCGAGTTACTAACTTCACTTATTTGCAAAGTTACAGGAAGTATTTGTGACATTCCAAAAGTAAGCTGTTTCTCTCATCTTTTCTGCCCGAAACTCCTGACCCGCTAGAGGTCTTGAAATTGAAATGTTGTTACAGAAAGCTCAATAAATTTTTGGAAGTATTCCTTTTGGACTATACAGTATGCTTAAACATAGATATGAACATAGAAAGTCAGGAAATATATGGAATACAGAAGATCATGAAATAAATAACAAAAAAACTAATAAAAGCCATAATATAAGAGAGCCAGTTTGAGCTAGTGGTTAAGGCATGAGGCTAGAAACTGGGAGACCATAAGATCATAGCCATGAAAGCCTGCTGGGTGATCTTGGATACATCGCTTTCTCTTAGCCCAGCTCACCCCACAAAAAGTGGGGGAAGTAGGAGGAGGAATTCATATTACGGTAGGTATGTTCGCCACCTTGAGTTATTTATAAAAATGATAATAAACATGGAATATAAAATAAAGAAATAATTCATATGTCAGGAATTTGAAATGAGTTGCTATGCTGGAGGGGTTCAGATTGTCAATGGTTGCCCTCCTTCCTCTCTTATCTAGCCTTATTGCCGTATGGACTTAACCAGTTGCATTCAGTACAGTTATACTGTTCTTTTTCATATTCGGATTTGATTGCGGTTGTTTTTAATACTACTTCCATTTTCTCCCTCTAGGCTCTAATTCTTCATCAGCTTGGCCGGTACAGCTTGGCCGAGAAGATCCTTCGGGATGCTGTCCAGGTGAACTCAACAGCCCATGAGGTTTGGAATGGCCTCGGGGTGGTCCTGCAAGCTCAGGGTAATGATGATGCAGCCACGGAATGTTTCCTGACAGCACTGGAGCTTGAAGCCAGTAGCCCTGTTGTCCCTTTCACCATCATCCCTCGAATCCTTTGAAAGGCAGACTGCTAATCCTGCTTCAGCTGAACTTGAGAATGTGAGGATGCCTATGAGCTAATCTTTCCTTCTGACTCCAAGGGGCAGCTCTTCACCCCGAGAGGTAACAAATACAACTGCAGGCAATCTGCTCATTTCTGTCGGGTGTCCAACACGGGGAACCAATATAGGATCTTAATCAGTGAAGAAAAATTGGAAAAGAGAAGGAAATAAATACACATGCACACTTTAAGCCACCATGTATGTATTGTCTACATTTTTTGCCACATAGTCATTTCTAAACCTGATGCTTATTGTTCAAATGGATATTGTGCCATATTTTGTTAGGTGACATCAGAGTGTTATGTAAAAACTCTAAATAGAATCAGTAATAGATAATAGATTCAAGTTAAAATTCAGTGGCAGAGCAAGCCTATTTTTAACCAAGCCTGTCAAAGACCTGTTCTCTTCATGGCTTTCAACCTCTCTGGAGCTCAGAATCAAAATGTGAAATTTGCTGTGTTCCATCTTCTATGGTAGTCCAGCCCAGCAAATCAGCTGAAAGGTTGTTTTGAGTTGTTAATAGCTGTGATGTGTAGCTAATTGTTATTTCTTGTATTTAGAAGAAAGGTTGTGTACAAGAATATATTTTACCAGCGTATGCCTGTTGAAAAAAAAAGAAATGAAAATATTAGTTATTTAAGTTTAACTTTTTTATGTGAATCCAGAGTTTATTTATCAATGGAAATATGTAAAAAAGATGCTACAAATAGAATATTTACCGACATTCCTTATGAAGTATACACTACCTTGGCTCAATGGAAAGATTATGTTAATAATAAAATGATTTTTGAATGCATACAATGCTTGTTATTTTTATTTGATAGCTGGATGAAAATAATTAGAACTGACTCATGACATGGCCAAATTACATGCATTTCAGTTGAACTACTATTATGTATAAGTATATTAAGCAATAATACATTATATATTTATTATTCATTAATGCTAATTAATTGATTAAATCATTAAAGGCAAATATCTTTGATACAACTCCTAAAGCAGCTGTATTTGGTTCAGTCATGGAATCCTGAAAAAAGATTCATATTTTAATGAATAATATTAATGTATGCCAAAGCCACATCTTTGAATCATTTTTATACGCGCATAACTATAATATATACAGCATTCTGATTTTATATTCTTACTATTAAGTGTTTATCAATTTACTAAGTATATTTATTATTACTATATAATGTGTACGTATACATAGTGTACATTTCTCACATTTTGGGGAGATATTTTGTATCAGCAATATTAGTTGGAGTTATCTCGCTGCCTGAAATGTATATATTTGTTTGTTTTCATTTACATCCTGCTAGAATCCAGATCTTCCTTTATCAGTTAAGGCTGCCATTGGCATATCAGCCAAAGCTGGGCAAAGGACCTTCTAACTTCAGCTTCCTCCTGCTTCTAGAACAGGAGCCATGAATGCAGAAGGTCTCCCTAAGCACGAACCTGCTGCTTTACATGCAGGCTGTGCAGACTAACACTCCATTGATCGACAACCATGAATAAATAGCAACTCCATATTGCTTGAGTCAACTTCAGCGTGTTCTCTCACATTGAGACTTTACAGCCTGCAGGCACCAGGATAAGACTTCAACACACAGCCCCTGTATATCACAGTGGTGATATACATCTGGATATCATCAGCATATTAATGATACTGCACCTCAAACTGTAGAAACGGGATGGGGTGGGGAGGATAGAGCCTAATGGCAACCTACAGTATGGTCATAAGTCATTGGTCCAGACTTCCCCCTTTAAATAGACTGAATTTTTCCCCCTTTAAGAAGAGCAGAACTCTATTGTAAACTAGCATTCCCAATTCCTAACCTCTGCAAGTAGCCCAGTATGATACATGGCCAATCTTACCAAAAGCTGTCAAGAGATCCAAAAAGTCAGTAGAATGCATACCCTCTCCAGGTCCTGACACAAGTAATCCATTAAGATGACTAAAACCATCTCATCTCATACATGGGCCTGATTCGCTGATCAAAAAGGATCAAGATAATCTACTTCTAGAATGTTGCGTAGGTGGTTGACCACTGAAAGATCAAAAATGTTCCCCCAAAAAGAAAGGTTGGATGCAAGCTAATAGTGATATAAGACCTTCAGATCCAGGCACGACCTCTTCAAAAAAGAGGTGTGTGTGAACCACAGCTTTCAAAATTTTAGGCAAACTCCTATAGTAAAGCATTGACAGATTTGAATGGATTCATTGAGCCAGCTGCTATGCCATTATTAGCAATACAAGCATGTAGACATATTTTAGTATTGCCTAGCACAATCCTATGCATTGTTATTTTTTTTTGTTAAAAAGGCCATTGTCTCATTCATCAGAACCACGACAAATACTTTCAGACAGAGAATTGCAACAAAAAAAGCCATTTGAAAGATTGTAATCTTTCACCTCTGATTTAATACAATTTCTTTCTATATGTTCTTATCCTAAAATGCAGGTTAGATATTTGATTTAGGTAAAAGGCCAAGTCCATCATTAAATTAGCCTTTCCTTGGTACAAACATACTGGTTCAATCTGTCAGAGTACTCTAAATAAATGACCACCCAGTTCTTGATTATGCTTTCTTTCTACTTCCCTACGCAAATACACATTTAGTTCTTTTCTTTGATTAATGCCAATTCTCTCATTAGTCCGACTAATGTAGTGTAAAAAAAGCTGCACAACCCAGGCATAGCATTGTCAATCTGCCCTTGTAGCAACAGTTCCCAAGAATACTGCAGGTGTCTCCCACAAACAGGATGCCAACACTTGAACAGAATCCAAGTTGTGTTGAATCACAGGTGTTCTCATTGAGACACATCCAGTATTTTCCTGTTTTCCACTTGAAATCAACAAGAACAAGATTTCAGTGATCATTAATTACATTCTTAAAATCATTTTTGAAAATGTGCAGATCTGTAGAGACCACTTTGGGAAGGAGATGAACAATATGCCACTAAAAGGCACCATATTGCTACTTCCACGTTACACGGTACTTTGCAAAAGCTTTTGAAGATGATGTAGTGCTCTTTCAAGCAAAATAATGGCCATTCTGCTTGAAAGGGAGGGCAGCAACCCCGATTAACATATAGGTAGTCCTCACTTAGCAACCGGCATAGTTGCTGTTGCTAAGAACATGATTGCTAAGCAAAAATCACATGATCATGGCACACAATGTCACTTCCCATTTGGTTGTTAAGTGAGTCAGTGTGGTTTATTAAGCATTGTATGACTGCAATTGCATTGCTGAATTCTTCACTGACTGCTTTTCAGAAGCCAGCTGTGAAAGTGGCAAATGGCAATCACATGACCAAATCTCAATCATGCCATGACTTCTTCTATTATGTCATGAACTGTTTTGTGATCATTTTTATGTTATAAAGCGTTTTATAAAATTTGCCAAATTTCAATTCCATGGGTGTCATGAGTCCCAGATTTTAGACAGATTCAGTAAGTTAGTCCATTTAGGATACTTGGCTGGACAACTGTTGCCTTATGGTTTACCGTTTTTGCCCTGTTAAAAGATATTGGAAAAAGAGTTTTAATAGTATACTGTATAGGGGTGTTTTAAAAAACAAAAAAAGAAGAAAAAACTTCCCTCTTTATCCACTGCAAATATATTCAATATTAACAACTAATCACTGCCTATTAAGATATACAAATATATCTTCATTCCATACTTCATATTTTATAGACCCATCTAAACAGTTTTAATTCTGAAAGAACCCTGACAGTGTGCACCATATGGATAGTAATCATTTGACACTTCTGACTATCAAGGCAGTGTTAGAATGATTTGCTGCTAGTCATTACTTTCAAGATTTATTGCTGGTAGAAGAAGCCCTAAAGCAGAACTTTCTCATAAATCTGTCAAAGTTATTTTGAGTAGACTAAATATCTTTGTTAGACTCTTACTAACAATGGCTTTTACAATTCCTTTTCCGTCAAGCAATTTTAAAAAAAATATATTTTAACCGGTATTGTACTGTTGATATGTTTTTTTCACAGCCTTTCAATTTGTTTATTCTTCTAATCTCCCCAAAATGTAAAGTTCTCTGAGCAGATTGCAAAAGTACTTTAAACGAAAGGTTTATTAAAAACAACCCTTAAAAAGAATAAATTTTAAAACTCAATCACTTAATAGCACAGGAAATATTTTGAAGCATGATGCACTTTTATTAACAACTTCTGAGTAAAGCTTGATGGTGATAGTGTTATTTTTTGTTGTTCCTTTCCTAATATTACCCCACTGGAGAAAGAGGTAAGAGTGGCTCTTGCTGCCTTGCCAAATAGAAAGATGTTTCCTCACACTCTCACAGTGAAAATCTCAAAAGTCAAGCAAAAGAATCAGCAGGCTACAAGTTTAATAAATCCAAGCTACTTTCACCCATAGGCCAAATATTTCTAAGCCTTGAATTGGTATGAAAATCCATTGGGCATAAGTGTCATTGTTTCTTTCCCTGTTTGTCTGCTTCATGTCATTGCTTCATTATGGATAAAGGTGTCATCATCCATTAAGAGTCTCCTGGGCTTTGAGAAAGACCGAACAATCTATATTCATGAGTCTAGGGAGAAAGAAGAACTGCCTGCTGAGATCCATCAGGGCTAAATGGAGATTTCCTAAAGAAACCTCAGGAATTAGAGAAAATAAGTAAAGCAGTAAGAAAAAAGAGAATGAAAATGGGCATTTGTAAGCCACCAATGAAAGCAGAAATTCACTGGAACTTTAGCCCCTCTCTTCGAATGATGTCATTATGAACTTTCTGCAGCATTTTGTCATTGAAATACGTACATCAAAATAGGTGAAGGAAATAGACTGGAGATGAGCAGAGACTGAGAACCATATTATTTTTTTGCAGAATGTAAATTTTTTGATCAACCAGCGTCCTTAAACTTATTCTGCTCCTTTAAAATAGCATCTGTGCATAAATACACTTCATTGTGGCAGGTAATGGGGCAATATAATCCTCATATTTGAAGCTCAAATAATTTGCATAAAATAATATTTAATCTCCAGTCTATTGTAACTGAGTTTCTGACTGAAGAAGCCACAGGCTAAATTGAAAGCTCCTTTATCAGGCATTTCTTTGGCAATTGTTTGGTGCCTTCCTAAATTGTGGAATACATGTGCAAAGGTTATGCTGGTGTTAAAGCAGGGACTTGGTTGTCCTCAACTGAGCAGGTGGAGAAAGAAGAGGACAGTGAGCCAGTAAGGTGGAAGCTGGCAGCAGTAGTGCAGGCTTCATTGTGTTCTCCTATGAAAGCTAAAACTTAATAAGAATGGTTGTAAGAATTGAGTATATCTAGTCTAATGAAAAGAAGGAATAGGGGTGACATGATAGCAGTATTCCAATATTTGAGAGACTGCCACAAAGAAGAGCCGGTCAACTTATTCTCCGAAGCACCAGAAGGCAAGACGAGAAACGATGGAAACTAATCAAGGAGAGAAGCAACCTGGAACTAAGGAGAAATTTCCTGATGGTTATAACAATTAATCAGTGGAACGACTTGCCTCCAGAAGTTGTGGATGCTTCAACACTGGAAGACTTTAAGAAGAGATTGGACAACCACTTATCTGAAATGGTGTAAGGTTTTCTGCCTGAGCTGGGGGTTGGACTAGAAGACCTCCTAGGTCCCTTCCAACTCTATTTTTCTGTTATCTGTAGTATTCCATAGAACTCAGCAGAATAGTACTTCTCAGATAGGCCATGCTATTTCCTCTGGGATAGCTATTAGCAGGGCCTATTAGAAATCAAGCTTAACAGTGGAGAAATAATCTAACTTCCTTTCATAGAGGTATATTTTCCCTCCCTCCTTCTATGACTCTGTATTAGAGTGTCCATGCTAAAAATTCTAAGGCAATCATTTGTGGTAAAGGGAAATTTAAAAGAAAGCTGTGCAGAGGTATTTTCTAGGTATTGTGATGTTGCACCAATTGCTGAATGAGTAGTCACTAACTAAGGACTAATGATACTGAGTCCCGAACTAATGGATTTCTCTCTGGTAAGGTGTAAAACTAAGAACCATGCTAGCTGCGGAATTCTGGGAGTTGAAGTCCGCACATCTTAACATTGCTAAGATTGAGAAACACTGATCTAGACCAGGCGTCTTCAAACTTGCCCCTTTTATGACTTGTGGACTTCAACTCCCAGAATTCCTCAGCCAGGCATGCTGACTGAGGAATTCTGGGAGTTGACGTCCACAAGTCATAAAAGGGGCGAGTTTGAAGACCCCTGATCTAGACCCATTCCAGCCAGCATTCAGGCCAAGATTGATCGTGGAGACAGGTGATGCATCCATTCTTGTGCTTCTTGATCTCTTAACAATGCTCAGTATTGTCAAATACAATATCCTAGATTGGTTCTGGGGGTTGAGAATTGGGGGCACCACATTGTATTTTTCTTTGTGGCTAGTTCCAGTGAATGGTGATGGTATAATTGATGATGATGATTATGATGATGATATGAAGAAGAAGTTGGAAGAGATCTTGGAGGTCATCTAGACCAACCCCCTGCTCAGGCAGGAAACCCGATACCATTTCAGACAAATGGCTGTCCAGTCTCTTCTTAAAAACTTCCAGTGTTGGAGCATTCACAACTTCTGGAGGCAGGTTGTTCCACTGGTTAATTGTTGTAACTGTCAGGAAATTTCTTCTTAGTTCTAGGTTGCTTCTCTCTTTGGTTAGTTTCTATCCATTGCTTCTTGTCCTACCTACAGGTGATTTGGAGAATAGCTTGACTCCCTCTTCCTTGTGGCAACCCCTGAGATATTGGAACACTGCTATCATGTCCCCCCCTTGTCCTTCTCTTCATTAAACTAGACATACCCAATTCCAGCAACCATTCCTTATATGCTTTAACCTCTAGTCCCCTAACACTTTCTTCTTTCTTGTTCAAAATTTTCATGAAACCACTGGGTGAGGTCATCTACAGGTTTGGGGTCCAGTATCATCAATATACTGATGTTACCCAATTACCTAAGTGAAGCTGTCATGGTTCTGCCCAGTGCCTGGAGGTTGTGTAGGCCTGGATTAGAAAAAAATGAACTCTGGCTCAATCCTATCAAGACCAAGTAACTGTTGCTGTGCCTGTGCCTGCTGAGATTACCCAAGTCTGGGGAATACTCATCTTTATTCCTGTAATTGTAATTCCCCAGTCAGAAGTGATGCATAATTTGAGAGTATTCCTGAATCACAATTTCTACAAGAGTCTTTATATACTGCACTAATTGCATTCTTTCCTGGATTGTACTGCTCACCAGTCACCTATAACATATCACTTTTCAGCTTGACTACTGCAAAGTGTTCTACATGACTCTGTTTTTGAAAATCACATGGGCAGTGAGGGATATTTTTCAATAGATTGTCTTCATCCAACCACTTCTCTCTTGGTCTTCACTTTCAGTCCATCTACTCTTTCTCCATGTAACTATCATTTTGCAGTTTGATCCTCAATCATTCTCTCTGTGTGACCAAATCACCTCAATAAGTAAGTTGTAACTTCTTTCCATTTGTCTTGTCTCACTCAATAGTTTGCTACTTTTAATTCATTCTTAGATCTATGAATGACTCAATCAATTTTAGGTGCTCTTTCATATTGTCCCCAGTCATCCATTCTTGTTACCAGATGGAATAATTTTAATCAATATTTTTCAGTATGTTGCATTTTTTTTTAAAAATAGTCATTCCTGTTCTTTTATTATCTGGAGTATAACATGTAATTTTCACCAACCTTTCTCTTCATACAGAACCCACAGTATTCCAATAATGCTAATTCTTACTTTCAGATATGGCAGACCATTTTCTTATAATTAAACCTGCATCTTATGTTTCCTTTATGTATTCATCATCTCCACAAGATTAGACTGCTTTTTTCATATCTTTACATGTTTGCCCTTTATTTTAGGTTCTCAGATACATTATGTATCTATTTTTTTTTCATTCAGTAAAGGTAAAGTTAAAGGTTCCCCCACACATGCGTGCTAGTCATTTCCAACTCTAGGGGCCGGTGCTCATCTCCGTTTCAAAGCCGAAGAGCCAGCGCTTGTCTGAGGACGTCTCCGTGGTCATGTGGCCAGCATGACTAGACGCCAAAGGAGCACGGAACGCTGTTACCTTCCCACCGTAGTAGCCCCTATTTTTCTACTTGCATTTTTACATGCTTTCGAACTGCTAGGTTGGCAGAAGCTGGGACGAATAACAGGCGCTCACTCTGTTATGCGGCATTCGGGATTCAACCCGCCAAACTGCCGACCATCTGATCGACAAGCTCAGCGTCCTAACCCACTGAGCCACCATGTCATTCATTACTATAATCAGTTCATCCCTTTCACTCTTTACTGTTCTTACCCTCTAAATTGCGAGCTTCCATATGCCATGTTCATGGCCAGATGGGTCCATAGATGATGCTTCTCATCACAGATTGGGTCATTTGAGGCTTCCATTTAACACTTTTTAATAATATAACGTTTAAATTAGCTTACCTGTTTTGTTATACCCATGCTACCTGCAGCATTTAAGACAGTGCCAATCAATTTAGCATATTTTGTCCAGTGCACAACCAAAGCACAGTTTCATCCTAAGCACAATCACACAATTTTATGTATGCTAAGGTCCATAATCTATATATACTGTTGCTACATCACACCAATTACAGGACACACATTTAGGATGCTTGTAATTAGATTTAAGTATTATTAATTGGATTTAGCTTTTATTTGAGCTGGTAACTTCCATCCAGATCAGGTTATTACAAACTTAAATGAAATCAAACTAGAATAAGATTCAGTCCTAATTTATTTAAGTCGAATTTGTATATAAGGCGGGAAAGTTTATTTAGTGTCAGTTAGCCAAATGTTTGTCTTAGTATATAGTATTTATTTTACCTTTCTATGCATATAAAACGCTGCATTGGCTTCCAGTTGCCTTCCGAGTGAAATTCAAGGTGCTAGTGATGACATACAAAGCCCTACATGGCATGGGTCTGGATTACCTACAGGAGCACCTACTGCCAGCGTCAACATCCCTTCGTCCTGTGCGTTCCCACAGAGAGGGCCTCCTCAGGGTGCCACCGGTCAGGGAATGCCGGCTGGTGGCCCTCAGGGGGAGAGCATTCTCAGTGGGTGCGCCAACCCTCTGGAACTGCTTGCCTACCGAAATCCGGATGGCCCCTGACCTTCGCACCTTCCGGCGTGACTTAAAAACCTACCTGTTCCAGCAGGCCGGCCTGGCCTGATAGATCTTGGGGTTTCATTTGTTTTTTACTATTGTTAACTGTATATTTACCTTGCTCTGTACACCGCCCCGAGTCCCTCGGGAGAAGGGCGGTATATAAAAACAAACAAACAAACAAATAAATAAATAAATATAAAACACTTAAGAAACAGCAATGTGACTTCAGTGGTTCATGAAAATATTATGTGGCTTTAACAGTTCATTGGCTTGAGGAAGGAGAATTGTCATCCACCATTTTTAGTAATAAGCAGTCAATGCGTGAGCTGCATTGGCTACCGGTTGCCCTCTGGGTGAGATTCAAGGTGCTGGTTCTTACCTATAAAGACCTACATGGCTTAGGCCCGGGATATTTGCAGGACCGTTTGCTGCCAGGAACGTTTTCCCATCGCCCTGTGTGCTCACACAGAGAGGGCCTCCTCAGGGTGCCGTTGGCCAGACAATGTCGGCTGGCGACGCCCAGGGGGAGGGCCTTCTCTGTTGGGGCACCTGCTTGGTGGAATCAACTCCCCTGGGAGCTCCAAATGGCCCCAGACCTTCGGTCCTTTCGCCGTGACCTTAAGACATATCTTTTCCAAAAGGCCGACCTGGACTGATGATAATGGGGTTTTTAATTATGATTTTAAATGTTTTTATTGGTTTTAGTGGGAGTTTGACACAATTTAATTTTTTTAATATTTGTATTCATTTGTATTTTATTGTTGTTAGCCACCCTGAGTCCTTCGGGAGATAGGGCGGCATACAAGTCTCATGATAGATAGATAGATAGATAGATAGATAGATAGATAGATAGATAGATAGATAGATAGATAGATAGATAGATAGATAGATAGATAGATATGTACAAGTTGTCTGTAAGTCAGACATTCTTAACCTTATCTATGTCATTTCTGCACCATCCCCTGTATCTGAAATATGAGAACATTCAGCTTTGTGTGGCCTTTTATTACACAAAGCAATGGAACAACTTTGTCAATGTTAATGCTCCTTAGATAAGAACTATGTTAGAAAGATATGGCTCAAATAAGAGATGATTTTGAACAGCACAATTTACCTGTTATGGTTAAGCATAAAAAGCTAAGAGCAAGCTCTTTCTTTAATACAGTATTTTAGCAGTAGCTGTTTAAAGAAAAGAACAGTATATAGCAGATGGCCAAGCCCACTCAATATGAAGCCAGACATATATGAATGAATGACTTAGGTAATCCAAATATTTGACTAAGAATGAATGAAGAAGCAGTGGCAATACCAAGAGCTCCACATCTTCCCCACTTTGAAATGCTGGAGTGTAGGGATTTTATTCTCAGGCAGCTTATCAGAATCACAGTTGTCCTCAGTCACTTCCTCTCTGACTTGGGTACATTGATTCAAATATTTTCAAGCACTCAAAGACGTGGATTTAGAACAATAGCTACATCAGCTTCATGAAAATTGATTTTGAAGTGTATAGCAGTATATTAATCAAGGCAGTGATAGAATGACACTGCCCCACACAGTGCACTTGGAATGAGTTCATCTTTCACAATGAACAAGGGTGTTATTGATTAAGACCACCTTCACTCCATTGTGACAGCAAATAGGATGGTGGCAGCCACAGTAGTTATTCACCCCGTCTTGATTCACCATTAATTCCATTATCTAATGTTCTTCACATTCTAAAGTTCAGGATATGGCTGATTGCCATGTGTGAGGTAGGTAAGAACAGGGTAGAATAGGGAAGAACAATGACTAATGACCTTCTTCTACCGATCTACTATAGAGAGCATCCTCTTGCACTGTATTGTGGTTTGGTATGCTGGCTTGACAGCCGCGGATAGGAAGATATTACAGAGGGTGATGAGCACAGCACAAAACATCGTGGGCTGTCCCTTGACACCACTGGATGACATCGCCAGGGCTCACTGCCATGGAAGAGTGAGGAAAATTCTCAGGGACGACTCACACCCTGGTTGGTACGCTGAAGAACAGCTATCGATGGGCTGTCAGGCTCCTGAACGGGAAATAATTCTATGTAAGATTGACTTGTGAGGCTGGTGTATTGTGCAATTAGCTCACATGGCGTAACAAGATGGTGGATTTGTTGTCACTGTGAGTTGTGCGGGGGGGCACGAAGGGAGGCTCAGCCAATCTCACTGTACACATGTTGTACTTTGATAATAAAGGTTCATTCATTCAGAAGGAAGGTAGAAGCAGTTCCAGTAAGATGGCATTTGACTGGCTTGTTTTTAATATAAGCCACCTTATGACCTTGAAGGGATGAAAGAACAATAGATATTTTCATTTAAAGTTTATGAAACTTATGTTTCTTCACATGTTCAGTTGTTTTACACCAACAACTCCCAAAGAGCTAGATTACCTGACCCTCTCCTCTTAAAGAACTGGAAGGGTTTCAGAGCTCAAGTGCAGCCACCGACATTTTGAGTTCATAAGTTGCCCACCTTTTTTTCTAGATTGTCAATCATCCATAAGACAAAATATTGCACTTCATTGTGGCCTGTCTTCAGAAAGGCCAACATGTTTACCTTCTTTTTGCACAGGCCCTATCTTATTTATCCACTGTGGTGTTTGCCCAAATAAATATTCTGCATCTCAAGCTTCTGGCTTAATTGCCCCAGAGAGACCTTCGCAACACTCCTTTGAAAACTTTTATTTTCCCACGGGTTTGCAAGCCAAGCTGTCCTTGGTAACACTTAAGAAACAGTACGAAGGCTTTCAGCCAAATGCTCCCTTTTCTTCTTCCTGTCAGGAAGAATGTTATTCTTCTAAACAGCTGGTTACTACTTGTATCCCAGTTGTCTAACACAGAAGTTTGCCAGTTATCAATTAATCATGGAAAAGAAATATGTATAGTGTTTGTGGAAGTGAGGCACTATGTTCTGAAGCTGTTTTGTTTTTTGAACATGAATGTCTTGGAGGAGTTTGCTCATTGTTGAGAGTCAAGTGATGTAATTGTACTTGAAAGCCAATGGAACGTAGAGACGAGAGTTTTGGCTTGAGTAAAAATTGCTTGGTTTGATCAGACCAAAGACTCTGCAACTTGTTTAAAACAGCAGCCACCTGATAGTCTTGAGAAACGAAAAGGTGGGGGAAGGTAGGAGAGGGTGTGTAAGTGAAAACCTATTTTATTGCGCGCTCTCTTGACCTTTACAATACTCATTCTGTACATGGAAAATCATTTTACCATCCTCACTTTTTAGAATACTGTTTTATGACATCCTCATTGTTGTTGCATTTAATAACTAATGCTATTACCTATCCAGGTTTTCCTTTTCTGAAGTCTGAATATTCATTCTGTTGTGCCTCACATATTTATTATGGCAGGGGCAATAATCTAGCCAAAATTTTAGCCACTTCGCATTGGAGCATTACTCAAAATGCCTTTCTGCCTGTTAAACAACATGGAACATGTTTAACAGCATATCTGAATATATTTTTGCATTAGGTGTAACATTTCTAGATCAATACAGTAGTAGTACAGCTGCCTTTAAAATCTGGAAGGAGAGCAGATTTAAGTACTTTCATTTAATACATTTAATATAGATCGAGGTAGGCAACCTTGGCTCTTTTATGACTTGTGGACTTCAACTCCCAGAATTCCTGAGCCAACATGGCTGGCTCAGGAATTCTGGGAGTTGAAGTCTACGAGTCATAAAAGAGCCAAGGTTGCCTACCCCTGGTATAGATATTAACAGTAAGGAGAAGAGACATAATTTTTTCAACACCCAATAAGGAAACAGCCACAGAGATAGCCTCTCTATTCCTGCCATCATGACTGGAACCAGCTACCAAGAAACAAGCAGTCTCACTTCAAAACAGTGCACCAAATTCCCCAATCCCAAAATCAGTCTAGAATACATTGTAAAAAGTTGCAGAGAGTTATCTTTTTTCATAAAGGACACTCTGTGGTCCTTCACCCCACCTCAGTAACCACTGCTAAAAAGGGAATATTGGGAGTCTGGATTGTAGTTAATTAATATCTCAAGGAGGCATTGGCAAGTCCTCTGATAAGACATGTTCAGAATGGTTGAACCTCTGACATAGTTCTCATCCTCCGTGGAGCATGCAAGTCCCACAACCACATCAAGATTGTGCCTCACTGGGTTTTTTATTATTATTTTATTTATTTATATACTCTTTTTATTGTTTAGAGTAATGATAGTTTTCTGATATTTTTACTATAGCAGTCATCCCTCACACCAACCTGTATATGGAATCAATATTTTCACAAATCACTACTCACACCACATTCAACACAACTGTATTTCCAACATCCCCCAACACATTCTAATTCCTCTGAAAGAATATGGAAATTAGTATACTATATGGAGCTACTTCTATCAGTCCCAAGTATTACATTTCCATCCACCTGGCTCACATTCATATTCTGGGGCAGGCCATTCCCTCTTCCCTTCAGCTCTTATCCAAGGGGCCAGGCATAGGACAACCATGCATCCCACTAAGCAGATTGATGCAACAGAACAACCGCTAGTGCACCGAGAAGTAGCCATGACATAAGAATCTCTGGGGCATACCTGTACCTCAGCTTTTCCTTTGTGTCATCCCTAATTGCCCTCTGTTGGTTTGATTCTCATCAGATTGTATGCTGGGAAGTATCCAGAGTTAATCTAGAGACAGGAGTTTAAGTTAAATGTTTAACTACTACTATTACTATTACTTATTCTTATTCTTTGACTGAATTAACTGTGAATTACATTCTCTTGCATACTTGTGCATTTAAACTGCATTTAAACTGCCCAGAGCTTGTTGGGAAGTATTACAATCTGTAAGTTTGTGGGGGGTGGAGCAGAAAAGTAGCAGAGATCCTGATTGGATCTGTTTGGATCTCCATTGCTTTTAAACTGCATTTAAACTGCCCAGAGCTTGTTGGGAAGTGCTACAATCTGTAAGTTTGTGGGGGTTGGAGCAGAAAAGTAGCAGGCGGCGGGCCTAATGGTGCATGAATTATATAATTAAAAATCAAAAACAGCAATGGTGCATTCAGGGCAAGTGTGTCTGAGATTCCTTGTATCTAAGAATGTCTGGCTTAGTTCAGTGCAACACTTGTTTTGCAGCTGTCTTTCGCAGTACCCTTTTCAAACTTGGAAACTGTCCTATCTGTAAACAAATCACTACTCTACAAGGACAGATTATTTATCTAGGGTCTGTAATCTGTGCTCTTGAAGCAGAAATTAGGTGTCCAGTTCAGCCCTTCTACTCTATTGAGCCTCCACACTATCAGCCCCCTCTACCACAAAGATCCTGCAGGAGAAGGGCAGTGTGGACAACCGTGGGATCTGGCAGGGTGAGAACTGTGAACCATAAACACAAAGCTTTCTCTGTGTCCGTGCACAACAGATACAGTGCCCTTGCTGACCTTAATAGGGACATTAAGGAGATAGGTAAAGGTATTTGTGATGATAACTCAAATAAGCAGGGGATTGTGGTCTGAGATGAAGAACTTGTTTTTGACAGGGAGAAGTGTGAATCAGGTGTTACACATCAATCATGCAAGAACAGAAAGGCATCCAAAAAGAGAAGCCACCTTCTGGTTGGTGATTCAATTATAAGGGATGTAAATTTAGGAAAGGACACAGAGGTTTCGAAAGAGGTCAGGTGTCTTCCAGGTGCTACTGCCAGTAGGGACAAGAAGTGTATTTCTAAAATAATGCCAGCAAGGACTGTGAGGTGGAGGCTATTGTACATCTTGGCACTAACGATCTGTCCCAAAAAGATGTACTCTGTGCAGAATGATTTCCAGAGCTTGGGACAGGAACTTAGCAGAATAGACTGTAGACTTACTTTTTCTGAAGTTTTACCAGTGTATAAGGAGCAAAATGGAAAAGGCCAGCATATAGCACAATTCAATATGTGGCCAAAGGAGTGGTGTAAAGGGGAAGGCTTTGGATATATTAGTCATGATGTTTGTAGCTGGTCCAATGAAAAAATGTATAAAAGAGATGGTTTGCATCCATCAAAGAAAGGGACTGAGTTACTCGGCTATAAATTCACAAATTTTCTGGAGGAATGTTTAAACTAAATAACGGGGACAGTGAGTTAATTAGTACAGAACATCCCTGTCCCCGGCAATCTAAAAATTATAGGGCTCTCAGTGCATGTAACATAGATGCGTGTGTGGCAAGAATATCAACCTTGCTGTCAAGCAAAATCAAGCTTCTAATAGTGAGTGACACACAAAGTGCACTAACCAAATAGGTGGCAAGACAATAGGAGAACTCAGGCACCACACAGGTTATGTAGAAAGTAAACACAGGGTCAGTCATAAAGGACTCAAATGTCTATACACCAATGCATAGAGTAAGAACAGCAAACAGGGTGAACTAGATATTCAGGTTAATGAGGGCAGATGATTGTTGCCATTACAGAAACATGGTGGGATGAAACCCACAAATGGAACACACAGCTAGAGGGATTTAAATTATTGAAAAGAAACTGACCAAATAAAACAGGAGGTGGAGTTGCTCTCTATATAAAAATAACTACATCTCTACAGAAATAGAGCACAATAATGATGAAAACTGTCTTGAATGCATTTGGGTAAATATAAAAGGGGGGAAAATGACATTGCCATAGGTGTACACTATAGGCCACCCAACCAAACAGAGGAAATAGATGAACTTTTTGCTAGTTAGCTAACTAAGGTATATAGGAAGCACATCACAATAGTAATGGGGGACTTAACTACCCTGACATCAACTGGGAGACAAACTCTACACCAAGTGGAAGATCAAACAGATTCCTGACAAACCTAGCAGACAACTTTGTCACCCAAAAAGTAGAGAAGGGAACTAGGGGTTTAGCCATTTTGGATCTAATTCTCACTAACAGAAATGAAATGATAGGTGTTGAAGCCACAGGAACCTTGGGAGGAAGTGATCCTGCAATATTGGAATTCAACATTATGGAAGCACAAGCAATAGAACACAGTCAAACTAGAGTCTTGGACTTTAAGAGAGCTAATTTCAATAAATTTAGAGAGGACTTGGGAAGGATTCCATGGATGAGAATCCTCAAGGGGAAAACAACTCAAGAAGCTTGGGAAATTTTGAAAAGTGAGATAATAAAAGCCCAGTCTAGCACAATACCAACAAAGAGGAAAAATAACATCTCTCAAAAGAAACCAACATAGCTGCATAAAGAACACTGATAAATTGAAAGATAAAAAGGACAAGTATAGAAAGTGGAAGGAAGGGCACATAACTAAGTCAGAATATCAGCAAATAGCCCGAGCCTGCAAAGACAAAGTGAGGAAAGCTAAGGCTCAAAATGAACTAAGGCTTGCTATCAAAGTCAAAAATAACAAAAAAAAGCTTCTTTCAACATGTAAAAAACAAGAAAAAAGTTAAGGAAATGATTGGTCCATTAGTGGGTGAAAGTGGCAAGAAGGTGACAAGCAATAGGGAGAAAGCAGAACTATTTAACTCATTTTTTGCATCTGTTTTTTACACAAAGGGAAAAAACAGACCAACCTATCAAAAATAGTGTCATAAAAACAGAATAGCAACACAAGTTAAGATAGGCAAGAAAATGGTGAACACCTGTCCAGCCTAGGTGAGTTCAAATCACCAGGACCAGATGGATTACACCCCAAGGTTCTCAAGGAACTGGCAGATGTGATCTCAGAACCACTGAACTATATTTTTCAAAGATCCTGGAGCACTGGGGAACTAGCAGAGGACTGGAAAAGAGCTGATGTAGTTCCATCTTCAAAAAAGGAAAAAAATGGATCCAGGAAATTACAGACCTAATAGCCTGACCTCAATACTTGGGAAGTTTCTGGAAAAGATAATCAAACAACGAATCAGCGAACACTTAGAGGCAAACAAAGTCATTACTAAAAGCCAACATGGGTTTGTCAAAAACAGGTCATGCCAGATAAATCTTATTGCATTCTTTGACCAAGTGACAAAATTAGTGGATCAGAGGAATGCTGTGGATATAATTTACTTGGACTTCAGTAAGGCATTTGATAAAGTAGATCACCACCTACTACTTGATAAGATAGAAAAATGTGGGTTAGACAGCATTACTACCAGATGGATTTGTAGCAGACTGACCGGCTGTACTCAGCGTGTGGTCCTCAATGGAACTGCATCTACATGGAGGAAAGTGTGTAGTTGGGTGCCCCAGGGCACTGTTCTGGGCCCACTGCTCTTCAACATCTTCATCAACGATTTGGATGAGGGGATAGATGGGGAACTCATCAAATTTGCAGATGACATCAAGCTGGCAGGAATAGCCAATACTCCAGAAGATAGGCTTAAGATACAGGAGGATCTGGACAGACTTGAACACTGGGCACTATTTAACAAAATGAAATTCAATGGTGAAAAAAGTAAGGTTCTACATTTAGGCAAGAAAAACCAAATGTACAGGTATAGTATAGGGGGTACCTTGCTCAATAGTAGTAACTGTGAGAGGTATCTTGGGAGTCCTAGTGGACAATCACTTAAATATGAGCCAGCAGTGTGCTGCAGCTGCCAAAAAAGCCAACACAGTGCTAGGCTGTATTAACAGAGGGATAGAATCAAGATCATAAGAAGTATTAATACCACTTTACAATGCCTTGGTAAGGTCACACTTGGAATACTGCATCCAGTTTTGTTCACCACGATGTAAAAAAGATGTTGAGACTCTAGAAAGAGTGCAGAGAAGAGCAACAAAGAGGATTAGGGGACTGGAAGCTAAAACATATAAGGAACGGCTGCTGGAATTGGGTATGTCTAGTTTAATAAAGAGAAGGACGAGGGGTGACATGATAGCAGTGTTCCAATATCTCAGGGGCTGCCACAAAGAGGAGGGAGTCAAGCTATTCTCCAAAGCACCTGAAGGCAGGACAAGAAGCAACGGATGGAAAGTATTCAAGGAGAGAAGCAACCTAGAACTAAGGAGAAACTTCCTGACAGTCAGAACAATTAAACAAGTGGAACAACCTGCTTCCAGAAGTGGTGAATGCTCCAACACTAGAAGTTTTTAAGAAGAGACTGGAGAGATGATGATGATGATGATGATGATGATGATGATGATGATGATTACTACTACTAGTAGTACTACTACTACTACATACTTTATCTACCCCAGAGATTCGCTTGCTTCTCAGACAACCTTTCCTCCTGTCTATCCCTAGCTGATCCAATCCTTGTTATAATGATAGAAAGAGATACTGGCATAATGATGCCTTACCCTGTTTCTCTTTGCTGCTGGCTGGTGTTTTGTGTGTAAAAAAAGCAGGAAACTATGGCCTGTGGATGAGACATGGCTAGTGTCATGAGCTCAGAGGGGCAACCTTGAGTTTTCCAGGCCATTCTGGTTGTACAATAAATAAGTAATAGTGACAGGCTCAGAGGAATACCTTCTAGCAATTAAGGAAAGGAAACTAAAACCTAGAATTTTGAAATATTAGTAGTTGATGCAGCCAGGACGGCAGCTGCAATTCATCATCAAACCCTGTCCCCTTTTTATGTGTATGACATACAGTATATGACACATTGGTAAAATGGATAGATTGCATGCTTTCAATAGTACCTTGGGGTGTTTTTTTTACCTGAAAACTCCAAAATGTGAAGAAATGCAATCAATATTTAGGAAGAAATAAGTTTTAGTGAAATAATAAAGGGAGCAATTGCACAGAACCCCAAATACCTTGTGAAGTGGCAATCCGTGAAGATAAAAAGAACTGGACTAGAATAACAATATATCAGGGCCCGCTGCAGGGTGATCATATGCCTTATTTTATTGAGCCCTATAATAGAAAACCATAAGAAGTTCAAAGGCATCTCCCATTTGAAAATCTATGCAAATTTATGTGTAAATAAAAAATCTCTAAGAAGGCTGCTAATTAACTTCAACAGGAAAGTGAAAGGGCACAAATATTACTTGGTCATAGTCTATCTATTACAATGATATTTTATTTTATTTTATTTTATTATATTATATTTAAATTGTGCGGCTTATTACTAAATTTACATATACTGGCAAGTACGGACCATCAGATTTGTTAAGCTCTACATCTCCTTCTGTCCTTTTCAGTTTGGCCTAAGCAGCCATCCTATTCTGTCCTGCTGAAACTAAAGGAGAAACATTTCCCTGAGCATCTGCATCAGAAGTAGAAATCGGGATGTTGTAAAAGCATTGGAGAATTTAGAGACCATGACGACAAATTCCAAATAAAAGTATATTAAACAGGTAGAAATCTTAATGAAAATGTAGTCGTTTCTGGGGGTTGCTCTTTGGTTTGGTTCAGGATGTGACCATAGCTGTCAGAAGATAAATTAAAGAGGTAAACAACTGGAAAATGCTTTAGCTGCCTTCACACTTGTCTAAGAAATATTTCTGAATGTTCTTTTGCTTGGGGACTGTTGAATTTCTCAAATAGGTTATAGACAACGTCATAAACTCTTAGAGAGCAAAATCAACAACACTTGCTTGGCTGTGCTATTACTCTGCCGAGTGTTCTGTGGCACCTTATATTTTCATAGCAGTTGACCTAGGTTTCAAAAATGCCTTTCAACCGTTGCTTGCTTACCATGTCAAGTATATTTCAATAACCCTCCAAGGCACCCAGTTTATTGCAAGGGCACAAACCTCATTCACTGGAGCACAGAAAGGGCATCCTCCATTGTCAGCTTTATTTGACTCAGCACAAACAAACAAGTTTCCACTACTCTATTTCTGCAGGCAAAACAGGGATACATGGGGAGAATTTTAATTGCCTTTTTTGCTTGCAGTTCCCAAGCACAGGGAAGTATTTGTTTATGTAATTAAAAAATAGAACAGAGGCAATGAGCCATTAGTAAATTAGTTCTTGGTTACAGCGGACAATGCTATTGATTTATTGTTATGTTAGCCCTATGAATGATCTTGCAGCTTATATTCCTGGGTTTAAAGATATGTTCCCTGCTAATCATGCACAGCAGCCCATTTAGTATTGAGGACACAAATGCAAATGTTGGTAGAAATGCAGGACACTGGCCAGCGATGAACTCTGTTCATCTGAGCCTCATCTTTAAGTTACTTTAAACTGCCCTTTTACAAGGGTGTATACTTTGCATACAAAATCCCCAAATTCAGTTCTTGATTTTCTTAGGACTGGAAAAACTCTCCCAAA